>NC_091685.1:104512500-105137500 GCF_041296265.1 Equus caballus
CTCTCTCTTATTCATTCTGTTTCTCTGGAGAACCCTGAATAGTATACACATTGATACCATGGTAGAAAAGTGAAAGAAATTTACTAAAATTAATTGTCTTTATGATTATATCCAAAAACTTAGTAAATTCAACTGTACTTTTATTAACTTAATCAAACTGCTGTGTATGTAGAGTAGTGATATATTTTCTAAAAAGCCATTTGCTTTCAAAATCAAATTATTAGTTAATGTAAAAGGACCTACACATCAGAAGTGAACTGGAACTTTCAAAGTCTCGCAAACCTGTAGATTCTGAGTGTCTAAAAACAGAGGTTTGTATTTTGTATACTGTTGAATCTGTGAGTGAAAGTGCCATATCTGGAGCATAGACTTTTTAAAAAAAAACAAATTGGTTTAATTAAATTTCAAAAATTTGGAAATTAATTTCATACATATAAAACAGAAACTCTCTATTCCAACTGTTTTCCTCTCCTAAATCTGTCTGTGAGTATATTTTAGCCATTAACGAATAACTCTGCATGCTGAAGGAAAAAACTCACTTCTTTCCTTGAGCACAGTTTCAATTGTCACTTTTTAAAAATCTTTCCACTTAAATTGATTCTACTGTCAACTTTTTTTAAGACTAAAAGACGCTATTTTAGTATAAGGAAATATTCCTTCATTAAATAAATATTTTTCATAACGCCAGTCTCAATTGCAGTTGATGTTCTAAAATTTTTGTTGTTTTATTTGTTTGTTATTATATATGTTTAATAAAACAAATGGGTACATGACTTAGAGGGAGAAAATTTATTGTTCAATTTTTTTAAAAAGAATTATATAGAAAATGCCATTTATGAAAAAAATCTTTCAATTTGATTATTTTTTAAATTGTAAATACTTACTTTCCATAAAAACTGAGGAAATATTAAATATTAATTATTTAATTAAATATTTATTAAATATTAAATTAATAAATCAAATAGAAAATTAATTTAATATTAAATATTAAAGGAAATGCAATGATGGGGAATAAAGAGAACTATGAGAATGGATATATTTCAGAGATGCAAAGAACTCCTGTGTGTAAGTGGAATAGCTATCTAGGATTCCACACAGAGGAACACAGAGAGAGAATAATGAAGAGACTACAGGAGAGTAGAAGGAGCACCAAGGAAGTGAGGAGGAGGACCCAGCAGGTCCTAGTTGAGGAGTTTACCACAGACCTTGCAGCAAATCAACTGGCTTTGAATCCTAATCCTGCTACTTTAACTTCACAATGTTTAAATGAGTTAGTACCTAGAAAGACCTTAGAAGAGGGAATGGCAAACTCTGGACTGTGCACCAAACCTAATCCGCTATTTTTGTAAATAAAGTTTTATTTAAACATAGCCACACATTTTTACTTATTGTGTATGGATGCTTCCAAGCTACAAACTTTCAAACTATACATTTCTGTCTCCAGAACTATACCTTCCTTTTCCTCAAAACCACAGATAGATTTTAATGATTCTAAAAACAGACAAAACTTCTGTATTCATCACATTCTATCTTTTATGCTAATGCACAAGAAACCACGTCAGAGGAGATGGACACTAGTTGGAGCACAGGCTCAACTGCTCATCATCACCAGGGGTTTCTTGGTGAACCCAAGATGGAAAATTATGCATGCAGCTCTCATGAGTAATATTAAATTAAGCAATACATTAATCTTTGTGCTTTCAAAGTCAAAGTGGTAATGAATCGCTTTTAACCTTGCCCTCTGTTCTAGAAATGCTGTCAATACTAACAAGCATTTGAAATGTTACCATACATAATCTAATGATATCAGAACAGAAAAAGATTATGCCATCTCTTTAAAATGTACTTTTAAGGGAAATCACGTTGTTATTGAATTTAATAGGAAAAATTGCTTAACAAAGGAAATGATTTAATGGTATTTTAGATATGATGTCAATGAATACCAGTAATTATAATAGCTAATATTTTATTAAACATTTACTCTGTGGCAAGCTCTCTGTGTCAACCCATTGTAAATGAATTACTTATTTTATACTCCTGTTTATAATTGAAATACAATTTCTATACAGACTGTACGATGGGGACCTAAGACTTAAAGAGGTTATGCAAGTTTTCTGGAAACATACGGCTAGAAAGTTAAAGAACCAAAACTGGATATATATTTATCAGATTCCAGAATGCAAACATCATTGTGCTATATTGCCTTTCTAGAACAACCAAGGCATTTCCTTCCATCTTTCTTCTAAACACCTATTATTTCATTCTTATTCACTATGTCAAAAATTCCTTACTTCATTCACCCAACGATGTTAAAAATACCTCAGAGTTAGACACTTCATAAGCATAGTGAGCTTTGGTAAAAAATCCCAAATTATTTGGTAATTTTGTACTTCTAAAATACTTTTATTAAATATAAATTTATAAAAATGTATGTAAGATATAAAGGATTATGATATTAAAAAACTTATTCACTCAAAATCCAGTTAAGAAAGAAAAGAGTATATGCACCTTGGAAGAATCCTGTCCTGAATGGACGTATCCAATCTCTCCCATTCTCTCTATGCACAAAGGTAATCGTGAGCCTGATTTTCTTTAGATAGATAGACAGATAAATAGAATATAAGAATAAGATATATACATATCTTATACAACAAGATGATATATATTACATATATGATGATACGAATTTTATACCTATATATAATTACATGGAGAGAGAGAGGGCTCTATATCTATATATAATCTTGTACTTACAATAATATGTTTTTTAATGTAAAAACTATATTATTAAAATTCCACTTGTTTCCACAATAAGAACTAGAGTTATTCTTTCACTATAAACAGATGACTAGGACATTTGTAGAAGACGTTAACTAACCGCTTCCAAAGATTTGTCAGCATGCATGCAGGACGGTGATCTCTGAGTAAAGGCAAAGACTGGAGGGAATGTCAGGAACTCAGGCTAGAAGCAATTTCTGGACTTTAGTGTAGGGAATGGAAAGCTAAGCAGACCACGGCAATTTTGGTGAGTTGTGGAGTCAGAAATAAAAGTTCAGGGGGGCTGAGGCAGCTGGATTTGCAGGATATTATCTCAGAGAGTAGGGAGTTACATACACCTGGACTGATACCCCTTCATGATGCAAGAATTGTCGCATACCTTTCTTAGGTTTGAAATTTTCGATTAACTCTTTATATATAGGGGGACAATTTCATAGTTTTAATTGTACTACCAACCAGGCATGTGGCAACCAGTAGCAATCAGGACTTCAAATGAAAGTTAAAATTAAACTCTGAGTGATATGTCCAGTGTAAACAACTAAACTGGTGAAAATATTGAGTAAATACACGCTTCTGCGTAGGCAAGGCCAAAGTCATATATATGCAATGGAAACAACCTGCTCCTTTGCCAATCCTCTGCCAAATTCTTCTGACTGTTTACAAAATGCATCAGAATCAGCTACATGTTTTAAGAAACAAATATTAAGTACATGAAAATAGGTTAGGGGCCGGCTCCGTGGCTGAGTGGTTAAGTTTGTGCGCTCCGCTGTGGCGGCCCAGGGTTCGGATCCTGGGTGCCGACATGGCACCGCTTGTCAGGCCACGTTGAGGCCGCGTCCCACATCCCACAACTAGAAGGACTGGCAACTAAGATATACAACTGTGTACAGTGGGAGTTTGGGCAGATAAAGCACAAAAAAAAAAAAAAAGATTGGCAACAGTTGTTAGCCCAGGTGCCAATCTTTGAAAAAAAAAAGAAAATAGGTTAGATTTCATATACAGATATAATTAATGTCCAGGTAATGTTGATATATGTATAAAATTTTAAAAATTTTACGGGGAAATGTACAGAGAACTGCACTTTATGAAGACCTTTGATCATTGCATGAAATTCTGCACATGGTAGCATGAATATAATATATACATATACTTGTACAAGTTTTACATACATACATGCTTACACATAAAATATCAGCTCTACACATTGTGTCTTATTCACCAAAATTATATACCTAGTGTTTTGTTTATAACATTTCATAAACTGACATACTTTTGCTTCTCTCTCTCTCTCCATCTCTCTCTCATTCACTCACCAGATGCAGAACACTGTCAATGGACAAATAGAATCTACTGTTTTAAAGTGAACATTCAGATGGAACATGATTAAAACGGTAGCACACTTGTGACTGTATCCACCAATGAGCTAAAACCCTTTCGTATTCATTGTACATCTTAATTGTCCTATGTGTACCAGTAAGTCTGAAGCTTTTGCTCATATACTATGCTGCTGTTTGCTAATCTGAGATTTTCAATTCTAAGTAATTAAGAGAATAAGTATTTGAATTTTTATATATCTTAACAATACTGCATATTTAAACTTTTATAGTTGATAAAATATGGTGGTAAAATTGTGAAAACAATATTTTGACCTAAATTTTTGTATCATAGTATCCAGATATTTATTTAATCAATAATATTATCTACTGTTAAACTAGATGATAAACTGTATAACTTTGTTTGAAAGTATTTGTACTATAGGGATCTTGGCAGGATTATAGGGATTTTAACAGAGATTACAAACTTTTAGGCAAATAAGTCAACAGTTGTATCGTTATATATCAAAAAGGTATTAAACATGGAATAAAAACTAAAAGTAATAATGACCTTTTAATGATGTTTTATAACCCACATGGATTTCCTCATCAACATTCATATTGCAACAGGGCCAGAGAAGTCAGGCGATTATAGTAAGAGATGAAAATTATTTCCCAGGTTCTTACACTTTTTCTTTTTTTCTATAATATGCACTTAAACTAAAGAGACATAATCAAACCTTTTTTCTCCCTCGTCACTTTCTAGATTTCATCATTTTGTGTGTGTGTGTGTGTGTGTGTGTGAGGAAGATTGGCCCTGAGCTAACATCTGTTGCCCATCTTACTCTTTTTGCTTGAGCAAGATTGTCACTGAGCTAACATAGAAGTCAGTCTTCCTCCATTTTGTGTGTGGGACGCTGCCACAGAGTGGCTTTGTGAGCGGTGTGTACGTCTGCTCCTGAGATCCGAACCCGCCAACACTGGGCCGCTGAAGCAGAATGAGCAATCTTAACCACTATGCCACCAGGACGGCTCCTGCATCTCGTCATTTTAAAAATTTTATTATTTCTTTGTAATTAATGAAGTGTTTTGTGTTTTGATAATTATCATTTGAGTCTTTTGTTTCTAAATCTTTTTACACTCCGAGAGCTTATGCAATGCTTTAATTTCATATTTGTTCATTCTAGTCATGTGAGAGTAATATTGTATGTATTTCACAGAATATTGAACTCCAACCACCCAGTTTTTATGTGCTAAGGATGAACCTGTCAACCGTGTTAAATAGCAGTATTTTCTAATGTAATTATTTGAGTAACTTAGCAAAAGTTAAGATAAGCACATAGAACAAATAGTGAATAATCAGAGTATAAATCCTGAGTTTTAAAAAATATATTAGTTGAAATATTATGTTAAATAATAAGCTGTTTCTATCAAATAATAAAGACATATTAAAGTAAAAAAGAAGTTGGGATAGACTATAGAAGAAAATTTCTGATGTGTTAAATAAAATTATCTCAAAATATTTCACGACACTTCACTGTTTTCTTTCAATATAAATGGGTTCTGCTATGTAAAAATGACAAAAATTCATAATGCTCAGCCTGTGAAAACTGAGTAAAGGACCAGAAACATAAATAAGAGAAAAAATGAATTGTTATTTCACATGAAGAGGATTTAAGTATATGGACAAGGATTGAGACAGCTCTTTCTCAAATAACAGAATACGGTTATACATCTTTTATTTATTTTGCTATGACCAAAATTATTTTATTTCCTCACAATCACAACTCTGTCCAAACAATACACTTTATTTTCAATTGGCTTATTCTCATGCTTTTGTTTCTGACCTTTCAAACATATCTTCCTGTATCCATGAGATACTTTAAGAGAAACATCATAAACAGCGGAGTTCGGCACGTCCTTAAAAAATTATACTATTAAACAAATAACATGAAAAAACTAAACAGAATCACTAACAATGAGTACTGGAAGCCAGCCAGGCTGTAGGCAATAAAGAAATGGTTATTATTTCATTAGCCTGCTAGGCTAAAGATTTATGGGGAAGAAATACAAATAAAATCTCAAAGCTTTCCTGTAAGGCATTGTATTCAGGAGGTGAAGTGGGGGTAAGTACAAAGAGAGAAAGTGTAAGCACTTAAAATATATATAGAATTCTGACCTCTAGCAATATGGCACTGCTATCAACTGCTTGGCAAGAATAGTGGCATGCAGAATTATTATCAACATGTAAAAACAGAAAAGAGACAGCTCATGTTGAACAAAGACATTAAAAACAATAAACTGCTTTAATAAAAACAATTCACAAACAATGCTAAATAAAGAGTGGCTTTGCTTACCAAATACGATATATTTTATGTATGAATTGAACCTGTCTTGGTCTTTTCTTTCTTAACCACTTAAGAAATTCCCTTTTCAAAAAAAAAAAAAAAAAAAATTCAATACCAGAAGTTTGAATGTCTATCTTGAATGAGGAAAAAAAAATCTAATTTGTTTACATATTTTCAACTGACTGACTCATCATCCCTCTTCATATTTATAAAAAATAGAATATGTTCATATATTGAAATACATATGTACATATATACACACACCTGTCTATAGTCAAAATATAACATAGATTAAATGTATTTTAAAGTATATAGCTTTTACTCAGATATGATCAGAGAAGATAAAACATCTTGATACATTTAATAAAGTCCACTTCAGTTCAATCATGGCATTTGTTTAAAATGGCAGTAGGTTGAGAACTTGTTTATACTAAGAATCCAGCAATAGAGTAGATGTTGAGTTATGAAGACGGAGACAACAGGATAAAGGCAGCATGATTTTTGTGGAATGGGGGAAGAGAAATGAGGCAGTTGAGGCAAGGAAGCACCACGCATCCAGAGAGGGGAAGTTCAGCTGGCAGACGGCCAACATCCTCTAAGCTAAACAAGCCCAGGTTTATTTCAGGCGGACATTAGCCCTGAGATCTTCTGGGGTGAAAAGAATGGTTTCAAGTAGTCTACACAGAATATATCCGAAAAGTACTTAGAATCAGAAAAACGCCCAGCTATCACTACGTGATATGTGTCCACGGGCAGAAATACCTAACTTCAGAACTGGTTTTCTGGAGCTGGACTGCAGCCCTCGCTCAGGAGGAGGCTCAGGCTAGAGACTGTTGCAAAGATTAAAACAGAAGTCCCAACCATACAGCAAGAACAACTTTGACTTTTTATGGTCAAGGTGAGTTTGGCTGAGAAACAAATGTTACTATAAAGGTAATGTAAGTCATAAGAGATTTGTATGTCATGCTACAGAAGTAAAATTTTATACTTTGGTGAGTAAGAATCTTTAAATTATCACAGGAATTTGAGAAGAGAGTAACTTGTAACTGAATGTTCACACTCAGGGGAAAAAAGTGACTATTCAGACAATTCCTAGTCTTCTGACTTAATTGGCGAAGAAAATTATGATGTAATAAGATATAGCATGCTTATTTTTTAATAATTTTTGTTTAATTATCTGTTGAACAATTATAGGGAAATATCCAATTGGTTGTTGAAAATGTAGTTTATAAGCTTCCATAAAGATGGTGGTAAAAGCCAAGAGCATGAAGTAAATTAGGCATTGAGAATGACAGTAACAGCGAAGTAAGAATTGAGCCCTGTGGACATCTACAGGTATAAAAAGGCAAAAGAAGGGAAAAAAAATATCCCACAAAACAGAGAAGGCACAGGTAAAGAGTGAGAATAAACAAGGAAGAATATGAAAAATTATTAAAATGCTGTTATATATTTTGAGCCCCCTTCCAAAAAAGAGACTAGTACATAGTGCAATTGATGACTGAATGAATTATTTTTTTCCTGTGGAAGATCAGCCCTGAGCTAACTACTGCCAGTCCTCTTCTTTTTGCTGAGGAAGACTGGCCCTGAGCTAACATCCATGCCCATCTTCCTCTACTTTATATGTGGGACGTCTACCACAGCATGGCCAAGCGGTGCCATGTCCACACCTGGGATACGAACCCTGCAAACTCTGGGCCCCCGAGAAGTGGAACGTGCAAACTTAACCGCTGCACCACGGGGCCGGCCCTGAATGAATGTTTTTAAAGCACAGAAGCCATCTTAATTAATAAAAGCCATAGGAAAATATATTTTTGCTCAAGAAAAGTCATCAAACACAGTGAATCTGAAGATATAACAATAGAAATTATCCAATCTGAATAAAAGAAAGAAAATAAACTAGAAAAAAAATGAGCAGAGCCTCTACTGAAACCTCATCCACGTGAACTATCAAGACTGTTGTATTTTACACAGGAAGGGCCAGACACCTCCAGTCTCTCTTCCGAAGACTTCTTAAATCTTCTGTACTCTCTCATAGAATACAAAGGCCTTGATTATTTTTATATTTTGCAGACATCTCGCTGTTCCTCACTGTCATTAAAATAATGACATCATGCTAATTGTACTGGTTGATCAGAAAAAGACGATTAACCTGAATAACTTAACAGTGAGATAAACTCTCAGAAGATTCAGAGATCTGCCACATTGCTAGAGCGTAGAAGTCAAACCGTGGGTGGGTGGCACGTTAGAGCATCCTCTCCATAAAGATGATGGCTTGTTCTACCTTGCACTCCCTAGTGTAAGAAAGAAGCCCCAGTCCTTGCTGGACCTCTTTCAATTGTGGATGAAGTATATACCGTTCTTGGAAATAACTATTCAAACCCATTTATCAAGCGAATCAGTATGTCGCCAGTTTTGAATTGTATATAATGTAAAAGAGGGCTCTGTAGTAGGTGAAGGCTCTGGGAGAATTGCACTATTGCTTGGACCATGCGAGCCAGTCAATCAAATGATGTTAGAGATACTGACCGTAGATAAGGTCATCACATAGGTTCTATCACAAGGTACAATTGAAGATTCACAGTCTAGACCTCTGAGGCTGTGAGAAAGGCTATGTCTGCTATGGCAGGGGACTAGTCAACATTGTAAAAGCAGACCCTCATATGCTATCGGACTCTAATAGAGACAGAGTTCCTGATCACGTGGACTCAAATGAACATGTGAGTGGAACTGACCATCAAAAAGTAGGTATTATCAGATATAAGGATCCATCATATGATGTAAATGCTACTTTTGAGATAAGGCTTCCTGTGTAGAGGAGGCATAAGTAAGCTCCATGAACAAGTGGCCTGGCCTACTGTATCATCCAGCTCTGTTGTGCTGATGTCCACCCTCATGGGATTTCACTCTGGCAACTGACAAATGAGGAAAAATCTCAGACCCAGTTGACACATGAATCAGGTTGCCATGTTAGAGTAAGCTGAAAATGAACTGCTGCCACACTGAAGCCATACCCAGGGAAGATCTAAAGAATAGTAGCGAAGGAAAGTCTTTCTAGCTTGCACATCAGTAGGCAGTATTCTTGATCATTTATTTGTTAGGGAAGGATGAGTGGCCGAATGTACAGCTATCCATAGATTCCTTTTTTTAAATTAACATAATAGATTTGCCTTTTCTCCTTTTCTGTATGCAATGCCTTTGCCTGTACCACCAATAGAGGATTTGCAGAATATACTAGAAGAATTGCTATTTATAGCAAGATGATTCCTCACAAAATTGTCTCACACCAAGATATCTATAGGTGAAGGACCATGGAATCTATTGGTCACACCATATTTCATAGACTGGAAACTTCTGGCCCAATAGAATGATTAAACATCTACTAGAAGCTCACCTAAATTATCAGCTTGGGAACATCTTCCATAGTCAGGATGCCATCTTCCAGAAGGCAGTATATTTATTGAACAAATGGACAGCATATGGTGCTAGGTTTCCCAAAGTTTTGAGTTAGGGAATCAATGGAAATCAATCACTTCCTTTAACTCAATTATACAAATTTTACTTCCTGTCCTGATAAACATTGGCAGTGCTAGATTGGAGGTCCTGATTCCCTGGAGGAAAATTCCACCAGCAGAGAGATTAAGGTTTTACTAAACTCGAGGTTCTAATTTATACCTAATCACATTGGGCTTCTCAGACCAGTGACTATGGAGACAATGAAAGGAGGGTGAAACTGGTACATGTAATCTTCCCTTATAGCTGTGAGGAACTAGGGTGAACTGCTCAACAACGGGAAGAGAAGATTAACCTGAGTTATTTTGGGACTTCCACGACTGGCCAAAATTGTGAATAGGCAATTGCAGAAACCAAAACTTAACAAAAGCAAGGCAACTCAGGGGTCATTGACCTCAGGGAAAAGGTCTGGGCCATTCCCCACAGACTAATTAAAATGTCAATTGACTATAAAGGAAATCACGATGGGTGGAGGAGGAGTGGGAGGACAATATCAGCATCTTCAGGGCCAGTTGCCAAAGCAGGGGTTGCAGCTTGTTAATTGTTTTTTGAGATTGTAGCTTGCCACTACCTTGAGTTTGTTGTGACTCAATGGATTTAATGGAAAGCAAAAGTAGGTCTGCACTGTTCAAAGGATGGACTGTGTTAAACCTTTATTGTTCATTATCTCGCATCTTCTTAGGCTCAATAAGGATCTATAATAAGCCAATCGAAAAGATCCCACTGCTCCGCTTCTGTCACTGAGTCAACACTTGCATTTGGGCAAATGAGGTTAACGTGTATGTATATTGTTTGATATAGAAACTTGTTTCAATAAAGGATAAGTGACTATTAATACAGTGCAGTCAAGACTATTTCATGAATATAAATGGATCTAAAATAATTAACACACTGATGACTTTCTAAAATGTCAGAGTTAATAGATTTTGAATTACAGGTGGAATAGATAAAGTCTGTAATAAGGAAATTATATAAAGGAGTCAAAATGATTACTTTTTGAAAAATTAATCCATCAATTATTTTAACTGGTATTTATTAATTGCCTATTATACGCCAGACTAGTGCAGAAGATATCGTGTTTAAGAAAATGGCCTCTCTCCTTAAGTTATTTATACATATGTTGAACCTACCTCCTGTTTTCCAGGACACTGCAAATTGACTCCTGTTTTTAAATCTAATTTGTTAAGAAGACTTCTTTGGCTCTCAAATGTACCATCATATATTTGATTAACTATATAATTAATTCTATTTGTAAACCTTTGATAAAACTCAAATATGGAAACATTGCAAGAATTTTGTCACTAAATTAAATCTTTAGTTCCTTTTATAGTTTGAATCCTATCCTACCTGCGTCAGTTGAGGCAACTTCTTCTAAACAACAGTGAAAGCTGACTAAATATCCGATTATTTATCGACAGAATCAATCTTACACCACAGAAGTCAGTAAATTAATTTCATCCAGCAGGGTTCAATCCTGTTTGGGGAGAACTGTGTAAAGAGGATTATGATGACATATTATAAATTGGCTGTAAATAATCCTACAGTCTCCTCATGGGGGAAGACATGATAGTTGCTCCTACAAATGAGCATTCCATGATACTCTGTTTCCTTAATTTTAGATAAAACTTGGATATAGGATATTTGTCATTAGCACTTGTGGATGTAGAACACATTTTAAAGCAATTTACTTAAAAAAATTCTTTTGAAAACAACAAAAACAAACTGCTAAGATGCAACTTTGAATATAAATTGAATTCTGTAATGAAACCGGATTGAATTCAGGATAATCAAGAAAAGTTTGCTCAGAACTCCAAAGAAATAACTGAATATTTCTCACTGGCCTAAGACAGTACTCCTTAACTGTGTTTAGGTTAAATCTGCATATTAGAAAAACAAGAGATATTTTTGATAATTCAATTTTAAAAAACTCAAATCACCACATGAAGTTTTGAGACAGAGGAGGTACTAAAAACACATTTTAGCTATTTTAATGAAACTTTTTGCATATTTACAAATATTTGAGAGAAATCTAGGTAAACAGCAATGTAGTCTGTTTCTCCATAGAAATAGTAGATGAAAATTGCAGCTCTTCAACTTATATAAACAATAAACTATAAAAATAATTTGTTCCTCATTGCCAATGAGTGGTATTGTTACTAACCTAACATAAGTAATATGAATATTTTCTCTGAATATTTAAGAAAAAAAGCTCATGTCACATTCCAGAGTGTGGGGAAGAGTGGCAATGACTTCTTTCTCCATCACACAAGTCTTCCCCACCATGCCTAGGAAAGTGTGCCTTTTATAGCATATGCTCATTAAATATTTGCTGGATAGTTGAATCGAGAAAATAAATTGAAAGGAATAGCTGAGCATTTGTAGTTCTTTTGGTAAAAAAAAATGAGATGAGAAAAAGGATATAGACTCGTCTCTATAGTTTCTGGATTAAAAAACAATAATAATAACCTGGGAAAATGAGTGAATGGGACTGGATCATTTCCAAACTACCCTACAATGCTATTTTTAATGACATTTTTTTCTGTATTTTAAGGGGAAAAAAGCAACAACAAAACTTTTGAGTTATGTTTATTAAAGGGAGTTGGGAAGTGCCATGACTTGCAGTTAAATTAAAATGGTTTATAAGGAGATAACTATGTAAAGATTGTGATTCAAATGAAATTTTTATAATTAGCCTGTAGTATGTTTTGGTTGGCTTATAAATAAATATTACATAGAATGTGCTACGTAGGAGCAAAAATAGTTTGGAATTAATTTCCTTTTATATAATATTACTAGGATTTTTAAAGATTTATCGATAAACTCCCACATAAAGGTCTGAAACTAATCTCAAAATTAAAAGCAATGTTTGTTGAGTTATATTAAAATTAATATGGGTAGCTATAGTCAGATTTATGCATGTATAAATAGTGATATCAAACATAATGAATAGACAATATATTATATGTAAGCTTATGATTTTGAGTAACTAGATAACAACAGAAAATTTCAATTTTTCCCAAATAAAAAGTGAAACCATCTTTTCATTTTTAATGATTCAGAAGATGATCTACCAACTTTTACTATAATCTGTCTATCTACCTATCTATGTATCTATCTATAGTAGATGAATAGATATAGATATATTCCTGTGATGGTTCATTTTATGTGTCAACCTAGAGTATTTTCTGACAAGATTAACATTTAAGTCAGTGAACTTTGAGTAAAGCAGATCCCCTCCATAAGGTGTTCCCATCCAATCACTTGAAGGCTTGATCAGAAAGAAATGATTTGACCGCTTGAGCAGAGCGAGAGGAAATTCTCCAGCGGACTGGCTTCAGACCTCACCTGCACCCTCAGCTCTCCTGAATCTCCAGCTTACACCACTGATTTTGGACTTGCCAGCCAACATAATTGTATAATCCAATTGCTTATAGTGAATATTGTTTTTTTTTTTCTCTGGGTGACCTTGTCTCTCTGGATAATAGTCACCAGCTCCAACTATTCGTTCTGTGGTTCTGTCTCCCTGAATAACCCTAAGACAATCCCCCAAATCAATTTGATTGAAATTATGTGTATTTTTAGAGCCAATACTATCCAAATAGTATCTCTGACCTTATAGTACCAATGTAAGTGATTGCAACACGAAAAATAATCGATCACAATGTCATAAAGTATAATTTCTTTGATGAAAAAATTTACTTCTTGTCATATGGCTGCCATCTTAAAAAAAAAATGTCACCTTCAGAATAAAGCAGGTCCCATCACTTCCACATCATAAAGAATTTTGTGCCACACTAAGCTAGTTTTTATTTCAAAATTTAAGTTTGAGAAACCTGTTACAACATATATTAGTCTGAATATGATGTGCTATGTTGTGTTAATAAGCAGCTCTAAAGCTTAATGGTTTATGGAAAACCATCTATCTCATGCTGAATGTCCACTGTGGGATGAACGCATCTCTGCTCCAAGTTCTCTCTCTAGGTCCAGGCTGAAAAAGCAGAATCTCTCTGAGACGTGCCAATTGTTTGGCAGAAGAAAAAAAGAGATAAGGTGAACTGTGAGTCGGCTTTTAAAACTTTAGGAGTGACACATATCACCTCCTCACAAATTTCGTAGGCCAAAATGATTTACATGACTTCTCCTGATTTCAGACTCCAAGGTTGTATAATTCTCCTTCTGGAGGATCACCACCAGTCACAATGACGAAGTCTGAGATAATTGGGCGGGGATGGAAGTATAATCCTCTGCAGGAAGAGTCCTCCACAAATTTCACTGCCAGCGATGCCATTGATGGGGTGCCACAGTATAATCCTTCCTCAGGAGGAGCAGCAAATGTCTCGAACAATGGTGTAGTGTAACACGTTTGGTGTCAATCTAGTAGACAGAACTACACAACTTGTCAACAGATAGAGGCAAAAAACAGTGATATTTTGGTTCACTAGAAAATATTTTTAAGCAAGTGCTGTAATAACAAAACAAGTACCTAATAGAAGCATGAGTTTTTCAGATGATAATTAATATCTTGTCTTTAAAATATTCAACCATATCTCAAAAAATTTTATATTAAAGTATGCTAGAAGCAATAACCTCCAATTCCCAGAATATGGCAATTACATATGTTTCTCATTTTGAAAGAGTTCTTTGTTTTTGAGGAGTTTGGAAAGAATGAGAGGGAGAAGTACTTGAAGAATAAGCAGAACGAAAAATAAGAGGAAAAGGAAATAAAAAGAGAAATTCGGAATTAGAAATAAAACTCTTCTTATCAGTACTAATTTTATTTCTCACAAAAACAGTGATGAAGATTAAAAGAAGAATCAACATTTGGTGTAAAAGAACAAAATTTGGATAGTATTGTAGTCAAAACATTTAAAAACACAAAAGAGAATCAACAGATACTATTTAGGTAAATTAAAGCTTTCTTTTCTACTGAAATAACATCATGATTTCCATTTTTTTAAGTGACAGTTAATGAAAATTTCTGAAATACACCATTTTTCTTAGAAATGATGACTTTTTTTTTTGAGATTGGCACCTGAGCTAACAGCTGTTGCCAATCTTTTTTTTTTTTTCCTGCTTTTTTCTCCCCAAATCCCCCAAGTATATAGCTATATAATCTAGCCGTGGGTCCTTCTATTTGTGGTCTGTGGGATGCCGCCTCAACGTGGCCTAATCAGCAGTGCCATGTCTGGCCCAGGATCCGAACCAGTGAAACGCTGGGTCGCTGAAGCCGAGCGCGGGAACTTAACCACTCGGCCACCGGGCCGGCCCCTGATGAAGACTTTTTTGTGGGAACTCTTTTCTTTTTCTGATGGCGTCAATTGAATTGCTGATCTTATCAATGCATGATAGTCCAAAATGGTTTTACATGAGACAATGGAGCATTTGGGAAAGTGCACATGCTTTGGAATGATACGGACTTGAGTTGAAATTTTGACTCAGAATAATAACTGGTGATGATCGACTAAGTTACCCTCTCTGAATCTCAACTTCATGTATAAAATAGTGATAATCATATTTAAATTAAATTATACGTAGATTTTTAATGCTTACTTTATCATAAGCTTCTATCACTTGAGTTTTTTCCAGCATTATAAACATTAAAACTATTCAGGGGAATAATTCCACCAGAAATAATACATAGTTTCTTCTGTAATGTTTTAACTGAAAATGAATTAATTGAATTTTTGCCTCTTTTTAAAATTTTTTCTTCAAAAGTGCTTGTACAAATTAAGAGTCTATAGATTTGCTAACTAAAATAGTGAAATAAGTTAAGGAAACACGTTATTTAACACTAGGAGCACTCATAGGGGCTTTGTGCTTAGTATTTACGACATAAGTGAATCATATACTTTGTTTCTAATTTGATGTAAATTGAAAGCTAAAGTGCCATCTTTCCTGTATCATTTTTTTCTTATAATCATTTGCTTAGTAGTGATAGATGAAGTATTTGCTTGTCTTGAATAGCATGCTATACATCTATTTTAATGAATTCTAGCCATCAACTTAATTGATAGTTTCAAACAGAGGGATAGATTTATTCCCACAATGAATAAAACTATTTAACATTTGCAGCCTATATAAATTATGTTAACACTTCCATTGGCTCTCCATTTTCAGCCTAATATAATGCTAATTTTAAAAGAAATCAATCAAACAATGTATAATATATCACTAAACCAGTTTCTATATAAAGCCGAGTAAAAATATTTTTTCTATACTATAAAACTGTGTGTTAAATGATTTTGCCAGGAGCCTTCACTGAACCAAGAAGCTTTTGACTTGTCTGATGTATATCTCAGCCAGCTCTCTTTATCACTTTTGCTTTAGACTATTTGTCTTTCCCTGCCATCCCACCTGTACAAGTGAGATGTCTCTATTGTAATAATTTATTACATAGAGTTTCAGAATTTGTCTTCTAATTAGAAACATAAATGACTCTAGTCCATATGGTTTATTATAGAGAGTAAAATACAAAGAACCTGATGATCAAATTGATTTCTGAAAGTATGTAAATGAAGCCTTTCCTGAACAAGTGAAAACCCCTATCAAATGTCATAGACTCCAGTACACCTCATGGGATCTGGCATTTATACAAGCAAATACTGTGGTTCAAAATTTATTTAATGTAGGGGCTGGCCCCGTGGCCGAGTGGTTGGGTTCGCGCGCTCCGCTGCAGGCGGCCCAGTGTTTCGTTGGTTCGAATCCTGGGCGGGACATGGCACTGCTCATCAAGCCACGCTGAGGCAGCGTCCCACATGCCACAACTAGAAGGACCCACAACTAAGAATATACAACTATGTACTGGGGGGCTTTGGGGAGAAAAAAGGAAAAAATAATTAAATCTTTAAAAAAAAAATTTATTTAATGTAATAATTTCTATGTTTCAATATTTTGTTGCATTGCTAAATCACGGGAGTTATATACTTTTGCTGCATTACTAAAAATCCTTCTTTTACTTTATTTATTTTGTGGAAAACTGGTATCGTCATTGAATAATTTTCCCAAATAGATTAGAATTAACTTGCTGCATAGAGGTATAAGTTACATAGATAAAAATTGCAATCACTTGTAATTTGCCACAATATTTGATCTATATGATTTTGGCCTATGAGCTTTTATGTTTCCTTATGTGAAATTATGTGACTTCTCTGTTTTCCTTTTTGTAAAACCATTTTCTTTTGATAAAACTACAAAAATTTACAACCTAAGTGCCTTTATTTTTATCTTAATGTGAGTTTAAAAAGACTTAAAAACAGAGAAACCATAATGTGATGCTTTAGACCTATTAATATTCATACAATAAAATGAATAAATATTTTAACAAAACAGAATATAATTAAATTTAATTTCCACAAAGAGTTATGAAAAAGAGTGGATCAAAAAGTACCACCCACTGGAGGACAGCAAAGTCACGTAAGATCTTTAGATCTTTTGTAATATTAACTGTGTTAGATGGAAGGCAAGACATCCGTGTTATTTACTACTACATGTGATACAATAATGTGACTTCATTTTAAATACTCTGCAAATTAAAGGCCTCGTGGATTTGATGGTCATGATTTAGTGATGAGACCAGTAATTGTGGTTAAGTTTTTTTGTTGTTCTTTCCAGACATGATTAACTACATAGATGTAGATATGGGGGAGTCAGGAAGTTGAAGTCAAGATTGGGACATTTTTTTTTACCAATTATGTATACTGAAGCAAGAAAGTGACAAACATGTTGATGTTGTATGCAAGGCAATGCTTTTAACATTTGATAAGTGGAACTTAAGGTGGGTCATTAGAGAAGTAAAAACTTGATGATGATCATGGTTAGTACAAAGATGGGATACTTGAGGCATTGTAATAAATTATCCCAAAATTTATTATCCTTAAATACTCATGTATTGTTCTTACCAATCAGAACATTGAAAAGGGCAGAGTGAGCCTTCCTTGCCTAAGCTCTGTGATCTCTATGGCCTCAGGTTGGGTACTGAAGTCATCTGAAGATTCATGCCCTCACTTGTCCCGTAGTTGATAGTGACTGTCAAACTTGGACTTCAGTTTCGGTCTTCGAGGACCCACTGATTGTGAGATCTCCTCAAGAACTAGTTTGGTTTTCCTTACAGCATGATACGTGGATCCAAAGACAAGTGCTCCCAGAAAGAAAATGCCGAGCAGAAGCCCCATAAGCTTTTACAATGCAACACTGAAAGTAATGCAGCATCACTTCTACCACATTCTTTTTTAGTTTTTTTTTAGGAGTTTACTACTTTAGATGAATTTTACGTTCACAGAACAATTGAGAGAAACATGGAGAGATTTCCCTTATGTCCCCTAAACCACACATTCATAGCCTCCCTGGTCATCAACATCCCCCTTCAGCGTGGTACATTTGTTACAATTGATGAACCTACATTGACACATCATTGCCCAAAGTACACGGTTTGGTTCACTCTTGGTGTTCTACAGTCTTGCACAAAAACTCATGTTTGTCCAAGAACTTTGAAAAATGTATAATAACATATATCCACCATTTACAATCATATAGATGAGTTTCACTGCCCTAAAAATCCTCCATACTTTGCCTCTTTAGCTCACCCTTCTCTCCACTTGGCTGTCAACCACTGATCCTTTTACAATCTCTTTAGTTTTGCCTTTTTCCAGAATATCATATCGTTGGATTTATATAGTAGGTAGCCTTTTCAGATTGTTTTCTTTCACGTAGTAATATATATTTAAGTTCCTCCATATCTTTTTCTATCTTGATAACTCATTTCTTTTTGGTGCCTAATAATATTCCATTGTCTGAATGTACAACTATTTATGTATCCATCACCTACTGAAGGACATCTTGGTACTTCCAAGTTTTGACAATTGTGAATAAAGCTGCTATGAACATCCGTGTGCAGGTTTTTGTGTGGACATAAGTTTTCAACTTCTTTACATAAATACCAAGGATCATGATTTCTGGATCATATGGTAAGAGCATGTTTAGTTTTGTAAGAAACTGCCAAACTGTAACTTGCTGGGATTGTTCTTGTGATTGCATTGCATCTATAGATCAGCTTAGAAGAATTGACATCATGATAATATCGAGACTTCCTACATATGAACATAAGTTATTTCTCAAACT
Source organism: Equus caballus (assembly GCF_041296265.1). NCBI lineage: Eukaryota > Metazoa > Chordata > Mammalia > Perissodactyla > Equidae > Equus > Equus caballus. The sequence continues at coordinate 104,531,567 of NC_091685.1, forward strand.
ACTTCTTCTTTGATTCTGTTCTTCAGAGTTTGCAGTTTTCCTCATAGAGATCTTGTATGTATTCTGTAGGTTTATACCTGAGAATCGGGATGTGAATGTCTTTAGGAGTAGGGCATCCTTCTGTGTACCACTTGGGGTTTCAATTAGTCTTTCCATTCCTTAGTTAGTTTGGTATATTATACTCTCCAAAAATGTGTTTATTTCACTTAAATTTCCAAACGAATTAGCAAAAATTTATGACAGTTGCATCTTAATAGTTTAATCTTCCCTGTATTTGTGTTTATATATTTTTCTATCCATTATATTATTCTCTATATTAATTTTGTTAAACTTTTTTTCCTTTTTTAGATTTTTTCCTTCCTCTCTAGCTGTTCTCTAAGTTACAGTCTGAGTGATTTTCAAATATATACATATCCAATTATTTTATTTACGTTATTAAGATCCTTCAGTGTTTTTCCAGGATACTTAGAATAAAGCCTTTATGTCACTTTGAACACTTTCACTTATGGCCTTTGCTTAGCTATGAAGACTTTTATAAGCCAAAGAATTCTTCAAACAGCTTCATTTTTTTCATGGCGTAGAATTTTAGAACTGCTATTGCCCTAAGTAGATGTAGAAAGTTTCCCTCTTTGTTTTGAACATTTCTTTTATAAGAATAACGAATATATGTATCTCAGTTCTCTGTTTTTTCTCCTTCTGTTTAAATACACTTTATTCTCTTTTTCATAATTACATAACATTCTTATTTTTATACCTTAGAAATCACCACATTATGTTCCGACTGTTTATTAAATTATCTGCATCTCCTAGATGATTGACTATAAATTCAATTAGGGATCTGTGGGCAGTGACTACATTGTCTCTAAATTGAGCAGAGTTCCTGTAAAAAGTAAGCACTCAATAAATTTCGATGGAAGAGTTAATGTTTATTACAGCGTAATGTATAAATACTTTACCGTATTTGTGTTCAAAAATGAACTAGGAGTGAGGATATCTGTATTATATAGTTCCTTCTGTCATTAAATAGCCGTAAAATTTAGAAATGATATTCCTATATATAAAAAGAAAATTTGAACTAGACAATTTTTGTTGTTTTTCTTTTTTGTCCCAACATAAAATGGGCTTGAGAGAAAACCAGTTTTCCCTCTGGGGAAAAGTTTTTCATTTTCTATACCTATAAAATAGAGAAAACTTCACTGTCTCACAGGCATATTATTAGAACACTATTAAATATTCTAATTTCGTATATTGGGATTTTTGTCTTAACACTAGAAATTATAACTATTTACTTAATAGCACATAATGTATTGCAGGTTTATGGAGTATTAAGCAAAGTGACTTGTTTATTACTCACATAAATTTATAAATTATATTTTTTAAATGTCCTTTTTTACAAAAAATACTAAAGAAAGACTATTGCTCAGCTTAGGCACCATGTCCATTTCTGCGGTTTGGTGGATGGGATGTGATGGGTAACTTCGTGAGAAGCACTTTTGGCAAAATTGTCGCCTACAAAAAGAGATGTACTTACCAGAACAAACTGGAAAGAATGCTGTGAAGTTAAAAAGGAAATACATCAATTCAATATATTCCTTTCAACTAAATATTAATTACTCTCAAGTGACGCATTTGTTATACTGATCAATTATTAGGATATTCCAACTTTTGGTGAAATCACACCTTTTTTTCTAGCTCTGTCTTTTCCAAACCCAAACCTAAATGATCTTCGAGTGCTACCCAGAAACAGGAGAAGGAGAAGAAAAGAGGAGGGGGAGGAGGAGAAAAGGAAAAGAGGAAAAAATAAACCTAATTCCTCTGGCTTCTCACTTCTGTCACTTTTTTTATTCAACTGATAAAAATATGGGGGAAGAAGTTTATAGGCCCTATTTGATTTATTCATTTTTATTTTGGAGTCTGTTGTTTTGGATCCAGCTATTCCTATGTTGAAGTTGTTGTTTTAAACTCTTCATGGAGTAATTAACTACAGAATATTTCCTTCTGTAGAAGCTGTAAGTGAACCAATGAGAAAGTAGACCAGATTTCCATTTTTAAAATGTCTTAATGTATTTCTGAAACTGAATATAAATTTATGACATAGTTTGAAGTCTCAAAGAGTAATTATAGTAACTCATGATTTTGTAAATAGATATTTCAGAGTAAAATTCTATGTCAAATCACTGAATAAAAGATCTTTATTCTAAGGATTTAACTCATTGTTTCCTCTTGTGCATTATTTGACTATAATTAAATAAAATAAAATTTAAATTGATATATCATAAAATAGTAGTCAATGAATGAATTCTTATTTTTCATTACTAAAAAAGGTATCACTTCCCAGTTTAATGTAAAAAATTGTTTCATGCATAACATTTGAAGAGTATAATTTCCAACATGCATATTTGAAATGTTGTAAAACTATACATGTGTCTCTCTTTTCCTGCTCTGTTATCTGAATTTTGAAACACACAATATTGATATTTTAAATTTACATCAAATCCTTTGAGTAAAGATAGAATATATGATAAGTTACTATTATCTGTTCAAGAAATTCCCCTTGCCCTGACCCACAGTTGCTCTGATAATTGCAAGTCAATTATGGCAGGTGAGTGACTAACCAAGTTTCAAGGTGAACTAAATGCTTCCTTTGACTTGAAGTTTTCCTAATCATTCAACCAGATGAAATTGTCTACTGCTTTAAAGACCATGATACTCATAATCTACCTTGAATTGTGATATTTATGCTTTTATAATTTCTCTGATATACTTCCATTTCAAGTGCACGTGACTAACACACAATAACTTATTAAATTGACAAAATACAGGAATACATAAAAATAGCAAAATAAATGACAAAAGAAAATTAATCTTATAAAATAAACATGACTTAAGATATTGGAGAAATACTATATTAACAAAAAATGCTGAAGTAAATAATTTTGATCTTTTCTGAAGAAGATATAAAATAAAATTCACACATGTCTAAGTGATGCTGTTAAAAGAATAAAGTAAGTGGAAAAGAACAAAGGAAGCTGTAATTTTAGCACTGATTTTAGACAGAAAGGAAATAATATAATTTTAAAATATTCATTCATATGTACACTCATACATATCTACACACAGGTACAACATACACATTTTTAATAAATGTTAATTTTAATAAATAATATTAATAAATGTTAAAGGTTCAAAACCAGAATTATACATTTACTGTTTATTTTTAATCCATAAGAGAAATATAAGAAATGTCATAGAAATTATATACTGATTTATTAAAAGAATAAACCATAAAATAAATGATAAATTATTGCAAAATGTAAGTATTCAAAGTATAGTATTATGCAGAAGATCATTCTTCTGATTCTTTTATCTGATAATGTTTTCAGAGACTTTTTAGTTAATAGCCATAAAATCTGACCTTATAAATTTAACCATGGTAGTCCATTAATTCACTTTCCTTACAGACTTATTTTTTTCATCATTTAAAAGAGTGTTAACAATTCCTTTAGGAAATTTGAAGTTTTATAACTTGTAAAGTTCATTTTGTAATGAAAGCAAGGAATTTTTAATGAAACACTTTAAGATTATTTCCATCTAAACATGGCGTTTTACTGAATTAATATGCTATCCCTTATCTCATTTTGTCATTGTGCAATTTACATGCACTTTTCTTTTTCCCGGTAAACAAACAGTTGTTATTGAAACTAAATACTGATTTTGAACTTGAAGATAAATTTCCATTTATAAATCTAAATTATCAAAATTATAACCACCAAGATGAAGGGTAATTATCTCTGGGAAGTTTCACCATCTTATTGTTAAGCAAGTAATAACTTTTATGCTGATGAAGTTATTGCAGGAAAGAGAAACTTGATCTTAGTATGAAAGGTTATTTTCAAGAAATAGAAAGACAAGTCTAAACACAACGGAATCTACTATTAGTTCCAAATTTCAATTAAATTTTAACACAATATATTAACGGCAACATATTGTATTCCTCCTAAGTGCAAACTCCTTTCTATCTTATTATTATTCAGCAGGAGTTCTTATCAAAATGGTTTGCTATTAAAGAAATATCTAACTGAGAACACTTTAGAAAATATGGTGGCCATGAGCCTCTATGATATGTTGTTTCTTCTAGAGCTAAATTGTTTTCACAATAATGGCTACTGGAACATTTAATCAATGTATATTTAAAAACTCTTTTGGAAAGAAGCAAACTTTGAAAATTGATTTACAACATAATCTCACTTTATTGGTGTTCAGTTGGATTATGGAGAATCCTTATGTCATAAATGCAAATGCAAAAGATAAAAACGTTCCTTCAAAGGTATTGTTGATAAGTTAGACAATGGAGAAATAGTATAGAAGAGTAATGATAAAGTGATATATATTATAAAAATTCAATAGAAAAAGACTGTAGATATTAAAATAGGAAATTGGAAAGAACATATAAAAAATACTGGACTTGAACAAAATATATGTGCCAGTTATTTTTGAAGAAGAGAAAAAGAAAATTCTGCGATTATAGAGAATTGACCAACCCTGACCACCAACTTGGAAAAGAGTAAACAGTTAATGAAAATACAAGGATATTAACTCAATCTAGTGGAACCATTAACAACAACAATGATAATAATAATAACAATAATAAAATAATGATTATAATATTTAAAACATATAGTCACACCTAAAGTTTCAATTTATCAAGGTATTGGGAGTACATATGTAAGCAGAGGTCATAAATCAGGAGAGTATGTGAAGTTTTTAAAGTAGGTGCAGAGCAGCGAGCAGTCACACAGAGGGGCTTGGGCCATTTAGCAAAACAAGATGGCCTCACTTTTTTCACTCACAACATGAGTTCCCAGATGATGGTCCATGTAAATACCTTTGTATAATGAAGGTTTCATCAAAACATAGTGTAATAAGAAAAAAATGTCCATTCTTTTAAGAAATGATGGTAATAGAAGATGAAAAGTTTTGTTTACTTATTTTGTTTTGCAATTTGGAAAAATAAAAAGTTGATGTTGTGGGGCTGGCCCCGTGGCTGAGTGGTTAAGTTCGCGCGCTCCACTGCAGGCGGCCCAGTGTTTCGTTAGTTCGAATCCTGGGCGCGGACATGGCACTGCTCATCAGACCACACTGAGGCAGCGTCCCACATGCCACAACTAGAAGAACCCACAACGAAGAATACACAACTATGTACCGGGGGGCTTTGGGGAGAAAAAGGAAAAAATAAAATCTTTAAAAAAAAAAAAAAAAGTTGATGTTGTGGTTAGTCACTCTAAAATTTGTAGACATTTCACAAGATCATTAAATACAAAAGTTGAGAATCCAATCTTTAAAGGTCTCACAATGTAATGGAAGAATCATAGATATGGTGTAAAAAATACATGCTTTGTTTGAATCCTGATTCTTATTACTTATGTGACCTTTATTATTTACCCAAATATATTGAACCTTAGATTTCTCAAAACAATAGATATTATGAAAGAGCTGTTGGGAGAATTCTGGATATTATATGTGAGTAACCTAGCAATTCCTCAATAAATTGTGGCCATGACTACTATTATTATCATTTTATTATTATTGTCCTAATACTATGTTTCATATATTAAGATAAAAAAGTCTAGCTTATAAATTATGTTTTGCCATAAAAAAAAGAAAATGAGCCACCCATAGAGCAGAGGGTCAACATATACTGATAAGTCGTTCAATTAAACAAGATGATACAATTCTTAACCTTTGCTCACCTATCAACATAACTCCAAAATATCCAACCTAATTGAGAGTACAACAATATATAGACAATCCAAATCACAATGGGAAACTTTACTATGCTTGTCTCAGTATTTAATATATCAAGCAGACGAATATCAGAGATATATATATTTTCCTGACTACTCAGCAAAAACCTTTACTGTAATGTGGGTCAAAGTTTGATCAAGTTTTTACCTTACTAAAACTCATAAATTTCATGTTTTATGAAATTTTTAAGGATTTATATACTCATAGAAAAAAAGTTGTGAGCTAAACTGTAACCTCTGAGTAACCCGTCTCCACACTCACTGAAGGTAGAATATGCGTGAAAAAAGTTTTTCTTCACCAATTAAGAAATAATGGGATAATGGTGAGAAAGTTGTGGAATCATCCAATCTTGGCATATTTATTTTACCAAGAATAACTCTAAAGGCTCTTTCAGTCCTATCATGAAGAAATGAGATAGCATTTTAATCAGGACATATCTTTCCCTCATAGGAGAGAGAGAGAGAGAGAAAAAGAGAGAGAGAAACTTTGAAGATAGAAGCCTAAGGCCAAGGAATGACTTTGCAAAAATAATGGAGAAAAATATAATAACTCACGTACTTTGTGAAATCTTTTGCTGTTATTGTGTCATTAATTTAGGAAAGTATGAGGCCACTGTATCTGTTTTCTTAATTCTATTCATAAATTAGATATTTTTCCATCTAAATTGACTTATTATTTGAAGTCACATAATGGAATTTTCAGATATTATGTAGGCTAAGCCATAGGTGGTTTCAATATAAATAATTTATTAAAACTCTAATGATTTTTTTCCAATTACCAATGATTATCATAGATCTCTGTATCCTTTGACCAAAGCTTTCCCATACCTCCTTCACATTCTTAACAATTATTAAAATGTTTTCACAGGAAAGGGTGACAATAGGCACCAGATATATAGTCAATGAATTAATACATGATTTCTTAATAATAAATAGACCATTGTATAATGAAGAAAAAGTAAAGGCTGCTAGACCATTAGTACTGAAAAGATTTTAAAAGTAATAAAAACTTTCTCTTGATTTCTCAGTAAACGTAACTTTTTTCATTTAGCCTTGGAAAGTAGAAAAAGTTACAAGAAAATAAGAACATAATATTCTTAGCAACCTGAGGAAAAGAAATAAATATATGTTTATAATCATCAGCAGATCCTAATGTCAAGATAGTTTAGTTCCTTTGTATAATAAAATAGAGTTCAAAAGTAAGGTAAAGTAATTGCACAAAAAGAGAAATATAGTTTTGGCTATTATTATGATTTTATTTTATTATTGTTATTATTATTCATTAATTAATTACTTACTCACAAGAAGTAACTAAGCCACAACTAATAAGACTTTGCTACTGATGCATAAAATTAGGAAGAAATGGAAAATTAAGGAGGAAAATACACTTCTTTTAGTAGTAAGAAGAAAATATAATTATGAAAGGAATGGACATTGGGCATAGGCCAATGGTGCCATAATTGAGTAATGCATCCTGTGTGGTAGGCTAAATAAGGACCTCAATCAATGTCTCCATTCTTGCAAACTACCAGTCTTATATGGCAAATGGGACTTCATGGATGTGATGAAGTTAAAGATTTTGAGATGAGTTTATACGAGATTATTCAGGTGGGCCCCAATGTGACCACATGCAATGTCCTTACAAAAAGGAGGCAGAGGGAAATCTGACTACAGTAGAGACCCTGGGAACAGTGATAGGAGTGATGTGGCCAGAAGTCAAGGAATGCCATAGCCTCTAGAATTAGAAAGTGGCAAGAAATGGATTCTCTATTGAAGCCTCCAGAAGGGACAGAAGCCTGAAGCCATCTTGATTTTAGCTCCTTAAGACTCATTTTGGACTTCTGCCCACCAGAACTGTAAGAGAATAAATTCGTGCTGTTTTGTGTCACTATATTTGTGGTAATTTGTGATAGCAGCAACCTGAAACTTATACACCCTGTGACTGATTCTACCCTTGAGTTTTCACTTAAAGCACAATCTTTGGCAGGCATGCAAAAGCAACCAAAATTGTCCATCAAGAGGGGTCCAGATCATTGTACCCATCATCAGTGACATCTGACCTAAGAGAGGATGTTCTACAGTCATCTACACGGGGGCCATGGAAAAGAGAAGTGGAGAGTAGAGCAGACAAAGCCTTCACTAATCCACTCAACAAATTACTGGATGAAACAAGACTAATCTAGGGATACAGTGGAGAAAAAATATACAAGCGTCCCTGCTCTCTTGTAGATTAAATCCTAGGTTTCTTCTTTATAGTCTGTCTCTTCTCTAAAAACATGATTGTTTGAAAAGCATGAGTATCATGCATGTCTAGTTTTGTTTGCCAAGTGGATGGTAAAGGGAGAGGGAAAAAAGGATAAGGTAGTAGATATATTTGAGACAGGTTTTTCTATGAGCCCTGCACCAAATATAATCTCTGCACATAAACCCAGGAATGGTCTGTGGGCTGAACAAGAGAAAAATGAATTCACTGGAAATGATCTCTTGTGGTATCCCTGCTTTAGTGCAGATTTTATGAGACTCAGAGGAGGCCTTGGGATTCATTACCTACCAGGACTTTGTAAGTGATGGATATGATTTGTCCACTGTGTCTCGGTGGTGATCTATTAAAACTTGCCCTTGATTTAATATTAAATCTCCCAAACCATAGATATTTCCTCTCTTCAATTATCTTATCTAAGTGGAGTCAGGTTAAAAAGGAACTGATCTGTAAATGTTTTGGTTTTAGTGATCTAGATTGTCATTCTAATTTACCTCAGTACTCTGAAAGAAAATTGAGCTGCCATATAGCTGAAATCTCCCATCTGCAATATTTTAATCTTCTTAGCCTCTCCTCCAAAACGGAATCTATATCACGATAAATTCTTTAAATGAATATAAGTAATAAAAACAAATGGAGAGCACAAATCTGGGGTAAAATTTACAGGTTAAACTATCAGCTCTTCATGTAAAATGTTAAATACATAATAACAAATGAGTATTTGGGGAATTAGGTGCCTTGATATTAATCATAATTATAATTTTATATGACTAACATATTTATCAACGTAAAAGGTATCGCTATGCTTTTGGTTTTCATTCTAAAAGTAAACTCATTCAATGAACACAAGAATTTCGAGGAACAATCTTCTTGCTCTTAAAGACTTTACTTGGAATTTGATAGGATAATGTCAAGAAACTGAAGAGCGTAAGTTTGAACAAGTTTATCCATGAAGGAAACTATAGGAGGAGAAAGAAAGCTTGCTAAAAGAAGAATGATGAAGAGGAAAGCGTTAAGACCATCAATAATACTTAATTTTTATCGGAAGTTACACATTGTAACTGAAGCTTAGTCATAAGGAGTTTATTCCATGTTTTCCAACTTCAACAAATGCTGAGTCAGAGCTTTTTTACCCCTTAGATGGAAAGTTTGACTATGGAGGAAGAACACAAGGAATTGGGTCATTTTTTAGATTGTAAATGCATTATCAAAAAGAATATATGATAAAAAAACTTGGCAACTAAGAGTAAAAACAAATTCTTCGATTCAAAAATGTAATTTAGCAGTATTCTTTTTTTCTTTTAAGATTTTATTTTTTTTTCCTTTTTTCACCTCAAAGCCTCCTGGTACACAGTTGTATATTCTTAGTTTTGGGTCCTTCTAGTTGTGGCATGTGGGACGCTGCCTCAGCGTGGTTTGATGAGCAGTGCCATGTCCATGCCCAGGATTGGAACTGACGAAACCCTGGGCCACCTGCAGTGGAGCTTGTGAACTTAACCACTCAGCCACGGCGCCAGCCCCTAGCAGTATTCTTAAAAGAAGTTTTTTCAGATGACAACGTTAAAAAATATAACTGTTTTTTCCATTATTTCCACCAAATGAAGAGTGATCAAGATAATTATTCTTTGTTCATATCTTCCATATGGAACTAACACAGCACAGAACTAGCAGCTAAACCCAAATCTACTAGGGCTCTATTTTTTTAAAGGAACAATTTTTCATAAATATAGTGTCAGAGACCATATTTCAGAGGCCACTCATTAACATAAACTTTGGGTTAAATTTTGAGAACGTTATAATCAGAATTTATACAGTAACTAAAAGATCTTTTTGTATGTCTAATATTTATAATTACATGTTATGATAAACTATCTGTATAAAATACAGATTTCTAATCTTATAGACCTATATCTTCGCATTCTAAATTAAGAGAACAATAATGTCTTTATTCAGGATTATGGTATATCACCATAGCGTGTCTAGTAAGATATTTGATGTAGAGAACATCATAAATAACTGAGAGGTGATTTCACCCAAGCTGTCATAGTGATGAAGAGGTTCTGCATTTCAGTGAATATGGATGATCAAACACAAATCAAATAGATGGGTTCTTTGAAAATTGGTACCCCTGTAGCAATATGAATTGGGTCTTCTGCAGGTGGGAGACAATCTCATACAGTTTTCTTCATTTCCCATTGAAGTGAGACTAGCCGACTAGCCATCTAGCTCTCTCCTAGGGTATGTACTACAAACAGACTTACAGACTTAAACAGATATCATTTAAATAAATGTTCCTATCTTCAAAACCCAATGCATAATCTGTTTTCTAGTCTTACTGTATTGTATAGCCACATATCTAACTTCATATATATATACATTCTGGACCTTTATCTTTTTTTCTTTTTTTGAGGAAGATTAGCCCTGAGCTAACATTGGCCACCAATCCTCCTCTTTTTGCTGAGAAGGCTGACCCTGAGCTAACATCCTTGCCCATCTTCCTTTACTTTATATGTGGGATGCCTACCACGGCATGGCTTGCCAAGCAATGCCATGTTCGCACCCGGGATCTGAACCGGTGAACCCTGGGCTGCAAAAGTGGAACGTGCGCACTTAACCGCTGTGCCACCAGCCGGCCCCTGGACCTATATCTTTTTAACTCTTACCTCAAATAATAATAATAATAGTCCACCATCTGCTCTTTCCCTTTCTCTCTCTCTCTTTTAACATAGTACACCTAAGGTAGTTTGTTTATTCTGACCCCATTTCTGATAAAATTTGCCTGTAACTATTATTATAATTGTTTGTATTATCAGAGCACAGAATTCTTAATGCCTAGAAGACAATGTTGGAAGCCAAGAAATAATACTTCAAAAAATTCTATGCAGTTTGAGTATCTTTTGTATTATATTTTTCATGAAAGTCATTTGGATCACAATTGAATGTCAGAAAAGCAGCATTATCAAATTATTCACAAGCGTTATCCAACTGATTAGAAGTAATTTAAATTATCTTTAAAAGGTTGCAGATGGGGCCGGCTCCGTGGCCGAGTGGTTAAGTTCGCGTGCTCTGCTGTGGCGGCCCAGGGTTCGGATCCTGGGCGCAGACATGGCACCGCTCGTCAGGCCACAGTGAGGCGGCGTCCCACATCCCACAACTAGAAGGACCTGCAACTAAGATATACAACTGTGTACAGGGTGGGTTTAGGGAGATAAAGCAGGAAAAAAGGAAAAACAAAAAAAAGATTGGCAACAGTTGTTAGCCCAGGTGTCCATCCTTAAAAAAAAAAAAGAAGATTGGAAACAGTTGTTAGCCTAGGTGCCAATCTTTAAAAAGAAAAAAAAAAGAAAAAAAAAAAGGAGGTATAAAAACATCCAACTGTGTGTCTGAATTTTTGTATTTCCTTTCTCAGAGTTATCAGTTTTTTGTGACCATTTTGAAGGTCTGTCAAGCATATATAAATTTATAATTTTTGTACCTTTCATAGTTATTCAATATACATATTCCTTCGTGATGATAATTCTTGTCTTGAAATCTATTTTTCTTATATCAATATAATGTTTTCAGCTTTCCTGTGCTTAATGATTGCATGGGAACCGTTTTCTGTTCCTTTCAGTTCAAACGATCTTCAGATTTGGAGTGTATCTCTTGGAGATATCATAGAGTTGTGCTTTGCTTTGTTGCCAGTTTAACAATTGTGCTTTTTAATAAACATATTTAGTTCTTACATGCAATTATTAGCATGTTTGGATTTAGGCTTTCAATTTCACAATTTGTTTTCTTTTTCCCATTTGTTTTTGACAATCTCTTTTTCTTTTTCTCAGTTTTTTTTGAAGTATCCCCTTTAACTTTTAATGTCTTTTCATTTGTAACTATTTTTATTATTTTCAGTAATTTTTGTATGAACTACAAAATTTATTCTCAATTTAGCAGCACACAATTAGAATATTGGATATTTAATGTAAAATCTACGAATCTTGCCATATACTTCATTTGACATCTTTTTGCTATTTTTGTCAAATGTATTACATATATATATATATCTTATAATCCTTTATAATCCTTTAATACAATGTTTTAATTATTGCTATAAAAAGTCTTTTGTCTTTTGAAGCATATAAGAAAAAGATATATGTTTTTACCATTTTCACCATTTCTTGTGCTCTATCTTCTTACTTTAGATCAGATTTTTTACGTAGTTTCAATTTTCTTCAATCTGAAGAGCTTTCTCAAACATTGGTTGTAGTGTAATACCACTGGAGATGAATTATCTCATTTTTCATTTATTTGAAAGGATCTTTATTTAGTCCTCATATTTGAATGCTTTTTTTGATACTTGGTTTTTGCTGTTTTCCCGCTTCTATTTGGCATTAAAAGCTACATTCCATTGCCTTCTGGCTCACATTTTTTCTGATGAGAGCTAAGTTGTATCACTAACATTGTCATCATTCTGCTGTATAAGTTGTGCTATTTTTCTCTATTTTCAACATAATATCTTCATTTTTAAGTATTCATTAGTTTGTGCATGATTCCATAGCGTGGTGTGTGTTTGTTTTAATTTATTCTTCTTGGAATTTTTAAAAGTTTCGCAGATCTAGAAGTTGATATTTTATTTGGTAGCTTTGTGGTCATTGTCTATTTTTTGTACTTTATCCTTTTTGGTTTTTATTTTTTTACAAGGACACCAATTATAACCACATTGAGCTGCTTGATATTATCTCATACATCATTGAGGTTTTGTTTAACTATTTCAGTAAACTTTTTATTTTAAAATAGTCTTAGACTTTCAGAAATATTGTGAAGATGGTACTGAGTTCCCATACACTCCGTTCCCAGTTTCCCTTATTATTAACCTCTTACCATAGTCCATTTGTTGCAGCTGATGTACCACTGCTGGTTGACTATTGACAAAGGATTGCACGATCAGATTTCTTTAATTTTTACCTAATCCTACTCCAGGAGTTCATCCAGAATATCAAATCACATTTAGTCGTCATGTCTCCTTAGGCTCATCTCGGCTGTGACCATTTTCTTATTTTTGAAGACCTTGACAGTTTTTAAGAGTAATTGTCAGGTATTTTACAGAATGCCTCTCACTTGGGATTTGCCTAATATGTTCTCATTATTAGACTGCAAAGCTATACACTTCTGGAGGGAAACCCCAGAAATAAAATGTCGTTTTCATTGCATCATATCAAGGATACACACTATTAACGTGAGTTATCATTGTTAAACTTGATCATCCTGGCTGAGTTAGTGTTTCTCAGATTTCTCCACTGGAAAGTTCCTTTTTTCCCCAGTTCTGAGCAATCTTTGGAAGAAAATCACCACGTGCAACCCATCCTTAAAGAGTAGGGAATTTCTCTCCCCCTCTTTTAGGACAGAATCTCTACATAAATGATTTGGAATTATTATGCAGAAGAGACTTATCCATTCTTCCCAAATTATTTATTAGTTAATCGTGTATTTATATCAGTATGAACTCATGGGTATTTATTTTATGCTTTGAGTTATAATACTATTCAATACTATTTAATTTATTCTGTTACTCTGATTGTTCCAGCTTTGAACATTGGGAGGCTTTTCATTGGTTCCTACATCCTTTTGATATACCACCATCATTTTTGCTTAGTACTTCCTTACTTTCTGGTAGGACAAAACGCTCCAGACTCATCTTGTACATTTTCTGCTTCTGTCCTAGAGTCAGCCATTTCTCCAAGGAGCTCTGGTTCCTTTCATTAGAGAATGATAGAGAAACCAAGATCTGGGCACCAGGTGTGTTCATTGCTATTGTGGTGTCATTGCTCCTAGGCCCAATCTACTGACAGGGCAAGGAAGTATAGGTGTATATACTAATGCATGTGTATTCACATATATATAATATTTCTACACATAAACATTTTTATCTACAGTAAGATAAATATGACTTCACAGAGATACCTCTGTGAATCTCTATGACTAAATTTTATTTCCAAAGTTACTTAGCTCAGCATGACTTTCCCCATCCTCTTCAGTGAGGTTGATTCATCAATTTATAAACGTAAGATTCTTTTCTCACATTCTGCATTCTATCCTGTGATCCTCTCACCTCCTAAGTGATTTTTTGAAATATGCATATATTAAGATTTACACTTTGTGTTGTAAACTTGATTAGCTCTTTTATCAATTTTTCTCACTATTTATTAGGCTAAATAATATATATTTCTCTCTTTTCAAGTTCATTGCCCTTTTTTGCTGCCATGTCAAATATTTAAATAAGCATATGAAGTAAATTTCCATGTTATATGTTGTATTTTTTTCCTTTAGCATTATTGTCATTATTACTTTTCCATTTCTCTACTAAGGTTCATTATTTGCTCATTCATTTTGATCACACGTTTTCTTTTAAGTTCCTGAACATACTTATTATAGCTATTGTAAATTTATTTTCTGGTAATGCCAGAATTCGTCTCATTATCAGGATAAGTGTCTAGAGTTTGCTTCACACCTCACCCCCTGTTTATGGGTCATTATTCATTATATTTCTTCTTATATATAGTAATTTTTTATTGTATGCTGGACATTGTGAGGCACACTGTTTTGAAATTAGAGTTTATTGTTTTCTTTTAGAAAGTATATGTTTTATTCTGGCAGGTGCTAAATTTACTGGTATATTCACTTAATTCTTTTCAGCCTTGCTTTTTAAACACTTCTTTGATGGGTATAAAGTTGGCGTTACTCTTCCTAGAATTACTTTATTTGAAACTTGGTATATCTGGGGTCTCAACTGAATGCCTGAGTTATTCATTGAGGTCTCTGCACTCTGTTTCATTAAAATTCCTATTTCTGCTAGCACTTTTTGACCTCTGAACTCTTCATTGGGGTCACTGCTCCCCAGTAATTGTCCTCTGTCAGGGCTCGTGGAGTATTGTCTTATATAAATGCATCTAACTATTCAGCAAGAAATAAAAGAGACCCCTTATGACAAATGGAGCTTGTTTTCTGAACAGCATCCAGCTCTTTAGTAACCTAACACCACAAATTGTAGCTACTTAAGCAGCCCTGAACTCCAAGCTCTGCCTCTCCAGCTCAGTGATACCATTGTGCTCTGTTCCTAAGTTGAAAAATAACATCAGGATACATAGGAGACTCAACATGTATTATTTCCCTCCTTTTTTAGGCATCAAATTCTGATAGTCTGTTATATAACATTGAAAAATAGTTGTCCCATGTATTTTTCCCAGTGTTATATTCATTTTCACTGGGATATATAGTCCCGTACTAGTTACTATATCTTGGCTAGATGGAGGATCCATTCTTATAGCTTTTTTATATCCTTTTTGGAACAATATTAATACAGTTAAAAAGATCTGAGGGGCCAGCCTGGTGGCACACTGATTAAGTTCACATGTTCCGCTTCAGCGGCCCTGGGTGCTCTGGTTCGGATCTTGGGTACAGACCTATGTGCCACTTGTCAAACCATGCTTGACAGGGGCAGGTATCCCACATATAAAGTAGAGGAAGATGGGCATGGATGTTAGCTCAGGGCCAGTCTTCCTCAGCAAAAAGAGGAGGATTGGCAGCAGATGTTAGCTCAGGTCTAATCTTCCTCAAAAAAAAAAAAAAGAAATCTAAAAGACCCTTTCCAAGTAAAATCATCAATAAAATGTGTTAATATATTACTCATCTTTAGACATAAGTCAGATGTATAATTAGAGAAAACAGGGTAGATATTTTATTCAGAGTATTATGATAAATATATTTTAGAATGACTCAGGCATATTTCGTTACATTCTATTATAATAATATTTAGCATGTGATTGATGAGAATACAATTCTATCCCTAAGTTTTTGAAATTTTATGCAATACTCCGCCCTAGTTTAATAAACTAAATCTTTTAGAATAAAAGATTCAAACAGCAACAAGAAAATAAAAATAATGTTACAATTATTTATTTCTTTTTAATGACTTCAACCAGACTAAATTCTCTGGTGGCAGAGACTATGCCTTATTTGTCTCTCTATGTCTATTTCTAAATCTAATGACTGGAATATAGAGGTTTGTATAATGGATCAATTTATCAAGAGAAAAAAATCTAAATAGAAGTGGTGTCAGAAACTGTGTTAAGATCCTGGGAATATGGGTAATTATAACATTTCAATAATATACCAAACAAATTACTGTAAGATGGAAAGTAGAGAATACGTATATATACATAATTTTAAACTTAAAAATTATGAATATGTTAAAGTCCTTGTTAGAGTATTTTTAGAGGGTAAATTCATCAAAGGAAAGAAAGACAGCAGTCAGGCTAATCAACACTAGATCAGACTCAGAGAATCCAAGACTGATTTGTTCTCACACCTGTCTCATTGTACACTGAGAAAATTTTCAGACCAACATTGTCTTATAATTGGTGATGGATTTTGACCTACATAATAATTTCTGTTGTAATTAGAGAAGGAATAGAGCAAGTGAATCTGAGAAGAGATAGTGTTATTTTATTTTTTTAGACACTCCAAAGAACCAGTCTTAGACTTCTCAAAACTATTAAGCTAAGTATCTCATTAACGAAAGTTCATACTTTGGATATGCTCAGGAAGCATTTGCAAAATGCTGGCTTGTGAATGGTATTGTACTTTGCACTAGGTATCTAATTTTAATTCTAGGAGTATACTGCTTTGTAATAAAAGTCATGTTGAGAAAGTGACAAGGATAAATAAAGTGTTTAATTTTACTAAGTATTAGCTAATATAGCATTTCTCAAAGGAGAGTAGAAAAATAATAAAAGTATTTTAATGTTCACTTATACAATTTTTGTTATTTAATTCAGAATAAAACAGGTGGAGACAATTAAAGGGCCAACATGAGCCTATGTGAATACACATGAAATTAATTTTTGAAGAAATTATTATAAGGAAAAATTAACTTTGATATGTGAAGATAAAACTAAATACTAAAAATTCACACCATGTTCAAGAGCTAAGATTTTGAAACAACTGGGAGTAGAAATTTGAAATGTATGGGCAACTTAACAAAAGTAATTAACTGTTATTGCAGTAAAGCGATATTTTAATGACTGCCTTAAAATTTGATTTTAGAGCAAAATAATGTGTGATATATTCATGAGACTCCTTGGGTGGAATAAATCACTGGTTACGCTAACAAGTGATTAAGTCACAACTCAGACTTCTACTTGAGACTATCTACAAAATTGACCTTAAAAGTAATATGTCCTCAATTTTGTTATGGTCATTTCCTTTGTTCCTCTTTTTTCTTCAGCTATCTTTTAGTTTTGAATAAAAGCAGGTGACTGACTTCTTTTTTTTTAGGAATAGCTTTGCACACTGGTACTTATTTTAAAGATAAGGCAGGCGTTGATGAAATCTAGACCTATAATTTGCCGTCTAAAGAAATTTCATGAATGTGTTAGGAACATTCTTTAGTTCTATTTTTCTTAGAGAGTGCTATGATACGCCAGTTTGGAATGCGTTTTGGAATGAATGCTTTTGAAAATTTTTTTCAATAAATGCACAAGAGTTTCTTAGATATAAATATTCCAAATATGTATACATAAGTGACATATGCTTAGGAATAGTTGATTTTAATGGATCTTGTAAAGAAACAATGTAGACAATTTTATCCATACAAAGAAAACCTGGAAATGTTGACTTAGAAGATTAAAATGCCAATATTATTATTTTCAGAACTTCTATTTAGAGAAATTTAGAGTGGCCTTTAAATTCTGTACATTCTTTCTTTTATTTTTAAGGAAGATTAGCCCTGAGCTAACATCTGCTGCCAATCCTCCTCTTTTTGCTGAGGAAGAATGGCCCTGAGCTAACATTTGTGTCCATCTTCCTCTACTTTATAGGTGGGACGTATACTACAGCATGGTTCAACAAGTGGTGCATAGGTCTGCACCCAGGATCCGAATCAGCAAACCCCAGGCCGCCGAAGCAGAATGTGTGAACTTAACCACTGCAGCATGGAGCCAGACCCTAAATTCTGTACATTCTTAAACTGTATGTGTGCAATTCTCAATTGTTCTTACCTTTTACTTTTGTTCTTATAATTGCAAACATCCCTTTTTTATGACCGTTTGAAAACTTCAGAAAATGGAAGTTGAATCAGATAATTACCAGCCAAAACATTTATCCTTATTAACAAAAATCCAGCCAAAATGACCCTGTCATTTAAATTCTCAAAGACAATTCCAAAACAAATACTTTTTAAAATTTTCCAACATTTTCAATTTAAGTTTGACTAATTCAAACACAATACATAGTAATAAGTTGGGAGGAACAACATTATGTAAAATGTTGCAACAAGCCATCTCACGTGGATTTTATAGTGTTTGCATGTGGAGTTGATAATTTTGCATACAAGATTTTCAACCAAGTAAATCAATAAGTCTTTCAGGATTGAAGATGCCAAACTCCCTAAATGTTAATGAATGTTGAGTATAATATAGTGATAACAAGCTCTTCAATATTAATTATTGGAAAGATGGACCTATATATCACCTAATTAGTTGTTAAGTATTTAATCTTAGTATATCTAGCTTCTTGTGTATGCAATAGTACTAAATTTAAGAATATATGTAAAATATTTAATCTGATATATTTATTTTTATTTATTTTTTAAATTTATTTTTACTTTTGAGGAAGATTAGCCCTGAGTTAACATCTGCTACCAATCCCCCTCTTTTTTGCTGAGGAAGACTGGCCCTGAGCTAAGATCTGTGCCCACCTTCCTCTACTGTATATGTAGGACGCCTTCCACAGCATGGCTTGACAAATAATGAGTAAGTCTGCAACCAGGATGCAAACCGGCAAAACCCGGGCAGCTGAATCGGAACCTGCGAACTTAACAGCTGCACCAAAGACTGGCCCCAATATATTTATTTTAATAAAAATATTCCAAAAATATATCAAGTTTCCTTAAAATGGAAAAGAATCAACTCTATTTTTTCTCCCTTCTTCCTCATATAAAAAAATGTGTAAATACAGTTTTAATACTTCCAAAATATTCTATAAAGCCATTTACTTCCTCTCTACCTCCTATGACGTGATGGACTACTATTATTTGAATTCTTGAAACATTTGGCATTTAACAGTATTCTTTTAGTAATAAGGCGTATAATCCCAATCTAAAATAGAATAATAAAAACTATAACCTGGAAAAATTTTAGAGTATCAAGCTTCAAGAAGAGTAGGAATTTATCTGGGGTCCAAAAGGAAAAAAAGACAGACATGGCATGCTTTCTTAGTTTTTTTTGTACCTTCATGTTTCTTTGGTTCCATCTATTTTGAGAAGAATAGAGCATCTTACAACTAGCAAGTTCTAAAGCCTTACCCATACTGGTTGGGTTGAGTTGCAAGGCTAAAACTGGTAGGAAGAGCTCTGATTTTTCTCACTACAGGTCAGTTTCCCACTCTGAGACGTAGAAATAGTAATCAAAAGGGCAGAGTTATTTTGTTCTCAATGTGTTCACAGTGAAGGTGTAGAAAAGAAAGTTATCAAAAGTAAAGTCCATGTTTTTTGAAGAACTGCCATACTGTTTTCCATAGCAACTGCATCATTTTGTATTCCCACGAACACTATACATGTGTTCCAATCTCTCCACATCCTCATCAATGCTTATCTTTTTTAAAATGTATAATAGCTTTCCTAATAAGTGTGAAGAGATACTCTCTGTGGTTTTGATTTCATTAGTGATGTTGAACATCTTTTCACACACTTCTTGGTCATTTGTATGTCTTCTTTGGAGAAATATTTATTCAAGTCCTTTGGCTATTTTTAATTTGGTTATTAGTTTCTTTGCTATTGAGTTGTAGGAGTTTCTTTATATATATTGGATATTAATTCCTTATCAGATATGGTTTGCAAATATTTTCTCCTATTCTGTAGGTTGCCTTTTCATTCTGTTGATGATTCCCTCTGCTGTATGGAAGCTTTTTAGTTGGATGTGGTCCCACTTGTCTAATTTTGCTTTTGTTGCTTGTTCTTTTGGTGTCATAGCCAAGAAATCATTTCTAAGCCTAATGTCAGGAAGCTTTTCCCATATGATTTCTTCTAGGAGTTTTATAGTTTCTGGTCTTACATTTAAATCTACTCTTTTTGAGTTAATTTTTATGTATAGTGAAACATAAGGGTCCAATTTCATCATTTTGCATGTGATATACAGTTTTCCCAATACTCTTTGTTGAAGAAATTCTTCTTTCCATATTGTGTGTTGTCAGCACCCTAAGAATTACCATGGTGGGATCCAGTAATCCCAGTTCTGAGTATATATCCAAAAGAATTGAAATCAGGGTCTTGTTCATGTTCATTGCAGCATTATACACAATATCCAAGATATGGAAGCAACCCAAGTGTCCATCAATTGATGAATGGATAAAGAAAATGTGGTATATACATACGATGGACTATTTATTACTCAGTTTTATAAAAGAAGGAATTCTGCAATATGCAGTCACTTGGATGAACCTGGAGGACATCATGCTAAGTGAAATAAGCCAGTCACAGAAGGACAAAGACTGCATCATTGCACTTATAGGGAGTATTTCTTTATTTCTTTTCCTTTTTGCTGAGGAAGATTTGCCCTGAGCTAGCATCCATTGCCAATCCTCCTCTCTTTTTTCTTGAGGAAGATTAGTTCTGAGGTAACATCTGTGCCAATCCTCCTCTATTTTTTTGTATGTGGGACATCTCCACAGCATGGCTGGTGAGTGGAGTAGATCTATGCCTAGGATCCGAACCCACGAACCTGGGCCTCGGAAGCAGAGTGTGTGGAACTTTAACCATTCAGCCACAGGGCAGGGCCTGGAGTATTTAAAATAGTCAAACTCATAGAAGCAGGAATGGTAGTCAACAGGGGTTGGGGGAGAGGAAAGTGTTGCTATTTAAAGAGTATAAAGTTTCACTAATGGAAGATGAATAAGTTCCAGAGATCAGCTACACAACATTGTGCTCATAGTTAACAGTACTGTACTGTGTATCTAAAATTTTGTTAAAAGAGTAGATCTCATGTTAAGTGTTCTTATCAAAATGATAATAAAAAACAGCTATTTATGATATGAAATATTACATAGCAATTTAAAATAGTGACATGTATATTTAATTACATAAAAATATTTCTGAAATCTCATAACCTAAAGGAAAATAAGAGCTATACATATAATAAAATCTGTTTTTTTAATTTGAAAAAAGGAGACTTTCAATTGACAGTCAGAATAATTATTCTATAATTTAAACGTCATTGCGATGCACCCATACTTGAAATTATTTTAGCTTATGATTAATTTTGAACTTGGTTTGACATATCCTCCTTCAAATACTATCTCTTACCACATCATACTATAGTGTAAACCGCATAAAACTTTAATCTTCTGGAGGAATTTTCTATCTTCTTCCCTCATGGGCTTTTTGAACATACTACGCTTTCAATATGAACCAATTTTGTAAGACACTTTGCCCTTCCACCACAACTTCACATGGGTAAAACCTTCCTGAAAATTTGATTTACCTTGTGTTCATAACATGCACTTCTCTTACAACTACTACTTCTTTTATAATAAATTTAAAACCCTTAATTATAATTGCATATTTAATTGTCTTTCTCTTTCGCTAAATTGTAAACTCCTTAATGGTTAGTACTGCCGTTCTCTTGATCAACATTTTATGACCAGTGCATGGCAGGATATATTAAATGCATATTATTGAACACCTAAATTGTGGCAAAAATTTTTTTAAGCCCTGAAAATTTAGTAGTTTCCAAGAACAAAAATGTCCCTCTGGCTCAGATCTTAGAGTGATTGCTTATATGTTAGTGAGAGGGAGAGAGAAAAAAAACACCTAAATATATAAACACAATAAAGATTCATCGATATGAAAAAGATGGTGATGTATTATGAAGTAAGTTTTAAAAATGCTAAGAAAATGATAAGATAATAAGACAGAGAATAATTTGGGTTGGAAGGAACAGAATCGCCGAAGACATGAGAGTTGAATTATTGTGTGAATACCGAGAACAAGCAGTCATGTGAAGAGCAGAAGAAGCAGCAAATGAAAAATAAAAAGCCCTGGGAAAACATACTCAAAGCTTATATGAAAAAACAAAACAAGCGAATAAACCAAAAGTGGTGTTACTGTATCAGAATCCTTGAGAGAGGGGAAAAAGTGATGGGAGAGGAGGTCAGAGAGCTGAGAACAAGCCAGTTTGTCAAGTGTCTCGCAGGCCATGGTAGAAGTTTGGATTTTCTTCTGTTTATAGTGGAAACCATCAGAGGCTAAAAAGCAGAACATTCCTATGATCTTGTTTATTACAGAAATGAAAGACCCTGGTGATTTCTGTGCCCAAAGCAAAATGTGAGGGCTGATTAGGAATCTACTCCACTCAAGAGGTGAGGCTGGCTTGAAAGAGGTTGTAAAGCAGAGATGGTGAAATGTAATTAAATGTAATTAAAATTGGAAAATTAGTTTTGAAGTTGAACCGAAAGGAGTTGCTTATAGCTTAGGCTTTGAGTATGAGGAAAAGAGAGAAATAAAAAGTATCTTCTATGTTTTGTTGTTGAAAATTTCAGTGAATTAAATGGATAGTTTTGTATTTTATGGCCATAGAGAACGAGCAGATCACAGCAGAAATTGAGAGGTACTTTTTGGTTGAATTATGTTTGGGATGCCAGATAGGCTTCCAGAAGAAGATGCTGGGCAGAGAGCTTTGTCTGTGTTTGGAGCCCATGGGCTAGATCAGAAACGGAGATTTAGACCTGAGACTCACTAGGATATATATGGCAGCGGAGTTTTGAGACTTTTTTTTGATTACCTAAGCTATGTGCGTTGATTGATTAAAGCACTTAATGCTGAACCCTGCGTTGTTCCCAGATTTCTAGGTCTGGCAGAAGAAAGAGACAGAGAAGAGTCAGAAGAAACATAAAATTTTCACAGAAACTTAGGAGAAGAAGAAAAAAAGTTTTCAATTAGGGAAGAATGATGCCAAGCTAAATGCTGTGGAAAGTTCAGGCAATGTGAGGGAAGATAATTGAATATTATATTTGCCAAGATTGAAATTTTGGTGAATCTGAGAAAAATAGTTTTGTGGCCCATGAGAATGAATGCCCAATTGGAATAAATTGAAGAAGAAATAGAGCAGATGTCAAACATCGATTACTCTTTAAGGGAGAAGATTGTTATGAAAGAATAGAGAAAAATGATAGACAGAAAGGGCATTAGAATGTTATTAGTTTGTGGTAAAGTGAGTGATATCCACACGCTAATGGAAGTGATCCAGTAGAAGTAAAAACATTAATGGTAAAGAAGAAACAGAATAATTGTAATAGTAATGTTCTCAAGTAGGCCAGATGGTATAGGACTCAGAGATCAAGAAGAGGATTGATTTTTTAAAGTAATTTGAATAATTCTTAGATGGTAAAAGAAAGATATAATAATCACTAAAGGATTTAGTAAACATTGAGTGAGTGTTCCAGACACTGGCAATATAGCAATGTAGTAGTCAAAGCCCCAGCACTCCCTCCTTTGAGGAAAGACTACATTTGAAGTATTTATAGTTATGGAAATAGAAGTGGTGGAGAAGTGGTGGAGAGTACAAAATGAATCCTAAGATAATATTTTCAATGAATAATTTGATAGATGAGATAAATATGAGAGAGAACAGTTGGTAAAGTAAACAGAAATACCTGAAATATTAACTAGAGTCTCTGAGGAAGGAATGAGGAAGAATGGTTTGAAAGTGTTGGAAGTGTAACACCTACCCCAACTGTTCGTATCCTGGATATAGTTTAGTGTGTGTGTGTTTTTGGGGAGGAGGGGAGAGAGAGTGTATATGTTACAACTCAAAAAAGCTTCAATTTGACAAAACTACCAGGAAAATGATAAAAAGTGGTCATGTCATTGGAGAAAAGTCATCTCTCAATATGGAAAGGAAATAAAGTGAGTGTTTACAGAAATCTGAACACATACAAGAGCATACTTCTCACTGATTTTGAGAATCTAATGGGCATGATGGAGAGGATGGAGTTGGGAGCAAGAACCTAGACATGAAGGGAGAACCTAGATGTGACACTAGATGGGACTATTCCAGAATTTACCTTACATATTCAGTTCAAAATGGAAGCTGTGGGCCGTAGTCTCCCAGCAGTGTGGGAGCAAAGGGATGGAGCCAAGCCTATGAAAGTAGAAGGTAAGCCGTGTTTTATTTTATTCTTGATGACACATGGGGTTGTGCCTCAGGACTCACTAGCAATGAGGTAGAGTTAAGCCCCTTTGCTCCCCAAAAGACTGTTCTACAGAATCACAAGGACATTGCTCCCATCTGTGAGAAGAGAAAACGCAAAATGGGAGCTATTAATCATAGTTAATCATCTTGGAGAATTACCTGGAACCCAGATGATCAGAGTCTCAGCAAATGTTTAAGGCTTCCAGCCCCAGGCAGTACAGAGACAAGTGGAGGTAGAAAACAGTCAGTGTAGGCCTGAGATTCACTGAGTAAATAAGCGATAGAGAAAGTAAAAATACAAAAAGGGCTAAACTTTAAAAATCAAGACAATAGATGTGAAACAGTCTGCAATTTTCTGTAAAGGAAAACAGTCAAAATACAGCCGCGGGATAAAATAGTATCATTTACTACAGTATATTACAATGGTTTATATTTCTAATGATCACCTTTTGACATGAAAGCAAAGAATAAATTATATTAGCATAATAAATTAAAAATCTTGACCCTTAAAAATATTACTTACATAAAGTTTCATGTTCAAATTTGTTTAAAATTTTCCTAAGTGCCTCATGATATAAATCCCCAATTTTCTGGAAATCAATGATGGCCTGGTAAACAATATGCAAACATTTCCAGGTAATTTCAATTTTAGAGTTAAGAAACATCTGCTATAGAAACGAGTAAGAGAAGAAAAACTCAGCAAATTTTACTTTCAGAATGACTTTGTGCTTTCACATGATCATTTTTCTTTACTTGATTGCTGGATTCCCCCCACCCTTGACTAATTAGAAGGAAAATCTTGGTTGATGCTCTGACTAGCTGTTGCACCAAATAAAAATTCAACTCAGTCATTTAGGAGCCAGATAATTTTAAAAGCAAAGAGATTATTTGAACTTAATGTTGCAAAGTGAATGAATAATGCAATTTCTTCCTTATATGTCAACAAATGTTTGGCTCATCACAAGTGATATCTGACCTCAATGAGTTTCTACTTCGCTCTTTGTTCATGAGGATGGGATCAGAAATTTTCAGTTTAAAATTAAACGGATTTTTCACAAAGAGTGTTCCGTAGAATATTGGCCCATGCATCTCTAAAAAGTGTTGTGTGCAGCAGATTTATGATTTACAAATAGGGATATAATGTATAAAACAACATTAAACAAGTGTGTTTATTTTATAACTTCTCATATTCTTTACTGAATAAAGAGCTGTTTTTTTTTTTTTTTTTTTTTTTTAGGAAGGTTAGCTCCAAGCTAACATCTGTGGCCAATCCTCTTTTTTGCTGAAGAAGACTGACCCTGAGCTAACATCTGTGCCCATCTTCCTCTACTTTATATGTGGGATACCTGCTACAGCATGGCTTGACAAGCAGTGTGTAGGTCCACACCTAGGATCCAAACCAGCAAACCCTGGGCCGCGGAAGCAGAATGTGCAAACTTAATTGTTGAGCCACTGGGCTGGCCCCCTGAATAATGTGCTTTTTGATCATAGGATCCATTTTTCAGGTCATTCCTCTTAGAATAATATTTTACAAAATATAGTTGAAAATGTATCGTTATATTTATTGAGTTAGAAAACACTTATCAAAAGCTAAACAAGGAATGATCAAACAGAACATTCTCCTCTCCTTATTCTCCAACAGCAACAGAGACAAACACAAAACTAAAAGGTTAAAAATGTATCCCCACCCTACAATTACGGAAGATCAAGGGCTTTGCAATTTATATCATATGATGAAGAAATCATCTTTTGCTTTATAGTTAAATGTGATCTGCTTAATCTCATGTTTTTCTGCTCTCTCTGACTCCTTCCTTTCAAATAAAATCAACTATAATTGAAATGATTAACACTGTCTTAAACATAATAAAGTGCAGCTGGAGATGATTTGAGGATAGAGTAATTAATACTGAAACTATTACTATAAACAAAAGACATCACCAAAACAAAAGGTCACTCACCTGCATTTTAATGTTAGAAAACACTTGTTTTTTATGTCTTTTTCTAGTTTTATTGAGATATAATTAAAATACAACATTGTATAAGCTTAAGTTGTTGATTTGATACACTTGCATATTGCAAAATGATTACACTGTAGCGTTAGCTAACACTACCATCACATCACATATATCCTTGAAAGTAGCCAACATTTGAATAACTCCATGTAGTAGGCACAGCCCTAAGTGCTTATTGTCTCCCTAAATTTCCACAACAATTCTATGGGGTTTCATTATGATAATCTCCTCAATTTACAGTTGAGGAAAGAGGCTGATTAAAGTAAGGCAGTTTGCTAAGCTCACACAGTAAGTACATGGAACAACCGCATTTGAAAGTATATAGTCAGTCTCCAGAGCCCATCTCCCCAGACCCCTTCTTTATCACTCTCCAGGTCATCACAGTGAGGAGGGGCAATCACTTGATAGACTAATAGTACTTTTTGTTTGGGTTGCTATGGGTCAACAACTATGTTTCACAGTTTGAACAAAAAACTGTATATTTGACAAGAAGATAACCATTGGCATAATGAATTTTATTCATGATCACAAAATTGTTTCCTTGCTGCATAGAAGACAATATTATCTTTAGATTGAGAGAAAAAAGAGGAAATTTAACATAAAAATCGACCTGCTCAAGGAAGCACTCTTTTGTCTTTGTAGTGTTAAAGTCCTGGTTAGATGGTTCAATTAATATTAAACCACTCACTTTATTGCTTCTAAAATAACAACTGTGCATGTTCTGTATAATCCATCACTCTATTTTACAAGTATATTTATATGTTAAATGTGCATACCAATTATAGGTGCTTAAATAAATGTTATTCAATACAATCATTCTTATTTTATCTTTTTTCTGTTTAAATACTTTATTATATCATCAATAGTAGAAAGTTAACCTATTTTAAACATAGCCAATGCCATTAGTTATTATTTTCTTATTCAAGCTTTTCTCATGTTTTGCAGTCTTTTTCTAAGCACTGTGTGGAGAAATGAGTCACCCACTCAAACACTAAAGAGAGAAAATGAAAGAAATATAGGCAGTGTGATATTTATACAATGGCTGAAACTGCTATCCTCACAAAAAGAAAATATTGTTTTGACTTGTAAACTGAGAAAAAGTAACTAGGGATGTCAGTATTGGAGAATAAATATAGACTATAGATGTCATGTTCTTACCTTGTTGCTGTTCTGCCCATAATCACATTTTAAAATGAAATTGTGGATAAAGAGTTTCGAAGATAACATAAACTATAATGACTATAACACATTACAGGCAAAATGACTGTATTTTTTTCCTAAGATTTGATCACCATTAATGAACTCTCTTCTAAAGTTATGGATTTAAGGCATTGATAAAAACCATAGCTCTGAAAAACAAACAAAACTGGAGACTGATGAATTTATACAGCATACTAGAGACAAAACTGAATAACTTATATGTCCAAAAATTGATTTTCCAAGATTAATTTTTCAAGGAGCAGTGAACTATTTTTCAAAGTATTTTCAGCCATAAGAGAAAAAAGGGAAATATACATATATTCTGCTATGCTTTCTTTTCTATTGACATTACATTCTCATATGTACCATGTGTGTATATAGATGGCCATTGGTGTTCAAATCTATGGAATATGTAGTCAGAATCCAAAGTTTCATCACCATATATCATTTCTATTATTTTTTTTCAAAAACATACACGCATCTATTTATTATTAGACCTTTATGAAAAAATGGTACACTATACCTCTGGAATCTAGGTCATTTAATGACTTTTATTTTCAATATTTATGTAAAAGTATTACATGATAGAATTTAAAAACTTTTGTTTTGCTGTATCCATTGGTAAAGTTAAAAGTAACTAGACAACAGCTTTGTCCTAATAGTCTTTAATAAAAAAGGCCAAGGGTTATAAGACTATTTATTAACATTATATAATAACAGGCAATAGATCTCTCCATTGCCAAATACTGGTAGCAATGCAAAATGCATTTATCAATATTTTTCCTGACTCTAAGAGAATAATTAAGTTTAGAAGAGAAAAGGGTAGGAAAAAAGACAGAACACTTTGTCACTTCTAAAATTTCATAGGATGAAATATATGACATGAAGTGTTATATTGTAAGACTGAGATGGATAGTTACAAATGCAAATAGATCCACATAGGTATAACAAAGTTTAAGGGAGAGTAGACATGAAATGATAGACCCTTAAAGACAGAAGAGATACTCTGTATAGTAGGCTTCTTACCATATTAAGGCCTTTTATGTCTGGAAACGCTGATAGCAGTTGACCCAGAAAAAAAACCACAACCCAAAAGAATTACTTGTCAGCACTTTGTGGAAACTACAAGCAAGATAATTTGACAATTATATTAACATTTTAAAATGGGAATTATAAATTTCCCAAATAGCATAATTCTACACACCAAAATATAATTTTCAATATGATGAAAATTGGATCTGGTCAAGATGGTGGCATAGGTGGACTCTGAACTCATCTCCTCCCATGAACACAACCAGGTTACAACTATTCTTGGAAAAATTACTGTGGAAAGAGAACTGAAAACTGGATAAAAAGAACCCCCACAAAAGGGACAGTAGTGACTGAGGCAGAAATTCCTTCTGGAGAGCAAAAAAACCACTTTTGCGAGCCACAGAGCTTCACAGCCAGCCAGTGGGAGCTACCCTAAGGTATGAAGCCTTCCCTGGAGAGGTGGGGACCTTAACAGGGGGCACATTGTCACTATAAGCATCCTTCAGATGCAGTACAACTGAGATGAGTGTCATAATATCTGGCTTTGCTGGTTACTAATAACAACAGGGAATACCCCCAGAAAAGCTATGAACTTAAGCAGAATAAAGCCAGCTCTTGAAGGGCACATGCACAAATTCACCTGGCTCAGAAAGCAACCTAAAATCACCAGAAGGAAAGGGGCACAGTCCTTTAGTGAAAACAGATTCACCTGGTAGGGTCTCAGTGCATCTCAGTGAGAGGCGAGACCTCTCCAGAGACTGAGGCATTGGTGGTGGCCATTGTTGTGACCTAGTACAGGCAATTGACACAAACACTGGCAGACACCAGTGGAGTTCTTCCCTTGGCCTGTTAGCTGAAGGGTCTGCCACTCCCACTAAAGTGCAGATTTAATCCTGTTCAGCCAGGGAAGGGAGCCCACCCTATGGATTGGCCCCATCCAACAGGAAGACCTCAGGCTACTTGTTGGCCTTAATAGATTGGGTGCCTTCATCCTCCACAGGCAGACAAGTGTGTCTGCCTCTGTGGGGCAGCACCTGTGTGAGGACCAGGTGAATTGTGGGGGGCATTGGTGGAGATGTGAAGGTCTCCGCAATGGGGAAAGTGGGTATGCAGCAGGAGGTTGGAAAATGTACACAGGCAAGGACAGTGTTGACAGTTTCTGTGGACCTGTGGGGGTGGGGCTTATCAGTGGCAGAAGACCTGTGTTTCACAAACAGACACAAAGTGGATCAGTCTCCACCTTCCAAAGCCTGAAACATTTGGGTGCTCCCATGACTGGGGCCATCCCCACTCAGTTGTAATCCTAAGAGAGCCAACAATAGCCTTGCAGGCCTGAGGCCTACAGCAATTGTGAGCTGCTGAGCCTAGAAACCAGTCACACTGGGTGCCTACTTATTTAATGGGAAAACTGAAACAGAAGTGTACTATTAGACCTTGTAGCCAACAGTGCTTGGGCTCCCCAAACTTGATTTACAAACTGCTGGCCAGGGAGGGAAAGCCTAGACTCCCTGGGTACCGGCAGTAAGAGCAACCCTGCCACAGCAGAAGGACACAAGTAGCCCACACAGGGGTCACTCTTGGAACATTTGGACTGGTGATGAGAGGGAGGTACACTGCTGGGCCTCAAAAGTCATCTCTTACATAAGACCACTTCTCCAAGATCAGGAGAGGTAGGTGACTCACCTAATACATAAATATATGCACAAAGAAAGAGGTACAGTGAGGAGGCAAAGGAAGATATTCCAAGCAAGGGAACAGGAGAAACCACAGAAAAAGAACTAAATGAAACAGAAATAAGCAATCTACCTGACAAAGTGTTCAAACAAAAACTCATAAGGATGAGCACTGATCTTGGGAGTAGACTGAATGAACTCAGTGAGAATGTCAACAAAGAATTGGAAAATATAACAAACAGCCAATCAAAATGAAGAATACAATACAGGAAATGAAAAATTCACTAGAGGGACTCAATAGCAGAGTAGATGATACAGAACAGCAAATCAGTGAGCTGGAAGAAAGGCAGAGGAAATCACCCAAGCTGAAGAGATAAAAGAAAAAAGAATTAGACAGAATGAGAACAGTGTAAGGGAACTCTGGGACAATTTCAAGCTCACTAACATTGTATTATGGGTATCCCAGAAGGAGAAGAGAGAGACAAAGGCGCAGAGAATCTATTTGAAGAAATAATAGCTGAAAACTTTCCTACTCTAAGGAAGGAAACACACATCTAAGTACAGGAAGTGCAGACAGCACAAAACAAGGTAAACCCAAACAGGCCCACACCAAGATCAATTATAATTAAAATGTTCAAATTTAAAGATAAAGTGGAAAGGGAAAGGCAATGAGTGACATACAAAGGAAAGCCCAGAAGGCTATCAGCAGACTTCTCAGATGAAACCCTACAGGCTAGAAGGGAGTGGTATGACTTATTTAAAGTGCTGAAAGAAAAAAACCTACAGTCAACAATACTCCATTCAGCAAGGTTATCATTCAGAATGGAAGGAGAGATAAAGAGCTTCCCAGACAAGTAAAAATTAAAGGAGTTTATCATCAAGAAACCAGTTCTACAAGAAATACTGAAGTGACTTATTTAAGTGGGAATGAGAAGACCACAAATAGAGATAAGAAAATTATCAAAAAAAAAAAAAAAAACACCAGGCAATAAAATCAATGATAAAGGCAAAAATACAGTAAAGGTAGCAGATCAATCACCTATGAAGATAATATGAACGTTAAAAGACAAAAAAACTAAAGTATTTCAATGATAAGAGGGTAATGGATAGACACACACAAAATAAGAGATTAGATACGATTTCAAAAACACAAAATGTGAGAGGAAGGGAGTAAAACAGTAGAGCTTTTAGAAAGAGGTCAAAGTAAAGATTCTATCAACTCAATAGATTGCTATATACATAAAATATTATATATGAACCTCATGGTCATCACAAACCAGAAACCTCTAATGAATAAACAAATAAGTAAGAGGAAACAAATCAGACATACTACTAAAGAAAGCCATCAAACCACAAGGGAAGAGAGCAAGAGAAGAAGAAAGGAACAGAGAAGAACTACTAAAACACCCAGAAAAAAATGTAACAAAATGGCAATAAATACATATTTATTAATAGCTACTTTAAGTGTCAATGGACTAAATGTTCCAATCAAAAGATATAGGGTGGCTTATTAGATAAAAAACAACAAGACCCATATATATGCTGCATACAAGAGACACACTTCAGACCTAAAGACGTTCACAAACTGAAAGTGAAAGGATGGAAAAGATACTCCATGCAAATGGCAAAGAAAAGAAAGCTGGGGTAGCAATACCTACATCAGACAAAATAAACTTTAAAACAAAAACCATAACAAGAGACGAATAAGGGCACTACATAAAGATAAAGGGAACAATCCAACAAGAGGATATAACACTTGTAAATATCTATGCACCCAACACAGGAGCATCTAAATATGTAAAGCAGTTATTAACAGACATAAAAGGAGAAATAGAAAGTAAGACAATAATAGTCGAGGACTTTAACACTCCACTTACACCAATGGATAGATCATCCAAACATAAGATCAATAAGGAAACACTGGACTTAAACAACACATTAGATAAGATGGACCTAGTAGATGTATATGGAACATTCCATCCAAAAATCATAGAATACACATTCTTTTCAAATACACATGGAAAATTCTCTCGGGTTGATCACATAGTAGGCCACAAAACAAGTCTCAATAAATTTAAGAAGATCAGAATAATATGAGGCATCTTTTCTGACCACAAAGGTTTGAAACTACAAATCAACTACAGGAAGAAAAGCCACAAAAATGTGGAGACTGAACAAAATGCTACTGAACAATGATTGGGTCAATGAAGAAATCAAAGGAGAAATAAAAAAATTCCTGGAGACAAATGAAAATGAAAATACAACATGCCAAAATCTATGGGGTACAGCAAAAGCAGTTCTAAGAGGGAAGTTTATAGCAATTCAGGCCTACCTTAACAAACAAGAAAAATCCAAAATAAACAATCTAACAATGCACCTAAAGGACCTTGCAAAATAAGAACAAACGAAGCTCAAAATCAGCAGAAGGAAGGAAATAATAAAAATCAGTGCAGAAATAAATGAAATAGAGACTAAAAAACAACAGAAAAAATCAATTAAACCAAGAGCTAGTTCTTTGAAAAGATAAACAAAATTGGCAAACCTTTATCTAGACTCACCAAGAAAAAAAGAGCAAAGGCTCAAATAAATAAAATCAGAAATGAAAGAGGAGAAACTACAATGAACACCTCAGAAATACAGAAGATTATAAGAGAATGCTATGAAAAGCTATATGTCAACAAACTGGATAATCTGGAAGAAATAGATAAAGTTTTAGAATCATAAAACCTTCCAAAACTGAATAAAGAAGTGGAGAATTTGAATAGACCAATCACCAGTAAGGAGATCAAAACAGTAATCAAAAATCTCCCCAAAAATAAAAGTCCAGGACCATACAGCTTCCCTGGTGAATTCAACCAAACATTCAAAGACTTAGTACCTATCCCTTCTCAAACTCTTATAAAAATTGAAGAGGAGGAGAAGCTTCCTAACTCATTCTACAAAGCCAACATTATCCTGATACCAAAAGCAGACAAGGACAACACAAAAAAGAAAATTGCAGGTCAATATCACTGATGAACAGTGATGCAAAATCCTCAACAAAATATTAGCAAATCAAATACAACAATTAATTAACAAGATCATACACCAGGATCAAGCAGGATTTATTCCAGGGATGCAGGGATGGTTCAACATCCACAAATTAATCAACGTGATACACCACATTAACAAAATGAAGACTAAATATCACATGATCATCTCAATAGATGCAGAGAAAGCATTTGATATGACACAGCATCCATTTATGATAAAAAATATAAATAAAATGGGTATAGAAGGAAAATACCTCCACATAATAAAGGGCGTATATGACAAACCCATAGCTAATATCATTCTCAATGGAGAAAAACTGAAAGCTATACCTCTAAGAACAGGAGCCAGACAAAGATGCCTACTTTCACCACACTTATTTAACATAGTATCAGAAGTCCTAGGCAGAGCAATCAGGCAAGAAAAAGAAATTAAAAGGATACGAATTGGAAAAGAAGCAGCCAAACTGTCACTCTTTGCAGATGGCATGATTTTATATATATAAAGCACTAAAGAATCCACTAAAAAACTTTTAGAAATAACAAATGAATACAGTTAAGTTTCAGGATACAAAATCAAAAGACAAAAATTGGTTGCATTTCTATACACTAACAACGAAGTAGCAGAAAGAGGAATTAACAATACAATCCCGTTTATAATTGCAACACAAAGAATAAAATACCTAGGAATAAGCTTAACCAAAGAGGTAAAAGATCTGTACACCAAAAACTATAAAACATTGTTGAAAGAAGTTGAAGAAGACACAAAGAAATGGAAAGATATTCCATGCTCTTGAATTGGAAGAATGAACATAGTTAAAATGTCCATACTTCCAAAAGCAATCTATAGATTCAATGCAATCCCTAGCAAATTCAGAAATAGAAAAGAGAATCCTAAAATTTATATGGAACAACAAAAGACCCTGAATAGCCAAAGGAATCCCAAGGAAAAAGAAAAAAACTGGAGGTCTCACACTCCCTGATTTCAAAATATACTACAAAGCCATAGTAACCAAAACAGCAAGGTACTGGCACACAAACAGACACACAGATCAATGGAACAGAATTGAGAGCCCAGAAATAAACCCACACATCTATGGACAGCTAATTTTCGAAAGGGAGCCAAGAGCAATGGAGAAAGAAGACTCTCTTCAATAAATGGTGCTGGGAAAACTAGACATGAGCAAAAGAATGAAAGTAGACCATTATCTTATGCCATGCACAAAAATCAACTCTAAATGGATTAAAGACTTGAATGTAAGAGCTGAAACCATAAAACTTCCATATGATCCAGCTATTCCACTGCTGAGTATTTATCCAAAGAACTTGAAAACACAAATGCATGAATATACATGCACCCCTATGTCCATTGAAGCATTATTCACAAAAGCCAACACTTGGAAGCAGCCTAGGTGCCCATCAAGGGACTAATGGATAAAGAAGATGTGGGACATGTGCACAATGGAATACTACTCAGACATAAGAAATGATGAAATCTGGCCATTTGTGACAATATGGATAGACCTCGAGGGTATTATGCTAAGTGAAATAGGTCAGAGGGAGAAAGTCAAATACCCTATGATTTCACTCATAAGTAAAAGATAAAAACAATGACAAACAAAAAAATAGCAAAAGAGATTGGATTAGTGGCTACCAGAGGGGAAGGGGGGAGGGAGAAGGATGAAAGGGGTGATTAGGCACATGAGTGTGGTGATGGATTGTAATTAGTCTTTGGGTGGTGAATTTGATGCAATCTACTCAGAATTCGAAATGTATTACCATGTACACCTGAAAAAACATACGATGTAAACCATTGTCTTAATAATGGTACGTGATCTTCTCTGCTTTTGTCCCGTGGCTATCGCCTCTGTTTTTTCTTACTTCGAGAGAATATTGTTCTTCTGATCATTTTCTGCATGTAGTATGCTGTTGCTTTATGTGTCCTTCTGCTCTGGAATGGTTGGTTACATCTTTGTGCTAATATTATCAGAAAATTCTTCTGTGTCTGCATAAGCATATTTCAAACTTGTTTTTAACTACTTAGTTTTCATCACTAATATACTTGGGAGGATTCCATTGCTCTCATTTGCTTTGTAGAAATGTTAACCATTAGTTCCTTATGAATAAGAAATGACTTATTCTATTTAGGATATCTTACATCTGTAAATGTCTCTAATATGGTTTGTGCTTCTTTAACAAGTTGCCACAATATTCTGCCTAATTAAAATTTTGCTTATTGTAGCAGTGTGTGGGATATTATCAATTTGTTTTCCTTTGGATGAAAAATAATAATGCCTGGTCTGTGTTGGCAATGGGTATCTTACATGTTGCACAAAACAATTGCTGCCACAGGATTTTGTTTTGTTTTGCTTTTAACAAAACGTTAAACTCCCTCACAGACTGAAGTAGCTTTTAAAGTTATCTTTTCACTCCAACTTGGTGACAACCATAAAAGTTGGTAAGAAAGAATTCTACCCTTGAGCGTACAAATGAGTAGGCATAATCAGAAGGAAGTGTAATTTTTTCTTCTCAATACTTTTAATGATTCTATAAACCTGAGTTTAAATGACATGATTAAAATTACATGCAATTTTGTCTCTCACTCATCCATCTTTGCTATAGCTTCCTACAAAGACGCTCTTAGATGCACATAACCAAGGTATGTGCACATAACATAGTGCTCATAGCCAAGTGTCCAGTGATAGGACAATATTTGTCCAATAGACAAATATAGCTGGGAAAGGATCACTTTTATTTCATGATAAAAACTTTTTCCAATCAATTATCTTTCTTATATATGATTCTAGATTTACGACAAAAACACACTTGTGAGAAAATGGTGCTGATATATTCTCACATATGGGCAAACTGGATGTGGATGATTCCAGCTGTGGGATGAGGATGGAACCAATAGCATCACTGAGTACTTAGAATGGCAGTGATGTATATAATGTGAGTGTAATGAGTAAAGCTCTGTGACAGTGAAGGGTGGGGTTTCACAGAGCTTGCGTGTGAGCTAATACACTTTGAGTTAAACAAACTTGCAATTGAATTATTTCTTTTTTATTTAATCAGTTTTAATGTGTGTTAAATGAGGTTAGAAATACCTGCTTCCACGTGTTGAAGTTGTTTTAATAAAATTAAGTAAAGTGTAAAAATGCCTAGTTTACTCACCAGTCATTGTTGCTTTTCTTAATTGAAGTCCAGAGACCACTGATAAATGAATTGTTAGGTTTTAGGAATGAAAATTTTCCACTCAAGTTTTTTATATTAATTTTTTTAAAAAATGAGACAAGGTACAATTATATTGCTCTGCTAGCCACTAGATTGTCCAGGAGTGATTTTCCCTGAATTTGTATAACTTAATACACCTGTAAAAGTCTCAAAACTACAGAAACTATGTCATATGGAAAGCTTAATGATAATTCCATGTTACTATAAGTGATGATAAAATCATTCCAGGTAAAAGAACTTTACATGTGATTAAAATAACTATTTCAAAGCCATAAAGTTTAAAACTAAATTCATTTTGCTCATGCCCGGAAGGCATTCACAGTTCCTCACCTGTTTGATGAAAGCTGTCCTTGCACATTAACTATTTCATTTTTCCTAATAACAAAACCGTGAAAAAAAAAAAAAAACCAAAAGCCCTAGGTGTGAAACTCTTGACATACCAGCTGTTCCCAAAGGTAAACCTAAGCACTTCTGACCTTTCAATTCGTTCCAAGATTTTTCAACCAGCTCTTTTTTGCATTATTTTCTGGAAGTTTTATGATATGGCAGTGATATGCTTGTCTTCTTCATTGTATGGGTCGAGATGAATAAAACTTTTGTTTTCTGTTTTTCCCTTGTGTTACATGAGATAATTAACTTAAAAAAAAAGAAAATAGCAAAAGAATGAATGAAAAGACAAAATAGCTGGTTTTGAATGACCAGACAAAGAAAAGAACGGCTAGGCTCGCACTCAATATGACTAGATCTCTTTATATCAGAATGGAATGGTTGCTTTAATTTGACGTCCATGGTTTATTTTTTACATTTCACTTTTTTATAGATAATACATTCACATGATTGCATCAACCAGTGAAATTCTCACTTCTTTCCCTGTGCTCCAACATTCCCACAATTCCCACAGATAAATGTATTTCTTTCTTATCTGTCATTCCAATGTCTGAATAAAAATTCTTCCACTTACGAGTGTATACTTATCCTCCACTTTTTATACACAAAATAGTAAACTATATATATATACTACTTCTTGCTTCTTGCTTTCTCATTTAATATATCTTGCAGTCTATTTTCATATAAGTGCACCAAGTGTTTCCTCATTCATTAGAACAGCATGTCATAATATCATTTGTTGCATTGTACTCTATTTCAACATTCTCTTGCTGAAAGACATTTAGATTACTTTATTTAGTTATTCTTTTTGCTATTACAAATAATGCTGCAATTAATGGCCTTAATGAGAAGAGTATATACGTAGGCTATTTCTCAGTTACAATTGCATCGAAGAGTGAATCCATTTGTAATTTTGGTATTAAACTGTAATTATAATAAAACTAATACATCTTCCTTACAGATGTAATGGTTTGCACTCCCACAAGCATTATAAGGGATTGCCTATTTCCCAGCAGCCTCATTAACAGGGCACATTGTCATTGATGTCTCAGGTCAACAAGGAATAAAAGGGACCAGATATATTTCCAGAAGCAAAGGTCTTTGTTCTGGCCTTCCTTTGATTAGTGTTAGCATGACCAACAGTTTTCAATTATTTTCCTTTTAACCTACGAGAGTCTTTATATTTACGTTTATATTTGAAGCAAGTTTCTTGAAGGTAGAACATAGTGAGTTTTTTTCAGATCTCCATTTTCCACCATCAACAAAAGCAGAGGTATTTCAAGTGGAGAGGAATTAGTGGTGGTAGATGTATCAATGAGATGCTGCTTATGCTGGAGAATTTGTTATAGTAGGGCTTGAAGAATAATGTGTGATATGTGTACTGTCCCAGAGGAAAGAGAACTGTGATGTATGGTTCACCGTTTACATAACAATTTTCATATGCTGTTGTCTATCCTGCTCTAGCCCATTTCAAAGCAAACTAATTCTATTCTCCTCCATATTTTATTCTCCCTTATGTTTATTCTCCTTTTTGCATTGTGACCTATGGAGGTATTGTTAAACAGAAATTGTGGGGCTCTGTGCTCTCTCTCCCCATTTCCAAATATTTAGTCTCAGTACAACAGTCCCCTTGAAGATGCAGTGGCAGATTTTTACTTTCAGATCTTTCCCTTATTTGTATGTGCAATATCTTGGGTAAAGTTGGTAGGAGGGCATGAAATTCAATGTAACCCTGTTTATTATAAAACGCTTTGTTTTTCACAACGGAATCCATTTTTAATTGCTAAGTTCAGGCAATTCAGATCCATTGTTGGAGTGAGAAGAATTTTTCAACACAATTCATGAAAAGTTTGCAAATTTTTAATCTTCTATTTTTTTCTTTTGTGAAGTTAATTAAGGGAAAATTCTTGCTTTGAAGGTTAATATTCTTGTTAGAAAAACCACTATTTTAGAAAAAATAGGCTGCTATTTGAAGAATATCAGTATTTGGGCAAGATAATAAAGAACTTCAGTTTTTGGGAAAGTATTACTAAAGTAGTGTATTTCTGTCTTTCTTGGGACTATGTTACTAACGCTATTACAACATTTAATCTCCAGATATTGAAGACAACTTTCTTTAGAGAAGGATACTCAATTAACTTCATGGAAAATATTTAGCATATAATCCACAATCCATTCAAGTTGAATAATTAGTTTCAGGTTATACCAAAGCATTACAAAATGACAATAATTTTTTTCAAATTTTCTAAATTGACAACTAATGATTATTTCACAAGAGTTTTAGGTTTTATTATTTACATACCATATATATTCCATGTTATATATGATATTTATTAATATATTAATATATCATGTACATGTTAACTGTGATTAAAATAACTTTATATCTTTGGGAACACTATGGTGCTCCTTTATGACAAAGAGGTACAGGATTTAAGCTATACTGAGAAGTATTATTTAGCATTTTACCTAGAGTATCTTTGAAAATATGTTTCGATTGCTTCATTTTATAGGCTTGATTTTGATGTTCACTTTAATTCTTTAATTCATTAATGCTTTCAAACCATACACATAATTAATAATAATATGTTTTTACTCACTGGCTTATAAGAAAAAAGCAAAAAAAATGCTTAAAATGATAACGATACTGTCAGAGTGTGTCCAGCCTATGCCTAAGCATCGCTAGTTTTGGGGAACTGTTCTTGCCTGAGGAAACCTATTCCATTTTGTGCAGTCTGTCAGCGCTTCCCGCCACAGGCCCCCGTATACACGTGTTTTCAAAATAGAGATCATTCTAGTTTTCTGCAGCAAGCACCCCACTGCCCTTCAAGTTTATTCCTAAGGACCGAGAAGCAAAACCAGCATTTAGCATGTTTCTCCCGTGTGAGCCGCTTCTTTCTCTCTTAACTTGTTGTTTGTTTTACTTAAATACATTAATTTACCCTAAAATTCCTTAATCAGATAACTAAAGATTTACCCAATATTTCAGTTGTGGCACATTTCAAACAGACTAGTACCATTGCATCAATCCTAAATACATTTACGTTAGTATAATGGTTGATTAAGCTATAAAGTCTATAGTAATCCCATTTGACTTTTCTCTGAGAAACGAGTAAGTTTTCCTTAAATAGTCATATTTTCACTAATATTTAAGAAAACGAATATCGACAATTTACCCACGTTATAAGTTCATTCCCTAAACTTCAAACTCTGTGCTGAAAACATTTATTTTATTTTACTTTCTGTTGTCAGAGCTCTCACTAGAGCTATGGGCCAAATCAAACAGCAAGAAAATATGAACCTTAAATAAATTAAATGCACCAATGGTTTATAAAATGACTCTTCTAATTTAAATTACAATCCTTTACATTATAAAAATAAGATGCATTTATGTATACATCCATTCACGACATGAAATAACCTGACATATTTAATCTTAAGTACTTTTAAATCAATCTAATTATGTAGGTATTTTAATCATAATACAGTTTAGTCACATTGTATTAAAAGCTAATTTAATTTTTTTCAGTATCCACATAAAATTTATACTTTATCTTGGCAGCAATGAGGAATGGTTAAAATACTTTCTACATGGAGTGACTCACCACATTGGATATGGCTAAATCATCAAATTGGTCAACTACCAAGCGTAAAAGATTCTTCCTTTATATTTATTATCATCAACTTCTTATCATTATTTTTTTTTTTTTTGCTGAAGAAGATTTGCTCTTCAGTGGACCTAACATCTGCTGCCAATCTTCCTCTTTTTTTGCTTGAGGAGGATTATCCCTGAGCCAACATCTGTGCCAATCCTCCTTTAGTTTTTCACATGTGGGATGCCTCCACAGGTTGGTTGATGAGCGGAGTAGGTCCACGCCCAGGATCTGAATCTGCAAACCTGGGCTGCTGAAGCAGAGCATGCAGAACTTTAACCACTTGGCCATGGGGCCTGGCCCTCATCAATTTATTATTAATGTTATGGTTGTCACTATTTAGTGTACTCTTGCTGAATCTACAGTTAGAATAAAATAGCAGAGATAATATACTTTACACCATGCCAGGAATAATTACATCTATAGAGAAATTTGTTTTAATTCTTTTTTTTTAATTTTTATTTTTTTCGGATGTACATCATATTTCGAATTCTGTATACATTACATCATATTCACCACCCGAACACTAATTATAGTGCATCCCCTCACATGTGACCCTAATCACCCCTTTTGCCCTCCCCCTTCCCCCCTTCCCCAATGGTAACCACCAGTCCAATCTCCAATGCTATGTGTGTGGGTTTTTTTTTTTTTTGTCGTTTTTATCTTCTACTTATGAGTGAGATCATATGGTATTTGACTTTCTCCCTCTGACCTATTTCACTCAGCATAATACCCTCAAGGTCCATCCATGTTGTCACAAACGGCCGGATTTCGTCATTTCTTATGGCTGAGTAGTAGTCCATTTAATTCTTAAATAGTAGTAGTCCATTTAATTCTTAAATATGAAAACAAGGGTCATAATGAATATACTTGGAGGGGCCAGTTTGTTAATACAAATTAAAGAAAGAGATGAGGTCTGTGACAAATCGGAAAGCACATTTATCCTCTAAAAGAGGTCACTAATACTTAACTACATCCCATCATTTCTTCTAAAGATTGTGGGCCAGTTGTGGCCAGATCTTATGATATTTTAAGGGAGGCCAGAATCTTAATTTTTTTAACTTTACTATACTTATTTTGTTGTCATGAAATTATGAAAACAAGCAAAAATCACTATATGATCTTAAGTTAAAAAAAATATTTGAAGTAGTCTACTCTGCCAATTTCCATGGTGTAAAACTTCCAATAAGGCCGATTTAAATCTATCAGCGTGATGCCACTAAACAGGGAGCTGAGAAGAGTTGCACGCAATCACTTCTCACAAGCATGTACAATTCACCTTCGGCACACCACTCCACAGGCCATGGACTTGCTACCTCAGCATTAAAGAGCTTCTTGGCCATCCACAAGCACCAAGAAGTCTATCAAAGGAGGTCCAGCTGTATGTCAGAACCCTTGGAAAATTTTAACTTCCTCTTTATTCTCTCCAACCTCCTTGGTCTTATTACATTTCCTCTAATTTGTATTCACTTGTTGTCTTCTTGCACTTGTTGCTCTTCTCCTTTGCCCTCCAAATTTTGTGTTTATAGTGGCCAGTATCTTTTTTGTTCTCTAGGCCACTTTTACTGAACACACGGTTTTCTATGTTCAATTCTTTTTGCTCCCCACCAACATATTTGAGACAGTCCTGCCTCTTTTCCAGTCCCATACCCAGTGCCAGAGGCTGCTGGACTTTGCTCAGGAGAGGAC
The DNA here is from genome assembly GCF_041296265.1 of Equus caballus. Lineage (NCBI taxonomy): Eukaryota > Metazoa > Chordata > Mammalia > Perissodactyla > Equidae > Equus > Equus caballus. Next base: position 104,573,757 of record NC_091685.1, read on the forward strand.
AGTGGAAAATATATGCAGTTTTTACTGAAAAACAGCTTTTGTTATTACCAAACTGGAATAAATACCGTAACAAAGGTATGCACTAAGTATTATGAAAGTGTGAAAAAGGGGCATGTAAATAATCTGCAAGGTGGTTAATAAAGGAGAGAGAAGACACTCCAGGAAGAAAGTGGGAGGTCAGCTTCTTCAAGGAAAAGAATACTAACATTAGTCCACGGGATGAATTGTTAAATGTACCCTCACCATTTATAGGCAGTGACTGTAATACATCTCAAATCCCAAGTCCATTATGGAAGAAAAAGTTTAATATGCACACACATGCATGTACACCAACACACACACACACACACACACATCCCACATGAGAGGAATTCAACTTGGGCTTGGACTTGGGCTTTAAAACAAATAAACCTCTAAAGAGGTGGGAGTACACAGAAACAATTGCAAATTAAAGAACTGAGCAAATTTTCCAAGTTGCTTTATAACTCTCAAAGAGAGAAAGGAACGTTTACCTCTCGTGCTGGAGTGGGACTGGAAGACCAGATAAAGGAAATTGCAAAATAGTTAGTCACAGAATGATGGGAACAAAGAGAAAGCTGTCATAACACACATATGTGGACTCACACACATGCACTCAATTCAAAATGAACCCACAAACCAAAATTCTAAAACACATAAAGAAATCTTAGGCTGGGGCCTGCCCAGTGACGTAGCGGTTAAGTTCACGCACCCTGCTTCCATGGCTCAGGGTTTGCAGGTTCAGATCCCAGGCGAGGACCTACACATTGCTCACCAAGCTATACTGTGGCAGTGTCCCACATACAAAATGGAGGAAGATTGGCACAGATGTTAGCTCAGGGACAATCTTCCTCAAGCAAAACATAGGACAGCTGGCAACAGATGTTAGCTCAGGGCCAGCTTCCACACCAAAAAAAAAAAGAGGAAATCTTAGGCAGCCAAAAAAATCAACTATTTAAATCTTCATTTATTGAGGTAAAAAATAATTTTCTAGTCATGTCTAACAAAATCTTCTTAAGATTTTTTTCTTTTTGATGAAGATTAGCCCTGAGCTAACATCTGCTGCCAATCCTCCTCTTCTTTTTGCTGAGGAAGATTGGCTCTGAGAGCTAACATCTGTGTCCATCTTCCTCTACTTTGTATGTAGGATGCCTGCCACAGCATGGTTTGATAAGTGGTGTGTAGGTCTGTACCTGGGATCTGAACTGGTGAACCCCTGGCCACTGAAGCAGAGCATGCCAATGTAACTGCTCAGCCACCAGGCTGGCCCCAAAGTCTTTTTTAAAAACACACTTAGGGGCCAACCCAGTGGAGCAGTGGTTAAGTACACACATTCCACTTCGGCGGCCTGGGGTTCACTGGTTCAGATCCCAGGTGCCGATACAGCACCGCTTGACAAGGCATGCTGTGGTAGGCATCCCACATATAAAGTAGAGGAAGATGGGCACAGATCTTAGCTCAGGACGGTTCTTCCTCAGGAAAAAGAGGAGGATTGGCAGCAGACATTAGCTCAGAGCTAAGCATCCTCAAAAAAAAAAAAAAATAGAAAAATGCACTTAAATGGTGAAAACGATTTTTATTTACAAAAGAACTAAATATTTTTAAAAGAAGCAGTTTAAGCAAAACCAAGTAAATATGGAAAATAAATATAAATCTTAGTATTAAAAATATGTTAATTTAATTGAAGAGCACAGCATACATTCTATATTGAATACCAAAGGAGTTTGTGAATTCCAACACAGCATTGAGCAATATTTTGACTAAAAGATCAGCTTAAAAAAAAACTGGAAGGATCTATGAAAAGCCTTTAAAAAATATTCAATAAAATTTTTTTAAAAAGGAGAGAACTTATGAATTGACAAAGAAACAACATAGCAAGAATTTGTGTTTGAGAAGTTCCTGTAATCGAAGGACGGTGCATTTCAAATCAAAGATAAAGGTATACCCCCAAAATCAAGTAGAATGAATATAAATCTACATTAATCAAAATTGTGATAAAATGATGAAATATCAAAGGGGTAGAGAAAAATTTAAAAGTTATTTAAATTTTATCAAAAGAAAAAAATAGTCATTATTTGGGTTGGCCTGGGGGTATAGTGGTTGAGTTCGGTCTACTCTGCTTCAGTGGCCCAGGGCTTATGGGTTCACATCCCAGGTGTGGAGCCACACCATGCATCAAAGCTATGCTGTGGTGGCAACCCATATACAAAATAGAGGAGGAGTGGTAACAGGTGTTAGCTCAGGGCCAATCTTCCTCACCAAAAAAAAAGTCTGTATTATGCCTTTTAAACAAACAACAATTATGTGGACTAAGTTTTCTCAGTACTGATGATCGTAGAAATCAGTGGAGTCACATCTTTAAAGTGTAAGGGAAATTCACTGACAATCTATAAGTTTTTTTATACAGATAAACTATGCACCAAGACTGAGTTTTAAAAAAAGACACGTTTAGGCATACAGGCTCTAAGAAAATTTATCACCTACAGACTCTTATGAAAAGTAATACTAAAGATACAGTTCAGCAAAAAGCTAAATGAAACTGAAGAGGGGTGTAGAAAAAATTCAAATATAAGACAATCTTAAAAGTGTCAGAAATGTTAATCTGGTTAATATAAAAATTAAAAACAATAATTTTTTTAAAGATAATATGTAAATACTAAACTAAAATACCAAGATATGGATAAGAGTATTGGATAGTTAAATCTTCTAAAGTCCTTATTACAGTTAGAAATGGATGTGGATAATTAATAACTATAGGATTTTATTTGAAGTTTGATTGTTACAATTTTAAAGCTAATTACAATTAAGAAGTATACAATATACAAATAAGAACTATAAAATAGACAGCTTTTGAAAACTTTATTAAAGCAAAACAGGGAAAAGGGGAAAAGGAAATAAGAAAAAAATAATAAAGTGAAAACACAAGGTGAATTGATAGTAAAAATTCCACATACATCAGTAATCATAATAAATGTAAAATGGGGTGAGCAGATAATAAAATATCCAACTGCGGGTTATACATAATGACACGTCTAAAAGATAAAACTGAAAGATTAAAAGTAAAAGCACGGGGACAATTTACTATGTCTAAATTCTAAAATACAAATAAAAGTCTTTGTCTCAGTATTTACATCAGATAAAACAGATTTTAAGGCAAAGATTTAAAGGAACAAGAGAGATTCTACATATAATAATAAAATAAATCATTCAAACGTGTAAAAATTGTGAACATGAATCCAATTACCATATAGCCCAGAAATATATAAAGTAACAATTAACAGAAATATGAAGTGAAATGAACTCCAAAACTAGAAAACGATAGACCAAACAGCCAAAAAATTCATTACTAAGTATATAGAGTATTTGAATCAATTTCACTGAAACATATGGTGAAGTTCACTCATTTTAAATGTATAGTTTAATGCATTTTGACAAATGAATGCCCCTGTGATCACCAACACAATCAAGATAGGCAAACATCCAAAAAATTCCCTCCTCTTTTTTTTTTCTTTTTTTTTAGGACGACTCCTCTTTTTGCTGAGGAAGATTGGCCCTAAGCTAACATCGGTGCCCATATTCCTCTACTTTATATGTGGGACACCTACCACAGCATGGTGTGCCAAGCGGTGCCATGTCCACACCCGTGATCTGGGCCAGGGAAGCCCGGGCCGCCGAAGAGGAACATGCAAACTTAACCGCTGCACCACCTGGATGGCCCCTCCCTCCTCTTTTTTGGAGAAAATTCTCCGTACTCCTGGGCACCTGAAACTGTATGGATATATTTTAAATTCTCTGAGTTTAATAAGTAAGATTACAGAATTTTGAAGCACATTTAAAACTTTTTAATATGACACTAGGTACTATATTACAGAGCCATGTTTAAGATCGATACAGTATATATTATTATAGCATCCAAGATAACATTGAGTGCACAAAGCAGCATTCATTTAAGTATCACTAAGAAGGAAAAATTGCTCCCATTTAATTGTGACATGGTGTTTATTCTATAATTTAAAATTGCTTTATTCTTTTTAAAGAGTTATTTTGGATTAATTTAGGCAAAGATGTTTTAAAAAATCACATTGCACAGTTGAGCATACATTAAAGGAAAATATCAGTAATAGCAACATGTATTGATGTGACAGTTGCTTATGCATGAGAAGAAAAATAGTACAAAGTTGGATTAATGTTATTAATTAAAATACACCAAGAAGTGGAATAAAGCCCAAAGGTATGTCTTTAAAACTTTTATAAGAAAAAGAGAATTTAAGAAAGACTGTTATAACACAAGACCAAAGAAGGGACAGTATTCTGAATACATATAGAATTTCTACAAATAAATGAAAAATAAATAACCAATAGAAGAAAAACAGAGTCAAATATATGAATAAGCATTTCACAGAAAAGGAAACCTGAATACTCAGTAAACTCACAAAAATTCTAAAGAAAGAAATGATCAGGCAAATATACATTTGAAAAGACAATGCATTTTCCATAAATTGAACTGGGAAAAATAAATTAAATGGTGGATATACCTGGTATTGGTGAGAATATGTAGAATTGGGAGTTCTCTAACAATGACAGTGCAAAATTAAATTGTAAATGACACTATGGACGTAAATTTGAAAATATCATACACATTAAGGATTTTCAATGTACAATCAACCAGTATTATTTCTGAGTATATTTTTTTAGAGTAACTCACATATGTTCAATATGATAGGTTCAAGAAAGTTTATTGTAAATTTGATATTGGTTTTCAAAAATGGAATTAACCTGTATGAATATCAAGAGAAAAATAAGCAAATAAATTGCAGTATTGTCGATTTTACAATTGTCAGTGCTCTCCAGTCAGAGAGCACTCAGACCTCACAACAAGTTGGGTGCGTTGCTCCTTGCAGGATGGCCAGTCACACCCGGGGAACTGGCGGTGTCTAATAAGGAGATATGAGAAGGGAATCCTACTTGATTTGGATCTGTGTCAGGTGATGTTGGGGAGGGTTTAAGGAAATGCATATGTTCCATATTGAAGGCTGTTAAGAAACAAGGGTAATTCTATAATTTGATATCTTAATAAATCCTATCCAGAAGGAGAGAAGACTAACATGAGACTGAAAACGTAATTGGTAAAGAAGCAGCACTCACTCATATTAGCCAAGGTAGGGGTACATTTGGTGTTTTTGTGATTTGCACAGTGTGTTTATTGCTTTTTTCTGAGTGTAGACAGCCACTTTGTCTTACTTCATCACAGTCACAGTGTATCCTTAATTGATGTTCTGTGAAATTCTTGATGTTTAAAAGAAGCACATAGCGCTTAGCTCTGAGTGCTGGGACAGCACCTGGATGTCTGCTTTTGTCTTTCTCATAGGAAATAAAATATGGGAGCTAAAACACAAGAAAATGCACGTATCAGCTTGTATTTATTGTAGCCCCTCCCCCTCCTTCAATTTCAATTTCTCTTCTTTTGAAAATTCTATGTCCTTGTGCACTATCACTCTGAGATACAGCTCATCCTAACCTGCTGATTTCAGTTAATTTCCAGTAACCTTGATTTTGGGCTTCTTTTCTCTCATGTTTGATGGAAAAAAAAAAACAAAAAAAAAAACCTTTGCTTTAATGTTCAATGCTTAAGTCCAAGCTAGTTAATATATAGCACTGACATTGGGTAGCAAGTTAGTAATAATGTGATGATTGTTTTTATTTGAAATTAATTTGGGAGACATCATAGATCTATCTTGGGTACTTTGATTTGGTTGTATAATGAATATCTTAGCAGATGGTAAGAAATTTTTACTTAATTAGACATATTAAGAATAATTAAATGTCTTTGACTTTCAAGATGATATTGCTCTTGTCTTCAGTAGCTCTCATAAAGAATAGAAACTAACTGATTAATAGGGAAGGAGGTGGGCCAACTGGACATAATAATAATCTATAAATCAATAATCTATAAATGTCCCTGTCTGTGTCTTAGATATTTACACACATACACACACACATACAATTTTTTTCCAAATCTGAGAACATTGTTAAATATATTGAGTCATTATCAGTACTAGAAAATACCAAAGGAAGCAGAGACCTAGCATGGTCTGTCTAAAATTATTTCTTACTGCTTATTTTATTTGCTAACCTTCTAGCATCCAATTCCTAGATGCATAAAAATCTCAAGTCTTAAGTGAGTTAAACCTGTATAGTGCACACAGCTGTGATTTACTAACAATAATACTGTGAAATTATTAATATGATGTTACCTTTTCGTATTTTCCAGTACCAACATTCTCCTTTATCTGCTCAAAGTATCAGTCTTCCTGGAAGTAGGTGAGTGTTTGCTACAGAAGGAACATATAAGAAAATCAAGGCAATCCACAACTTCAGAATAAAAAAAAAAAAACTTAACACGAATATTTCCATTGGAAACAAGGTAGTTTCTTCTCTAAAGATAGTAACAATTTCTTTCTCACCTCATTTTTTTTTTTATTTTGAGGAAGATTAGCCCTGAGCTAACATCTGCTGCCAATCCTCCTCTTTTTGCTGAGAAAGACTGGCCCTGAGCTAACATCCATGCCCATCTTCCTCCACTTTGTATGTGGGATGCCTACCACAGCATGGCTTGCCAACCTGTGCCATGTCCACACCTGGGATCTGAACCAGGAAACCCTGGGCAGTCAAGAAGCAGAACGTGTGACCTTCACTGCTGCGCCACCGGGCTGACCCCTCACCTCATTTTTATATCTAGTACCTGGCTTACTCTTTCCTTTGTCCAACTGGGTAATCACTAGTCACATGTGATTTTTATAAACTTGAAATATAGCTAGTCCAAATTAATATATGCAGTAAGAATAAAATATGAAATTTGAAATATCTAATATGAAAAAATATATAAATACCTCATTAATGGCTTTTTAAATTATTATATGTAGAAAAGTTAATTTTGGAATTTATTGGGTTAAATAAAATATATTATTACAATAAAATTGACCTGGTTGTTAATGTGTCTATTAAATTTAAAATCACACGTTTTGGCTCCATTATATTTTAATTCGGCAGCACTTATCCAGAGCTTTTATAAGAAAGGTACAGATGGAGAAAGGAAAAGGAAAGGAACTTCAGAGCCTGGAGAAGCTGAGATGGATACCTTCTCAGATGGTATCATTGAAATGAAGGAGAAAGAAGAGGAGCAAATGAGCAACTGAATATCACGCTTTAGGGAAAATACACATAAACACACAACTGAAAGCACGCATCTCTTCCTACTAACCTTTACATTCTATATGAGGAAGAGAATGAAGTGTGAAGGTCGTGGTGGGGGGATAAAAAGTGAAGCAATTGTTTAAAGTATAAGGTCAGAGTTATTGAGCATTTTCTCAGTTTTATTTTTACAAGCCTAATAGCTATTGGGGCCTTGAAGTGTGCTTGACAAGCTAGTAATCTTGTGCAGAAAGAGTATTTCATGTGTAAAGTTAAATGGTAGTGAGAAGTTTTTTCTTTCTTCTTTTGTTAAACAATTTTATTGTGATGTAATTCAAAATAAAATAATTCAATTCACCTATTTAACATGTACAATTCAATGGTTTCTAGTGTATTTCCAGACATGAGCAATCAGAATTACAGTCAATTTTAGAACACTCTCATCACCTCAGAATGAAACCCTGTACCCTGTAGCTATCACCCTCTATATGTTGCTGGATCTGATTATTAGCATTTTGTTGAGGATTCTTGAAGCCATATTTACACGATATATTGGCCTATAGTTCTCTTGAAATGTCTTTGTCTGGTGTTGATATCAGAGTAACAATGGCCTCATAAGATGAGTTGGGAAGTGTTCCCTCCTCTTCTGCTTCTTACAAGAGTTCATGAAGAATGAACTTTGAATATTTGTTAGAATTCATTGGTGAAGACATCTGGGCCTGGGCACTATTATGCATCATTTTGATTACTACTTCAATCATTTCCCTTTTTCTAAGTCTATTCAATGTGTCTGTTTCTTCTTGAATTAATTTTGGTAGTTTCAGGTATTTGGCTATTTCATCCAAATTATCTAATTTACTGGCGTACAATTATTCATAGCATTACTTGCAATCCTTTTATTTCTAGAAATTCAGTAATAGTGCTCTATTTTCTTTTTTTTTAAGATTTTATTTTTTTCCTTTTTCTCCCCAAAGCACCCTGCTACATAGTTGTATATTCTTCATTGTGGGTCCTTCTAGTTGTGGCATGTGGGATGCCATCTCAGTGTGGTCTGATGAGCAGTGCCATGTCCGCACCCAGGATTCAAACCAACGAAACACTGGGCCACCTGCAGCGGAGCGCGCCAACTTAACCACTCAGCCACGGGGCCAGCCCCCAGTCTTCTCTGTTTTTCTCTTCCTCATTGTAGCTAAAGGTTTGTCAATTTCGTGGATTTTTTTCAAGGACCAACTTTTGGTTTTGTGGTTTTTCTATTGTTTTTCTATTCTTTATCTTATTATTTTCCATCTTTATTACTTCCTTCTTTATGTAGTTTAGTTTAGCTACATCTTTTTTTTTTTAAGATTGGCCTTGAGCTAATATCTTTTGCCCATCTTCCTCTTCTTCTTTCTCCTTAAAGCCCTGGTACGTAGTTATGTGTCCTAGTTGTAAGTCATTCTAGTTCTTCTGTGTGGGATGCCGCCACAGCGTGGCTTGATGAGCCGTGTGTAGGTACACGTCCAGGACCAGAACTGTTGAACCCTGGTCCACCAAAGCAGAGCATGTGAACTTAAGCACTTGGCCATGGAGCCGGCCCCTGTTTTTTAGTTTCTTAAGACGTTTTAATTCTTCCTTTCCAATCTGGATGCCTTTTATTTCTTTTTCTTGCCCAATTGCTCTGGCTGGAAATTCCAGTACAATCTTGAATAATAGCAGCAAAAATATTATCTTTGTCTTGTTCTTTATTTTAGGGGGAAAGTTTTCATTCTTTCACCATTGAGTAAGCTAGCTATGGGTTTTCCACAAATGCTCTTTATCATATTGAGGAAGTTCCCTCCTATTCCTAGTTATCGGAGTAATTTTTTTATGAAATAGTGTTGGATTTTGTCAGATACTTTCACCGTCTCAATTGAGATATACATGTGTTTTATTTTTTTCTCTTCATTCTATTAATGTGGTTTTTTATATTGATTTTCCTATGTAGAACCAATCCTGCATTCCTGTGATAAATCCTTATTGGTCATGGTGAATAATCTGTTTAATATTCTGTTGGAGTTGGTTCACTAGTATTTTACTGAAGATGTTTGTCTCTATATTCATAAGGAATATTGGTCTATAGTTTCTGTTCTTGTGGTGTCTTGGTCTGGCTTTAATATCATGGTAATGCAGACCTCATAAAATGGTTAGAACTTATTTTCTCCTAATCTATTTTTTTGGAAGAGCTCGATGAGAATTGGTGTTAATTCTTATTTAAATGTTTGGTAGAATTTTCTGGTGAAGCCATCTGGTCTTGGACTTTGCTTAGAGATTATAATGGCTGTTTTAAAATCTTTTTTCTGTTAAATACAGCATCGAGTCACATACACAAGCAGTTTGCATTACCTGCTTTTTTTCTGGTGTATGGGTCATACTTTCTGGTTTCTTTACAAGCCTCAAGTTTTTGTTGGAACTGGACATTTTAGCTAGTATATTGCAGCAACTCTAGGTGCTTTCTCTCCTCACCCCCTCCGCAAGGCTGGTTATTGTTTTGTGCTTGTTTACCTTTTAGTAACTAGGTGGATTGTTTTAGTGAAGTCTGTTTATTCCTTCCTCACAGTGTTAAGCCTTTGATGTTGTTCCCGAGGGTGGTGCAGCTATGGATGTGCCCCTTGTCTCCCAGGGAAGTCAGGGTATGGACAGAGCTCTCTTTCTCTCTTTCTCTGACCATGTTCTGCTGTTAAACTCCGCTAATTGCAGGCAGTTTGCCCAAGTGTTTTCAGCAATGCCCAGGGGCATCAGTTGCTCTAGGAACTAATCCAATCACACTTGACTCTGAAGGGTTAGTTTCTGGGCTCCTTGGTTGACATCTATTCTGGCTCCAGGAGAGCTCCCTGCAGCTATCTCCTTACCTGCTTCTTTCCTACAAACTAGCTAGCTTACAGTCTGGACTGTATCTTCAATAAGTCCGTGAATCTCCACCTCGTTGGCTTTCACCACACTCCACTATCTTTGAGAGGGCCTTTGGGTTTGAACTTCTCCATATTCTGCGGGAAATGAAGTCAGTTGCTTTGGGAAGAAATTAGGAGCTTATCTATTTAATGGCTTGCCACTTCCCTTAGGCAAAATCTGACCAAGGGATCTGGAGTTTGAGGTAGGGACATGCTACTCTCTGAGTGGCGCCTCCACTGTTGATTAGGAGCTGAACACTAGGAATTGAGCAAACTGCCCACAATTTGTGGAGTTTAAAGCAGAGTGTGGTCAGAGAAAGTGAGAAAGAGATATTTGTCAATATGACATCCCAGGGAGACAGGAGGCATAACCTCACCATTGTCCTGAGGTCCTCTTGGCTTGCCTCTCCGGGTTCAAAACCACCACCACGTGATCTGGCACAAGGACAACGGAGGCCTTAGTATCAGTAATGTGCTGAGCCCAAGTTAGAGCCTCTGTTCCATGAGTGGCTGCCTACACCTACCGAGAGAGACCCCACCTCCAAACCGCACCAACCCAGGACTTGGTCTCATCAATGAGCACCTGGGAAAGGATGAGAAACGCTGAGGTCCTGCACCTCCCAGGAGGAAAGCCCTTTGAGTGGAGGCTGAGGGGAAGGGAGCCTTGTATTCTCGGCTGAAGCAAGCTGAAGCGGAGTCTGATGCTTGGAACTGGGAAGGTGGAGAGAAGTGGTTTTGGTTCAAATATCGTAGATTCTTGAATTTCTTACAAATTTTTATAGATCTTATTGAATAGATGTTTCTTCCTTTGCTATTTTCTCTTAGGAACACTTTGGTTTTAAATGGTTGTTTTTTGTTTTTGTTTTTTTAGACTTTATTTTTTAGAGCAGTTTGAAGTCCATAGCTCAGAAAGACCAGAGAGTTCCCCATATGCCATGTCTCCCCCATAGGCAGAGCCTGCTCCTCTAACAACGGCCTTCTCCACAGTGGTACGTGTGTTATAATCGATGAAACTACCTTGACGCTTATTGTCACCCAAAGTCCTCAGTTTACGTTAGGGGTTACTGTTGATGTTGTACGTTCTATAGCTTTGGACAAATGTAATAATGACACGTGTCCACTATTGTAGTATCATGCAGAATAGTTTCGCTCACTAAAAATCCTGTGTTCTGCCCACTTATCCCTCTCTGCCCCCTAATCCTTGACAGTCACTGATCTTCCTACTGTCTTCATAGTTTGCCTTTTACAAAATGTCATTTCGTTGGAATCATACAGCATGAAGTTCTTTTAAGACTAGCTTCTTTAACTTAATAATATGCATTTAAGGTTCTTTCATGTCTTTTGTGATTTTCCAGCTCATTTGTTTTTAGCACTGAATGATATTCCATTATCTGGATTTACTCCAGTTTTCATTCATCTACTGAGGAATATATTGATTGCTCCCATGTTTTGGCAATTATGAATAAAACTGCCAAAAACATCCATGTGCAGGTTTTGTGTGAACAGAAGTTTTCAGCTCCTTTGGGGAAATATCAAGTTGAGTGACTGCTGGTTCATATGGTAACAGCATGTTTAGGTTTGTAAGAAACTGCCAAATGGTCTTCTAAAGTAGCTGTACCATTTTGCATTCCCGCCAGTACTGAATGAGAGTTCTTGTCACTCCACATCTTTGTCAGCTTTTGGTGTTGTCAGTGTTCTGGATTTCGGCCATTCTAATAGGTATGTGGTGGTATCTCACTGTTGTTTTAATTTGCAATTGCCTAATGACATTTGATATTGATCATCTTTTCATATGCTTATTTTCTATCTATACATGTTCTTTGGTGAGGTGTCTGTTCAGATCTTTTTCCCATTTTTTAATCAGGTTGTTTTCTTATTTTTGAGTTTTAAAAGTTCTTTATGTATTTTGGATTAGCAGTCCCTTATCAGATATGTTTTACAAATATTTTTCCCCTGTCTGTGGCTTATTTTCTCATTCTCCTGACAGTGTTTTTCAAAGAGAAGTTTTAAATTTTAATAAAATGGTTCCTTTTTAAAAATAGTTATCATCACTTTTGCTGAGGAGGAGGTCAGTGGAGCTCCTTATGCTGTCACGCCAGAAGTCAATTTCTGAGATATTCTTTGTATCTCATAAATTAATAATTGTGGAAATAGTAGACTAAGCTATTCTCTAGCAGAAGAAAATCTATTAGTTGCAGTATATAGATATTTTACTGCATATCTGCTACCGGCTACAAACATACGTTCTTTACCCGCTACATAAGAGGGGCCAAATAAAAACCAGAATGCCAGGCTTATAGCAAGGAAAGGGTTTTTATTTTGGGTGCTATCAGCTGGGAGACAAGAGTGAGCCCTTATATTTGTCTTGTCTCCCTGAAAGAGGGGAGGCAAGGGGTTTTTAAAGGTTGCAAGGAAAGCAGCTGCTTGTAGGGAGGGGCGGCAGTCTGTGGCCTTGCTTCTAGGCCATTTCCCACCAGCCTTCAGCTGATTGCAGTGGGTGGGGCAGGAGGGAGTCTGTGACCTTGTAGGTGGCTGTCCCTGGTTTTCTACCACCATGGTGGATGGTGGATTCTGGTACCAGGAAGCCAGGAAGTAAGCAGGACAAGGAGATGAGTGTTTTTATTTTAACCCCATAAATGCTAGGTTTAATGTAGGGGAACTGACATCAGGGCCAGTACCATATCCATATATTTCAATGTTTAGGGGCTATAAACTTATCCATAGAAAAGTGAAGATCACATCCTTCTAGACTCCAAACCCAAATTTGTGTCTTGGGGAAGCAGTGAGGAACTTAAATAGAGACTATCAAAGCTTCTTCATGCATGCAAAACTAATGAGGGATAAATGTATTGAAACATTTGGGCCGTCGTCTGCATCCTGCACTTTATTATGGACTGAGCACAAAAAGAATAGGTTGGAATACGCTCTAATACATGTAACACATATATAAATAGTTATTCAAAACTCCAATCCATGCAATGTTTCTAAACAGATTTTCTTTTAATGATGAAATAACAGTCTATCTCTTCTTGCTTTCTTCCTCTTTGAAACATACTGAGAGATCCCTGTAAACAGGGTATCCCTGTTAAACATTTGGAATATATCACGATCATAACTATTTCAAAGCATGGATCTGCACACAGGGCTTCTAGTTCGGGCAACTGTGCCCATCTGCCAGCAAGATGGAAGTCTCTAAAACCATCTTTTTAATAGTAGATACAGTCTTAAGTGGTTATTAGCCTAAGGCAAAGATTTAAAAACAACTTCTTTCTACTTATTTTACCTCCCCAAAGTAATCTTGGTAATAGTTCCTTATATAAAACATAGAGAATGAAATTAAATTATAAATTTACTAAAAAATGTGAAAAGATGCTCTGTTTCTTCATTTAGCTTAATGTCGCATTGCATCTAACATATATTTTTAATAATTTTCTTTTAAAAATTATTTTCAATAGTAGTTGGAACATATCTACCTTAAAAATTTCTTTTGTTCTATTTTCTTGTTTGGATGAATATTATATTCCATGTTTTCTTGCCAGTTTTTGTCATCAAATACTACTCAGTGACTAATAATGGGTATGTGTATGTGTGCATATACACAAAATTTTAACTGATTATATTCTTAATGCTATGATTTGATAACTTTATAACTCAATTGTTCAAAATTTTGGAAATTTACGTGTTTAAAAATGCCTAGATTGTATCACATGACATTTATTCGAATTATCCCATGTTGTTGGTCAATTAGGAAAATTCCAGTTTATTGTTAATATAAACATTGTTGTAATAAATTTATTGTAGATCTTTTCATTGACATAGTTGTTTCCTTACGATATATTTCTCAAGTGCTATTTCTTGCTCATTTTTAAGGCTTTTGCTACTCATTACCGAATTGCCTTCCAGAAAGGTCATACCAATTTATATTCTCATATTAACACAGTGTGAAGAAGACATTTTTATGTTTTTGATTGGGAAGTTAATTGGCAAATGCTTTCTATACTTTCAAGGAAAGAAATTAGCCTGTAATTCTAAATTAAAGTAAAAATACTATAAATGGATGTTATAGCATATATAATTACTAAAGGATTTTCTTCCTATAAACCAGGATGTGGAGATTAGAAATAAGCCCAAAGTTCACATAGTCCTCCTCCTGCATTTTTCTCTTATGAGGATGGTAAGTTACTGAGGTGACTCACTCCAGAAGAGAAAGCGTTCGTAATATTCTGTAGTCCAAGTTGTTCAACAGGTAGAAAGTTTCAGTTGTGCACGATGAGTAAGTTCTAGAGATCTACTGCACAACAAAGGGCCTACAGTTCACAACACCGCACTGCACCCTGAAAAATCCGTTCAAAGGCTAGGTCTAGTGTTAAGTATTGTTACCACATAAAACACAATAATGAAATAAGATAAAATAAAACAGAGACAGGAGGAAGCTTTTGGAGATGATGGATATGGTCATTGTGATGATAGTTTCGTGGGTTTATGCATATCATCAAATTGTAAATATGTGCAGTTTTTTTGTATATCAATTATACTTCAATAACCTGTTAAAAAACAAAGTCTATAAGTAGAAAACATCAAAATTTGTACCTCTGTATCTAATTTGATAGATGATAGCTGTGCAAGCTAGCCCTCTTGTCTGCTCAAGAAAGCATGTGGGAATGCCAGTGTATGCTCAGTGAAGTTTTGTATAAATACCATTGACTCTATTATATATACATTATGTAAAGGTGGGTCTGTGAATCTTTACACATATTGAGGTCTTTGACAACCTGCTGGATTACTTGAGGCAGATTAAACAAATAGATTCTTCAAGACAAAAGACCATGAGCAGGTTTTATCACTGCTGATGACACCAAAATACTATTTCTTCAAGATTAAGCTGGTTTTTAGCAATCACTGCCTTGCCATATCTGGTACTAATTGATCTGTTTAAATTTGGTCTCAACTTAATTTAGTAATTTGCATTTCTTCAGTTTGTTTTTATACTTATACTATTGTCATATATTTGCATTCTTATGTAAAACTAACATTACATGAAACTTGTGGCTGTGTTGTGGGGGTGACCTACATACAAAATAGAGGAAGACCAGCAAGAGATGGTAGGTCAGGGTGAATCTTCCTCAGCAAAAAGAAAGAACGAAAGAAAGAAAGAAGCATATCAACCAATGTTATTTTAAAAAATGATTTTCCTGTGTTCAGAACTCTAAGTTATAAGTGCTACACTTTACCATACTATAGAGGTCAAGAGCCCAAGCTCTGGAAATCTGTCTTTGTGACTTAGAGAAAGTCATCAATTCAACCTCTGGGAAACTGGGGTGTGTATGTATGCATGTATGTATGTGTGTATGTGTAAAATCTTAGTAGCAACTGAGATATACATGCACATCTTATATATATGTGTGTTTGTATGTATGTATATATATACACACACATATATATGTATCGTCGCTATCAAGATTTAATGAGACAATATTTGTGAAATATTTAGTGCAATGAATGCCTAGCACAAAACAAGGGCTCAGTAAATATTAGTTATTATTTTCATGGATTTTCTGCATATTTTTATGATAAAGTAACTTATCATAAATTGCAAAACACATTTTATACAATATTTTGTAATAAAAGTATTATGTTCCTTATCACTGTGAATAGTAATATGACATCCATTAATTCTCATTTGTATTTGCTATTATGAATATTAAGTAAAACCAAAAGGAGATTTCTTTAAACATGGAATTTTCACCTCTTTTTTCTAAATGTATGGAAAAATCTTTAGTCAAATATTGCATTTCTATAAATAGTTTAAAACATTTTTTAACCAACAAAGGGGGTTAAAGGGATTCAATATATTTGAGAAAAGAAAATAAGAGCTGAGAAAATGTGGCACAGAATGGCTCTGACATGTATATTATCTTACCTGGAATCATTTCATTACGGGGTCTAAAAAAATAACTGTTCTTTGGGACTGAGTGAATATAGCTCTAATTTCAGCTTCTAATTTCAGGTTCTCATATATAATTACTCTCTCTATGAGTGTAGAGTGGAAGGTTTCTGTTACCTTGGGTATGAGCTTTAATTTAAATCCTCAGATATCCAAAATTCTAATTTAAACTGCAGAGCAGCGCAGCTATGATCAGATTGTTCTCTCACAAATGGGGTTTATAATTTGCGAATCCCAAATGAAACAAATCATTTAGCAGAACTCAAAGAAGCCAGTTAGTCTATGCTTTAATTTTTTTTCTTTTACAAAATGAAAGAAAAGTAAAGCTTAAATACTATTCTGAGAACCCAATCAAGAAGAAGAACTATAGAGTTACTCTTGAATTATATGCCCAAAGGTAATTTAAATTCAATCCTTTGGAGAAATATTAATAAGTTAAAGAAATAGCATAATGAAACAGTCCGAAAACTTTAGTATCATGTATCTGATTTTTCGTAGTTTATATTGAAGAGAAAAGACTTTTCCTCTATAGATTATATTGCACAAGTTAGATGACATTGCTACTGTAGTAGGGAAGAATCCTCTATTCCTTATATTCAATTCTCAAGGGTATTTAAAATGTCAGGTATCAAACATTGCTAGTTCTCTGCATTTGTCTTCTTTCTTCCTCTATTCTGCATCCCCTGAAGAGCCACTGGCCCTAAAATTGATGAGAAGAGCAATCCAACCAGATATAGAAGGTCAGAGAGATTCATTTTTTACAGGAAAAATAACCAATATCTGTCTGAGAGAGGAAAAAAAATACTTCACAAGCACAAAGTGAGTTCGGGGGTCTGAAGGAAGGAAGATCAAAATCAAGCCAGAAAGCAGTTTGCAAGTCTTTTTACGAGAATCAAGTTGGGCCAGTCTGCTCATGTGGGCTCTAGGTAGAAGTTAGCTGACATAAAGATGTCAAGAGAGACATATTGCCCTACTCTTAGTTTATCTCTCCTGATGCTATAGTTCAGGACTTTGGTATTCATAATGGACAGATGTTGCGCAAAGTGGATCTTTTTTGAAGATGAATAGCTGTGATCACAAATATTAATCTCATCCATACAAAGTCTACCACGTTCGCAATCGCTTCAAGTCCCAGGAATGGCCTAAGTAGCAGCCCAGATGTTGAAAATATTAGAAAATGTATTCCTTATGGTTATTTGAAATCATAAAGCAAGCTGCATAGTTATAAGTAGTTGAAAGGAGAAAAGCAAGTTTGAGCAGAGTGGATGTGCCAAGAAGTAGTAGGTCACAATAGCTATGCGCGGACAGCTGAAGGGAGAATCTTTAATCAGTAAGTTGTATGTTGATTATCTTATTGTGAACAGGCCCAAGAAATGACTCTTGAATTACCAATATGATAGAAAAAGAGTCAGATTAAGTTTTCAACTTGAATATTTTCCTCTGGAGCCTGGAGCTCAATAAAATGCTATGTTCTAGTTCCTTTTGGTGTGGCCATAATTAACTTCAATTGATGAAACGGAGTTAGAGGTCCAGGATGTGTTTCAGGAGCTCGAAATGGAACAAATACAAAGTGGAATGACTCCAGTTCTATTTTCAGTAGGAACCGGGGTGATTCTCTCAGCTTAAAGGTATTTGATTGCTCCAGGTAAATAATCAAATTAAACACTTGAGTAAATTTGATGACCCTGAATGATGAAGACAAACATATATCAATCCCAACCAGGCAGATCTTGAAATCTCAATTAATTATATAAATGTGTGGACATCTAAGTGGAGTGAGATCTGTGAGCGAGTGTGAGAAAAGCAAGAAGCATAAAATGTAGAGAATGGTGGAGATTTTTTACCAAATCTAATATACGTCAATGGAGAATTTTAAGCAGGTTTTTTAATCTATAAAAAAGGATTACCAGAGTACATGAAAATGATGTAGGTCTCACATAAAACGCCAGGCTGCAATACTCAGTTATACTTAGGGGATACGAAAAAAATTGATGGAGGATAGTCCAGTATGCAGACTACAGGAGAAGACGGATTCAAAATGTCATATTTCTATAGGTACACAAACTTTGGGAAATCTGTTGCTCTTTTGGAACTTCAGCCCTCTGTGTCTGAGAAATGTTACATAATTTGAATCTCCTGGGGCTGGTGAAGGATACAGAGGAGTATCCATATAACCCACAAGGAGTTTAACACGTGAGGATTATTGATAGGATAATCCTAAACCTTATATCTTCATTTTATCTATGTAATATGTATATTATGTGAAGCTTTTTGTGGCAAATTTCTTTTTGAATCCAGAATGAAGCAAACAAACAAAAAACTATACCTGACAAAAAACTAATGTTCTTCTTTTTGGATATCAAGACTGAAGCTTGAGGGGCCAGCCTGGTGGTCTAGTGGTTAAGTTTGTGCAGTCCACTTCCACAGCCCAGGATTCACAGGTTTGGATCCCTGGCATGGACCTACACACTACACACTACTCATCAAGCCATCCCACGTCCAGAAATTGAGGAAGATTTGCACAGATGTTAGCTCAGGGCCAATCTTCCTCACCAAAAAAAAAAAAACCTGAAGCTTGATGTAGTTCTTTATATTCCTTATTCTGACTCAGTACTCCAGATTGCCCTACACTTCCCTCTTCTTTACTCAACCCTTTAGTTTACCTTTTCTTAATTTTATGACATACGTTTTTTTGAGTTAGTTACCTTCAAAATTATCATTCAGAAAATAATTCTACATATATTGATCTACTGATTTAAAAGTGAAAAAAAATCCAATTTTTTAAAATAAAGAGTATTTAGAAAATATTAATATAGTTATCTAACAACCAAGACTGATTTTTCAATTAAAAGTAATGGTCCTACATAACGATTACATGCAATATTTGAACACATTCATTTAAACTGTATGTTTCCATGTTCACAAAGGTTGAAATGGCAGCAGGACTTTGTCTTATATTCTCTAATTGATGTCCATGGATAACATCTTTCCATTTTTGATATATTTAATCAAAGCTAGCATGAATTATTCCACTACACATAGAATTTATATAATCAAGTACTCTTGTGAATCAATTTGGTTAGGAATAAACCCTACAACATTTTATGCAACACAAGGACCTTCAAATTAGCAGTAATGCAGAAAAAAATTGTTATTAGTATTTGATCATGATGGGGTTTTTGTCAAGCTGTAGCATATTCTTAACCATCTAATTCAAATTTCAATCACTTGTTTCCAAATTATTCAATCTATTGATTGAACTTGACAAAGACAATTAGGGCAAAGAAAAACTAAAGATAGACATTCTTCAGTTGTCCAAGTATTGACATTTTTATTAGAATGATTAGTTCTATTTATCATTAAAACATTAGTGCTACTCTTTCAAAATACGCCATGACAAACTTCTAAATTAAATATATACACAGTTCATGACATTCAAAGACATTCTAGACTTTAATAAACCATACTATTAGACCTCAGGACCCACAGCCTAGAAAAGTATGACTTTTCTTGAAAGAGTAGGGGAAATAACTCCTGCTTTTAGAAGACAGTACCTGGCTGGGGAATTACCATGATCTATACTTGGTTACCCAATTAATTAACACTTTGCAGTTGTTGGGGCCCAGGGCAGGCCAGCCCAAAATACCCCACAATAGCATATTGATTACTTGGAATTAAGGTTACTGAGAAGCAAAAAGGGTATTCTGTCCCTCCTATGTCTGTTCCCCCCGACAGCAGGAAATAAACCTCCCCTGTGAAAGGTTCTCTCCTGCATCCTGACCTCCAGAGCTGGGGGATTCAAGGCCAAGAAGCCTGCAGAAACAACCCTGCTAATTTACTACCTCAGCCTAAACCCTGCTTAAATTCCCCGCTAACTACATACGTCAAATCTGAGTTTCTTGGTCCTGTCATTCCTCACAAATTTATGTTTCTTGGTGTGAAAGATGTATATACTGCCTGCTCTGTTTACTCCCTGAGCACCGTTTCTTTATGGTCTCCAATACAATCGTATTAAACTGGGTGTTTTCTCCTGTTAATCTGCTCTTGTGTCAATTTTACTGTTAGTCCATTTAGGAGAACACAAGAAGAGAAGAAAGAGGACTTTCTCCCCACCCCGACAGACTTATTTTTCTTTATCTCTTACTTTTTCTCTAATCCTAAGAAATGTAATATTTGAAATCTGGGCTATTATGGAAGTGTAATGAGAATTTAAGAAGAGTAATGAGTGAGTGTGTTAACCCAGAAAATTCAGCTCCAGGAGTCTATTTTCCCTTCCTGTCATGATTTTCAACTCAGGGGCCCTTCTTTCCATTCAGGATTCTGCTGACGTGATACAGTGGCCTAGCGATCCCATCTGGGTAGTGTGGTTTCTCTGCCTGTAACATCAACCAACACAGCCCTTCACATCTCAGTGGAGATGTTATTGGTACTTAGGTAGAATTCCAAACATTATCTGTATCTTGTAAAGCCCATATTGTTAAGGCTACACCAGAGATGAAAGGGATTAAAATTCAAAGTTTTAATCCTTTATAAGCCTACTATTAGACATAAAGTCATATAATTCTTATAATCAATTCTGGCAAGTGAGAAAACTAACAAGAAGAAAAAGAATAAAAAGGAAGGAGAAGAGAATTTAGGAAAAATCTCCAAGTGATGACATTATTCACTTCAGATTAAATAAGAATGTAGAAAATATCATTATGTCCTAAGAAAATTTACCACACTAAAATGTGGTGACAAAGACAATTAAGTAAATTTGTCAATTTTATCGCAATATACTAAGTGAATTTTGATTCGGATTAAATTAATTTTATGGATAGATTTACAGAAAATGTATACAGGATAATAAAGTAATCCAGTGCAGGAATACAGTGAAACACGCCACTTATTTAGATCTTCTGGAATCAATCGCTGTAATATATTGCTATTTTCTATATGTGGATCTTACACATATTTTGTTGTATTTATTTGTTATATTTATTTATTTTGTTAGATTTCAGTATTTGATGTTTTGATGCTACAAAATAGTGTATAAATTAAACACATAAAATCATTGTTTTTGATGTCTAGAAATACATTTCTATATCTATCTTTATCCACCCTCCAAAATAAATTCACTAATTAATTCCAATGTCAATAATAAATGTTTTACATACCTCCATAATATGTGTGATTTCATTTCTGTTTTATGTCTTATTGCACTGACTGGAACATCTGAAATACTGTTGAATTGCAGTAATATTTTACTATTTACTATGATTATTTACTGTGTTTTTTTTTACTGTATGCAAATATCCTTAATCTTATTAATGAGGTTCTCTTTCAATGCTGGTTTGCAATTTTTTTAAGGATAATTGAATAATGGGTTTAATTAAATACTTGCCTTACATCACTTGCATTGATGATATGATTTATATCTCATATTCTGATATGTTGGCAGATTATATTCACTGATTTTTACATGTGAAACAAACTTGCAATTCCTGAAATTAACCCACTTTCATTGTCACATACTTTACTTTCTTATATTACTGAGTGGAGTTTGTTTATGCTTGGTTTAAGTTTTCTAAATTTATGCAGTTAAGAAAGAATTGCCTTTGACTTTTCTTTTCTTGTAACGTCCTTGTAAGGTGATAGTATCAAGATTAGCTGGCCTCATAAAGTGAGTTGGGAATAGTTCATCCTTTCATAGTATCTTAAAAAATATAGGATTTCCGTAATTTCTTTCTAAAATTTGGTAGAACTCATTGGCTATAATTATAATCTTGATATATTTGCTTTTGATATTTTAAGTTATAGATTCAAACTGACAGAAAATTCCAATTTTCCATTTTATTTAGTGTTAATTTTGTAAATGGTGCTTTGAGTTTTAGGATTGTTTTTTCCATTTCACATAAGTATTCAATTTATAGTCTTACAATTATTTATAAAATGTCCTTTATTCTTTGTTTAATGTCTATAGCATTTATTTTTATTCATAATAATTTTTAACTTTTGCCTTCTGTCTCATACACATGGACTCTTACTCTATAATCATTCTCACCATTTATCAATCTGTTTTATTTGTTTTCTTTTTTTTTAATAGCTTTGGTACTTCATGGGCTTCATAGAATAATGTTAGCTACCTAAACCAAAATGTCTCCACACATGTTCCGAAAATCATAGAGATCAAAAGGAAGTACATAAATTCACATATCACCATCACCTACATCCTAAAATACAGACATAGAATATTTTTTTAAAAACATAAATTATGCATATCGAGGGGAATAAACAGTAAAATCCAGTAGATACTGCAGCCCAAGGTGTGTAGGAAGAGTAGGACAGAAAATCCAGAGTATGTGCAGAATGGAAGAGATGTGTTCAGGGAACATGGATGAGAGAGCGTAGATGAGAGCTCCCCAGGAAGAATAAAATTACATAAAGAATTTGCAATACTGAGAATGTGTTTGAGATCTGCAAGATCAACACTGGCTGTCCGATCGTTGGAAAGAAGGCGTCTAGAAGATTGTGCAATCCCGGGGGGCCTCAGAGAGGTGACATTTCTAGAGAAGAAGATGGCAACCAGGAAAAAGGAGGTGCCCTTGCAGATTTGGTGGACAACAGAAAGGCAAGAAGGGGAAGCCAAAGACCTTGCAGAAATAAAGAGAATTAGAAAATTAGAAGACACACCAAAGAACGCCTCCCGCACTGGGAAGAAACCTGGTGAGCTATTCCAAATCCTCAATTTTTTTCGGTATTTAATTGTTATTTTTGCTTCAGGAGCAAATATTATAAGAAATGAACAGAAAACAGAAGGACATTTCTATTCAGAACTATCTTAAAAAGTGAAAATAAAATAAAACTTTCAATTGATGAAAAATCTCCCTTCCAAACTAACCACCATGCAGTGGGAATTCTAACATATATCAAGTTAATATAACTTTTTCTTAAACAAACATTTGCAGATATATTAAAAAATATTTGATTTTGAAATTTTAAAAAGCAGAATAATTGACAGAAAAGAGGTAGATATTGAATGAAAGTTGACCAAAATCTGAAAATAAATTGAAGACAAAAAATTATTTTAGAAATAAAGATTAAATTGTACTAAAGGTATACACAGAAATTAATGATGTAGGAGAAAAAGTAAACTAATTAACAAATCGATGTGCTGAATTCTTGAAGAAGTTAAAATGTATAGACAAAGCACAAGCTATCCTAATCAAGAAAAAACACAAAATATAAATATGAAATATGTGGAATGACATCAGGAAAATAATGATTGAAACAGAAGAAAAATAATCATACAAAGCTTTGCATAATTCTTCACAAATCTTTTTGAAAGCCAAGATTAAATGGGTAATTTCTCTGCAAAATGTAGAAATTAAAATTGGCACCAATTTTAAAAAAAGATTCAATAGATCAACTTCCATTAAATAAATGGAGAAATATATCAGACATGCTTGTCAATTATTTCCTTTTGGAATTTTGATGATAATCCGTTTCATTTTTCTTCGATACTTCCTATCTTGCTGTTGCTTCTCTCTGGGAAATAGTATTTTTTCCTGTAGCTACATTTTTCACCAGTTCAGTTCAATGGGCCCAGAGGAGGTTTGCTTGGTGTTGATCTCGTTTTGTAAGTGTGCTTCTCTCTGTGGCTTGTCTTTCAACAGATTTGGAAAATATCAGCCATTATCTCTTAAAACATTGTTCTGCATTTTCTCTCTCTTCTCTGTTCTTGGCACTTAAATTGCAGATGTGTTAGATTCTTTCACAATATCTCACAGGACTTTTAGTCTCTTTGATGTATTGTGCTTTTTGTCTTTCCGTGATTCAGTCTGGATAAGTTCTCATATAATTTATTTTATCTTTCTATTTTCAGTTATGTATGATTTTTAATTTCATTCATAAACATCTTTGCGTCAATTTTAAAAAATTTTTCCGATGTAGAATATCTATTTTGTTCTTTTTTATAGTTTTTGTTCCTGTTGTAATTTACCAATTCGTTGTTTAATTTCTAGAACTCATTAATCAGAGTTACTTTAAATTAATAATCTGAAAATTCCAAAACAATCATTTATTCCAGAAGACTACTTCTTCTTGGAACTTAAATGACTAACTCTCTTGTCTGAGCACCATAAACACTTATGAGGATTATTGTGATAGCTCCTAATTACTCTGTTTCCTTTATCGTCTATTTCACAGAATAGCAAGAGTTATCCATTTATTTTTAAAAAAATTTTTTTTTAAAGATTTTATTTTCTTCCTTTTTCTCCCCAAAGACCCCGGTACATAGTTGTATATTATTCGTTGTGCGTCCTTCTAGTTGTGGCATGTGGGATGCTGCCTCAGCGTGGTTTGATGAGCAGTGCCATGTCCGCGCCCAGGATTTGAACCAAAACACTGGGCCGCCTGCAGCGGAGCTCACAAACTTAACCACTCGGTCACGGGGCCAGCCCAGGAGGTATTTATTTAAACAGAAGTGATTATCATGTTGTTTCTTTCCTAAATATCCTCCATGATTCCCCAATTACCACAGTAAAAACCATTGTCTTTTAGTGGTTTACAAGGCCCTGTAGTATCTAGGGTTTTATTAACTCATCTCTTACTATCTTTTCTCTCGCTCACCATGACTCAATCATTTGGGCTCCTCATTGTTTCTCAAACGCAAGTCAGGACTTTGCAAATTGGCTATACCCTTTGTCTAGAATGATCTACCCCTAAACATCCACTTCCCTCACCTCCATCAGTTCTTTGTTTAAATAACACATTCCTCATGAGTTCTACCCCAAATACCTTAACAAAAATTGCAGCCCTGTCATGCACCCTGATGCACCCAAACTTTAAATATCATTACATAATTATGTAATATGTTTATTGTCTGTCTCAGTAATAAAAACATACAAACAGCAGAATTTTATAATGCTTTGCCCCTATTAATTTATTTAATCCACAAAATCATTCCTATTTTATTTGTGGAAACCTAAGTGCATAGAATTTAAGCAATTTTTCCACAATCACTCAGCTATGAGTTTCAGAGGCAGAATTCAAACACAGACTTTCTATCTTTTCCCTTAATTATTATTGTAGATTGCCTCCAGATTGTAAGTTTCACAGGTGATGTAAACACAGCCGGATGAGGGACCGTGGCTTGTTATTTACCGGTTTATCCGCACACCTTGTTCAACGATAGCTGATACACTGTGGAGACTCAGAAAATATTTGTTTATTATATTAAAGACAGGTTGATTAAGAAATTTGATAATGGATTGTTTAAACAGAATATTTAATATAAAACACCTAGAATAAAGTCAAGAGATATTTTGAGGATTCACTAAGAAAATGAAAATTCTTCAAAACTATTGAAAGATCAGACTTGAGGGAAAGTTACATCATTCAGGACATATATACAGTAGAAACTCTTTTTATAATGATCAATTTGAGCAGTCTTTTTTGATCATTACATTAAAAAATGATCAATATATAAAGAAAAGTTAATAATTAATTTTCCCATAAACCCTGAATAAAAAATTAAAACATTCTAGTAAGAAAGCAGTAGATGAATCAAATTATAAATAATTTGAGACCTCTCAAAACCATCAGACCATTGTGAAATTTTTATAGTTCTTTTCACAGACTCTGTCATTTTTTACTTAAGTCAAATTTATCATTTAAATGATATAAAATATATATTGATTTTGAAAATTTTGGATTAGTTAATTTTCCTTCTTATCTTTATATATATAATTGAACCAAAATCAGTATAGACTTATGCCAAATATATTTACACAGAAAGAGAATCATATTCAAAATTGAGATTTAATTCTTTTGGACAAATATTTATTTTAGATACAGCCGAATTCAAGATATATTGTATAATACATTGTACAAGAAACTCTATTTTAACACATTTCAACTTCTCTAAGCAGCCCTCACCACCCACTGGATGGAAATAACTTTTATAGCAGTATATTCCAAATTGTATATTTCAAAATAACATGTTATATATTACCAGTTATGAAAGGCAGAAGTAAGGGTGGATGTCCATGCCTATTATGAAAAAAAGCATCTGTCTTAATCTTAGTATGCGTTTACAAGGGTATTGAGTCAAGAGCAGGAAAGCACAAAGTTTCTATGAGTTAAAGAGAATTTTAATAACGAAGAAAGTGGGAAGATAAAGATAGAAAAATGTGTCTCAGTTTTTACTGCAAAATCACAAAGCACAAGCTTTCAGTGGCATGGAACACTAAACATTTATTTCAAATGTGTGTGTGGCCGGACAGTGGCAGAGCAGCTTTGCAAAAGCTGTCTTCATTCTCCGCCCTGGACTGAAGGAAAAGCAGTTAGCCCTGGAAGCTTTCCTCAAGGCAATAACAGAAACACAATGGTGCGTGAGTGCGTGCTGCATTCTGCTAACAAATCTTGCTTTAATTTTTTTTTTAATCGTGTGTAAGTGTTGAATTGCATCAAATTATTTTTCTGCGAAATTGAGTTTGTAAAATGAGTTTTCTGCTGATTTATTTTCTACTATTTAACCACTTTCCAGTTATGGTAGAAACCCAAATTCAATATAATTAGTATCCATTTTTATATATTGCTTGTTTCCATTTGCTAATATTTTGCTTATAATTTTTGTGTCCTATCTTGTAAGTGAGATTGGCTTATAGATTTCATTTTCTCTACAGTCCTTTGTGGAGTTTGGAGTCAAGGTTATGCAATCTTCAATTAACACATTGGGAGTATTTGAATAACATAGCATTATGATCTAGGAATGTTAATAGCACTCTACAGAATGACGTGTCAAAATGATCAATTTAAAGACATCTTTTTTTTTTTTGAGGAAGATTAGCCCTGAGCTAACATCTGCTGCCAATCCTCCTCTTTTTGCTGAGGAAGACTGGCCCTGAGCTAACCTCTGTGTCCATCTTTCTGTACTTTATATATGGGACACCTGCCACAGCATGGCTTGACAATCGGTGCCATGTCCACACCTAGGACACGAACCAGTAACCCAGGGTCACTGAAGCAGAAGGTGTGAACTTAACCGCTGCGCTACTGGGTCAGCCCCTAAAGGCATCTTTTGATTCCAAAATATGTTGTTTCTTCTAATATTATCCATAGATTTGTATAATGTATACTAGAATTATAAACTTAAGAATATTTATTTTTGGGCCCTGTCCTGTGGGGTAGTGGTTAAGTTTGGAGTGCCGCAGTTTGGCAGCACAGGTTCAGATCCCAGGCATGGATCTACACCACTCTCCAGCCATGCTGTGGTGGTGACGCACATACAAAATAGAGGGAGACTGGCACAGATGCTGGCTCAGGGCTAATCTTCCTCAAGCAAAAAGAGGAAGATTGGCAATAGGTGTTAGCTCAGGGCCAATCTTCCTCAACAACAACAAAAAGAGTATTTATTTTATCTGTAAGAATGGTTCACCTTTAACAGCAGAAAACTACACATACATTTATAATGTGGCAAAAGTGACCAACAAAACTGACTGATTACATCCTGACCTCTTCTCTTCCATGTGCTCCCAACCGTGGTTCCTGAAATGTCAACCTAG
Source organism: Equus caballus (assembly GCF_041296265.1). Taxonomy (NCBI): domain Eukaryota; kingdom Metazoa; phylum Chordata; class Mammalia; order Perissodactyla; family Equidae; genus Equus; species Equus caballus. The sequence goes on from NC_091685.1 coordinate 104,601,362, forward strand.
CATATTATATATAATATGTATATATATATGTAAAATTCCAGTAAGGAATTCCCACATGGAAACCTTAGTAAAACCTTTTCTACAATTACAAAATAGTACTAGTCAGAATTTCCTAGGATGGGGCCAAGAGATTAATTGCAAAGGAGTAGAAGTAAACGTTTTTGGTGAATAAAAATGCTCTATATCTTGATTGAGGTTGTCATTACGTGGATGTAGACATTTGTCAAAACTCATCAAACAATGAGTACATTTATTATTTGTAAGTCAGACTTTAATAAAGTTGATTAAAAAAGGAAAATACTTCTTTTTTGGAGTTTACTAGCTAGTAATTAACTAGAAGTTCTAGTTAATCTAGTATCCTTTGAGGGATACAGCATGAAAGGAATTCAGGAAGGTGATATTGATTAGAGATATCTTTTTTCACACTAATTATTATTATAGGACTTCTCTAGGTAGCATTAGCTAATAAATTTTATTTGGCCAAATTTACACTCAGGACATTTGATAGGAATTGGATTTAACAAAATTAATTTGGGCAGTGTGTTATGAAACTCTGTTGGAAAATATCACTTCAAGCTGGGAAGGTGGCTTGTCTTCCGCAGGTTACATTAGCATAATATAGAAAAAGCTAATTTGGTCATACTATAGAAAAAACAAATACCCCCAAATTACAATCTTGTCTCACTTTTTTGGCCCTCAGCAGCAACTGATTAACTTTCAAAACTAGTTACCACCCACCAGATAATACACCAGCATTCTATGCTTATCAATCATTGAAGACAAACCAATGGCTGGAATATATATTCAAATTTGTATATGGTTAAAATATATAGATTGTATAAACGCCATTATCTTTGCAATTGAAGTATATATTAACAGCTCTTAGCATAATTGATGATCTAGAGATTGATCAATGAGTCTTCGATGCAAATGACCAGGAAGGAAGGAGGGTAGGCCAGGCTAAATGTCATATTATGTGGGCGGACAAGATTTCTCACATAAACTGAAAGTTCCACACAGAAAACTTATTCTTCATGTCTTTAGGCTGCTCTTTTAAATCAGAGGTCAGCCAACTTTTTCTCTAAGGGACCAGAGAGTCAATATTTTAGCCTTTGCAGGCCATGTCATCTCTGACACATTATTCAATTTTGCCACTGTAGTCTGAAAGCAGTCAAAAACATTAATTTATTTTCAGACTTTCCTTCCAGCACTCATTTTCTGTCCCATTTTTGTATGTTTGTTTCAGTTATATTAGTTTTCTTTTCATGCAGGAGAGCTAGTAATAAATGAATGAGTGTGGCTATATTTTGATACGAACTTCGTAACGAAAGCAGGAGGCTGGCTGGAATTGGCCCACCGATTGTACTTACCCTTGTCCTAAATTATCATTAGGAAACTAACAGTACTCGAACATTCCTTAGGGCTGATATACTTTATGCTTGTCTTACATAAATTTAGGAATATTTAGATTATATTAGTACCACAGCTGATAAGTCAATGCTGTAATTGTAAAAGCTATTTTCTATTTCCTAAAATAAGTTCAGAAACGAGTTTAAATATGGGTAACTATGTTTAAGGGAACTTGGTCGAGTCTTATAGATTATAACACTAACTGAGCAGTGTTGACATCTCTGATACCTCCAAACATGCTATATCTCCATTTCAACCAAGTTCTTCATACTGAGAAATAAATCAGAGGAGTAAAATAGAAACTAAAATGTCAAACATATTTCTGACAGAGGCCAGGTCAAAGGACAGTGCCTAGTGGAAAAGCCAAATAAAATTAAGCATATTTATCCTCCCCGGAAAGTGATGCTTGACCTAACAGGGCTCTGCCCTTTAGAAGCAGAGAGCAGAGCTGTTCTGTCCGTTGTCAACGTCAAGACAAAGATGGTCCGAGTTGAGATGAGCACGGCCGATTAGCTCTCCCAAATTTGGCTGTCCCATCATGTATTTCACCTCCCAGGATCTGAGTGATTATAATGAATAGATTATGAATCTCCACTAACGAATAGATTATGTGTCTTAGAGATTTTACATTTAGTAAAGATATTTTACCCATATATCTAACTTGCTTCTTCTGACAAGTAAACATTATTATCAATATCTTAACTTCAAAGGTCACTGTTTGATACGTAACATGTTTTAGCCATTTTCCAAAATCATTAATCTTTGATGGATTGTAAATACTTTTTTTCCAGTTGTTGCAATAATAGTCACAAGACCCATTAGTAACACTTTAATGACTATAATACTAACTGATTGTAATGGACTCATCTGAGATTTATGCAGACTAACATTTATTTCGCTAAAATATTCTACAATAATATAGAATTAGTTGAGTTCTGCTGATTTCTGCAGTTCTGGAAGGCTGCCAAAACTGAGTCTTTTTTTTGGTCTCATTGTTAATTGTGTTAAATAACATTTTCCTTTTACACATTATGAAATTTTATTGCTAAACTAAGCATATTACAACTGTCAGAAATAATGAATGAAATATTCTAATTTTATGCTGATATATGGATTAGACGAATACAACAAAACTGTCTCACATTAAATATGTAGTTGTAACTTTACATGTATATATGTATTATGTATAAAAAGATGTCATTGCTTTTATTATTTTTTCTCCAGTTTAAAAGGAAAATAAATAAAACAAATAAACACACACAATAATAAGATAAAGTCTCAGAAGGAAAAAGCTAAGAAGTAAATTAAATGAGTTTTTGTTTGCATGTATGTAGATAGGTGTATATTTTTGCCTAAATTAATTAAGACTAGGAATTAGTTGGATAAATAAAAGTTAAAATGGAATACAAATATGTTGTGAATAAAGTGCCATGAAAATGAAAGGATATTTTCTTTATGAATCACAGTGTTTACATAAAAGGACAGATTTCAAAAATTTGGATAACATTTTTCCCAAAAAGATGCCTCTGACATTCTTTGGCTTGGTCAACACTTGTTTTTTCCCCTGAACATATATATTCAGTAGATGATATTTAAAATACAAATGGATAGATAGATATGTATTTATAGAAAGAACTTTTTTCTCTCTCTTCTTTTGTTTTGGTGAGGAAGATTGGCCCTGAGCTAACATCTGTGGCAATCTGTTATGTGGGATGCTGCCACAGCACAACTTAGTGAGCTGTGCTAGGTCCCCACCTGGGATCTGAACCTGTGAACCCCCAGCCACTGAAGCAGAGCGTGTGAACTTAACAACTACGCCATCGTGCTGGCCACAAGATGGCACTTTTTGTATTAACAAACTCTGGGAAACAGAATTGCATTTATTTCACTGTCATATTTTAAGTTCAAGGTAGTATAACTTTAACAAGAGTGGGAAGAAGCCACTGGTGATGTTGGTCTATGTTTCTAAAATGCACCTCAGCACAGTAGGATGCTCCCTCTGTGCTTTCATTTGGATTTATGATAAATATTCCGTGTGCTTGTTTTCGGCCTGACATCATTTTCTATTTTGGGTAATAATTTAAGTATCTAGAACATCATAATATATTCAGCTTGTTAATCTGCTCAATATGTAGCATTTTGTTTATTCAAAAAAATTCTTCAGAGGCCCCTCTGCATTGTGCCAAACCCCCTGACAGTTTCTCCCTTCCCTCAAGTCATTGTTATGATGAATTCAGAGTTCATTACCCCCTGGATGTTTATATACTTTTACTTATATGCAAACATAATCTGGCATTGTTATGTATGTTTAAATCTTTATATAAAGTATTCCTACCGAGTGTGCCATTCTAAATTCGATTTCTTTCATTCAAAGGTACTTTTCAGAGATTCCAAGTTAATAGATGTAATGCTAATTAGTTTTAATTCCTCAATAGAATTCTATTGGATGGATATTAAAACACATATTTATCCAGTAACTGTTGAGGGACATTAAAGGTATTTGAAAATTTCTCTTTTATAAACTATGTTACATTGAAATATAAGTGCATGTTAATTCTAGTGCTCATTTGCTACTTTTTCTATAGAATACATACAGAAATGAAATCTTCAGATACAAGGGTGCAAGCCTATTCAATTTTAATTGATTTCAGCAAATACCAATCAAATTCATCAATCTTGCTATTGTGATTTTTGCTTTGGTGGTTTGTCAAAGAAAAGTTTTCCTGCTTACATATCACATAGCTTATCTTCTGTTTTTTTTTTTCTTTTACATTTAAATTTTGTCTCAGTATTCATTATGACAACCATTGAAATTTATTTTATTTGTGGTATGTTGAATGAATCAAAATTTATTTTTCTTTATGTATCACCAGTTGTCTCAGAATAGTTACTGACATTTAATTTTGCATTTGTCATATAACAAGTTTCCACATGTTTTTCTGATTCTGAGCTTTTTAATCTTAGCTACTTATCCATTTGTGTATCCTAAGACTAATAATAATAATGATAATAATTCAACTTCAGACTTTTTAATGTGTCAGATACTGTTCTAATCACGTTATAAATACTTAATCGTTTAATCTTACAATCATCCTATGAGGTAGGTAATTAATATCCCCGTTTATTGGATGAGGGGCAGAGAGTTTAAATAATTTGCCTAAAATCACACAGTACATAATAGAGTCAGGTTTGAACACAGACATTTGGCTCCAGAGTTTAGACTTTTAACCCTACAGCTCTCCTGCCAGTCTAACATCATCTGGTCTGTGAGAGACACTGCTATGTTTTACCAAGACCCAGCGCATTTTCCTCTTGATTTAGTAATAACCTCTAATTCCTCAGCCTCCTTCTTAGCAAGATATGGTTGTGTGATTGTGTTCGGACCAATGGACAGTGAACAGTGATGTGTGTCATCTTGAACCTTGGTTCATAAGAAGTTCTCGTGTATAATCTTTTCTTCCTCTGTTTACCAGCAAGATGCCGAGGATGAAGTAGAGGATTATGAGATCCTACAGTCTAGAAGATGCTTCGAGCTTCGTCTCTGAATCACAGTGTGGAACACAGATGCCAAACCATTGTTTTGGAGATTTAGGTGGGCAGGAAATAATATTCTAGAGATGTGCTGTCACATACAGTAGCCACTGGCTACATTGGCTACTAAATTTAAGTTAAAATTAATTAAAATTAACTAAAATTAAAGTTTTAGTTACACAGTGGTAGTAGCCACAGTTCAAGTACTCAGTAGGTGTATGTGGTTATCATAGTGATTATCATATTGGACATCACATATACAGAATATTCTAATAAACACAGAAGCTTCTGTTAGAGAGTACTGTTCCAAAGTGTTAACCTCCTGAGATTTTGGACACTGTTTATTACAACATTCAAATTACTTTCACAAAATTTTTATTACAAGTACTAAAAATTTGTCATTAATCTTAAAATCTTGTAAGTGAAGTCACAGAATAACCTTTATTTTTCAAAATATTCTTGGATTTTATTTTCCCACTAAATTGCTATGCTAATTTAAAATCCTAACTAGTAGTGTGTGATAATCCCCAGTGTTTCATGTCTTCACTAGCACTTGTTACTGTAAGTCATTTTAATTTTAGCCATTACGGTAATGTTTCTTTTGTGTTTATTGATAACTAATGAGGTAGATGTTTTTTCATATGTTCATTAACCATTTTGATATCCTCTTTTGTGAAGGACCTACTCAAATCTATCATTCAATAGTCTTCCTTTCTCTTATCAATGTGTAGTGTGCCTTTTTATGTCTGTTATCAATCCTTTTCAGTTAAACATACTTCATATTGAAAATACTTAGAAAAGTTGTGCAAAATTCATATTTTATGTAAGAAAGTTCTTACTTCGTTTATCGTTCTGACCATCTTAAAGATAATTATATAAATATGATATAAAAATAAGTTCTAATTATTAATGTTGCTGACTGTCATCTCGCTCTGTCTATTCGTCCCTCCCTCCCCACCCCCAACTCCTGGCGACTAAAGATATTTTGACAGTCTCCATAGTTTTGGCTCCTTGAGAATGTCATAAAGTTGGAAACATCCACTATGCCGTGTTTTCAGTTTGGCTTCTTTTACTTAGTTAAATGAATTTTACTTCACGGCTTTTTGTGAATTCAGACCTTATTCATTCATCAGTTGATGGGCATTTGTGCTGCTCCCACTTTTGGTCTATAATGAATAATGCTACTGTGAACATTCATGTACAATTTTATGTGTTGCCATATGTTTTTATTACTCTCGGTTATCCTTGGGAGTGGAATTTCTTGGTTTTATGGTAACTCTGTGTTCAACATTTTGAAGGACTATTAAACTGTTTTCCAAAGTGGTGACATCTTTTTACATTCCCACCAGCAATGAAGGACAGTTTTGATTTCTCCAAATCCTCACCAACACTAGTTATTGTCTATCATTTTGATTATAACCATACTAGTAGATGTGAAGTGATTTTTTTTTTTTGTGCTTATGATTGGCATTTCCATAATGACTGATGATATTGAGTATCTTTTCATGTGCTTGTGGACCATTGGAATACTTTCTTTGGAGATGTTGATTCAGGTGCTTTCTAAAATTAATTTTTTTATTAAAGAAAATATTTTTAGAACAGTTTTAATTTCACAGCAAAATTAAGAGGAAGGTCAAGAAATTTCCTTTTACTCCTTCCCCCTACACATGCCTACCCTCCCCCATTATCAACATCCCCCACTAGATTGGAACATTCGTTGTAATTCATCAGCCTACAGTGATACATCATAATCACCCACAGTCCGTAGTTTACATTAAAGTTCACTCTTGGTGTACATTCTATGGGTTTGGCTTCTTTTATGCAGTAATATATACCACAGTTTACTTATCCATCCTGTACTTCGATGTTTAATGACAGCCTTATTCATAATTGTCAAAACTTGGAAGCAACCAAACTGTCTTTCACTTAGGTGAATAGATGAATGAACTGTAGTACATCTGCATAATGGAATTGCATTCTGAACTTAAAAGAAATGAGTTATCAAACCATGGAGAGACGTGGAAGAATCTTAAATGCATATGACTAAGTGAAAGAAGCCAATCTGAAAATATTACATACTGTCTGATTTCAATTATATGACATTTTGGAAAAGACAAAACTATGGAGTCAATCAAAAGATAAGTGGTTGCCAGGGTTTGAGGGTTGGTGGGATGGATGAATAGGTGAGGCAGAGAGGATTTTTAGGGCAGCGAAAGTAGGTTGTATGATAATATAATGATGAACACACATCATTATAAATTTGTCCAAACCTACAAAATGTACAACATCAAGAGTAAACTCTAAGGGAAACTATGGACTTTGGGTGATCTTGATGTGTCCATGTAGGCTCATCAATTATAACAAATGTACCACTATGGTGGGGGGATGTTGATAATGGGAGAGGGTATCATGTGTGGGGCGAAGGAGTAAAAGGAAAATTTCTTTACCTTCCTCTCAGTTTTGCTGTGAACTCAAAACCACTCTAAAAATATTATCTTTAATTTAAAAAGTAATTTAGAAGGCACCTGAATTGACATTTCTCCTAAGAAATTATTCCAATGGCCAGAAGCGCATAAAAAGATACACAATAGCATCAGTCGTTATGGAAATGCCAATCATAACCACAAAAAATACCACTTCACATCAATTAGTATGGATATAATCAAAATGATAGACAATAACTAATGCTGGTGAGGATTTGGAGAAATTGAAAGCATCATTCCTTGTTGGTGGGAATGTAAAAAGATGTCACCACTTTGGAAAACAGTTTAATAGTTCTTCAAAATGTTCAAAACAGAGTTGCCATAATACCCAGAAATCCCACTTTTAAGGATAACCAAGAGTAATGAAAACATATGTCAACACATAAAATTGTACATGAATGTTCACAGTAGAGCTATTCATTATAGACCAAAAGTGGGAGCAGCACAAATGCCCATCAACTGATGAATGAATAAATAAAATGTGGTACATCCGTAAAATGAATTATCATTCATCAATAAAAAGAATGAAGTTCAGGTACATCCTACAACATGAATTTACCTTAAACTTTATGCTGAGTGAAAGAAGCCAATCACAAAAGCTCTGAGTGTGATTCTATTTATACCAAATTTCCTTAAAAGACAAATTCATAGAGACAGAAGGTAAACTATTGTTTGCCAGTGAATTCTAAAATACAGGAGTTTCTTTTACATTGATTAAAGGTGTTCTAAAATTACATAATGGTGATATTTGTGCAACTCTGTGAATATATTAGAACCAGTGCCTCACGCACTTTAAAAGGGTAATATTTATGATGTATAAATAATACCTTAACAAAACTATAATAACAAAAATATTATGTTGTATGCACATCTTTACATGTCTCTTGCCACACAGGTGTATATATTTCTTCTGGTATATACTTCCTGGTGAAATTTCTCGGGTTGCTGTTGACCATATCACAGTACAATTTTACTATCTTGTGCACTGAAAGGAAACTCCACATGTGTTTTGACTCACATGTAGAAAGTAGAGAGCATTACGTTGTAATAACTTAGGCCTTATCACAGCTCTAATAGGCTGAAAAGTCAAAGAAAATACACTTAATAAAGAAAACAAACAGGAAAAGATAAATTGAGTGCTATTGCTAAGACAGTCAAATTGTTAATAAATACATAAAAGGCTGAAAGAGGAAGAGTGACTAATATTATGGGAAATAAACGTGAAATGATTTCAAACATACTTACTATTATGTACTCAAATGGCATGCATCTCAAGCTATTTTTCCCTAACATTATCTCCTCCTGGTAAAATATTCAAGTAGGGCTTTTTTCATTAAATTCTCTTTTGTTTCTGTTTCTTGATAGAAATATTGAAAGAAAAACAACCAATGCAAATGTATTTTTAAATATCTACATACTAAACACATTAACTTTTGACTTCTTTCCACTAGAAATAACTAGATATTAATTGATCATGCAATGCAAAATATAAAAATAATAGTAACACTTACCTAGTGCTTACTGTACATCATGCATAATTTTGAGCACTTTACATAATTAGCTGATTTAAAATTTGGGTGATACAATTGCCAGATGCTGGGAGATGTGACAAGGAAATATTAAACATTTAGTCTGCCCTATATGAATATAGGACTCCTGACACTTGAGTTCACACTTTTTATTTGCAAGTTCCATCTAAAATGACAAAGCGTCAGTTTATAATTTAATGTAAATTGTACTTATGCCTGAAACAAAGCCGAGTCTATAGTCAGAATTGAGATCTCCATAATACAATTGTTTGGCCATCTTTAAAATCAGTTTTTGTGGCTCACGAAAATTCTGTTTGCTAACTATCGATCGAACTGGCAAAATAGCAAAATCATATATTTATATGAAGTTAGCACTTCATTCACATATACATGCTCTGAATTTGCCTTGTGCTTCTCTGAGTTGAATCTTATTTTAATGTTCTATAACAATCAAGTTCTGCAACACATAAGAGGTGGATTTCCTTCCAGTAGCATTTTCCAATAATCTCCAACAATCCATTCATGCCAGATTATTATTTTCAGAGTGTTGTGCCAGAGTTTATGACTTTCCACATCTATTGACATCTTTAGAATAAAATCTTATTCCAGAATATGTGAATATAAGTGAATTCTGCTCCCAGTGAAATTGTGTCTATCTTAACTTTTCTTCTGAACGATTATGATATATTTTCTCTGCTGCATGTTCTAACTTTTTTGAGGGGTTATGACTTTCTTTACAGTTGGTATATTTTGTAAAAAATTCTGTATTCCCCATTTCCACAACGGTGAGTTGTGGTAGCAGCCACATTATTGTAGCTATTTTGCTTAGCAACTCCAGATTTCACTGAAAGAAATTCAATGAATAATGCTCCATAAATTGATTATATCCTCTGAACTCAATGTATGTGGTCTCTGTCAGTGAAAAAAATATATATAAACATGTACTGTATTACATAATATTTTATGACAAAACAAAAATGAGACTAGATGATTATAAATTAAGTCCTTTACATATTACTGATATTAAATGGCAAATATGTTATTTAAAAACATTTTTCCAAATTTGGAATGCTGATGAACTTTGCCACATGTATCAGTGAGTACAAGCAAATAATTGATTACAAAACTTTGGAATTCTAGGATTGAGAACAGCATCTTCTGTCTTATTTCCTCTAGAGGAATAGCAACGTGCTTGTACTTGTGAGAACTTACCTAATTTTTCCTTCAATAATTGAAAACACTGCAATTGAATAAGATTGTCTTGGTCTTTACTTGATTGGGCTATAACCATGTTAGGTAAGCTCAAGAGATTGTCAAAACTAGTTGAGAATGGCCAAACCCTGATGTTACAAAATTTATTTCTCTGAAAACTCTAATGCAAGGAAATATATTTTAAATAATCTGTTTCGAAAACAATACACTCCACTATTTCATTTTTACTTGAATTTATTTTGCTGGTATTAGACTAAGATCTGATAAATCAATCTTAGAACTTTAACCTTGCTAAGTGATAATAACAGTGGTAGTAGTAATTGTAACATTAAATTTATCAATTTCCTAATTTAGTCTATGGTATTTATTAAATATTATCTGCCCCTTCAATCTCATCTTCTACTCCAGAAGAAGTTGAAGTTAACAGTTTATAAGTGTTTTTCTTGACTTTTTCCTATGCTATGCAGATAAATTTATTTACATAAGGTAGGTAATATTTTTGAAATGTTATCTGACCTCTAGTAATGCAACAAGGAAAAACATATTTTACGTGAGAGTTTAGACCTGCCTTGCAATTTTCATATTCCTTTCAGCTTCATGGGAATGAAGAAATAAAGACAAATTATTTGAGAACACAATCTGAGATATTAGGGTCAAGCTTTACCGCATATTTCATAAAAATGATCCCCTAGAACTACACTGTCTAATATGATAGCCATTAGCACCTGTGGCTATTGAGATTTGAAATATGACTAATTTGAACTGAAATCTTAAACTTGACTTATACGTTAAAGAATATATTTCTAAATAATCATGGTTTTACATAAAAGAAATCTCAATGTAATTTAAAAAATATTTTGAACTAAATGATACTGAACAGCAATATAACAAAATCTATGGGACTTTGCTAAAGCAATACTTATAGAGAAATATATAGTTTTAGGGGCTTTTACTATAAAAGAAGATCCAAAGTCAATCACCTACCTTAGTATGTTAGAAAAGAAAGCACAAGCTAAACTCAAAATCAGTAGAAATCATTTCAATTTTTCTATCGCCTACCATTTAGATTGAGGTAACCACCCGTATTTTATTTTCACACATCCTTGAAACCAATTTTATACATTTCACAAGGTGTCTTATTTATATGTGACTAGAATACACAGCAGCAGAAAAATTTTCAAGATATTTATTTTTATTTCACTACCATTTCAATGAAAATAATTCTAGAGACCAGCATTTATACTTTTATGACATCACAAGTTGTTTAGTTTCGAAAATTCACACTAGCATGGAGAAAGTTAACTTGTACATATAAACAGGCACTTTCAATACATAGAAAAATGAATAAATAGTGGTTACATAAAGGAAGAAAATCTGGAATAATGTATCTCAAAAGAATGTGAATATAGTAGCTTCATTAGTGTACAGCCCAATAAAATTATTAGATACCATGTGTCTCATTACCATCCATCAAGATGCAGGAGATGAAAATTAGAACTTGAGTAGCATTCTCCAATTTAAATGTCAGATTCGCTAGCATTGAAGTGACCTGTGATGAAATCTGAAGAGTCTTTACTTCCCACTAATCTGCTATCTTGTTCAAGGTAAAAACACATAGAATTCACTGAAAATACTCTGGATGGTAATAAATTCTGGAGTGACAATATTTGTTAAAAAAAAAAGCAGAGAGTAAAGACATTTAATTTTTTTTAAAAAAAGATGGATTATTGAAGAACCTAATAAAGTGGTAAGAATTTTGGGAAATTGGTCAAAAATAAGATGCAGATAAACATTATTAGTAATAAAAATGTATATAAAATAGAGATTTTAAAAAGTTTAATAGAAAACCATAAAATCTTTATCCCAATTAATACTTTGCAATTAATACTTTGCTATAAAATACAATTTAACAATACAAGCCTAATAAAATAAGAAAATGCAATGATAACGGGCTATTGGAATAGGCTGAATTCTTTGACAGAGGCAGGAATCAATATCTGTGCTTAAGATGCAGGAAGGTAATCCAAAGGATGCACAAAGGTGAGAAAATCCTTAGTGGCTTTTAACTGTTGGCTCTAGAAGATTGTTAAATGTAATGGCAAGGAGCCACCACTTTACATAATTTTATGCAAGGCTTGGAGAAAATTGAAAATAAATATCCATATTTGCAAAATAATAATCATGAAGGATACTGAGAAAAGTAGTAAAGTCTGCTGTGAAGGTGTTGGAAGGTTGAGAGAGGGAACTGAGAAAAGGGAAGGAATTAACTGCATACATTTTTATACTTCTTGGCTTTAGAAACACATAGTAATTTATTCAAATGTTAAATAAGTAAATAAAATACTTAAATGGCTTCTCACTCCAAATGTGTAAGCAGTTTACATCACCTCAGAGATTATAAAATGAAATTAAAAATTTAAATGGAGTCTTAAAGAAAAGAAGCATTTAGAAGTCATAGGCACAAGCTTCATAAAATTAAGTGAGTGAGTTTGGCCTTTGTCTTATTTTCTGTAATTGAACCATGGGGCTCATATATATCCTAATTGATGGTCTATGCTACCTGTGGGAGCCCCAATTGAGACAGAAATCGTTGACATTATGAAATAGTAAATACCCATACAAATCACAAATAAGATTGTCTTCAACCTAGCATTATTACACTGATCTAGATTCAAAGGGGAGTTGGTGAAAACTCCAGCCTGCTTTTGAAAACAATTAACAAGAATGTTTCTTTTTGAGGGGAAACCTGTATTCAAAAATTGCAGTAATAACCCTAAACCTAATGACAGAGAGAGAGAATGAGACAGAGTAAGAATGAGTAAGATGGAGAAATCTTGGATCACGATGAAAAGCCGGTAAACTGCAACATAAAAATCTGTTAGTCTGGAGTTGAAACATGCTCCTTTGGGTTAAGTAACCCCCAATTTGAACTCTCACCTGAAGGAAACCTAGAATGTTTACTAAGGGAGAAAAATCTGAGAATATGATAAGTACGTAACAGACTTTTTTAAGAGCCACTGAGCAACGTCTAGTAAAACCGAAGACGCACATGCTTATGACTCACCAAATCCATATCTAGAAATCTATCCCAGAGAACTCTTGCATATCTGTTGGGTTGGGTATATGTTAGCATATTTATTACAAGGTTATTTACAAAGTAATACTAATAATAGCCAATAACCCAGTAGAAGAATAGAGAAATGGTGATTTATTAAAATTATGTTATATTTTGTAGAATTTTAATTTAATGACTTGGATTTACAGGAACCAAAATAGTAGAATCACCAAAAAAACACAAAATACGATCCTGGACGAAAAGAAAAAGAAATCATAGAGAGATATATTATATACATTACATAAACTTTTCGAAACAAAACGATAACATATATCACTTAGGGACGCAGATGTATGTAGTAAGTTCTGCAAAGCAAATCCCTTTGAAGAAAGGGGATGGGTATTGGGGGGAGGATGTAGCTGACATGCAATGTTTGATTACTCTTAAAAATACCTGAGGTAAATCTTGCAGAGCACACATCTTTCACGTAGCTTTCACATTTGTTAAATCCGGGTGCTTGGTGAACTTTCCTCTAGGTTTAGATATGTCATTATTTGTTATTTTTTCATTTAAAACTTTGTACCAGGTAAATGTCAATGAAAGACTGCAGGTGTAACTTATTTAATTAAAAAACAGACTTCAAGGATTAACATAAAATGTTACAATTAATATTGATTAAAGTTAAAATCCACAAATTAGAAATAACAGTCATTAAACATTTATTCACTTAACAGATTTCAAATATAGACATAAACTGGGCCATAAAACATATCACAATAAGATTAAAAATATTAAAATTTTACAGTGTGTGTTCTCTGATCATGATGGGATTAATTTAGAATTAAAAAATACAATACTAGGTAGAAAATCCAAATATTTGGAAATGAACCAACATAATTATAAGTAAACCATAGTCAAAGAAATTTTAAATAAATATTTTGAATTGAATTGAATGAAAATGAAAGCCATCACAATAGAACGCAGCTAAAGCAGTACATGAAGAGTGACATATAGCTGTAAATGCCTAATTTTGAAAAGAAAGGGAAAAATAAAATACTGAAACTTTTACTTTAAGAAACTAGAAATTAAAATCATATTAAACCCAAATAGATACAAAGAAGGAAGACATAAGGAATGACTATGACTAAACTAGGAAAGGGACATTTGAGAAAAATCAAGGAAAGCGAAAGCTGATTCTTTGAAGAACAGAAAAGAGAGAGAAAACATATACCAATTATCATAGATATAAAGGAAACATTACTACATCTTGTGAGCTATAATACGTTAAATTATATTTAATTGAATATGATATGGGGAAGTGCCACACCCAAGACGTAACGTAACACTCAGCAGAAATTAGAGGTTCAATGGATATTTGCTTATGGAATTCACAAGCTTCATTTTCATAGTCTAAAATCCCTCAAGTTTTAAATATATAAAGTATTTATTGATTTATTTTCTCCCCAAAGCTCCAGTACATAGTTGTATATCCTAGTTGTAAGTAATTCTAGTTCTTCTATGTGGGATGCCACCACAGCATGGCTTGATGAGCAGTATGTAGGTCAGTGCCGAGGATCCAAACTGGCAAACCACAGCTGCTGAAGCACAGTGTGCAAACTTAACCACTTGGCCATGAGGACACCTCCCAAAATATATAAATTATTTAGATTTGAGTCATTGAATGTTCTTGTAAAATAGTTTTACATACCAATACTTTATTCAGATCTTTAATTCTTTCTATAAGCTTCATTACATTGAAGTATTTTGCTTACATTTTCGATGAAAATTTTCTTTGAAAAGAAATTCTATGTGGTTTAAGGACACTGTTGCAGCCCATTAAGAAGAAGAACCAACCAAACAATATTGTTTACAAATGTCTCTTATAAAAAAAATATAAGGCCTCTAGTAGGAAATGATTTTGGTACTGGTTTGGACATATTATGGCAAAACATAGACCCAATCAAATCCTCTTTTCATGACATCCCTTCAAATAACAAAATATTTATTTCCCTCCAAAGTCAATCAAACCAAGAGACAATTTTATTCAAAAATATCCCTTAAACATGTCAGAAAAACCTTTCCTGAAATATAGCCTTATTTGTCTCTAGACTTTCAAGTCTGAGAACGTTATAATAACATTCAGGCCAAGGGGGGAGCTAAGCTCTTTCAGTAGCTGAGAGTTGTATCAAGACTTACACTAAATAGAATGGGTTTGTCTGTTCATTCACCAAACATCTACTGAGCCTTGAGTAATGGAAATACAGTAGTAAAAAAAGAAGAAAAATGTCAATAATCCTTGAATTTTACATACAAATTCTCTGTAACTGTGCTCCATGAATTTACGTATGTATGAAGTCAGGTGAGCTCTAGAATTTTCATTTTCTTCTGGATTCTCTTACTGTAGAGAACATCCTTATAGAATTTTATAGGGTGAGGAATTAAAACAATATTACAGCACTTGAGATACTATTTCTGCTGTAGGTTGCCAATGTGTAGTACCATAAAACCATCATCTCTTTATTTCAGACACGATTTTTGCATTAATATTGTCTAATATAAAATAGATTCGATGAGTATGTCATATTTTGACACAATGTACCCATGATATAAATTAAATCAACTGTAAGTATTTTTAATACGAATGGATATTCAAGTAAAGATGTTGTTCAAGTACAATTGCTTTATAAAACTATGTGAACTTTTGTCTATGGCCTTCTAAACATTTCTATTTCATTAGTTGTGACCCAATGAGATTTTATTTCAGTTCAGCTTATGCCATGAATTATTAAATTCTTTCTATTACATGCCGATTTAATAAGGATAAATTACATTTTCCTTCTACGTGGTTCTTAAAGACAGTGAAGAGAACATGTCAAATACAAAATTCTGTGGTGTTCCTAGATGGTTTTCTGAAAGTTGAGATCTAGTTCCTGAAGCAATTATAGGCACAGGTAAGTGTTCTACCATATACCAATCATTTATTCGCTTTCTCCATGGGCATGTATTAGAAGATTTGTTGCAAGTATCTAATATTCAGCTATGAACCAACAAAACTCCTTTCACTAGTAGCCAGCTATCCTGTCAAAACTTTAAGTATGCTTCATTTGGCTTTACTTTGCTTGACTTTATGAATTTATGTTAAATCTTAGCGATTTCCACCTTCTCTTGCTTAATATTCACCAGCCAGCTATCTAATATCTTTTAAAATTATTTCCAGAATTCAAAGATCACTCTCAACCTCTCTGGAGATTCTGCAATGAATACTTTGAGAATTTTGAGTTCTTTTTAAAAATTTTATGTCTTCTAACATCTTTCCTGTTCACAATGACCCCTCAAAAATTACCAACAGGAATTTTGCAATCTAATTGGGCACTACCTAAGCTACCAACTTAAATATGTAATATCATATATTTATGATACTTTACCATAATTGAGTTTCATCTCCCCAAAAATATCATTTCTATTATTTTTAACTTCAAATAAATGTTTTGAAAAAATAATAATTGGAAAACATTCATACTTTTTAAAAGTATAAAAGTGCTTATCATATATTAGGTATTGTATGTGTTTTGGTGTATGAGAGTGAGAGAGAGCGAGAGATGTCCTTTTCTAACGTTTTTTTGGTTGTAGCTGGGGAAGATCTGCCATGAGCTAACATCTGTTGCCAAACATCCTCCTTTTTCTCATAAGGAAGATTCGCCCTGAGCTAACATCTGTGCCAATCTTCCCCTATTGTATAGGTGGGTCGCTGCCACACCTCGGCTCACAAGTGGTATAGGTCCATGCCTGGGATCTGGCCTGCAAATCTGGGCCACAGGAGCAGAGCATGCTGAACTTAACCAGCAGGGAACCAGGCAGGGCCCAAGCCTTTCTAACTTTTAAGCTTGATTCTTTCCCCGCTCCCCCTACCCCATCACTCCTCCTCCTCTTCTTTCCCTTCTCCTCCTCCCACCCCCTCTCCTCCTCCTCTTCCACTTCTCCCCCTCCTCCTTCTTTAAATCTAGCATTCTTCTGTGTTTGAACAGGAGGTGAAATTTCTTGTATCAGCTTAGTCTGTGATCTTGACAAAAAGCACTATTACATCCTACTATTCTTCCTTTATTGACTTAAATTACCTACTAACATTCTCTTTAACGAGAGCTAGAAGTGACACTTCCTAATTGAGTTATATAGATTTTCAGTCTCCACTGTCGGGGAGAGTTCCCTGATATCTAGTGAGCTTATGTTTTCTAAAGATTTAATCCTAGTACCCCTCTGCCCCTAACTTAGAGAAAGTAGAAATTGAAAACTGCTAATTATTTTCTAGTATCTTAAACAGTATGATATGGTCTTTTAAATAATGTTTTAAAATTTCTATTACTAAATATTAATGTGTAGTGATAATTGCTACAATAAAGATAAGTATGGAGTGCCACAGGGAAAGCAAAACGCAGCATTAACCTTGTTCTAGTAAGAATTGGGGTAGATGACTAAGTGAGGTATAATAATTTAAAAGGAAAGCGCACGGCATTCCAAGAGGAAACACATTGCTTGCAAAGACCTGCTGTTAAGAGGGAAAACAAATTCCAAATGGCTGAAGTATATGAAGTTTGGATGTAGGGGTGAGAAGCCAGTATATTGGTTGGAAATAAAGTTGGAACAATAATCAAGGTCGGATAGCTTTGTCTAATATGCTGAGGAGTTTTATAGTGTAGGCAGTGAGAAACTATTGAAAGGTTAAAATGGAATTCATAGCACAAAATTAGTCTTTTTAGATTTGTAAGTAAAGGGTTAACAGCTGTTTCTGTGGCCTTTCCTAGCCTCAAGAATGCCTAAAAATTTGACCCATGGTTGAATTCTTCTTGTATCATTAACTTAAGGAATTTATAAGAGGTACATATATAAGATTGAAAACATTTGAGTCTCTAGTCGAGGACTATGTTCTAGCAGTCAAGCATGTGTACCTCGTTGTCAAGATAATTTATTATGTAGGGAATAACCAGAATTGCTAAGATGTATCTGAACCAGAGAATAGGAATTACATAGTCCACTACCCATGAAGGGGCTGAACGCCTAGCTTTGTGTGAAAGATGAAGGAATCTCCCCAAACGATGGCTTCTCTGAGCTGAAATAGTTTATGTCTACCTATACTTGTTACTTTTTAGGACACACGTTCCCAACTGGAGTGACTTGATTATCAAATCTGTGTCTGGAACTGGAGACATGGAAACTCTGCTATGCTGTTGCTCTGAAAATGATATTGTTGGCTATCCACATTATCCTCCAAAGCAAAATAAATTTATTGCTGGGTGAAGCCTACTGTTTCTCAGGAGTTTGTTAATCCAAACCCAAGTTCACTGCTGTGGTACAAGACAGGGTAGGCGCCATAAAATCTGTTTATCTGATACATTCAAGTGAAAGAACACTAGAGGCAAGGAGATTTGTTTAGAAGTCTGAACATTCCACCAGTAGTTGGGAGTAAATAGGACAAGAAATGTATGTAACATGAAATAAAATAAAGGTAGTGAGGATGAAGAGATATGGAATGAAGAATACGGGTTAGGGAAGAAGACGGTGGATTCTTTCCTATGCTTCTGGAGCTATACAAAGAAAAGGTGTGTTGGAATTAAGGGCAGTTAGCTGCTTCATTTGAAGAATTTAATCAAACACAAATCAAGCCTTTTTTATCTTACTAATATTATAGAAGTGTATTTAATGTCGCTCCAGTTCTTATTTTATTTTTATCTCAAAGCCCTTCCTTTGAATGGATGAAATGTATTATTTAATACTCCCATAGATTTACTAAATTTTCTTGTCTCACTGCCATTGTTCAATTTTTAATAAACTTTCTTAGCTCCTAGCTCAAATCAGCCTTTTTAATCTATAAGACTGCCATGTTACACACCTACAAATAAACTCCTCATCTTTGAAGACTCATTTTGTAACATAAGCCATAATAGTAGAATTTATTTGGAGTTTTCTTTGTGCTAGACCATGTATTAAGATATACACATATATCTTAGGATACGTATGTGCGTATGTGTCTATATATATATGTGCACATACATATATACATATATACATATATATGTATATGCCCTTTATATATTCTTTCTTATGGCACTTAACTCTTCCTACATTGAATTCTGTGTGTGTTTACATATCTGAACCTGCAGACAGGATTATAAGACTTCCAAAGGATGGCTCTATATCTGACAATAGTCATACCCTTCACAATGCTTTCTCAGTGGTTTTCGATTCATTTTTAGTTGAATAAATGGCTGAGCGAACGAATAATGACCCTTCTCTCTATAGGTGGAATGTAGAGGGGAAAAAAGAGCCTTGTGTGTTCTACTCAACAGATATCTGAATGGGAATTTGTGAAGACAATAACATTCAAATACATATGATTTCAGTCTCATAGAAGCTCTCTATATTTTTATAATAGCTACAAAATCACCCTCAAGTAAATTAACAACATAATCCCTTAATTATCATAAATAAACTTAAATAAAGATATTTTATTCATTTAGGCATACATCCTGTTTCTAATCTGGTAAATACTGAAGACTTTCCAAGAGGATAAAATCTCTATAATGTACGTATGTGTACCTATACTGAAGAAATATATTCTCTTGGAAAAGTTTGAAACTTAAAAAATGTTAATGTAAGGAAGTCAGTTTCTCAGGTCTGAGCAATTACTTTTAAATAGAATAGTTTTCAGAAGAGAAATTAGCAGGAGTGATTTTGTTGCTTATGCTGCTTTTTGGAGATTTATAAATACATTCTTAACAGTTTAAAAAATACTCAAACATACAGGAAAAGAGCAGGCTAATTTTATTTTGTATAATGTTGTCATGTAAAGCCACACTTTTAAAGAGAAAACTTCCAATATAAATTATATAAAGTCATGTACTATCCAATAGAACTTTCTCTGATGATAATGTTTCATGTATGTGTTCCCCTATGTAAATATGGCCAGCCCCAACTTGTTACTGAGCATTTGAAATGTAGCTAGTGAACACAGAAGAACTGAATTATTAATTTATTTCCTTTTAATTAATTTTAATTTAAATATCCACATGTGGCTAATGGCTATGATACACGAAAGCGAAGCAAGAACCGATAAATTTTACTCAGTCAGGACTTCATGTACAAGCTTGCATCTTCTTAAAGCTATTACACATAACTTCCGTGAAAATGAACCATCACTTTCAGCTTTTTATATTATGAAATTGGTACAGGGATCCACAAAATCCTAATTTTGAAAAGAACAAACAAGTATAGACTTAACTGCCATATTAATTAGTGTTTAAGGATGTTAAGAAACAATAAACAGACAAAAAGATAAGGATATGCAAATCTACCTATTGGAACTATTCAAAGAACAAGAAAACATTCTGCTCTAAAGGCCAATTTAGCCACATTTCTAATAGTCTGCCAAGAAGAATTGTTTTCTTAAAGATAAAATTGTCCAATTAAAATATCCTATATGGAATTTTGTTAATACGTTCATCTTAAAAACTGAGATAATCTTTACTTTTTGAAGTTTAGTGATAGACTAGACGTATATATAAATATCTATATTATATATAGACACATGATTTACATAACTTTATATGTAATATATAAATACATAAAATATACACATCAAATTTATCATCTTTCTTATTTCCATTTATTTTGTTTGGCTTGTTATATTTATTTGTAAGAAACAAAGGAAAACTTACAATTATTTTGCCCCTGGTTATTTACATAATTTGGAAAACTCTTTAAAATTAGTCTAAGTCTTTGAAATACTCTAATTTGGACTAAAAATGAGCATTTCTGTTGAAAGTTTGCATAATGTAGTACAACCCTTTTGACTGGACATCTGGGTAAACATATTTAGTATAATTTTCAAGAGACGGTAGAGATACACATTCTCTAGTTCTATGTAACTAATGTCAAATTGTTTTAAAATGCTCTCATACAGGTCCATAAAGTAAATTAAAAAGCAATCACACTGATTATAACATCATGGATGCAGCAAATACTTTCAAAATAAAGACTAAAGGGCAAAGCACAAATAATAAAGCAAGATATAGGTAAATTTACTAAAAATCATTAGTTGCCCTAAGCATAAACTCTTGAACTTAAAAATTAACTCAATCCCTTCTACCAGTCTATGAAAAATGAAATCAAAGTGAATTATGTAGATCTTACTTTCTAATAAAATGACTCCTAACACCATGAGAAGAAACAAATGGTTTTCTTTATCTGAACTCTGATGAGTGTTAATTTAGTATGTTATACCTTCCATGACATACAGATGTCTTTAATATGGTCATTCATTGTTTTGACCTTGTACCAAAAACAAAACCTAAATGTGTACTTGTCAAAATATTAACTTAAAATTTTGCTTCTGAAACTAGTCAGATCACAAGCAAACTTCATGCCTGAGTATGCATTAATCTTATTAGTTTGGGATTTTGTGACTATAAATCAGGAGTGTACCAAATAAGCACCATAAGGTAGAAATTAAGAGCATTTCCCAGAGGCAAAAGTTAAATAAAGTGTGTGCGTGTGTGCATGTATTTTCTTTTTAATAATTTAATTCTCTGTTTGTCTGTTTAAAGGCATTAGACAGCTGCCAAAGCAAGCAGGATTTCAAAGGACAGGATCACGAACAAGCTGTCAAGGGTGAAACATGAAGAAGTGAGATGCCGTTTTGGCTGATGGCAGCTGCATTTTTCCTGAGACATTTGCCGATTCTGTATGTTCTACGAGACGCTGATGACCTGAGTTCCCTTAGCTGAAGGCCAATGTGAAGATGCAGAGAAACAAGCAGAGATTTGAGAGGGTTTGTGAAACAATATTGGAAACTAGAAGGATGAGGATCCTGATGAGAACAGCAGGACAGAGAACTCAGTCAATCATCTGCTCTGTTTTCCCCTCAAGACGTGGGCTGTAAGCAGAAACTATGCAAGGGAGACGACTACAAAATTAAGTAGGAAGCTTCTTAAAAGCAGAGCAGAAATTTTGAGACTCTTCCAATCCTGAAGATACAAAGAATATAACTCAGAAGAGACCCCAGTGAACATCACAGTTGGAATTCCTCAAGGTTACACCTTAATAGCCAAGGTAAACCAGAGGCAAGTCGACTAAACCTTACCCTTCACAGCTCACTCTCTAATGAATTAAGGGGATGATCCTTTACTCCATCTGCCTAGTAGATGACAGTGTAAGCTCTTACAGGAGACATACAACATCATCCAGAAAGAAAAAACTAAAAAACAAGTAAATAAATAGAAACATCTTCATTACAGATGCAAAAACATCACAGATCTTAGAGACATTCAAAAAGTAGAAAGAGAGTATTATAGAAATCTTTATGTCTATAAATGTGACAACTTAGTGAAATGGACAGATCCCTTGAAAGTCACAAATTGTCAGAATTGACACAATTAGAAACAGAGAAACTAAATAGCTCTATATAAATAAAATTAAACTTGGTGTTAAAAATCTTCCCCAAAATAAAAATCTAGACCTAAATGGCTTACCTGTAAATTCTACAAAATGTAAAATTATGGGAAATGTTCATGCAAAAACTTTTTCACAAAATACTGGAAGAGAATAAATTCTAATTCTTTTTAAAAGATCATAATATTCCTGATGCCAAGATCTTCACTGAAAACTACAAACAGTTGTTGAAAGAAATTAAGGAAGACAAATAAAGAGGCATACTATGTTTATCGATTAAGGGATTAATATTGTTGACATGTCCATTTTTCTCAAATAACTTTATAGATTGGACACAATCCCATTTGAAGTTACAACTGACAATCTTCTTCTCAAATTTATTTGAAAATTCAGAGAACCAGTCCTGATGGCCTAGTGTTTAAAGTTCAGCATGCTCCACTTCGACTGCCTGGGTTCCAGTGCCGGGTGGGGAACCACACCACTTGTCTGTCAGTAGCCATGCTGTGGCAGTGGCTCACATAGAAGAACTAGGACCTACAACTAGAATATACAACTATGTACTGGGGCTTTGGGGAGGAAGAAAAAAAGGAGAGAGGAAGATGGGCAACAGATGGTAGCTCAGGGTGAATCTTTCCCAGCAAAAAAAAGAAAAAGAAAAAGAAAAAAAGTGACTGTACCATAAAAAAAAAGGGTCTCAAACAGGGAAAATAATCTTGAGTTACATGTCTATTGTTGGAAGGTACTACTACCTGATTTCAAGATGTACTTTAAAACTATAATATTTAAGGCATTGGTGGTATTTGTGTAAGGATAGAAACATGTGTCAATAAAATAGAATAGAGAGTAAAATATAGACTAATATTTTTGTGGTTTTGATTTTTTTACAAGTTTTTTTCAAATTGATATAATAATTTAATGAGAAAAGACACTCCACCACAAATAGTATTGGAACAATTCTATATCCAAATGGGGGGGAAAAAAACCTTAATCTTAACCTAAAATCATATGCAAAGTTAAATGATCACAACTTATAAACTAAAACTGTAAAACCTCTTGAATAATATACATGACAGTACCTTTACCAACTTTAGGTAACTAAAGATTTCTTTGATAGGACTCAGTGAATTCCAATGATAAAATAAAAGAAAGAAATAGGACTTTATTACGTTAAGAATTCACTCATGAACTGGCAGTATCAAGAAATACAATCAGGGTCTGGCCCAGTGGTGCAGTGACTGTATGTGTACATTCCGCTTCGCCAGCCTGGGGTTGGCTGGTTGGGATCCCAGGTGCGGACCTATGCACTGTTTGTCAAGCCATGCTGTGGCAGGCATCCCATATAAAATAGAGGAAGATGGGCTTGGGTGGTAGCTCAGGGCCAGTCTTCCTCAGCAAAAAGAGGAGGGCTGGTGGCAGATGTTAGCTCAGGGCTAATCTTCCTCAAAAAAAAAAAAATTAAATAAGTAAATACAATTAATAAGCAATACACATATTCATATATATTTTTATATATAGGGATGTGTTGGGAGGGCTAAAAAATAGCAACATCTTTAAACATCATTGACATAAATCAAACGAAATTTAAGATCACAATGAGATGTGAATCCACTAGAATGGATAAAATGAAACAAATGGGCATCATCAATTTTGATGAGCATATGGAGAAATTAGGGCTCTTTTACGGTACTGGTGTGAGCGTGAAATTTTATAACAACTTTGTAAAACTGTTTTGCAGAGTTTTAAAACATAATATTAGGGGCTGGCCCAGTGGCGCAGAGGTTAAGCGCGAACATTTTGCTTTGGCGGCCTGGGGTTCACTGGTTGGGATACCAGGTTCGGACGCTGCACCGCTTGACAAGCCATGCTGTGGTAGGCATCCCACATATAAAGTACAGGGAGATGGGCACAGATGTTAGCTCAGGGCCAGTCTACCTCCAAAAAAAAAAAAATAATAATATTAAACATAAACTTATCCTATAACTCAGCAATTTCATTCCTAAGTATTAATCTAAGAGAAACTAAATCACATATTGTGTAAATAGACTTACATAAATGGCTATTACAGCTTATTTTTAGTAGCCAAACATTGAATCCATATCAAATGTCCATCAACAAGTGAATTAACAAGCATTGTTATATGTTCATATAATAGAATATTAACAGTAAAAAGAGAAAAGCATTCTTACATTTAACATCATCTATACATCTTAAAAAATATGCTGAGTGAAGGAAGTCAGGTAAATAAGAGTGCATTTTATGATTCTGTTTATGCGAACTTTTGGAAAGGGCATCATTTATTCTGATCTAAATTGGGCTGCATTATATCATAGTATGTGTGAGTTACATATATATCTATATTTTTGTCATCATTCATCATGCAATAATATTTAAGATCTGTAAGCATGTTACTGTATGCAAATTTTGCCTCAAAAATTAAAAAAAGATAAAGGTTAAATATTGCCTAAAGAATAGTTTCTTGCAAAATTTAATATATAGGTAAAATTAAATATCATAAACAATAGCAATGCCTGATATTGTTATTAAAGGGGGGGTAGATGGGAGGTCGTTTGTAACGATTTGGATTAAGATGTAGTGATCTAAAAATGTAAGCTTCTTCAGTACTATAGAATAATTCAAGGATATATATACTACTACATAATAGAAATAAAATATAGTAATAAAAATACTGGATTAATAACAAAGAAGTCTTGAAAGAAGAAAAAGATGAAACAAGTAGCAAACAAAATAAGATGGTATATTAAACGTGGAGCAAATACACTTCTAGTTTGCAATTCTGCTTCCAGGTTAGGTGCAGTAATTTTTCACGCTACCAATGTTCGACTGAGAAAAGCTAGAAGAGTTGGATAAGTTAAAAAATCTTCAGTTTTATAGCATTCGGGACATAGTGAAACAACAAGGACAACAGGAATTAAAATTACCTTGGAGAGAAACCCGGAGACGTGAGCTAGAGGTAAGGCAATCACTTTTTCATTGGGCCTGGGCAAGAGACTGAAAATCAGAGCTTTCCTAGGACAGAACATGGCCGCTGGGTACATCAAGAGAAACAGCCTGCCCTTTGGCAGTCTTGCAGGACTTCAGTGACAAAATTTTAGATAGGAGCATCAAACACACAGAGTTTTCTTCTTAAGACATTTGCCGTCTTCTAAAGCTTTACCAGAAGTCACATGAAAAACTAAGCTGAACCTTTTAGGAAAGAACAGCACAATATTTTTGCAGTCTTGTGGTGCCAAGTAGGCAACACGCTAGCATTCGGGACCTGTCGGGGAGTGGGGCCTCAGTGGACACAGTAGGATCTCAAGTGAAATTATTGGAACAATACTCTACTGGGTAGAAGTGAACCAGAAGCATATGGATACTTACTAAAATTACAACACAGTTTAAAGTCAGCCTAGATCATAACTGGAGCATGGTGATAGATGACCTGTCTATCCGCCTAACACAGGAAAGCTGAACCATCTCTTCTGGAGGAATATCCATGAAATCTGACTTTTAGTTTTTAAAAAGAATGCCAACAGAAAACAAAGCACAGAAAGAAGAAAGAGGCACACAGGTGATCTAGAAATTGCATTATGAAAAAAGGACTGTTAAAGGTTATATGTTCAAGTAAATAGAGGAAATGTTTAAATAAATCAATAAGAAGATAGAAATTTTCAACAGAGAACTGAAATCCACAAAAGCGATCAAATAGATGTCTAGAAAACAAAAAAAAATACCTGAAGAACACAAAAATACACAAAATACGTATGTGGGACATATATGAAATTAAAAAAAATTATCTTCCTTTTTAAACATTTTTTTCTGGGACACTTTGTGAAAGTTTTATGTTATTTTTCAATTTATTTTATGAAGCTAGAATTACAGAATTATCTTGATGCCAAAATTTGGCCAGGATAATTAAGTAAAACAAAAATTTACAAGGTTTCATCTATCATAAATGTAGTTGCAAAAATCCTACATTAAATATTAGCAAATTGTATCCAACAATATATAAGATATCATATCATGCCCAAATGAGGTTTAGTTCTGGAATGTGTTTTTTAACATTTGACTATTAAATTGTGTAATTCACCATAGTAACAGAAAAATAAACATATTAAAATGTTTTCATCTGTAATAAGGAATAAGACAATTATGCCCATTAAGCACCACCTCTATTCAACATTGTATTGGAGCTCTTAGCCAGCAGAAAGTCGTAAGAAAGATATGACAGTAACGAACATTATCATAGAGTATTGGCTGCCATTTTTCATCGTCAGTATGAATTTGCATATAAAACATCCAAGACTATTGGCAAATTAACATTTAATAGTAATAATTTAATAAAATTTAAATTGGTAAGTAAATTTAATAAAGTTACTGGGTAGTTACTGTAAAAATGTTTTGTAAATTGAAAGAAATAAAAATAAATTAAGTAAAAATACTATTTATAATAGTACCACAAATATCTGAATAGTTAGGAATAAATCTAACGAAAAATGAATAATAAAATGTTACAGTGAGAGATTTAATTAGATCTAAAAATTGAGAGATATATCATGTTAAGTGACTGGAAACTTTCATAATGTATAGAAATTCAAGTTTCTCCAAATGTGTAGTCAATAAAGTTCCTATCAAAATATCAAATTACTTTAAGAAGTTGAAATGCTGATTCTAAAATTTATATGGAAAAACAAAGGGCCAAATAGAGTGAAGACAATCATGAAGAAGAAGAATAAATCTGAAGAATTTGTCTTACCAGGTTTCAACTCTAGTCATTAACAGAGTGGGGGATTCTAGCATTAACAAAGAGACTGATGGTATGGAATCAAGAGGCCAGAAACAGACTCATGTATATAAAACCACGTTATTTTTGGCAAAGAAAAGATAGTCTTCCTACTAAGTGGCTCATTTTAGTATGGGAAAAAATAATCTTGACGTTAAAAAAAGCTAAATTGTTGGTAAATTTTAAAGCAAAATCAAAAATTTTTAGGAGAAATAAGATAATGTGGTTATGACTATGAGGTAGGCAAACATTTTGTAAAAGTATTCCAAAGGAGTTAACTGTAAAGGGGAAAATGACAAATTGGCTTATATCAACACTTAGAACTATGCTTTACCAAAAAAAAAAAAAAAAAAGCCATTAATGCAAAATAAAGCCACAAAAATGGAGAATATGGTTTTGTTTTTTTTAAGATTGGCACCTGAGCTAACAACTGTTGCCAATCTTCTTTTTTTTTTTTCTGCTTCATCTCCCCAAATTCCGCCCCCCCCCCACCCATACATAGTTGTATATCTTAGTTGCAGGTCCTGAGAATATAGTTTTTAATAGCATATGTCTGACGAGGACTGAGTTCATATTAAATTAAATTAATTAATTCTTTGTATCTTAATTAAAATAAGAAGGAAGCAGAAAAACTAGTAGAAAAGGAAATCAAAACACTTCAACGAAACTTCCTAAAACTATAGCTATATAATGAATAAACATATGAAAAGGCATTCAACATCATTTTAGTGATCAGGGAAATGCACACTCAAATTACAATGCAACGCCACTACATACGCACCAGGATAGATAAAATGAAGAATCCAAACTATGCCATATGTTGACAAGGATGTAAAGAATTGGTGCAGAATTGGTGAAAAATCATAGTCTGTAATTGATAGAGAAGGTTTAATTTTTTATATTTACTTTGAAAAGCTATCAGCATCTACTAAAGTTTAATATACACCTACTTCTGATTCAGCAGTTCCATTCTTTGTAGTACATAGCAGAAATCCATATTCATATTCACCAAATACAAGTGTACTTTCATAAGAAACTAACAAAATGTTTTCCAGAGTGATTCGGTGACTGCATCTTCACCAGCATTCCATGTTATCACTATTTTTATTTTAGCTATTCTGATAGATATGTAGTGGTATTTCACTGTAGTTTTAGTTTTTATTTCTATAGTGCCTATTAATGTTTAATGTATTTTCTCATGCTTATTTGCTCTCTGTATATTTTGTTTAGTGAAGTGTCTGCAAATCTTTCCCCATTTCTTAATTGGATGCTTAATTTTTTAATATTGAGTTTTGAGAGTTATTTATATATTGTTAATACTAGCCCTCTGTCAGACATGTTATTTGCAAATATTTTATCCTAGTCTGTAATTTGTCTTCACGTCCTAATGAGCTCTCTTGCAGAGCAAAAGTTTTTGATTTCCATGAGGTCTAAACGTAGCAAATTTTTCTTTTATGACTCATGCTTTTTGTGTCGTCTATGGAGTCTTTGCCCAGACCTAGGTCCTAAAGACTTTCTCATTTTTCTTTTTTCTAGAAGTTTTATAGTTTTATATTTAAGGCCATGATTCATTTTTGTTGACTTTTATATAAAGTGTGATTTAGGTCAAGTTTCGTTATTTGACTGTTGATGTCCAATTGTTCTAGCACCATTTATTGAAGATTATTCCTCCTCCATTGAATTGCTTTTATTCCTTTGTCAGAAATAAATTGGGCATCTTAGGGTGGATGTTTATCAGCATTCTCTATTACAACTTCATTTTTAATAGCCAGAAACAAAAATCAATTTAAATTTCCATGAATTTTCAACTGGCCAAATAAATGATGGTATATTCATAGAGTGGAGTATTATTATTACTGTGTACACAAACACAACGGATGGCTCTCAAACATAATATTGAGCAAAAGAATCCAGGTAAAATAACAAAGCATAATATGTATTCTCATTTGTACAAGATTCAAAATGAACAAAACTAATTTATGGTGTTAGAATTCAGAATAACAGTTACATTTGTCATGGGAAAGCGACTGGGCAGGGTCAAAGGGGGCTTCTGGTGTGCTAATGTTCTATTTTTTGATGTGTGTGCTGGTTATCCTAGTGTGTTTAGTTTGTGAAGATTTCCCTAATTGCACATTTATGATCTGTGCATTTTTCTGTATGCTGACTGTATTTCAATACTTCAATAAAAATCTGACTAAAAATATCGTAGTCTCTTTCATTCCTTGATCAGTTTGAGTGAGAGAATTTATGCTGTTACATACATGTAATGTGCTGGAAGGACATAGAATCCTGCTCAACTTTTGTATAACTTCATACATTGTGGAAATTTCTCACTGATATCCTACAAGTCCAATTCTTCTATGTTTCCCAACACTGAGACCAATGTCTTCATATTTTATGTTACTTAAATATTGGATGTGATGTTATGAAAATCAGGAATTAACTTTGTATACTCAAACTGGTTTAAAATAGAAAGATTTTAATTTAGCAGAGTTAAATCTATATTTTAAAGTATTAGAAGAGTTCTTGGCACATAATCAGTCCAATGTATGGACAGAATATATACAGAATAAAGAGTAGAAATGAAAATATGCAAAGCTTAACATATTTCTTTACTCAATATACATTTTAAGAAATTTGATGAAATGAAATTATAATGGGGTAACAAAATTCTTTGATGGGTCTCTATCTTTTAGTGTCTTGTTATTTCTATAGCATCGTGAAAAACAAATGAATCAGAGTAAGATGGCACACAGAGAGGCGAATAATCCCTTATTTTGAAGAATTTAAAATAGGCTCCTTGTGGAGGAATCCATGGCTTTCCAAAAGATTCTCCTTATTCTAATCTCCCTCCAACATTTAGGAAACAGTACCCATAACCTACAGGGTTTGGTGCAGGATATATTTGTGTCATCTTTTGAACTGCATTGTACAAGTGTAAATGATAGCATCTGCAATAAAGTGTCAATATCTGTTTCTATCTATGATATAATTTATATGTAAGGTTTTATTAGCTGGTAGTACTTGCTCCCACTTCACATTATTATGCAGAACATTGTTAATTCCCTTTGTACTCTTTCCTCCTTCAGTCTTTCATATTTTTTTTGAGATAAAAGCCATAAACCCTTCATGGCTAATGGCTCCTCTATTACACAAAGACCTTGTCAAAGCTTTTAAATACCCTTAGTGATCTTTCATTAATCTCTTGGACAAGTCTCAGTTTCCTGCAGTTTCTGTTGAATATGGTTGTGGGCATTGTGGTTCATTCAGTTATTGAAGAAAAAATTTTAATTGGCAAATAAAGGAGAGAAGATTTTTCTATATAAACAATTAAAGGAAGACATGATGGAAGATGTATGATTAACAGGGATGTAGGGAATTAGCCAATGGCGTTGAAATGATAGATCTTTTGACAGGCCTTAAATGTCTGATAAGTAATTCTAGTTTAAATTAGGGAAGCAGCAGTGAAATAAACAGTGCAGTAAGTAATTTGGCAAGATCACTCAGGATGAGTTAAAGAAACACATCAAGATTAGATTTTGAAATGCCTGTTAGGAAGCATTACATTTGACCAGGACAGGGAAAGTAAAGTTTAAGTCAGTGAATCCACACTCAATGTGGAAAAGATACGATGTGAATGAATGATTTAAAGAGTATCAAAAACAAATCGCAATTGACATATTAAGGGGACAATGGCTAGGATGATGTTGGACTCTTAAACCTAGATCACTGGAATAATGATTATGTACTGGTGACTTTTTGTGTGTGTGTGGGGGGAAGATTGGCCCTGAGCTAACATCTGTTGCCTATCTTCCTCTTTTTGTTTGGGGAAGATTGTTGCTGAGCTAACATCTGTGCCAATCTTCCTCTACTTTCCATGGGATGCTGCCACAGCATGGCTTGATGAGCAGTGTTAGGTCTCTGCCAGGGATCTGAACCTGCGAACCCCGGGCCACCAAAGCAGAGCACGGGAATTCAACCACTACACCACCGGGCTGACCCCAGTATTGGGGAATTTTTTAATCAAATTAGGGAATTTAAGAAGAAAAGTTGAAATGATGAGATGCGTATGGGATATTTGCATACATTTAAAAAAAGAACAACGTCTATTTACAGTTTTCAATTACTAACTATATTTGACTTTGGATGTCCTAGTTATTGTTTTCCTATTCATTATCAGTCATAGAGCATGAGTGAGACCTTACTTGGCACACCAATGCCCTGATATAGAGGCAGGGGACAGTTTTGCCGTGTTTCTCAAATTTCAGGTTCAGATCTATTAATGGATCCAGATTAGCACTTTTAAAAATGTAGTGAACGCAATGGAATAGAATATGATAGAAAAAAAAGTATCAGAACATAACCCAAGTAGGATGTGTGTGCGCGTGCATATGCATATTGGATTATTATGTAAAAAGAATTTATTTTTCACTGTGGATCATTTTAAAAAGGTTCAAAGCTACTAGTATAGGGAATGAAAAAGCACCCTGTGAAGATAGAAGTCCTGAATTTGAATCCTGGATCCATCAATATCAAGTTTGTTGTACTGGGCATGTTACCTAAAATCTGTGAAAAATCAGATGATATCATAACTCATAACATCTCTTTACATATTTGCTGGAATCATTAAATCAATAAATATATGGTTATGAATAAATATATGTGTATGGCTTATAATGGTGCCTAGATCATATTAAGGACAAGGAATCAAGTCAGATGTATCCTCTGTCTGAGCAACATGCAGTGAAGACCACTGACCATTCAGCAGCGATTAGTAAGTCACATTTTTTATTACAGATGCCAGAGAAGTCCCCAGCTTTAATACCATGGCCACTAAATCAGTACCAGGCTCTGGAAGTAAATCTTTAGACAGGCGTATAGTCCATAGGACTATAGTCAGAGAAAGGCTATAGCTAAACTGGCCAGAGACCTTGAATTTAAAAGTCTTTCAATTCCTTTCATTTTCCATATTCTCAGTGGAGGCAGGCTTTTAAGCCAACTTGTCAGAGTCATTTGTCGTAAAGTATTTGAAAAATCCTCTTTGGCTCCAATAAGTTCTTAATGGAGATCAACCGAAAGTTAAAGTCATTTAATATGTGATCAGTAGTACACGTGGCTTGTGTTAGTTGATTTTAGGACTTTGTAATATCTAGTTCACTAGCCTTTGGGAAAATCATGAAACCACAGGATTTCTGTTTACGAAAAGAGGGGGGAGGGGGGAGGGCAAAAGGGGTGATTAGGGTCACATGTGAGGGGATGCACTATAATTAGTGTTCGGGTGGTGAACATGATGTAATGTATCCAGAATTTGAAATATGATGTACATCCAAAAAAAATGAAAATTAAAAAGAAAACCAATAGTTGTCTTTATTAACACATACCACTTACCGGAACAAGATTAATGTCAATAATTAATACAGTAAATATTAAAGAATTAAAAAAAATCAGAAAAATTTGCTTTTTTTTCAATGCTCAATTTAATAAAATAAAAACTTTAATTTTAGAAAGCAATAACTGTGATAGTTTTGCTAGTTTACACAGATTTTTTAATAACAATTCCCATTTTTCTCCACAATAATGTTGGTAAAATTTTAAAAAAATTTCACTGTGCTCTTTCCCACGCTCTTTGGGCTTTGTAGTTGATACTTGACTCTTCCAGTAATGTCTTCCAACTCTCCTCCTTCCTCAGATATAATTCAAACATGATTTCCCTTCCTCTCACCATATCACCTTTAGCTTTTTCATCCTGTTTTACAAACAGGCCCGTCTCAAACCTAATTTAAAGCATTATGTTCAAAATACAAAGTAAATGGGGGCCAACCCGGTGGCATAGTGGTTAAGTTCTTGCACTCGACTTTGGTGGCCCAGGGTTCACAGGTTCGGGTCCTTGGTGTGGACCTACGCGCAGGTCATCCCTGGCGCATCCCATGTACAGAATAGAGGAAGATGGGCACAGATGTTAGCTCAGGGATAATCTTCCTCAGCAAAAAGAGGAAGATTGGAAACAGATGTTAGCTCATGGCCAATCTTCCTCAGAACCCATGGCCAAGCTTCCTCACACACACACCCCTACAAAATACAAAGTAAATACATCAATGCTTTAAACAATGCTGGTAAATCAATTACTTGAGTTAATATTTTGGGAAGGAGAGTAAGAAAATAACTTATTAGGCATTATATGTTTTCCTAATACTTTTTATGAGCATTATTTCCTACAAAGTAGGTATAAAGATATTCTAAAACTATCACAAAATAATTGTGCTTGTGCTGTTTTCAGACAGTTTTTTCCTCTTTCATGTATGTTTGGATATACATATAATTTTGAAACACATGAATATTTTAAAATTCTAAAATATGAGTAACGTTTTGAAAACGTAGGTAGTAATGGCACGTGAGTTTATAGATGTGAATATCTTTGTAAAGATTAGTATATTTTATCAGATAACTGTCTTTGAAAATACAGTCCTTGAAAGTTCAAAAGAATATTTTCAACTGTGCAATCCATTGAAATTAACTTTCATGTATGTTGACCATATGAGCATTATTAAGAGGCTTTTTAAATCTTATTCCTTTGGGATAATGCACATAAGTTGGAGAGCAGAGGGAGCCATCTCTGCACTTTTATTATAATTGGTCAGTTCCTTCAAATTTCTGTGCTTTGGTTTCCTCATCCATGAAGGGGAATAGGTATGAAGCCCAGTAGGTAGTAGTAAAGACTAAGAAAGTTTATATACGCAAATAACTTAGAATGAGGCCAGATATGCAAGCCATAAAGCTACCTAGTGTTCCCTAATTATGCTTGAGATTAATATTGCAAAACACAGAGAACTCAGAATCTATGACGTTTTCATGACTTTATGTCATCAAATAAAACTTCCTTTCTTGGGGAAGTAAATTTAACAATTTCAGCTTATTTCATTTCACAATTTTGTATTTAACATATTGTTAATGGCTTTATTATTAAGCAAGATTCTTTCACGTGAGCACTATTCCAAGACTATCTATCTGAACTTGAAATATTAAAAAAATTAAAGTTGTAATTCTCAAACTTTACTATGCAAAAGTGTTATTGAGACACATGCAGATTCCTATCCCTAAAATCTCTGAATTCCAGCTCTGGGTGAATGTACATATTAACTGGCAGCTATAGGAGAATTGACGCAGGTCGGCCTAGAAAATCACAATATAATGT
Organism: Equus caballus; assembly: GCF_041296265.1. Lineage (NCBI taxonomy): Eukaryota > Metazoa > Chordata > Mammalia > Perissodactyla > Equidae > Equus > Equus caballus. Next base: position 104,635,998 of record NC_091685.1, read on the forward strand.
AAAAAGCTATTTCCCCCAAAGACCGTCCCCAAATTTCTTATCTATGATGAATGATATATACATTTATTTGATTTCATATGTAAACTCTGAGATAGTAAACATTACAAAAGGTCATTCTTCAATACTAAAAATATGGCTAAGAAAACTAAACACTCAGGAAAAATTTACATCAGATAAAATGTTCTTTTTCCTACCAATAGGTATGTCCAATTACAAGATTAAAAAGAGAAAAATAATGATTAAATGAGAAGTATATGTACACAATAATTCTATCTTATTTAAAATGATAACTACCATCATGTTTTCAGATGAGAACAGATCAGACGATATAAATATCTTGATATAAATATCAAGAAAATTTGAGAAAAGTTAAGATTAATGCAATGGAATGGAACAAGGAGAAAGTTTATAGGTGTACTGTCAAGATAATTTCACAGTTTTGTCTAGTGAAATACTGGAGTGGGTGAAGGATAATCTGTATTAAAATCTTAACTGAGCTTGAAGTGATTGAGATTCATGATGCTGCTAGTTGGCTGTCTTTTCATGGATTACAGAAACGTTCTAATATAACATTCTTAAAGAACAAAACAGATTTGCTAACAAGGGGCTGAGGCAGCATATACAAATATTGGGTTGTCGGATATTGACAGAAGAAAAAAACTTTGTCCTAAAACTAAGAAATGAGCAAACTGTGTTTCGCCTCATTGTTTGCGGCTTGAAAACAAAAGCGCTGGTGCCGCCCTCTTGAAAATGAGAACTGACTGCTTGGTACTCTGCTTATGATCTCTGTGTGTACCATTGCTTGCCTTCATTCTTGTTGGCCCTATTAGATCCTATTGTTAGGGAGTGGAATCCTCTTATTCCAATTTCAGACACAAATGTTGCCTTTTCATTTGCTTCTTCAATGTGTTGATTTTGCCTCCAGATGCGTGGATTGCCTGGCAATCCACACACCTGGCATCTCTTACCACCAAGCCCAGAAGTCCTATGTAAAATCCAGTATGGACACAAGACTTGTAAGATCTGTGAATTGAAAATGCAAAGCTTTCTTTTTCTTAATATTAGCTACTTATATAAGTATCCTTGAACTTTTTTTCCCCTCACCTTCCTGCTTTCTTTGCTAGCAAGTTTAAAATTTTTGGTATGTGGTTGATAATAACAGGATTTTGTTTTTAACAAAAAATATTTTTAACAAAACAATACTATATATAAAAGGAAGAATAAAAAGAGGAAAATAAAGGAAGCATGAGTAAACTTCAAAGAATAATTAAAATGAGCAATTGCCAGAGTAATATTTGAAAGATGGAAAATATACATTTCAAAAATCACACATACGAGTAGCACAGCATTCTAATCCATGAATTGTCTTTTCTTTTTGCTTGTCTCATATGGAGAGAGCACTGTAAAGAACTTTTCCTTTTTTTTCCTTTTTTTTTTTTCCTGTTTTGACACAAGAGAACAGAAATACTGTTCTGTGCAGTATCAAGAGATAATTAGAAGCTAAGAAATCAAAATTATGCATCCTGTTGTTCCCTGAGAAGGACAACTAGCTAGTTAGGGCCCACCTGTAGAGGTGTTTCCAAGTAGATCCGTGTAAACAACAGAACGACATGACAGATCCCAAAGTTTTAGACTCCATGATGAGGGACAGGATAAAATCTACCTTTATTTTCAAATTAGATCTAGGTTAGATTAGTTAGTGACTAATGATAGCAGATGTCCAGTGTCATAAGAAATATGTGTGTTGAAATTGTTTTAAATTTGTGGTATATTTTGATAAATATTACCTTCTTAATTATAAAGTAACATTTTATGCTGTTATTTTTATAGTGTTTGATTTTTGCAGGGGAGAATATTTTAATGGATGATGTACTAAAAATCCTGAGTTTATCTGGTTATATCATGGAAAGGTTTAGCTTATTAACTTACATTTGGATATACTGGGTTGCCAGTTAGTGGCCAGTGCACACGCTATATACATAATCTAGGAAGAATTTAACTTTATAGGCAAGAATTTGGATACATTATAGCAAACATTACGCACAATCACAGATTTTGCCAATGCTTTGGTAAATTCCTCTCTCAAACCTCTTCTTTCAACTTTATTCATTAAATGATTATGTTTCTTATTTTATACTATGAATTTTTCTACATATTGGAGATATATAAATAAGAAGACTTGATAGTTGCCTTCATAAAGTTTTGACTATTATAAGAGATATATAAAGATAAACAACTAAAAACAAGGCAGTAAGAATATGAAAATTAATGTTACCAATAAATCATTACCGATTCTAAAGAAACTATAGGAAATATACCCTGAATTTGAAAAGCAAGGTCAACGTATTTTGATGGGGTCTGGGAGAGTCCAGGGAAAATTTACTGGGAAATGTGGTGCTCAAGATGGAAATGTCAGAATGAAAATAGAAAACAGAATTGTGTGCTATTATAATGAATCCCATCACTGGAAGATAACAATCCATACTTTAAAACTGTTGCAAGAAAACTATTGTTAAAAATTGGCTATAAACAAATAAATGAAGATATTTAAATATATAATCTAGAGTCCCTCTACAGCGTTCATGGCACACTCTACCACCATGAATTTGACTCAGAGGACATTCATAAAAATCAGAGCTCACTTTTTCCATACTAAACAAAAATGTTTTTGCTGCCACAGTACCTTAAAACAACTCTCTCATCGCCTAACTTTGTTTTTGTTTTACTAATTGTTCCCAGAAGGAAGATTTTTCAGCAAAATACCTATTCAGACACTGCTAAAAGTGGAATTCCACGGAATATTATTTAAATACGAGAATGAAAGTAAAAAGACTGATAGAAGCTCCTTGTTTTGTGTGACAAGGAGTTCACTGGAAGTCTCTAAGAAAATGATATAAGTAGAAAGATAATGGGTGACGAAAGTTTGAAAAGCAAAAGAAGGTAAACAAATGACTGGTAAGGAAGTAGAATGATTGTACAAATCTAGTGCTTTCAAGTAAGAGAAGCGATGAAGGTCAATAACATGTGGTGACATATCATTTACTTTTTTGTTTTATTTTATGGGTAAGGAGCATATCTGTAAGCAAATCAATTCAATAAATATGTATACGAAATTGATCATCTGGAAAGCACAGTCCTAGGTATTATGGGGGTAATATGGGCATCATGTTCTTAATCAGAAAATTACCCAGTCTAGCAAATATGATTCAAGATGCAAATAATTCAAGTAAATTACAGTAGGGATGGAGAATAATCCAGAAGAAATAGAGTGAGCTTCAGTCAATGTATATCCATTGAGTAAGCACAGTCAATCAAAATTGGATTGAACTAGAAAGAAACGAAATCACTCAGTTACTGAAACATTGGTTCATGAGTTTATGCTATAACTCTTTATTTCTAAGCAGAAGTTAATAAATAGAAAATAAAAGTACTATAAACACATTAATTATATGAGATCCACAGAAGAAAATGATTTGAGTTATTACTAGATAACCCAAGTGCTAGAATCAAAGATATATTTATATATCTTAGTAAGATTGTACCTCATTTATTCACCAGAAATAAGAGTTAAAAAAAAGCAAAACATTTGAAAAAAGAGGATTGTGGAAAGAACCTCAAAAAAATAAATGTCATGTGGCTTGGCCAGGAAATAGCATATTTCAATACAGTTTCTGTATTGAAATTCAATACATATTGTATTGAAATACAATACAATAGTGGGTTTCTTCAGTTGTCCTGAAGAAAGTCTAGGATGCTAATAAAAAAGATATCTTTCATTCTCTACATAAAGTACGTTTAGTTCAGAATACGTATTTAAGTAACAAATAGACATTTAAAAAATAATCAATGTCATTTAGTTAAATTAGTGATATAGCACTTCAACACACAAGAAAAAATAAATCATAAAAAGTTTTATGACTCAATAGTTTATACTAAGTAGTATAAGGAGTTTTTAGAACATTATGAAGTTGCAATTGCAAGAGGAAAATCAATCATGATTCTCTTGCTAATATTTCTGTAATAGATTGTAAAGTATTAGAAATTCACTTGTATGTGACTACGAAGTGATGAGAAAATATAAATAAAAACCTCTAACACTGTGTATATATAGAGAGAGTCAATTGCCATAAATCTGATTAACATGATTAGGTTATGAGCTTTTTTTGTTGGAGAGGGTAAGGTTATATTTGAATATTGCAATTATAAGGGAAAATCTACTTTGTCTTAAACTGCTTGTGAAAACACAAGGGAATGCATATAGAACAAATAGAACACATACCTGTCAGTGCAATTAAAATTCAAGTTGGCATCTTAGAGATGACAAAATGAAATCATTTTTAAGAAATCAAATTAACTAACACAATCTCCATACAAACACTGGAGAAGGAGACTTTTCTTAGCTAAGCTCTTTGGAGACCAAAGCAAACATTAGACAGTTTTCTAACATGTGTGCAAATATTTAAAATTGCCCTATTCTATAGGATAAACCACTTTGTCTGCTGTGACACTAGATTCTAGCTTTATTGGTGTATATTCAAGTGACTGTAGTCCACATCCTTTCAACATGTTAAAAGTTGACATACGAAGCAATTTTATCACTCACAGGCCAGTCAGGGGACAGAAACCATCTTAGTATTTTGTAAGGGAGAATGTAATATAAATAACTGTTAACTATAAATTTGTTAACTAAGAAATAGATAAAAGATGAACTCAAGCATTTATGAAAGTAGCAACCTTCAGTAGCAACTAACACCCCCGAGCTGAAGGAACAAGAGAAGAGATTGGCATTATTAAAATTTAGAAGTTTAGAGGAGGGCCTGAGAAGTTGAAACTCAGACCTCTGCGGAAAGGATGCCGCTCAGCTGACGTGGTATCTCTCAGGGGAGGGGCCCCATGGGGCTGAGACCCCACCTATGAGATAGGGGCATCTGCTGCTTGGTGCTGGAGTCTCTGAAAGAGAGAATGCAGCTATTTTTTTAAATGTTGGAAGAACTGCAAATGATCCATGTGCTGCTCCAGGAAGGAAGTGCTTCTGCCAAGTTGAACAAACGAGGCTGGGGTGATGCTCACGGAAACTGCAAGCAGACAGGAAACCAACAGGTAAGAGCTCCAGCCTCTCTCCTCCAGCCTCAAGAGCTCCTCCTCTCTCTCCTCCAGCCTCAAAGTCTTCATCTACGGCCCCCTCTGGAAAGAGTCTAACAGGGAGGGGCTGGCAAAGGAGACCACAGATGAGTGGATTGGGAGCAGAGAGAAAATAACTTTGTAACCTGCCTAGCATTGAATTTTGTGTAAGAGGATTAAAAAAATTTATTGAGGTAAATGTAAATACTTTTAATTCAAAAACATAAAGCAAAAAACATTTCTTCACTGGCATCAAGCCTAGATTTAAACTAATCCAGTAGCAGTTTGACCAATAAGTATAAACAGCAATATGATCAAAAAAATAATCAAAATGTAACCATAATATCGTATACTTTAAATATTGAAAAATCTTAGGAGACATTTTGTAAAGGTGAAAATATTTCAAAGGATCATTATATAACTCAGCCAAACTCATAAGAAAGATTAATGATGGGATGAAAATTACAACTCAGTTTCTTGACTCCTGTTTTCTATTTATCAGAATATAAGGCTCCTTTTCTCATTTACAGATAGGTAATATTTGCAACAGAAAACATTTTTTCACATCTTTACTTTTAATATAAGGAAATTGAGTGCGGCCCTACGGAGCGAAATGACTGTAACGTCGTCGAGCGAGTCAGTAATCAGCATCCTGCCGTCCGAGACCACTGCTTCTCCCTCTGCTTCCTGCTATCTCTTCCAACACTGTTGGGAGTCTGATTCAATTAGGGAAAAACACAGAGCTCCTGTTGACTACCGTTTTATTAATATCTACTGACTGAACATTTAAACATGGTGTTTAGATATTAAATGTATTAGATAATTATAAATGTGCCATGAGCCTTCAGAATATATCAAGATATGGTAAAATCTAATGAAATATTCCCCAAGTCTAGATATAGAATGTGTAGAAGAAACTAACAATATAGAAAATCAATAACGTACCAACATGACCGTATTAGGCATCTGTTGCTACATTACTAATTATCTCCAAACTAAATGTTTGAAAACAACAAAAGTTTACAGTCTCACAGTTTCCGTGATTCAAGTCTGTCTGAGCCGGGTCCTCTAGCTCTGGGACTGTCACAAGGCTGTAATCAAGCTGTTGACTGTGCTGCCATCATCTCAAGGCTTGACTGCAGGGAATCCAACCCCCAGTTCACAAAGCTCTAGGGAGGCTGCAGGTCCTCGATGGCTGTTGACTGGTCTGAGAAGATCCACTTCCAGTTCCCTCACATGACTGTCAGCAAGCCTCAGGTTCTTCCTGGCTGTTGGCCAGAAGTCTCGGTCCTTTGCTATGTGGGACTCTCCATAGGGATACTCACAATAGGCAGCTTGCTTCTCCCAGAAGGAGGATACCATCAAAGAGAAAGTGAGAGTTGACAAGAAAGCAGAGGTCACATTCTTTTTGCAACCTAATCTTGGATGTGACGTCCGGCCACTTTGCTGTATTCCACTCGTTAGAAGCCAGTCACTTGATCTAACCCATACTCAAGGGGAGAGGTTACACAAAGGCAGGATTGCTGAGAGGTCAGGATCATGTGGAGCCATTTTAGAGACTGTCTACCACAAGGTCTGTCACCAGTGCCCAAAAGGAAACAAAACACATATGTAGCCATATTGACTCCTTTCAGTCTCTAGTCATTCCAAGTTCCTCCCATCATGTCCTGTTTAAACATGCTAATCAAATTTTAACACAGAACAAATGAAGAAGAATGTTTTGAACTGTGACAGAGCTATCAAAAGTACATCAAATAGATAACATAATTTGTGAAATTAAAGTAGACTAAAAAAAAGAGAAACATTATGTAACCCTTCCACCAAGGATCTCTCATTAATACAAAAACATTATCTGTGAAATCGGGAATTTTTTGAATCTCTGTTTTCATTATATGATTTGCTTTGTCCTGAATCCAAGAGCTTCAGACTTCAGGGTAAAAGAATTCAAGCTTTAAAATAGAGGTACTAAAGATTTTAGTCCACCATGATTTTGAAACCTTACTTGTGAACTCTGTACCATTATTATTTAAAATTCTGATGGAATGATATTATTGCACACTCATTGCAATGTTAAATTTATTGGTGATTCAAAATCCGTGTAACTCGTATAGTGTAACTGCCATTTATGTTTTCGTCTTCCAGCACTGAGAGTTCTTTTTTCAGGTAAAAGACTCCAAATTACAAAAGATCCTTTTTCTCCCCTCTCAGCTCAGTACTCAGTGAATTCTTCTTTTTGTTCTTTTCAGGAAGTTTAGCCCTGAGCTAACTGCTGCCAATCCTCCTCTTTTTGCTGAGGAAGCCTGGCCCTGAGCTAACATCCGTGCCCATCTTCCTCTACTTCTTTATATGTGGGACGCCTGCCACAGCATGGCTTGCCAAGCGGTGCCATGTCCGCACCCGGGATCCGAACTGGCGAACCCCGGGCCACCCAGAAGCAGAACGTGCGCACTTAACGGCTGCACCACCAGGCCGGCCCCTCAGTGAATTCTTTACCCCCGGTCATTGCGATTATCTTCAAGGTAGGTATTTGACCCAGGTTAGGATTATAAAGCTCTGGTCTGGACTTTCCTTGTTATGTGTTGAGATACAAAAACTTCTCTCCTTTCTTCTGGTTTTACCAAGAAGACAAACCTAGACTACAGATTCTGAAGACTCTGTCCTGAGTAGAGAGACCACCTGAGAATGACACCGGTGCGGAGTATATTTAGAGTTTAGTGAAGTAGACATGGTAAATCAAAGAGCTCATTCTTGGGCCACTTAATTCAGCTATGCCTGAATTAAGCCCTGTTCATAATCTGATCTAAGAAACTCACCTTCTGTTTCTTGTGGTTTTGCTAACCATGTTTGAAACGGTTTTGTGGAGTTTGCTACCCAGTGAGTTCCAACTCATACAACTATTGAAGTAACAGAGCGATGACAACCTGAACTCACGTCTCCCCAGTGTAATTCAATAATGGAAGTAAAGCCACTGTCCGCCATGTATAGAATTCAGAATATTTTGATTTAGATTTCAATATTATAGAAGCAGAAATGATTTATTCTTTGAATAAAGAACTTTCAGGACTTATTTGATCAGTCACATTTGTATGCAGAACTTAATTATCTACCAGGGAAATGATGTACTTTCACTTCAGGATCAAACTTTTAAGCAAATGTAGGGGATGTTTAAACTGCCACTTGATGCATCGAGTCACAACTGTGTTAAGAGGAACAAATTCTTTACCTGCAATTGAAGTAATGTAAAAATGTACAATTAAATGAAATCCAAAAGCTATTTTTATAAAAAACTTTCACCTTGTTATTAAACTGTTTTTAGTTATTAGTTTGACAGATCAAAGATGTGTGTAGGTGGAAGGAAAATGTTCTAAGGTAATTAAATGTAATACTTAAGGAAGAAAAATGAGTTTTTGTTGCACTCAAGGCAGTTAAGAAGCTGTGTGACTTCAGAATGTTTTCTGTCCTCTCTGATATTTGAAAGTCAAGTTATTTTCTCTACAGTAATTGTTGTGGACTTTCTTCCATGGATTCTTCTAGATAAAAAAATCAAATGATCCAATAAAATAATTTTGGAAAAAATACTCTGAGTGATGTATTAAAAATGAGAAGGGTATCATGCCATTATCCCGCTTATAATTTTTCCAGCTTATATGCCCTTGAGATGATGTTTAAACTTTTAACTGGGAATATTAAGCCTTGAATATCTGTTCACCTGCTTGTCCAGGCTTTCTTTTTTCTCTCCCATTCCTTGAATACACTCCAGCTACTCTGACCTCAATCATTTCTTCTTCTAACCTGATTCCAGTTTTATATACTTTGAAAATGTTATTTTTTCTCTCTCTGGAAAGGTAGTTTCTATATTCTCGGCTTGCCTACCCCCTCCTCCTTTTTCTTGTATTATTTCAATGCCACATGCTCAGTTATTCCTTCTTAAACCCATCACCACTAACCCAAATTTAATCCTTTCTTCATTCTTTCTCATAGCATTTTACTAATTTCCTAAAGATAACTTACTACAGTTTGCAATTTTACATATATATACATATACATAATATACTATACTTACATACACATATGTATATATGTATATGTCTGTGTATATGTGTGTATATGTATATATGTGAATATGTATGTATCTTTACTCTGTTTAATGTCTGTGCCATCATATATGCAGTCTGACACTTCTGTCTATTGAATATTAAGATCCATATAAAACTGTTAGATTGATTTATATTTAGAAAAAACTAGCAAAAGGATAAATAATGAGGTGATTTTCTTCTAAATCCATGTCTTTATGTCATAATATGCAAATCTAAAAGATGGTAGCTTTTTAGGCTTATAAACAATGTATTCAAGATTTTGTGAATGTTTTATTGCCTTTACTTGCTCAAATTTCTAAATAATTTCTAAAATTTAATGCATTACAATATCATACATGAAAATATTTATCATAGTACACAATATGATAATTTAGAGTAAATTACAGTACAGAGAAACGCTTTAACTAATAAACATAACATTCCCTTCAGAAGGCATTGCGACCTTCATTAGAAATAAAATTTGAATTTACACTTATTCTACTTTGTACATCTTCATTATTTCCCCCATAGGTGATGATTGTTTTGCTTCTTTCTTGTTATAAATATATAGACCTCAGCGTACCTGTCTACCTTCACTGTCAGACTTGTGACTTCAATTCAAAACTCTACTCGTTATTCCCTGACTCTTTCTACCCTCTGCTCCCCTGAAATATGTCCCTAACTCCTCTTTCTGGCTGGAGAGCTCATATTTATTCACTAAGATCTTATTTTAAATAGGTTCTTTTGTTGATATGATTTTAACCCTCACATTCAATTTAAAATGTTTTATTTTCTAAAGCATTATATAGGAGTATAACAACCACACAGAAATTGAATAAGTTTGTAGCATGACAAATTATCACAAAGGACAAATATCCACATGACAGAAATGGAATATTACTCCTCTCCTAAGCTCTACCCTCTTCTCCTTCCCATCACTTCCCTGTGCCTCCTCTTCAGAGGTAGCCATTATTCTGATTATTAACAGCATAATTCAGTTAGCCTGTCTTTGAACTTTGAAGAATGGAATCATGCTTCATGTGTTCATTTTGACCTGTGGCCTTTGGTCAGTATAGTATTTCTGAGACCCCTCCATACTGTTTCATAGACATGGGGTGTATTTTCATTGCTACATAATATTTTATTTTATGAACACATCTAAGGTTTTTTCACTATGAACATTTATGTGTCCATCTCCTGTTATTAGCTATAATGAATAATGTTACTACAAAATTCCCAGTCTATGTCTTTTTTTGAACGTACACGTTTATCTATTCAAGATACACACAAGTGTGAGCACAAAACCCAGGAGTGAAATAGTGAGTCATAGGACATCCTTATCAGAATAATGCCAAACAGTTTTTCCTCAAAAACTTGTGTTGATTTACGTACCCTCCAGCAGATAGATGGCACCAAATGGAAAGCACCAACTGCTCCACAGCCTGAGCAATACTTGCTTTTGTCTTTTTTATTTTGTTTTTTCCCAGGCATGGGCACTGTACCACATTTCTTATTTATATACATTAATGCACACAAACACGTTGGGATATTGAGTGAGATTGCATTGAATATATGATAAATTTGTGCAAATACTTATCTTTTGAATATCAAGTTTTCTAATAAATGAACATGATATACTGATCCATATATTTGGATTCACTTTAATTCTTGGCAACAATATTATATCATGTTCTGTATAGAGGTCTCGCACATCTTATACTTACCTTTCATATTTGACATTTTTGAAACAATGAAGATATCTTTATTTTTGAAAATTTTGGTGGTGTAAAATAATTGAAATGATTTCTTATTTGCCTTACATTCAATGACTTAGCCAAATTTACTTATTAATTCAAATAATTTATTGCTAGATTCTTCTAGATTTCTACCTACTCAAACATGTAGTCTGTTAATTAAAGATGGTCTTATTTCTTTTTCCCAATTTTATAACTTTTATTCCTCTTGCCCTACGGAATTGGCAAAGACTTCTAATGTAATTTTGAATAAGCATGATGATGGAAGACATGATTTTCTCATCACTGATTACAGAGGAAAACCTGTGAATTGTTTGTAGGCTTTTGTTGTTAATGTCTTTATTTGGACTTTTTTAAAAATTTTCTTCTTCTTAGCTTGTTAAAGCTTTATATTTTAATTAGACATGAAAATGTATTGAATAATTTTTCTGCATCTGTTGATTTCCCCATATGACTTTCTCTTTCATTCTATTAATCTGGTAAATTATGTTGATGGATTCTTGGATGTTAAATTGACCCTACATTCCTGAAATGAACCTAAATTTGTCATGACGTATTTTTCTTTACAATAAACATTTAAATTTGGTTTAATAATACTTAATTTAAGATGTTTGTGTCTATGTTGTTGGGAAAGATTTTCCAGTAACTAACTGTTCTTGCAATATCTATGTCAGGTTTTGTATCTGGGGTTATTATAGCCTTCAAAGCAAGTTTAGATGTAATTTCCTCTTTATCTATTCCTTGAAATTGTTTTGAATATCTGGAATTATTTTTTCCTTAGATATTTAGTCAAATTTTCAGGAAAGCCATCTTAACCTGAGGTTATTCTTTTGTGAGATGGATTTTATTAAAGATTAAATTTTAGGGGCTGATCCTGTGGCACAGCAGTTATGTTTGCACGTTTCTCTTTGGTGGCCCACAGTTCGCAGGTTCAGATCCCAGGTGCAGACCTATGCACCACTTGGCAAGCCATGATGTGTTAAGCGTCCCATATATAAAGTAGAGGAAGATGGGCACGGATGTTAGCTCAGGGCCAGTCTTCTTCAGCAAAAAAAGAACGATTGGCGGCAGATATTAACTCAGGGCTAATCTTCCTCAAAAAAGAAAAAATAGATTAAATTTTAATAGATATAGAATAACTCAGATTTTGTAACTTTCTTATGTCACTTTATATGCATTATGTTTTCTTGGACATTTTCCTATCTCATCGGTGTTATCAGATATGCTTCTATAAAGGTGTTCATAGTATGCTTTTATAACCATTTTCATATTGATAAGATCTCTATTAAAATCTCCTTTATCACTCCTATTATCAATTATTGGGACTTTTATAGAATCTTGATGTGTCTCACAAGGGGATTATTGTTTTTAGTAATATATTATAAAATATATTTCTTATATGATTAATTTTTAGTCTTTATTTTTTATCTTATGATTACTTTTGTTAATTTTTTAAATGAGAGGAATGCTTTGATCATTGATTTTCTCACCTTTATTTTCTTCAATATGCAGTAGGCATATAACATTTTTCTAGCCACAACTAAAATTTTTGGCATTCAATTAAAAAAAAGATTTTTCTAATTGTGTTATGATTCTTTTTCATCTCAGATGTTGGATATTTAGGATTCTGCTTTTTAATTTCCTGCTTTAATTGAAATTTGATAGGTATGTGTTTTAATATTGTTTTAAGTTAATCTCATAATAACTAGATTATATGTTTATTTTAAGCCTTTGATATTTCTTGTGACTTTCTCTGTGACTCCGCATGTGGTAAATTTTAGTTAATGTTCTATCATGTGTACTTACAAAGAATGTATATTTTGAAGTTGTTCAGCTCAGGTCAAAATTATTAATCAGATGGTTCATATATTATAAAGGCTTACTGTTTTGTTTCTTATCACCTTGTTTTATCAGTTACTGAGAAAACTGTTTAAATAGATCCAAACATTTAAAAAAAATTTTCAATCCTATTTGTCCTGTTAATTTTAACTTTATATATTTTAGGGCACATTATTAGGCATACATACTTAAAATGTTAAATCTTTATGGTGCGATAAATTTTATTATAACATTTCATCACAGTATTTCATTATCATTATACATTGCTCTTTATCTCTAGAAATGATATATAATTGACAAATACCTTAAGAGAAAGAACAGCATCAAATACAAGGTTCACTTCCCTGAGTTTCCCTTCTCAATAATACCATGACCACTAAACACTTAACTGTGTTGATTGCCTCCCAGTAGCTTCAACAAATAGTGGTTATTTTTGTTTTGATTTGTCCAAATGTTTTAGTTTTCGTCTTTAGGAGGGTTTTCCTCACAACCAAGTCCACCATTTTAGAAGACCACTCTATTTTTTTCTTCTTTTGCTTATTTTATCAATTGAACTTTAGTATCCAGGAAGCAGATTTGTCTTTTAAACATAGAATTCGGTAACTGTGTCTAATCTAGTTGGTGCCGAATGACTTTTAATGACTTATAAATATGTATATGATGCACACATAAGAATTCCTCAAAAGACTTAGACTAGTATGAACAAGTATAAAGGTTTTATAATTGGAATACAATTTAAATCAGAATTATCCTTCTACTGTAAATCAAAAATTCACAAATGGTGAGAAGGAGATAAACTTTATAAAAAGAGAAACATTATTTTTCTGAATTCAAAGCTAAAGCAATAGTCATGTCTCACACATTTACAGTAACACACTTGAAAATGTTTTTACATATGTATCTGATTTCATCCTTAATAGAGCTCTAGAATAGCTGACCTACTGTCATTCCTAAGCTTTCAATTCAGGGGATTGTGAGCCTTTTGTGATGAATGCATAAACATAGAAATGACTTATAATTTCTGTGTCTACTTCGTAGCACCTTTCCAGCCTAAGATTATGTAATTTTCCGTTTAAATTAATTAAATATGCCACACTCCTTAGTCCATGGAGCCTTTGCACGTGTGATTTTCTTATTGTCAAATGCTCTCAGTTTTTATCTCTTTGGCTGCCTTATTCCTATTCATTCTTTAAACAAAATCAAACACAATTTCCCAAGAAAGTCTTGCCCCATCATCCAGAATAATGAGGCTTGCTTTATTGTTATCCTCACGGAATTTTTTCTTCAGAGCCCTGAATGAACACAGCCGATAGTACGCATCTCATAGGTTTGCATAGGATCACTGAATAACTTGAAAACATTAAGCATTCAGAAGAATGTCTGGCATATAATAACAGCCCAATAAAGTTTAGCTGTTACAGTTATTATTTACGTTTTAACACAAAATGATGAATCTTCGAGAGAATAAATGATTTTCCTCAAGGATACAGAGTCGTTAAATGGCTATCTTTTACCCCACATACAGTGATATTTTAATATATCCTTCTTGCTTTTCTTTTTTAGCCATTTTGTGTATTTCCCTAACCCTTCCCCAATTTATGTGTTAGTGTGTGCATGCATCTGAATATATAAATATCTACACACACAGACTCAGATTCATTCATTGATACACACACATTTATAACAGATAGTCGAATGGAATCTTATACAGTGTTTATGATATAGGAGTTTAATAAATGCTTAGTACATCACTCCTTCCATAAAATAGTGAAAATCCATACTTTATTGGAGCAGTTATTTCAAGAATTTGGAAAAATTTGTTTCATCTCTGGTTTTATTATTTAAATACCTTAGGGCTAATATTCTTTTATGTTTGTTTGTTTGTTTCCAAATAGCCAATATTTATCTAGACGGCAACTGGAATGAAAAAGTTTCTGTTTAGGCTACAGACAAGTTTTGTTATAATTTATTTATTTAACAACACTCATGTTTCCTATATTTCATTCCTTAAAAGTGGTTGAATGTAATATTTTCTGCACCTAAAAGAAAGGTGAAATGCAATTAATAATAATAAATCTTACAAAGCAAGAGATTTTGACTGGATGTGACGTGGTACATCACCATGTCATCTGCTTTCCTTTGCTTTTCCTTGGCTACTGATTAGAGTTGTTTATTTCTCTCCTAGGGAATAAGGGGCAAACTATGAAGATTATCAGATTTAGCAAACCCATGATCATTAGTGTATAGTGCTCAATTTAGTTTAAAGCAGAAATGCAGGGGCCGGCCCGGTGGCACAGAGGTTACGTGTGCATATTCCACTTAAGCAACCAGGGTTCACCGGTTCGGATCCTGGGTAGGAACATGGCATCACTTGGCAAGCCATGCTGTGGTAGGCATCCCACATATAAAGTAGAGGAAGATGGGCACGGATGTTAGCTCAGGGCCAGCCTTCCTCAGCAAAAAGAGGAGGATTGGCAGCAGATATTAGCTCAAGGCTAATCTTCCTCAAAAAGATAAATAAATAAAGATAGAAATGACAAAATATAATGTATTTTATACTTCAAACTAAATGTTAAAGATGTGTAAGTACATATATATGTATACGTAAAACAATTTTAAAATATTTTACAATTCATATTCTTTTTGGCTAGGCATTTATGTAATAAATAGTTAAAAAAAATACATCTGATAATAACAATTATCCTAAGCCAGTGTATGTGTAAGAAAGTGTGTGTGTGTACACACGCACTAAAGAAAGAAAGAGATGAGAAGGAAAAGTGTTATTAAAATAAAAACGTTTCCTATACAGATTAATGTGAGTATAGGAGTCTGTAGGAAAGTCATTGTATCTCTGAAAATACAAACACATTATTTTATGGCTACTTGAGATGTGAGTGAATGCTAGCCTCAAAAATTAAGTATATTCACTAAAATTTTATTCGATGGCTACTTGGAATATGGGTGGATGCTGACATAAAATCAGGAATATTCATTATAATATAAAATGTTTCATTGCTTCTAAAAATATTGTTTTATGACTTTTAAAAGAACTTATATTTTAAGACTCATAGCAACATTTATTTTTATAGTATATAAGACACTCTCCAGATTGCTAAAATTCTCAAGAAAAATTGCATCACATCCTAAATAGGCTGTTTGCCTCTGGGTGTGTTTTCTCAAGTTTTCTATTTGTCGGTAGCAAATGCTCATTTGTCAGAAGCAAATATATATGTATATATTTATTAATTGTATTTATTGATTATTTTATAAAGACCTACGTAAACTTTAAAACAGATACCTGAATCAGAAACATTAAAAAAAATATGTTCCAACTACTCAGCCATAAAAAAAGACAAAATTGTGCCATTTGTGACAACACAGATGGATCTTGAGGATATTATGCTAAGCAAAATAAGTCAGACAAAGAAAGACAAATAACATATGATTTCACTCATATGTGAAGATACACAAAAACATAGATAAAAAGAACAAATTAGTGGTCAACAGATGGGAAGGGGATTTGGGGAGGGTAGAAGGGGTAAAGGGGCACATATTTATGGTGACAGGTAAAAGCTAGGCTACTGGTGGTGAACACGGTGCGATCTATACAGAGGCTGAGATATACTAATGCCCACCTGAAATTTATACAGTGTTATAAGCCAGTATGACCTCAATGAAAAAAATATATATTGCAAGTATCTTTTTCCTGTCTAACCTACTGTTTCAACGTACCAAATATTTTAAACTTGTGGTAAAATGTAAATTTTCTTTCATAAGTTTCTCATCACAAATAAAGTATTAATAAATGTGAATATCTATTTTCTTACATAAACTCAAGTACATACACATTTATTCCAAAAATAAAACCAACCAAAAATAGCCTTAAATATCAACACAAAACAGCAATATTGAGTATAGATTTCTTCATTTATAATATCTGTCTTCAAACAGCAGGCAATATAGTCTGGAATTAATTTTTGTAACATAGACTAGTAGAACAAAACAAATTAAAGCTAAATTAAATAAAGTCCAAGAAATGTGTATATTAAACAAGATTATTTTCAGGTATTAATTAGAATTAAAATAATTAGAAAATCCAAATTTTCTTTTTGATGTATCTCAAAATGATAGCTCAGAATTGGGCCCTATTTTGCTATATGGGACAAAAGACATATTATTTTAGGTATACTACTTTATAAACAGCTTATATCATCTAGTGATATGTTTAAGAAATATATATAATTGATATCTATACCAAAAATGTTGGCTGCAAAACATAGTCGTATTTTAAAAATATTGTACTGTATAATTGTTGTATATCTTTGGAGCATGTTAGTCACAGTTTTATAAACCATGAGCCAAATTTTCAAATTTCATTTCAATTATAACTGCCCAAAGTTGGAGGAAATATTCTTTAAGTAAAGCCAGCAGAATAATTTTTTTCATGTACTATATTTCGTGCTAATTTTTCTTGAATTTTAAGAATAGAAAAATACTCTATTTCTTTAAATTGAATAAAGCCACAGTAACTGATCTTAATAAAGAAATTTCCAAGTTTTAATCACATTTAACTCTTCTAAAGTATATCTAAAACACGAGGCAAGAGTTATATAATGTCATAATTATTAAATTAACTTACTACTGGCGTAGGCGTTAACAGACGAGAAAATGCTGAAGTTCATATTGGTTTCTTTAAACCCTAAGGAAAAGATGTTTGAAAGGGAGAATGTCTTCCCTTCCTACTTCCTTATCGTCTCTCTTTAACTCTTGCTTCCAATGAAAGCCATGAAAGAAATATTCTCCCAGAGTGAACAAGCTAAAAACAATCAATGCCGCTGAACATTAATCTTGTTTATTACGCCTCTTTAGATTACACACAAATCCCAGCACAGTGCCACATACACATGGAAGATAGTACAGAAATATACTTTAATCGGATTTGAGTAGAGAGCCTATGCTTATTGTTGCCTCTCTGCTTGAAAGAAGTAAACAGAGGCAATATAGAAAAACATACTCTCTGATAGTGCCAAGTTATAGGGGGGCAGAAAAGAAGTATGTTACAAAGGAAAGGGACACATTCTTACAGAAAAAATAAAAATAAAAAAAAGAAACAGAGTTTGGAAAGAGAGATCCAAGTTTTCAAAACCTGTAGATTTATCTACTGGTGTACACCATTCCTTCTTTCAGTATTTCCTCTGTCTGCTGACGGGCAAAGAAGTACCATTAGAAGTGATGATATAGCCATATGAACATGGAGTCGTTTTTTCCATTGCTAACATCTGACCTCCTGAATGTGCTTCCCTGTCAGTTGTCTCTTCAAGTGGATATATTAGAAGCTGCTCCTTGTAAAGAGAGTTTGGAGACTACCAATTTGGCCCAAGTTCCTCATTTTACAAAGGGAAAATTGAGGTTGAAGAGGTTAAATGACTTTTCATGGTCATGCATATATTCAACAGGAAGTCAGTACAAGAGCTCTTGTTCCTTTACTATCCTTCAGAGATCAGAATATGGCCAGAATATGAGATATGAAAAACCCTGACTCTGAGTCTTACTCTTTTAACCAAAATAGTGTGTATATATATATATATATAGATTCAGTAACTGTGGATAGCATCAAAAGACAGTGTTTCTTCATAATGAATATGTATGTGTATATATATGTATATGTCTACAGTTCCTGAATCAGAAAAATTTTGAAAATTCAGAAATTTACCAGTATTAATTAATTTATAGATGTTATAAGTGTATACAAAATCTGAAAACATTGAATTTCATCAATGTCACACATTTATTAGTATTATTTAAAATAAAAGCACTTCATATGAAGATACTAATTGAGAGAATAATTTCCTCTGTTAAAATAATTTATTATTGGGTTATGTTAAATTTCAAGTAGTAATAAAGAAAATCAGTTTCTTCTCTTACTTCAACAATATCATTTTAATTTTTACAAATAAAGTATGTAGTTAGCATGGTTTTATATATGCAATGTTTTGAACTGGCGAAGTATTTGAAGAGAGTAAGATCATCACCCTAAACATTCCATTATTTCTAATTTGACTGTAAATTTAGTAAATTTGAAATAGTGAAAATAGTGATAAATTTTTATCTGTGATCATTTTCCTTATTTATCACATTCTTTGGAACTCTTTCAAAGGTATATTTCAATTTAAAATACGTGTAATTTTATTTGGGGACTAGTTCACAAAGGCACTTCCTTAATTTCATTATGGTGAGCTTATTTTTCCCCAGGTTTCCCAAGGTTTTGATCAAACTAATTGCTCCAATTTAAAATATCACATGAAAATCTAGTAGATTTTTCTCTACATGTTAGAGTTATCCTCATTTACTTTCTGATGGAGGAATTATAACAGTTGATTTAAACTGAAAATGGAAGATGATCTTCTCCAAACAGTAGGAAAAAAGTGAGTTAATGAACTCTTCTATTTTCACACAAGATCAAGTTTTATTAATAGAAATCTGAAGAAGTGGCACAAGCTCTAGTTATGTTTTCACAAAACTGAATATTCTTTCAAGCATAACATCACTGAGTTCAATTGTATCGGAGGTTATGTTCATCTATAATGTGGATCAAGATGTGTCAATTGATACTAACTTCTGTATTTCTATATGAATTTTTCATACCTCCTAATGAATTTATTTAACATATTTTGTAAGCAAGCATTTACTATTCCATGGTATACTGACTGCTAGTGCTATTAGAATATATGGCTTAACACATTAGTTTTTCAGTTGGATATTAGGACTCTGTTTCTGCTGGGGATGACAATAGAAGCAAAAATATCATCATCTTCTGAGGCCTTTGCAGACTTGGGTCTGTGAAGATCTAAGAGCATTTAGCATTTTAAAAATCCTTCAAAAGTCAATATTGAATTATTCACTTCACTGGATACAGACCCCATTGTGTATTTTGTATGTTTTCCAAAAATATGGCGTTAGACTCTAATTTGAGCATTGCATACTGGAGTATAATTTTGATGCCTATTTCTGTGTTGCAATGAGATTGTGAGATGCCACTAAATTTAGGGAATAGCCTTAAAGAGCTAAAACAGTGTTTCTCAAAACCAGTCCTCAGATGTCCTGCACAAACTTACTTGCTATTGAAGATTTTTAGATCCTTCCCAAGACACACTGAATCAGAATCTCTGGGTCTGCAATGAATCATCTACGATTTTAAAACTAAGTACGTATAAACATTCATTTTAGAACCCTTGATGTAAATTGTATAAATGCTACTTATATCCTGACTCCACTTGTGTTCCCTTAGAAACAGAGACATGCTGGTGCATCATTTGAGAGGTGGTGTCAATGAGCAAAAGTGAAGAAGATGGGAAAATGGGATTTGAAAAGTGATTAAGCAAATAAATATGAATGATTTATCAAGGTTACAGCTCTGGACAAAAGATGCTCATTTCTACAGGGATCTCTGAGAAGCACACAGAATGCCTCTCAAATAGTCCTCAAGGAGGGGAAGCTGAGGCAGTGATACACCATTCATTCCATCCTCCACTAGTTGAAGGTTGTATGCTAGGAGAGCTAAGTCTCTCACACTTCCAGGAGACCTGTTTTTGCAGGCCGAGTGAATTCCCACAGTTTTAGAGCAGGTCTAAGGGCTAAGCACAAAAAGATATGTCGTACAGATTTGAGGGGGATACTGTTGGCATGAGTCTGAGCTTGCAAAACACAGTGAAAACAAAAAGTGACCATCACAGCCATAGTGAGCCTGGAAATTTAAGCAAGATGCCAAATGTCCTGCATATAATAGGCTGTGTCTTGGCATTGCCGAGATCCATTCATGCCATGCTAGGGCCCCTCTGTCAAAAAGTTTTTTTTTTTTTTTTTTTTTAAAGATTTTATTTTTTCCTTTTTCTCCCCAAAGCCCCCCAGTACATAGTTGTATATTTCTCGTTGTGGGTTCTTCTAGTTGTGGTATGTGGGACGCTGCCTCAGCGTGGTCTGACGAGCAATGCCATGTCCGCGCCCAGGATTCGAACCAACGAAACACTGGGCCGCCTGCAGCGGAGCGCGCGAACGTAACCACTCGGCCACGGGGCCAGCCCCTGTCAAAAAGTTTTAAAGTGGTCTCTGGTTGGCAATTTCTATAAAAGTCAACACACAGGAGAACTAGTGGAAAAGCTACAGTCTCTACTGCTGGGAGAGAGCGTTATTATTTCCTTGGTGAGAAAGAGGCGATAATGATGAATCCATGTAAAGTACCATTCCTATCACCAATGCTACTCCACTCATGGGCACATTATGCCAGGATGCGATGGTCAAGTACAGAGGATGGCTGACATATAAAGGACAAGTCATCCATTGTAAATGTTTGTTGAGAATTTTCTCTGTAGTAGTCTTCTGTTTTGTGAACTTTAACGTGAACCACAAAACCCACAAACTTTGTATCTATTCCTGTAGTTCCAGCCACAGTTTCTTCTCCAAATTTCCTTTATGCCAATCTTTCCATATTGATCCTTCATGGTCCTGGAAAAACTAGGTGAGCCACTTATCATTGCTCAGGAATTCTTATATATTCTTACCACACAATTCTTGTTCCATACATACTTGAATACCAGCTATAACATGTTGTCCAACTGAGAGAATTTCCTTTCATTGATATTATTTAGAGCCACTCTTGAATGGTATTATAGCATAGCAGGAGTCCATTTTCAGGTGTGTTCCAATATATAAGGCCTGAGCCTCTTCCTTTTCCATCAACTAATCATAAAGAATGCCCACGAGGTCATAGGTGAGACTTCAGAAAGATGAGAATGTACAAAAGTAATAGATATCATGGGGATTTGATCCAGCAGTACCTGTAACACACTTGTGTCACGTGGACCTACCCAGGTCCAATCCTAAAGGTAGTATTTATATCATATAATGGATAGCTGCTGTGCCTGCTGAAACTTGTGGTATGGCAGATCTTACAGTACCCAGCTTTTGATGGAAGGCATTTTGTGCCACACAGCCATTTAATGTCTTATATTTCACCTCTCACCTTTTACTATGGTCTAGTAGTGTGAGAGGAATAGCTTTTCAAACAGTGAATAATATTTTTAGACAGAAAGAATGCCCTAAGGGTCCAGCTGTGATGCTCTTTTTAAGATTTGCACATATTAAAGACTCTCCACATCTGTCTTATCTAGCTCAAGTTCCTCTAGTGCCTTTGGATCTAGAGCAAATGGCTAGAATGGCAGGATATCTTATAGCAGCCCCTTGATTTGATGCTAAACCTTCTCTCTAGGTTTCACTTCAAACCGACAATCTTGAGTCACTTGATTAATGATCTTTCCCAAATGTTGTATGTGCTGCCTCCAAAATCCAAAAAGACACATTAATACTCAGTCAAGCAGTGTCCAAGTAGGGTCCCCAGCTCTCACCTGCAGGGAAAATATGGTTTCTTAGCCATTACTATAGATCCTGCTGGATCAAAGCACACTCATTGCCCCATGGTAATTATGTCTACTGGTCCCTGTAGCTAAAGTTCAGCAACCTGACCTCTTCTCTTCTAGAATCCTAACATTACTACTGATGCAAGGATGCCTAGCCTAGTTCTGTGAAGCATCAAATACTATCAACCCTGGCCGCTGCTGACTTCTCACACTGCTGGTGCACATTCACTACTGCTTTTTTATTCTCTTGCTGAAAAGTATATCCACTGGCCCCTTCTTGGCAATGTAGCTAAATAACAATTTTTTCTGATTTCAGATAATAAAGCTATTCAAACATTTCTACCTCCTTCCATCTGGTGACACCTTCCACAGTACTCTTTACAAGCATTTTTGGATCTCCACCTCATTTATTGTAGATGATGATAGTGTCTGCAACTCAAGGACTGAGCCATCTCTCCAGTGTATTAAGACTGATGAATCCTGAGCAGTGGGAGAGTGCTCCCATGACAATAAACTCCCTTGTCCTGCCTTAAATTTCACCCCTTCTGTTTCAGCATGCTCAAGATCCATACGCACAACTGCTTCCTAATTCTTTCAGGTACATTTTAGCTGGGTCCTGCAATTCTTTTACTGAGTAAGCATTTTCTCTCAAAACAGAAACTGTGTTTCTCTGTTTGGTCTACTCAAGACTTTATCACAGTTAGTTTTCTAAAGCAGAGGCAGGGGTAAATCTTAAGAAGTATGAGCATCATCTTGTGAAGGACCCATCTCAATGCAGTCCCCAGGTAAGGATTCTGAGTCCCTTTCCTCTATGAGACCTTACTGTAGCCTAGGTTAACTGTCAAACCTACATATTTAATCACATTGGAGCTATTAAATGCTTATAATTACACGCATGCTGAATAATACAGGTTTATTATTAAAAATATTCAAATAAACATAAAATTAATAATATAGTAGTTATACACACCTATACACATGTACACACAGAAATACACAATTCCAGTTATAGACAACTTTTAAATTAATAATTAATAAGTGTAGCAACTATAGAAATTGCCAGAAATTGTACTGTGCTACATTTTAAAAATGTTTTATTACCAAATTACAATGTTCAAGAAAATGTTTTTTCTTTACATGTTTTAAAAATTATGATTTAGACCTTTAAGAGCTCATATGTTTTGTCCAAATTTACCCAAATGTAAAGTTTCAAAACTTGGTTTCAAATTGAGATTCTTAGGAAGTTGGGGTGTTTACTTTTTTCTCTACATTGTGGTCAAATAAATTTTTGGAGAAATTTGATGTTTTTAACTTAGCTTAATCATCAGAAATAATATCAGAAAAATCATGAAGAAAAAATGATGAAAATTTTGTCTTTCTTCTAATAGTCGAACATATTGATGATTATATGCATAGGTATATATTATACAGTTACAGCCAATTATCAGATTGAAATTTTGAATACATTCTTCTAGTGGGCTGGCCACGAAAATGTACTGCTGAGATCTTCTGCTCTGGGGAGTATAACTGACTGATGGCCCACACTGTTGCCTTTATGAGTCTACCATCACATTTGTGCTGAAGCCATTCTTTTCACCGAGTTCTCCCAGCAATGATTGAGTACAGCAAGTGTTCTAACATAGGCCTATTACTGTGAAATACAGGAGTCCTCCACTTGGTGACTTTGGCCCAATGTCAGCCTGGATAAAACTTTCTTGGAACTGTGCTGCAGTTTAAGACTCTTTCCACCTCTGCACCCCAATCCCCCATCAACTTCACAGGGGTCAGATCCTTTTTGGATCTGAAGGCTCTCCCCATGTTCCCTGTTTACCTCCCTCTTTTTCCCTTGTAGGCATCTCTCTATATCTACTCTTGTCTTGGTGTCTGCTTCTCTAAACTAACACAAATTGGTGCAAGAAAACAGGATGTAAGATGAGGTTTGGGGACTGGCTCATTGCCAGTCAAGCAAAGAAGATGTTATTCTAAGTGGTATGTAGGACACAGATAAGCCCTGAGACAAGATGGTGATCCAATTCATGGTGATTTCACCAATGCTTACCTAGGAAAATATCCCAGGTATTCATCCTTGCAGTCGAAATGATCTAGACATTTGAAATATATGGGAGCAATAAAGCCTATAAATAAAGGCATCAGATGTGGCTATTAACTCCTAAGTTATATTGATTGTCTAGAGAGGGATGGTTAAAAACTGAAGGTAAGTAAAGGGTAAATATGAGAGTCAGAGAAGTCTTTCATAGCTAACAAGGAGTCCCTTATCTCCTGGAGTGCAAAAGCAGGAACAGCTGAACAGTAGACCAAAGATCTGATAGATAGAATTTCAGAGTTCCAGAGAGAATTAAATGCTCAGTCAAGGCATGTCTGTTATGCTAAGATGGGAGCCCTTGTTGAAAAGCCTGGCATTGAAATATGTATCCAGGTAATTGAGAAGGATGTTTCTAAGGATGTTGGCTCTGATGAACTCTGTGAATGCTCAGAGATTGCAGAGATGGCCCCTATTTCCCTAGTAAGAGCTAAAACTTCCTCTCTACTGATTAGCCAGCATACACTGCCAGCAGCCAGAGGATTACACTGGGTATGGGCTTTGAAGATGTGTGATCACAGAGGTCAAAAATAAAAATAAGTCTGGATAAGCAAGAATTTTTTTCCCAGTTGGGTACACATTTTTGGGAAATGATTTTTAACACCTTGAGAAAGATTCCATGGGAATGGGACAAACTCACTGTGATAATGACCCTGAGAAGCCTAGAGAAAGTGTTGGCTAATGTTGAGTCAGGTGGAAATTCCTAAGTTGCACTATTAAATATTAGAGGAAAAAAAATAGAGCTTAAAGGAAGTAGGCATACATAATAATATATTTTGAGACCGGAAAACTCATCAAACGATTATGTTCCACAGGAAAGGCATTAAGGCACAAAATGCACCAACACTATTAATGAGAGAGGCACCAGTTACACCAAGAATTTCCCTTGTAGCTCTCCTCTGGAGCCCAGGGATTATGGTGATTGTGGTAATTACAAAGATAGGTTTATACATATCTATGAGGATGTGGAGCCTTGAAGTAACAGAGGTCATATGGCAGCAACAAATACAATAATTACCAGGAAGAATGAAAGGGAATCCAAAGGAGCTTAGCACATGGAGTATTGTAGAAATTCTTAATACAGTATATCATCCCTAGAGGAAGCATTGGTAGTCAGTCAATAAAAGTGTTACTTATCATATACAATCCCCAAATTTGGGGAGCAGGAATTTCAGAGCACTTAGTTCAATTCAAAAGTCATGATCCTTTACCCAATTTCAGGACCTGAGCCAATATTACATCCAGAACGTAATGAATGAAGAAGAGGTAAGGTCTCTGGCCAGGAAACCTCTCCAGTACCATGGCATATTAATACTGTAATTATGTCTTTAGTCTTTCCCCAAAGGGGCCTAAGTCTATTTACTAAGGTGACAGTCAACTGGGGAAATGGGAATATCCAGGTAGTCTGAGAACAGTTAAACACAGAATCTGAATTGAAATTGACACCTGGATACCAAATGCATCATCGTGGCCCCCCTTCAAGTATGGGCTTAGAGGCCAGGTAATAATGAAGTCCTCGTGAAATTTTGGCTCACAACAAGCCGCAACTTCCTTGGATCTATCAAGTAGTCATTTTTCCTGTCCTCCAGCACTTAATTTAATTAATATACTTGGCAATTAGAGTAAGCCCCAGATTATGTCCTTGGCCTGTGAAAAGAAGAGTTATTATACTGGGCAAGAACAAGTGGAAACTGCTAAAACTCCCCATCACCCCAAGTCAAGATAGTAGATAGATAGATAGATAGATAGATAGATAGATAGGTAGATATGGATAAATATGTATGTGTGTAACAACCCAGGAAGTAACAGAGATTAGTGTCGCCATTAAAGACAATAGATGAAGGATGTTGGTCCCTGTTGTATCTTTTTAATTTTCCAGTCTGGTTCCTATAGAAACCAAATGCAGCCTAAAAACTGACTATAGATTACCACAAGCTCAAACAATTGCAGATATCCATTATGAGCTTGGTTCCATCAGACCTCTCATGTCATAAAGTCAGACAGGTCCAGCAGCATGCCACTAAAAGATGGAAAAAGCAGGACAAAAGAGCATGCCTAAGTTATGAGCTGGTAGCTCAGAGCCCCATATCATCCATCAATTTGTATTAGTGCTGCTCCCCAACCATCTGGGAACTCCACCATGACTACATGAAGGGAGAAGAAAGCCTGAATATGATTTATGAATGGGTTGACTCAGTAGGTGGGAGTAAGCCACATACTGCATTACAAATAAATTGCATTACAATCACATTCAAAGATGATCTTCATCCTTGGAGAGGGAAAATAATCTCAACTGATGAAGTATGAGCTGTGCACCTGGTCATCAACTTTGTGCGAACAGAGAATTGGCCTAAGAATATATACACATTAATGTGTGTTAGTCTGACAATTTGGTCATAAGCCTGGGAGTGTAAGATTTAGAAAATAGGAGGTGAGGATTTCTGACAATAAGTATACAATAAGGCATGCCAATGAACATATAGGAATGGGCATAAAGTGTGAAGATTTTTATATCAGATGTTAATTTCCATCAGAAATTCTCCATCATGTAGGAGGCACTGATAAAACAAAGGAGACAAAATGACTTGGCAATTTGGTGTCAGCCTAGCCAGTGTTCATCATTAGCCACCTCAGAATGGCATGATGAAGAAACTGATCACGGTAAAAGAGATAGAGGCTATAAAAGTCCCAACAGATAAGAATGGACTCCTTATCAAGACCTGCCTAGCTATGTCAGCCTCTGAAGTAACAGAAGAATAACACTGAACCCCTATTTTTACATTGTTCCTTGAGGAAAACAACTGCCTCTTGTGGTAATTCAAAAACATTGAGTGTCTCTTATCCAAGAAGAGACTGTGGTTTGCCATCACAAAGACAGATAGATACATATTCTTGGCATGTGTTTGTCTTTTCTGCTAACGGAACCTCAATCAGCACTACTGTCCAGGGGAGAATACCTGGTCTGCAAGCATGGAATCCCACACAGCTTAGCTATGAATAAGGAATCCACTTCACATCAAAGGAGGTACAGGACTGAGTATATGACAATGGGTTCCACAGGTTGCATTACATTGCAGGAGAGAGGGAACATATACCAAGTTGACCAACTGTGGTAAAGGGAACTCATCCCATTAATCTCCTTTTCTAAGCTTCCCTCAGGAAAATAAGTGCACAGGAACCATGGAGGAACTGGTCCTTGAACTTGTGTAAGAAATAGATCTATATGGGAATTGGCAAGTGCCCTGATGGAACGCTGCAAAATAGGAGCCCACCTACCTAAGTGATTGGTCCTCTCTTAGATATTTGTCCCATACATTCTTATTGTTTCATCTTGTTTATACCATAAGATATTTTAGATATTTCTCCTGTAAGTTCTTATTGTTTCAGCATCTCTGTGATGTGTTAAAAGAGACTTTTTTTCATATATATTTTGGCTTTTGTTTTTTCTTAGAGAGAGAGTTTTTCTTCTGTAAATTACTCCATCATAGCTAGAAGTGGATGGTCACACTGATTTTTAAGGAGACTTCCAGGAAATTCCATACAAAATGTTTGTTTGCGTTCTATTAACTAAAATTTAGTCATATGGCTATACACACCTACAAAGGAACACAGAAAATATATCCAGCCAAAAATCTGAAGTTCTATTACTGAAGAAGAAGCAAAGAGTAGTCAATGAAAGACAACTAGCAAGGTCTACCACAACCATTAAATCCAGTCTAGGAAAGGAGGGAAAAAACCAATTAACAATGGAGGAGCTGATGTATTCTGTGAGCATCAAATCAATAAATATTAAAATAAGACTGGAAACCTAACTTACATTTAAAAATAGTATATATACACTAGAAATATTAACAATGTTAAAATGATATAATGACCATATAAGATCCGGGGCATTTGAGAGGTAATTAGGTTTAGATGCAATCATGAGGGTGGGGCCTCCGGGAAGGGATTAGTGTCCTTACAAAAAAGATGAAAATACCAGATATTTCTCTGTCTCTACAATGCAAAGACATAGCAAGATGCTAATCATCCACAAGTCAGGAAGAGAGGCCTCATCAGGAACTCAATCAGCCAGCACCTTGATCATGGACACCCCAGCCTCCAGCACTATGAGCAATCCATTTTTTTTACCAAGTCTGTGGTACTTTGTTACAGCACCCTGAGCAGTCTTAAGACAAACTCCTAAAAGATAATATTTAATAAAATTTAGGTGACCTTTGGCATGGTGATGACTTTTCAAATACAACATCAAAGGCACGATCCGTGAAAGAAAGAATTGATAAACTAGGCTTCATTAAAATTAAAAACTTCTGCTCTGTCAAAGACATTGTCAAGAGAATGAGAAGACAAGCCACAGAATACAAGAAAATATTTGCAGAAAACATATCTGATAAAGGACTGTTATCCAAAATGCACAAAGAACTCATAAAAGTCATCAATAAGAAAACTGAACAACTTGATTTAAAAATGGGCAAACGTGAAAGACACCTTGCAAAAAGGACATACAGATGGCAAACAATCATATGAAAAGATGTTCCACATCATATGTCATTAGAAAACTGCAATTTAAGACAACAAACAACAAGATACCACCACATATCTATTAGACTGGCCAAAATCTGAAATATGGACACCACCAAATGCTGATGAGGATGTGGAGCAACAGGAATTCTTATTCCTTGCTGTTAGGAACACAACATGGTACAGCCACTTTGGAAGACAGTTTGGAAGTTTTTTACAAAACTTAGCATACTCTTACTCTATGATTCAGCTATTGTATTCCTTGGTATTTACTCAAAGAAGTGGAAAATCTATGTCCACACAAAAACAGAGATGTTTAGAGCAGCTTTATTCATATTTGCCAAAACTTGGAAGCAATCAGAATGTCTTTCAGTAGGTGAATAGAAACTCAGGTACATCCAGACAATGGGATGTTATCTTGTACTAAAAAGAAATAAGCTATAAATCATGAAAAGATACGGTGGAACCTTAAATGCATCTTACTAAGTGAAAGGAGTCAACCTGAAATGGCTGTATACTGTATGTTTCCAACTGTATGACATTCTGAAAAACAGGAAACTACAGAGACAGTAAAAGGATCAGTGGTTGACAGGGCTCAGAGGATAGGGTGGGACAAATAGGCAGAGCCAGGAGGATTTTTAGGGTAGTGAAACTACTCTCTATGATACTATACTGGTGGACACATGACATCATACATTTTTCAGAACTCATAGAATGTACAACATGAAGAGGTGAACCTTAATGTAAACTCAGACTTTGGGTGATAATGATGTCTCAATGTAAGTTCTTCAGTTTTAACAAATGTACCACTCAGCTGGGAGATGTTGAGAATGGGGGACACTATGCATGTGTGGGGGCAGGGAGTATTTTGGAAATCTCTGGACCTTCCTCTCAATTTTGCTGTGAACCTAAACTTGATCTAAAAAAGTAAAGTCTGTAATAAAAAGAAATACATATTCCTAGAAACTACTCAAACCAACAGGATCAGAATTTATGGGAGTGTGGTCTTATAATGTACATTTGTAAGTTTTCCAGCAGATGTTTTGTGCGGGCCTTTGTTTAAGATATACCATAGTCTCTCTTCCAAATTTTCATCTCAAACCATCATTGCTTCATTTCATAAAATTTGATATTAGAAACTTAGATAACTCACATTTTAGTTCACTCATACCTTCTGAAATACTTAAATTGTTAAAATTGCTTTTAGCAATTATCTAGGGAAACAATATAATGCACAAGTTTAATTTCTAAATCTATGATTGTGCACCTGTTTATTTTTTAATTAACTGATTCATTAGAACTTTGTTTATTTTAGTATCAAATAAACAAGGACATTACATAATCTAAAGCCCTTCTGATGTGTAGTTTCTTAAATAAAAATCAACCTTTCTACCTGGCAATCATATTCTATTCATGTGTTTAATATTACATATTACAAGGTTGCATTATAAATATTTTACTTGTCAGTTATGATTTTTAAAGTTTTATAAGACTTGATCATTCCCACATAAATATTTGACTCACTCCAAAATTTAAACTAATTATATTTCACTATTCACACACTGCCCATCTCATGCATTTACTCATACTGTCACCCTTTCCTGTTTCCATCCCCACATTTTCTCAAAATGTGGAAAATATTAGATTATAACCTACCTTATAATACCTGGTCAGATGTCTCTGATTCTTTTCACGATGTGAGAAGTTCAAGATAAACAAAAAGCCTAAAGCCAGCATTAACTTTTATGCTGAATCAGAATCATAAACCATCTTGAACTGGTTTTTCTGTTTGAAATAGTTACTGGCAGCAGAGTTTCTATCAGTTTTCAACACTATTTCAACCCACTCATTTGATACAGTCAGTTAATATTATTAGCGGACAGTGTCTAAGAATGTGTCTTCAGTAATGTGATGAGAACTTAGCAGTCAATTAAAAGCAAATTTTCACCTTATGAAACAATTGGAATAAACTATTGTGAATCTATAATCAGATATAAAAGACTGGTGATAAAATGGAACTAGTGTCTAAGAATCATATTGGACATACTAATCTATTTGACTTGCCTAATGAGCATTAGTGAAATAAAAATTAAGATTGCTTTCCAAGATTGTCTTTCTTTATGAGAAGAAAAATGAACTTATTCCAAAGTTTTCTCTTAATTGAAAAAGAAGGGGAAATGAAAAAACTATATATATAGCTTTCACGAAATCAGCCAAGAATCTTTATTTTGATTATGATTGAGGAAGTATAGGGGTTTAAAATACGTATTTAATTTCTTTTCTTTTTTGGATGTTAATCCAATTACTTACACACTTAACATTTTTTATATTTAAAGTTGAGCTAACAACTTTCCTAACAACTGTCTATTATATTAGCTGAGAATTTAATGCTTCTTAAGTACTACTTTCATCCTCAGAAAGTTGTTATATCAGAAATATTACTCAAATAAATTGTTAATATTTGTATTATTTAACTATATTAATATCACTGTTGAACCAAGTAATAAGCTAGCTTCTGATTAATTATACATACATAAACACAAACACACACGTATGCGTTTGTATATGTGGGGAGGTGTTCATACATGTGTGTATAATTGCTATTATTGCTGTTTGTACAATTCTGATTTCTCTTATCCTCAGAATTCTGTTTCCTTTTTAAATGGCTTTTACGTGAGTTTTTATTCAGTTGTTTCTCTGGGTAATAGATAGGCCTCTTTTATCTGAGTAGATGATCAATTCTGAGATTTTTTTTT
Organism: Equus caballus; assembly: GCF_041296265.1. NCBI lineage: Eukaryota > Metazoa > Chordata > Mammalia > Perissodactyla > Equidae > Equus > Equus caballus. The sequence continues at coordinate 104,667,579 of NC_091685.1, forward strand.
AAATATTCTTTTCATAGTCACCTCTCTTGTCTTTTTATTAGTTTTTCTGAGGGAGTTCACATTAGTGGAATATTGAAACTTCTTGTCCAGTCTTTAAATATCCTATCTTTCTTCACCTATTTTGTTTACTTTTGTTTCTTTATTTGTTTTAAATTTAGGGACAGTTCATTAATTTTATCTTCCAACCTTATTACTATTTTTTTTTTCCTGATTCTGATACTTTTAATTTCCAGGAGATCATTACTGATTTATAACAGTTCCTTTTCACAGACTTATGTTTTTCCATGATTAAAGTATCTGATATTTCTGTGGATTTCAATTGCACTATTTAAACATTTTCTTTCTAGTCCCTCCCCCGTATTTGTTTTTCACAGGTAAAATATTAGAATGAGATTCTTCCTTATTTCACTTACAGGTGAGACTTGGAGAAAGTAAACGCATGTTCCAAGAGAGAAGAGAGATTACCACCAAAAAATATCAAGGTAAGTAGCAAAAAACTGTTTAGAAAGTTCACCAACATCTGGGATGAAACAGAAATTGCAAAAAAGAATTATTTGGAGAGCATTTGACTATGAAGCTCTCTCCTCAAGGAGAGAAGTGATGCTGGGAAGATGACACGTTCATCACAAGCTCAGGGAGTCACATGCATTTCCTTGCAGGTGGAGGCATTTTGGATCAGCACCTGCCTCAGGGCTGCAACATCAGAGTGGAGGGTCGCTCTGGGGGATCAGTGATTGGCTGACTTCATGAATGAATGCGTGACTGAATGAAGCAGTGGACACCTACTGCATATTTACAATGTGCTACCTACACAACTACGATTTTCAGTTAATTTCTCATTTGATTCTCATAATACAAATACAATTTAATTTTTTTCCACACTAAAACATCTAAAACTCACAGGCAAACATAAAACAGCAACACTGACAACAGTAAATCTGAGAACTAATAAACGGTAAAATCCTGCAAGGATTTTTCACTAACTTCAACTCAGTTACGACTGTGGAAGTAACATTTGTTGGCTGATTCATCTATACTCATCCCCAAGTTGAGTAGGTGGAAGCTCCCTGTTTGCCATATACCACTGGCGACATGCCCTTCATGCTTTATTTTAAAACATCCAGGGCTTGTTCTGTTGTCCTAAATAAATTTTCTATTGTTTCTGTTTTTATGGCATGAAAGATTGAACCTTTCTCAAAACAGCAACTGGGCAGAAACTGAGGGGAGGTATAGGGTGTATCTTTTACCGTAAGTTCCACACACATGAAGTGTAAAGCTAAGTAAAGATAGGAAGAGAGAAGACACTCTAGCATATTGTAGATTGCAGTATATTTAAATAAGGCGCACAGGTTCCATGCCACAGAGAGCCAAGAATAGGAGTTATACGGAAGGTCTTTGACCAGGCGAGCCACTCCTGATGTTGGGCTATAAGGTTGAAAACAATTCACTGTATGTATAACTGTAGATTTGTTGAGTGGATTTAACTAGAAACTATCTTAATGCAATCATTAAATAATCTGGGGGCTTTTTCTTCTCAGGTTTAAAACTGAGAGAAGAATTGATAAGGAGGGAAAATGTATAGAGAACAGATAAACAAAGGATGAACTTTCTAAAAGTTTAAACATCTGGAGAAAGATAAAAATAAACCTTTAACTGAGGCAGAGAGGTAGGAAGAAAAATACGATGTTCTATAAACTAAAGCAGAAAATGTTAAGGATTAGGGAGAGGTGAATGCTGAGCACGTAGTTGGCAGTTGTCAGCTCTTCCGGTGTTCTGAGACCAATTCCCAGTGTAGGGAGTAGCGGTTCTCCCTTCACCAATGAGCAATTCTTGGACACCAGCACAGTGTCTTAGAATTCAACCCAATTCTGACACTATCTAACTGGAGATAGTGTCATATCCCGCACCTTAAGGGTTCAGTCCAATGGGACTGCCCACCACTCTACACCCAAATGACAGATGCCAGTCACAAGCCCATGTTGTTATTTGTCCTTCTGACCAACTGGCTATAAATCAGAGGTTCCCATGACCACTTCGTGGGGTTCAATTAATTTGCTAGAGTGACTCACGGAACTTAAAGAAACATTTTACTCACTAGATCACTGGTTTATTATAAAAGGATATAACTCAGCAACAGCCAAATGGAAGAAATACACAGGGCAAAGCGTGAGGAAATTGCTCGGAGCTTCCATACCCTCTCCAGGCACGCCACTGTCTCGGCATCTCTTGGTGTTCACCGACCTGGAAGCTCTCTGAACCCAGTCTTTCCTGTTTTTTATAGAGGCTCCATTACATAGTCATGATTGATTAAATAATTGGCCATTGATGATTGATTCAACCTGCAGCCTCTCTCCCCTCCCTGGAGGTGAGCTCTAATCACAGGATCGGGTCTCCTGGCAACCAGCCTCCATCCTTAGATGCGGTCCAAAAGTCACCTCATTAACATGATGAAAACACCTTTATTGCTCTCATCACTTAAGAATTTCTGAGGATTTTAGGAGCTCAGCTCCAGAAACCGGGATGAAGACCAAATAGATATTTCTTATTATAGATTACAATATCACACAAATTATAAAGTTTTAAGAGCGGTTTTCTACAAATTTTGATGTTGTCAGTGAAAAACTGCCTGCTGTGGCAGCCACTAGCTCCATATAAGGACCTTCATGACTATGATATTTTGACAGCAGAGAGTACCCTGTCGACCCCATCTGTTCCAGGAAACAGCTGGCCCGGGACAACTCTCCGCCCATAACATTGAACAATTCTTCTTCTTTTGAATGACCCCAAATTGATAACTTGACCCTTTGTAGCCAACCAGAGGCTGCTAAATGTACCAGGAAACCAATTAGAATGTCTCCCTTCTTCTAAAAGTCCCACTTTACTAGAACACTTGCCAATCAGAGACTGTCTCAGCTTTTCCTCATTTTATTGCATAAAACCTACCTTCCTTTCTAACTCCTTGAACCCCTGCTGACATCTAAGTGATGGCAGATGGGTTCCCTTGTGGCAAGTTTATGAATAAACAGCCTTTGTATATGTTGTAGCAGACTTAGTTTTGTCTTTGACATAGTAAAGGGACCCATAAATTTAAAAGAGGAATAAATTTAAATACGAAATAACTAAACACAGAAATGCCAAATCATCACAGTAGTAATCTTTAACATTTTTATAGCCTGCTATAATTAACAAACTGTCTTCACCAGGATTAAACTTCAACACAATTCAGAGAGACAGTCATTCATTGTAAAGGATATTAAAAATTGGTTTTATATTTGATTTCTATTTTTCCAAATTCAGTAATTGTAAGCTAGAACTTGAACTCAGGCCCTCCATTACAAGATCCCTTTTTCTTGACAATTCAACACGCTGCTTATGTTATCTAACAAGGGCAGAATGAAGATACTATTATTCAACAATGGGAAAGTTTGGAGTGAGAAATATAACGTAGTTTGGCTTCTTGAAGGAATTTAGCCTTGGCTAGGGATTTCAAAAAGTGATATTCATAGTCTAGGAAGGAATAGAAAAGAGAAATGTCTTTAGAATAATGAAATTTGAAAATAACACAGATATGTTTTGCAGACTAAATTTTTTCAGTTTTAAATTAGAAAATAAGACTAAAGTTTACCATACGTTATATTTAACCTATAAAGAATCATCAAAACACAATTTGTGACATCTAAATTTGGATAAGGTATAAGAGATGATTGCAAACACATTTGTAACCACAGGCCCACTTAGAGTCAGTTCAAACAGTCTCCATCTCTTACAAACAAAGTGCTTAAGGATTATCTTTCAGAAAAACTGCAAAGTCACGTAGCCAGGACATGCGCAAAAGAAGAAATCATGACCTGAAGAGACCTCAGAACCAAAGATCTTCCTTTCCACGGAACCCAAAGACAGGGACACAGCTAGAACTTGAAAGTATCAGAGACTTAAACAACAGAAATGTATTTCTCACTTCTGGGAGGTTAGAAGTGCTAGATCAAGATGTCAGTGGGATTGGTTTCTTCTGAGGCCACTCTCTTTGACTTGTAGATGACTTATAGTATTATTGTTTCCTACCTTTGTTAACATTTCATGGTTCAAAGTAACTATGATATTAAAATAAATATATGAGTGTAATAAAAAGTCTGACTCATCTTTAATATTCTACCACTGACTTCTTTATGAGTCTAACGTGCCTTTTCTTCTTTGACCCCACATCTGCACAAGCTCTTGTTAATCTCCTCCTTTGGCTCTGATGAGAAATTTCCTGCAACTCACTAGCATACCATGGGAACTTTTCCTCAGTCAGACCCGCTACCTCTCATAAGGACCCAATCCATTCCCACTATTCAAGCCAGCTCTGCTCTTCCAGGTATCTGTTGGGTGAAGTGTAAACTTGCTCTCAATTACGTTAGTGTTTGGGGCATCATCAGTCTTAACATCTGCCCTAAAATTGACAGAATTCCATCTCACTTACACAGAGCGACCTCAAAACTTTGAGTATGTAAACAGCTCGTTCTAGAATGCGAATTTCTGCTCTTAACCCTAAGTATAAGAAAATTTAAAAAGAAACTAAAAACCCGAAAGTATATATTTCTCATTTCTAACTATACAATTGCATGATATCAGTTGAACAAAATATATAAAGAGGCAAGAGTAATTGAAGTGCAAACAAAAGTAAGATTCAGGATATTCTACTCCAGAGACAGAGGTTAAGCATTACACATTTAAAAACATCTGTATGTATTCAGTAATTGTATAGAATGGAAGTTATAAATAGGTGATCAATTATATATACACATACATGTATATATGGGTATCTTTATTCATGTGTATCTATAACTATGTGTATCTATATCTATGTGTATCTATATCTATATATCCAAACTAGGACACTTACAGGAGCAAAGGAGAACTCTTTTAAAAGTTATGCTGAGACAAAGGGTATACAGCAAAACGATCCAGAAAAACTGACATGTGTGCTAATTTAGACAATTCAAAGATTCAGACTTACCCAGGATACATGTAACTTCCCCTAACTCTATACCCCATAGTCTTTTCTTCCTTTCCTTCTGTTAAATGTCAATATCCAAGCCTGCATTTATTCACTTAAAATGATTTTAAGATGCGATGCTACTCAAACTCTGTTAACACTTGGCTTCAAAGTCCGTGCTGATTAAAATCTGCAACAGGCTTGAGGATTATGTCACTTAAGCCACATGTGAAGCATATGATAGGGGATTGGCAGCAAGTACATTTTTTTTTTATGTTTTGACTGTTTTTTTCAAAATTGATTTAGTTGAATCTCAATCCAAATATTATTTGACCAGACAGATGTCAAATCTGAGTGTTGTTTTATATATTAAGCTATCTAGCCTTCTTATAGACTTAGTTTCAAAATATATTTAGTGTTTCTAAATTCCATTTTCTGTCATATTCTAATAAAATTTAGTAACTAGCCACATATATGTTATCATTGTAACATAAGCGACTTTACACTGAGGTTCAAGTTTAAGGCCTATTGTGGTACAAAATCACATTCTATTATCCACTATCATTAATTATATTTTGAAGGCATAGTGTTAAACAAGTAGGGAAGTAATATTGGAGATCAGCAATATTTTACCGATTTTAAGTGTATCGATTATGCCAAGGATAGCTACAGAAGATGAAAAACATTGAACTAATACTACAAGCATAGGGTTTAACCACAATATAAACAATAATGTACCCAGAAAACCCACGTTTCCTAAACTCATATAATCAATGTACCTTCAGAAACATTGTCTCTTTGGCTACCAGCCGCTTACTTCAATATTTGTTTGTTTGTTTTGATCTAATATTTTGTGGAATTTCTTTTTTGAAACATCTGATAAGAAATTGGTTGTGGTTTAAAATTAGACCGATTACTCTTCCTGAAAGAACACACCTTTTTTGATACTTTGGCTAACTATACAATCATCTGGGTAATTTAACTTTTAAAAAGCTGCAAATTATTTGTCTGTAGATGAATTAAAAAGATCACCTTATCCTTTGCATTGCTAAGAATTTTAATGCATATTTATTATTACAATCTGTAGTCCCTCATGCATTATCTAACTTCATTAGAGATAATAGGTAAATTGATACTCAGGACACTTTCTTTCATTCCACTTCCATGCTGGCATGGAGGAAATAAAATCAGCTTATAATCAGATAAATATTATGGAATACACTGTCCTTTGTTTTAGATTTTGAGGTCCCTTTCCAGCTTCTTTTCTGTACTGAAATGCAATAGCATTACTGACACATTTTTTAAAAGAGCATTTCAAACAACAGCCTAATCAGAAAAGAATATTTTAAGTTTTCAGAAAAATCATTAATATGTGCATATATTTTGAGTTTTTGTCTCTTGTTTCTTATATAAAATATAATTAACATTTAGAATTATTTACTAAAATTCAGGCAATTTGTAATTTTGCAATTTTACTGACCAGGTCCTGCTTAAGAGAGAAATAGCTTTAAAATTATACTACCTATTAAAATAATGGAGCTCAATGGTGATTCAAGAGACAAATAGCAATGACAAAAACAGAAACAAATAAAGCCCAAGGTTTAAATCTGCAGCCTATTCAACCAGAGTGTTCAAAGAAGAAATAACTAATTAGGAAAGAGCAAATATATAAGGATAGAAATTTTAAAAATAGACAATCACCATATCCATAATTTTATTAAGCTCCATTAAAATAACAAGGAAAGATAAAATTATACCGCTTTCAATTTTTATATATAATTTAAGATGATTTAGAAAATTTGTTGCAAAAGAATTAACGTAATTCTTACAAGAAAATCTTGGAGGGTACCTGTATAATTTAGGAATAAGAAAGTAATCGTTAGACATTAAAAAATATATGTGTTAGTATACACAAATACAAACAGAGCTTAACTAATTCCAGTAATATAAATGCAATTTTGATTAAAAATTATAAAGCATATGATAAAGAGTTAAACATATAAAGAATACTAATGATTATTTAAAAATACTGTAGGCAATAGGTAACGGTTGGCACTTCATAATGAGGCAAATGCACAGCAGATATGTAAAAAGATTCAAATTTTCATTTTACTGTTGAAATGCTAATTTTACAGGTGTTTACAAAGCTATGACTATCTATTAAATTGAAAAATGTCATATATCTTTCACTCAAGCAAATTCAACCACATAAAAATAAGTGAGCCCACTTTCATACATATTTATATATTCATATAGGTATTCATATATATTTATATACATACATATATACAATAATAATACACATATGTACATATATGTGAATGTATATATGCCTGTTTACTGCAGAATTGTTCATAGTGGCAAATAAGGGAATTGTTTATCAATTGGCCGATTCATACCATGAATACTATGTAGCCTTTAAAGAATGAAGTAAAGCTCAACAAGTTGGTACACAGATGTATTTCCAGATGGTATTGTAGAGTGTAAAAAATGACATGCAAAGTAGTATTTATATATAATTCCTTTTTGCCAATAAATGACCAAGAAATGTATGTGTATGTGTGTGTGTGTGTGTGTGTGTGTGTGTGTGTGTAATTTTAAGAACATGGAGAAAAATACAGCAGTCCTCATAAAGGGATAGTAACATGAATTTTCTGAGTGTGTCTGGTGTGTTAAGGTATTGGAACAGGAAAAAATAGAAGGACTAATAAAAACCTGGTATTGAAATATTATTGTTATATGAATATGTTTATCATTTCATATAAACTATATACACGTGTTCATTTCATGCTTAAAGAAATACAAAATAACAAAACCAATGTATTTCAAACAAATTGTCAACATTGCACTTGATGATAATTCATGAAAATCATTTTTCTAAAATCAGGAAATAAAGATGCCATCTAAGACTTTTATTACTTAATATCATCTGAATAGTCTATTCCATGGTTTTTCAATATCAGCACTATTGAGATTTTGAATCAGACAATTCTCTGTTATTGGACTGTCTTGTGCATTATAGGACATACAGCAACCTCCTTGGCCTCTCTCCAGTGGAAAACAGTAGCATCCCCCAGTTGTGACAGCCAAAAATGTTACCAACTTTGCCACATTTCCCCTGGTGTAGATTTGTCCCTGTAGAGAATCACTCGTGTACAACAAACCAAGTGTTAAGTAAAAATAAGAGTTGAGGTTTACCAAAAGAGAAAAAATGTTTCTTTGCAGAATATTAGTGTTGTATGTGGAGAAAACTTGATCAAATAGTGAAATATAAGAGCTTTTAGTAGTGCAGATACAGAATAAATAATCAATAATTGGTATTTTCACATTACATTAAAAAGCAGGGAGGAAAATATAATGGGGAGAAGAGCCATCTACCAATAACTTAAAAGAACAAAAAGTGTTGAATGTAGACCTGATGACGTGATTAGAAATGAAATATAGAGGAAGGGATAGCTGTATTAGTAGGAAGACCCTTGAGTGCTGCCCTGACCCCTTCCTCAGTCTAACTGTATAAATGGCATCAATCCACACCTGTGGCCTCTCTGATGTGGGCTGAACTGAGCACCAGCATCCAGGCACAACTCCGTGAGAGAGTATGGAAGCCAGAGGTAAGAGCTTATTGAGATATAAAGTACACACCACAAAATTCACCCTGTAAAGTGTATAAGTCAATGGTTTCTAGTATATTTATACATCCATCCTCTTAATCTAATATTATCACATTTCATCATCCCAAAAAGAAATCTTGTACATTTTAGCAGACACTCCCAATCCACTGCTCTCTCCTGCTTTCCTACCACTAGCCCGAGGCCACCATTAATCTACTTCCTCTATAGATTTTCTTATTCTTAACATTTCGTATAAATTGTCTCATAAAGTACGTAACTAACTTCTTTCGATTAGCATAATGATTTTAGGATTATCTGTGTTGTAACATATATCAGTACTTCATTCTTTTCCGTCGTCAAATAATATTCTATCATATGGGTATACCACATATTGCTTATCCATTCATTTGTAGTAGACATTTGGCTGTTTTCCACCTTTGGGCTATTATGCATAATGCTGTCATGAATACTCATGGAAGGTTTTTGTGTGGATTCATGTTTCATTTCTCTTGTGTACATACTTAGACGTAGATTGCTGGGTAATATGGTACCACTATGCTGAATATTTTGAAGAACTGCCAATCTGTTTTCCAAAGCGATTGCATCACTTTACATCCCAACCAGTAATGTATAAGGGTTCCAATTTCTCCATATCCTTGACAACACTTGTTATTATCTGTCTTTTTGATTATGGTCATTCTGATGGGCTCTCCCTCAGATCTGGTGGGATTCCATAAAGTGGAATCTTCTCGTGGCTTTGATTTATGCTTCCTTAATGGTAATGATGTTAAGCATCTTTTCATGTAGTTTTTACCAACTGTATATATATTTCTGAGACATATATATTAGATTATTTGCTCATTTTCCAAATTGAGTTGTTTGTCTTCTTCTTCTTGAGTTTTAATAGTTCTTTATATACTCTGGATACAAACGCCTCATTAGATATGTGATTTTCAAAATTGTTTCCTTGTCTTTGGATTGTCTTCTCTTGATGTTCTTTGGAGCACAAAAGTTGTTTGTTTTTGCTTTTGATTAAATCTAAATGATTAATTTTCTATTTTACTGCATGTACTTTTGGCATCATACCTAAGAAATCGTAACCTAACCCAAGTTCTCAGAGATTTACTTTATTGTTTTAACAAGAGTTTTGTATCTTTAGTTTTTATGTTTAGGTCTACAATTCAGTTTAAGTTAATTTTTGTGTATGACGTGAGGTAGTTGTACATATTCATTCTTTTGTATGTGGATATGCATTCGTCCCAGGAAAATTTGTATAAAAGGCTTTTCTTTACCCATGGAATTGTTTTTGCCCTTATTTTAAAAATCAGTTGAGAGCTGACTCAGTGGTGTAGTGGTTAAGGTCGTGTGCTCTGCTTCAGCGGCCCAGGGTTTATGGGTTTGGTCCCAGGCGTGGACCTACACACTATTCATCAAGCCATGCTGTGGCAGGGTCCCACATATAAAATGGACTAATATCTGTAAAGGTGTTAGCTTAGGGACAATTTTCCTCAAGCAAAAAGAGGAAGATTGGCAAAATATTAGCTCAGGGCCCAACTTCCTCACAGACACACACACAAATCAATTGATCCTAGAGTTTAGGGTTTATTTCTGGACCCCTAAATTTATCCCAATGATCTATATGTCTATCCTTGTGCCAGTACCAGACTGCTGTGATTGCGGTAGCTGGATAGTAAGTTTTGATATCAGGAAGTGAGACCCTCACACACACAACTCTATTCTCATTTTTCAAGAATATTTTGCCTATTCTGGGTTACTTGATTTTCCACATTATTTTAAGGGTCAGCTTGTTAATTTCCACAAAAAAATCCAGCTAAAACTTTGAAAGAAATTCTGCTGAATCCATGGATCGATATGGGAATTATGGTCATTTTAAGGATAATAAGTGTTCTGATCCATAAACAATAGGGAATTTTTTATTATTTAGATCTTCCTTAGTTTCTGTCTATAAAGTTTTAAAATTTTCAGAGTGCAAGTTTTACACTTATTTTGTTGAATGTGCTCCTAAATACTTCATTATTTTAAAGCTATTGATAGAATTGTTCTCCTGATTTTATTTTCAGATTGTTTATTGTATAGAAATACAATTAATTTTTGCACATTGTTCTTCTATTTTGTAACATTACCAATTTTATTAGTTTTAATAGTGGATTTCTTAGAATTTTCTATCCACAAATAGAGGCAGTATTGCTATCCATTTTGTATTTGCTTCTTTGAGAATAAACCCTAAAGAAGAGAAACTTGCACTCCATCTATTTGTTCCTGTGACACTACAAACTAGGTCAAGCTCTGTATTCTGCCATAAGTCTTTTGGGAATAATTATATATATGTGTACATTACATATATATATATATATATATTAACCTATATAGACAATAGTAATAATACTTTATGGAGAAACATAATTGAAGACTAAAAAAAAAAAAAAATAATAGATCAGAGTGATGCTCCAGGATGAGAAAAACATTTTCCCCAAAATGCCAAATTTGATCAAGAGATTTCTAAGTTAAACACCTTCTAATTTTGAAAAATGTGGTATTTTAAATCTATAATGAATAGAGTAATGCTTACAGATAGTATTACTCTAAACAGCTAATAACCATCATTTGGAAGAAAATATAGTATCTGTATTTTATACCATAACCAAAGTGAATCCCATGTGTAAAAGATTATTAAACAACTTTGATGGAATGTACGTGGCTAGTTTTCATTTATACATAGGAGAATTTCATTGTATAAACACAAAATGAAGAAAGTAACTAGTTGTAAAAAACAATGAAAATAAGTAGAAAGAAAATTAAGCAAAATATTTGCAAAACATATGAGTGACAGAGTGTTGGGTGGTCAGAATCTTATGTGGCCTCCTAAGGGTTTTTGCCTAATCCTTAGGAGGGTGAATATTATGAGACATAATGCATCAATTAGGGCTTTTGCAGATGTAATTAAGCTTATTAATCACTTAAATTTGAGTTAATCAGAAAAGAGATTAACCAGGCGGTTCTAATCTAATCACGTCAGCTTTTAAAAATCAGTAAGATTTCTACAGCTGGTCATAATTGGGTAAGTCAGAGACACTGGAAGAACAAGAAAGATTTAAATGTTGATGTTGGTTTAAATATGGAGGAGTCCATGGTGAAAACTGTGGGCAGCCTCAGGGAGCTGAGAGCAATGCCCAGGTGACAGATAGAAAAGAAATGGGCACTTCACTTCTGCAACCACAAGGAATTGAATGAGCTCGGAAGGGACTGATCCCCATTGCCTCCAGATAAGGGCCCAGAATGGCTGAAATCTTCATCTTGGTCTTCTGAGACTTGAATTAGAGAACCTAGTCAAGCCTGCCCAGATTTCAAACTACAGAACTGTGAAATTACAAATGTGCATTGTTTTAATCTCCTAAATTTGTGGGATGTTTTAATGCAGCAATTAAAAATAATAAAATGCTGAATACATTACTATAAGTAGTCAAAGGCAAGCAAGGCACCACTCATGCAATACTTTGCTTAGAAATCTCATCAGCCAAATATCCAATGTTATTGCTCACAAATCTGTCCTTCCACCACCACTAGACCACAGTTCAGTCAAGTTCTTTGCCACTTGTAACAAGGATCGTCTTTCCTCTACTTTCCAATAACATGTTCCACTTTTCCATCTGAGACCTCATCAGAGTCATCCTTAACATCCACGTTTCTATCACGCATCTCAAAACTCTCCCAGCCTCAACCCATTAACCAGTTCCAAAGCCACTTCTACATGTTTAGGTATTTGTTACGGCAGCACTCTACTCTTGGTACCAAAATCTGTCTTAGTCAGCTCAGGCTGCCATAACAAATACGTCGACTAGGTGGTTTAAGCACAGAAATTTACCTTTTCTGAAGGCTGGAAGTCTGAGATCAGGGTGCCAGCATGGCTAAGTTCTGAAGGGAGCCCTCTGATTGGCTTGTGGAGGCTGCCTTCTTACTGTGTCCTAACACGGTGGAGAGAGAGAGAGAGAGAGAGAGAACAAGCTCACTGGTGTCTCTCATTAGAAGGGCACTAATCCCACCACGAAGGCTCCACGCTCATGACTTCATCTAAACCTAATTATCTCCCAAAGGCCCCATCTCCAGCTACCATCACATTGGGGTTAGGGCTTCAACACACGAGTTATGAGGTGATATACAATTCAGTTCATAGTACTTGACATGACAATATCGTCCCCCAAATGACTTAATTCCTTATCAAGTTGCTTAATCTTTTCCTTTTTTTTCTATCTCATATTTTATTTTCCCTTCCGTTCCCTAGATTGTATTTTGCTTTATGCATCTCTGATTACAAGCTTTTTTCCTTCACTTGTTTTCTTGGTGATAGCATGTTGGGAGGAAGATGCAGAAAATGCATGCATGTGTCCTCCCTAGTCAGAAGATGTCAATTTAAATCAATGAATAAATAATGTCCTAGATTACTTGAGGGCTGCACAATGTGGAAACATATCCATACTATCTGGCAGTCATAATTGAGTGAGGGAGATACATACAAAAAATAAGCAACTCAAGGGAAATTATTGTGCATGCTACAGAAAAGATATGAAAAAATTGCTATGGGAGCATAGAGAAAGGAAAAAATAATAATGAAAGAGAGAAACAGAAAAAAAGTAATATGTGAAGTGAGCCTTCAAATACTCTGTTGAAAGAGAATTCTGCATCCTTTCTTCCTCAATCTCTATGCCTCCCTTTTTCCTCAGTGTATAGCTCCCTTTTCTCTCCATGAACTCTTAGCGTCTTTATCCTGTTTCCCTCTGCTTCTAGCTCTGACTGTTATTCAGGCACGGTCCACTCCTGTCCTGGCCACCGAGCCTTGGAAACAGCATTTTTGCCTGACACACACATCTCTAGGGGCCTATGGAGGCAAGGATTGAAATCTTCCTTGGAAGCAAGAGGGAGTTCAGCCTGGGACAAGCTAATAAGAGAACGGGCCAGGAATGAGTCCCCAGCCTGGGCTAGAGGAAGTATGCCTTGGTTTTTATGCAAAAATAGAGTTTATCAGTCCTCCTGGTGGTGTTTCCCTCAGGGGTGTGGCCGACTGTAAGTGAAGTGTCTGAATCCAGAATCCTCAGGAGCTACATTTTAAAATTAAAGAGCAGGAAACACAGAAACTGATTCTCCTTGGGAAATCACTTTCTGCATTGTCTGTTTTAATTTCCTCATTATATCTGTTATATAATTGACTTTTCCTCACTTTACATTTCTATGAAAAAAGAAAATTACAGTAAAATTATAGAAAAAGACAGATATTCTAAAACACTTTTTGAATTAAAATACAATATAGATTTTCTTCTCAAAGAATACTATTGTGCTCCAACACACTTCAACAACCACAACACAATATTACAGGCTATTTGGAACTCTGAGAAGTTTCATGAAATGTAAGAGAGAAATGTGTGAATTTGAAGTAAAAGTGATGACAGCATAATCAGATGCTCTGTAAGTTTCTCCAGTTGTGCCTACAAGAAAATACGTGAAGGACAGAAGTTTAGAGAAAAAATATATCTAACACCTGATAGGAATCATTAATATGTCAACTTCACAATGCAAAGAACAATAAAAGTCTGTCATAACAATTTCTGGTTTTTAAACCTGGTTTTATCAATCTAAAAATATATGTATATCCACTATTCGATAGGTACTATGACGCATCTAATTTTATAAGAAAATATACTGGCTACCCATGAGATTAAGAATATTAAAATATTTTCAACTTAGCTATATCACTTAAGGAATTAAAGGATGAAGTAAATTACTGCTAACTGCCAAAGAGCATCCCTTCTTTGCTCTGTTAGTATTCTAACCCCCGCAAGGAGCTTTTTGTTAGTCATTGTTATGATATTCATCTTTTGCAAGTGGATTGCTGCTAATGAACTCATTCCTGTTTCAAGAATCCTTTTTATACTTATTTGTGAAAAATGGATTGTGCATTTCCTTTCTGTTTTCCTGAAATCAGGGGAGTATTAAATTAATGGCTACTTATAACAAGATAATAAATTAGCAGTGCTGATAAAATTATATGCATATTAATTTTGGAGATTCAAAGTACATGCTTCAAGGGTATCTCATATAGGTAAAAAATGAGCTAGCATATATTAAACACCTGCTAAATTATATTATAGCAATTACTGCATTAAGGTAATAATTTTAAGCATGTATAAAAAAAGAAAACATAAGGTTTCTTTTATCAGTGGCCTTTAACACAGAAATCATATTTTAAATATAATATGTCTAAATTTGATTCTAAAAATAATAATAGTGGGGCTGGCCCAGTGGTGCAGCAGTTAAGTTTGCACGTTCTGCTTCTGGCGGTCTGGAGTTCGCCTGTTCGGATCTTGGGTGCAGACATGGCACCATTTGGCAAAAGCCATGCTGTGGTAGGCATCCCACGTATAAAGTAGAGGAAGACGGGCACGATGTTAGCTCAGGGCCAGACTTCCTCAGCAAAAAGAGGAGGATGGCAGTAGTTAGCTCAGAGCTCATCTTCCCCACAAAAAATAAATTAAAAAAAATAAATAAAAATAATAATAGTGTGAAATGTATGTCATCACATATTAAATGTTCTAATACCTACGACATGAAAAATTTAAAAAACAAATTATATCATAAAATTTATTGTTGGTTTTAACATTGCATTGAATCAATCTAAATCAAAAATACTTTAATACTGAGAAAGAAAGTCTTCCACTTTTCTTAATTATGTAGGCAATTAAAAATTTTTGCCTAGGGGCCAGCCCACTGACATAGTGGTTAAGTTTGTGCATTCCACCTCGATGGCCCAAGTCCACAGGTTTGGATCCCTGGTGCAGACCTACACACCACTCATCAAGCCATGCTGTGGTGGCATCCCACATACAAAACAGAGGAAGATTGGCACAGATATTATCTCAGTGACAATCTTCCTCAAGCAAAAAGAGGAAGATTAGCAATAGATGTTAGCCAAAAAGTTTTGCCTGTTCTTAAGTAGTCAAAAGTTGATGGATTGTAAGATTAGTAAAAATGGACCAGCACATGTATTATATGGTGATCCTTCTCCATTTGCTGATACTTTTGGCGGTATACAGAAAAAAGTTCGCTTGTGCCGACAAGATTACAATAGAAACAAATTTAGAAGCAGGCTCACATTTTCATCTTTCTCAGGGAACTATTCTAACTTCGTCATGTGTTTTTAAGAGAATGTTGTTTGTTTGTTTTTAGAATGAATTACTCTATCCTTAAAAAATCTATAGTTGAAAAAGCAACAAGGTATAAAAAATATAAATAAATAA
Organism: Equus caballus; assembly: GCF_041296265.1. Taxonomy (NCBI): domain Eukaryota; kingdom Metazoa; phylum Chordata; class Mammalia; order Perissodactyla; family Equidae; genus Equus; species Equus caballus. Next base: position 104,683,475 of record NC_091685.1, read on the forward strand.
GTAAAATTTGAGCAGGACATATGAAGTGGTATTTCTAATTTATTATTCATGAAGTTGTTTTGCCAAGGAATTGCAAATAATTCTAATCAGAGGATTGATTCCCATCTCTGATATTCTGTTTCTTAGTTAATATTCCCCTAAATACTTCCAATCTGATTCAGAGTGTACACCAGTTCTACATCAAGGCTGAAGATAATCTTGCATTGCCATCCTAATTTCTGACTAATTCAATTGGTTATTTAGTCAGCAGTTATTTATTTAGTGCTGACTACATATCAGGAATCTTCTAAACACTGGAGATACAACAGTGAGCAGAACAAATGTCCTGCTTCACTGGGCCTCCATTCCAGCAGGAGGGGACAGTGAATGGGAGGTGATAAGTGCCACAAAGAAAATAAAACAGGGCTCAATGACCAAAATGGTGATGTATGAGATCCCAGCCTCTCTGTGCTCCCACAAAGATCAACAATTAGACAGCCATCCATGAACAAAAACAGCTCTGCGAGAGCTCTAGAAGCCACTTAAGAAATTTTAGCAACACAGTGGAACAAAAAAATGAGAATAATTGAACAAGAAGAGAAGGAAGATAGTTTCATTTTGTCTGCATCATCCCATTCCCCAAGCTGGCATTTCTCAGTGCCAAGAGGAAACTTCCCAGCTAGAAGGTGACTTCATCTCCAGTAAAGGAAAAGTGGGTGAGCAACCAACTTCTCTAGCCTTTTAGGACACTACACAAAGGTCCACTTCAGTTTCACCCCACCCAGACTGGAAAAGTTGAGATACATAGAGGCAGCTAGAAACAAGGGAAAAAAGCAGGGGTTATTTATAGCAGCCCTGTAACAGGAGCAATTTTGGTTCACAGAGACCTGTTCTACAGACAAACTCAGAAGATTTTTCCACTAAAGAAGGAACCCACAGCCAGAACAGTTGCATGGACTCTCTGAAGACTTTGTCAACATTCATCCCACAGATATTGTTGTTGGCAGACTTATGGTATACCATCAAGATAATGCATGCATCTTTGAAGTCCCACAAAGACAAGCAAAGGAGAAAAGGGTAGGGAGCTTATTTAAATAAATAATACCTGAAAATATCCCAAACGTGAGGAGAGATTTGAGCAGCCAACTTCATGAAGCTAATGGGTCACCTCAAAAATTTCAGTCCAGAATGATCTTCTCCAACACATAATAATAAAATTGCATGATAACCAACAGAAAGAGAGAATTTAAAAAGTAACAAGAAAAAATATTTCTCTCATACTAGGGAAACTCCATAAGGCTATGAGCAGATTTCTCAACAGAGACCTTGCAAGCTAGTAAAGAATGGGATGAAATATTCAAAATGCTGAAAGAAAGAAACTGCCAACGAAGAATTCTTTACCCAGCAAAGTTGTCCTTCAGAAATGAACATGAGCTAAAGACTTTCCCTAATAAACAAAAGCTGAGGGAACTAATCAAACTAAACCTACTTTACAAGAAATGCTGAAAGGAGTTCTTCAAGCTTAAATGAAAGGATGCTAATTACTAGCATGAAAATGTACGAAATTACGCAAGACACTGTTAAAGGTAAGCATATAGTCAGATTCAGAATACACTAATACTTCAATATGGTCATGTGTTAACAACTTAATCCTAATATAAGGTTAAAAGACACAAGTAGTATAAATAGCTATAGCTACAACAATTTGTTACTAGATACACAATATAAAAAGATGATGTAAATAGTGACATCAAAAGCATAAAAGGGAAAAGTAAAAAGGTAAACTTTTTATATGCTTTTGAAATTGTTATCAGCATAAAACACACTTTTTATATATAACATGTTTTATGTAATCCTCATGGTAACCACAAAGCAAAACCTACAGTAGATTCATTTAAGATAAGAGGGGAATCAGAGCATACTACTATGGAAAATCATCACTTCACAAAGGAAGAAGAAAGGAACAAGGGGACAACAACAAATCAAGAAAAAATAAATAAGATGGTATTAGTAAGTCCTTATCTATCAATAATCACTCTAAATGTAAATGGAGTGAATTCTTTTATCAAAAGACATTGAGTGGCTGGATGGATAAAAAAAATTGAGACCCAACTATATGCTGCTTATAAGAGACTCTCTTCAATTTTAAAGACACATATAAGCACAGAGTAAAATGATGGAAAAAGATATTCCATGCAAGAGAAAATCAAAAGAGAGCAGAGATAGCTATACTTATATGAGACAAAATAGATTTCAAGCCAAAAAAGGTAATGACAGACAAGGATGGTCATTGTTCAATGTTAAGGGTATCAACTCATCAAGGAGATACCACAAACATAAATATATACACATCCAACAGCAGAACACCTAAATATATTAAGCAAATAAAGATCTGAAGGGCGAAATAGACAACAATACAATAACATTAAGGGACTTCAAAACCCAGCTTTCAATAATGGATAGATCATCCAGACAGAAAATCAACAAGGAAATTTTAGACTTGACCTACACTTTAGACCAAATGGACCTAACAGATGTATACAAAACATTCCATCCAGAGCAGCAGACTGCACCTTCTTCTCAAGCACACATAGAACATTATCTAGCATAGATCATGCGATAGGTCACAAGACAAATCTTAGCAAATTTAAGAAGAATGAAATCACACTAAATATCTTTTCCAACCACAATGGTATTGGAGGGAATCAAAATTGACCACCTCAAAATGGATCTCTTTGGCTTGATTATTTTTAAGAACAAAAGACTCTGAAAGAAATTTTGACCTTCCCTCTAACTGCCTAAAAGAATTTAAGCTAAAAGACCTGTCCCTAGGACAGGCCATCACCATAGATAAATCTGGGTGAGCCTAGGTTGGGAGGATCCTTGCTGGTGCCCACTCTAATCCAAGTTCTGTTTACCAAACATTTGTTTTTCCATTTCCATGTGAATTGCTTTCCTCCCCTTTGAAGTCCCAAACTACTACGCCCAAGGTCCTCCTTTGTAAACTACCAAAGGGTTGGATTTTAAAGAAGAAATCAAAAGGAAAATAAAAAAAAAAATCTTGGATTAAATGAAAGTGAAAGCACAAAATATCAAAACCCATAAGATGGTGTGAAAGCAGTTCTAAGAGGGAAGTTTGGATTGATAAATGTCTATATTAAGGAAAAGAAAGATCTCAAATAAACAACCTAACTTTATGTCTCAAGTCACAAAAGAAAGAACTTACTAAGCCCAAACTTAACAGTAGGAAAAAATAACAAAGATCAGAGTAGAAATACATGAAACAGAGACTTGAAAAACAGAAGAAGATTGACAAAACTAAGAGCTGGGTTTTTTGAAAGATCAACAAAATTGACAAACTTAGCTGGACTAAGGAAAAAAAAAGAGAGGACTCAAATAAATAAAATCAGAAAGGAAAGAAAAGACATTACAACTGATACCACAGAAATATAAAGGATCATAAGAGACAACTATGAATAATTATACCTCAACAAGTTAGATAACCTAAAAGAAATGGATAAATTCCTAGACACATACAAACTATCAAGAATGAATCACGAAGAAATAGAAAATCTGAGTAGATCGATAACAAGTAAGGAGATTAGATCAGTAATCAAATAACTCCCAACAAGGAAAGGTCCAGGATCAGACGGCTTCACCAGGGTATTCTATCAAACATTTGGAGAAGAATAAATACCAATCTTTCTCAAACTATTGTGTGAGAAAGGAAGTTCACAGTATCAGATGGAATTACAAAAACTAAAAAGCAGTAAGTTAAAGTATATTGCTGTAGTATTCTTACTTTTTACATGAAGTTACATAAAATTCTTTCATGAAAGATGGTGTTAAGTTGCAGATTTGAACCCTAGAGCATATACATGAATACACACACACACACACACACACACACACACCTTTGGCTGATGATGAGGATTTTAGGCTGGTTACTTTTAAAACTGCAGATGAGAAGCAGGCTCCAAGGAGCAGAGTTTGCTTGCCCTTTGTTGGGAGGCATTTACATTTGTGGGGGAAACCCCCATCTGTGGGGATGCCTCCCTCTCTGTGCCAGGAAGAATGGAGATGACCTTGTCTCTAGAAACTCTTAATCAATGCCAAAGGCAAGAACTTAAATTGGTTACTGTCTGGCAACCTCATGTAACTGATTTAGGGTGGTGGCTTCTGGCCCTTGCTTAATCCGATTTGATTCTTATCTAAAAGTTGTGGGACCACCCAATGGCCAGACCCCACCTGCACTGATACCATTTTAACTTTTTTCCATGTTCTTTCCTCTGTCTTGTAAAGGCATGGCTCACATACCTATGCCTTAAATTTAGCCTTACTCTCCACCCATGTTTGCAGCAGTAGCAGGGGCAGCAGCAGCGGCTTCTGCTGCCCGTGGGTCCTGTCCCCACGCAGCAGCCTGACTGCCCATGGGTCCTGTCCCCATGCTATTCCATACTATTCTCTAAATAAAAGAGCGCTACTGCCAGATCTTGAGAGTCCAAGAAATCTTTCTTTCCACTCCTCAGCTCACCGACCCCGCATCAGCTGAGAAACCAATAAAAGAGATCAAATATAATACTAAGGAATACCAGATTAATCCAAAATATGGAAGAAATAAAAGGGAAAAAAGGCACTAAAAAACAGAGGGGTCGAACATAAAATAAAGAGGAAGATAGTAGATCTAAACCAAACCATGTATAAACAACTACATTAAATATAAATAGAATCATATCAGAATTAAAAGGAACAGTTTGTCAGACTGCATTACAAACAAGAGGAGGAAATGTGTTGATTATGAGATGCTCTATAAACATTAAAAAAAGGGACATTAATAGTAATAGGATGGAAAAATATGTACTCTGCAAATATTAATCATGCAAAAACCAAATGGCTATATTAAAATAGAAATGTAGACATCAAAACAAGGAGACCTAAAACAGGTATCGAAGGTCGTTTGATAAATAAAATAGTTGATTACTCATGAAGACCTACCAATCAAATTAATTTGCCCCAATACAGAGATTCTGAATATCTAAAGTGAAATTTGAAAGAACTAAAGAGAGAAATAAAGAAATCCACAATTGTAGTTAAAAATTTTAATATCCTTCTCTCTATACTTGATAGAATTATTAAAAAAAAGTATAAAGGATATTAAACATTTGAACAATTATCAACCAACTTGACCTAATTGACAAGTGAAGAACAATAAGTCACCAAGTGCAGAATGTGTATTCTTCTCAATTGCACAGGGAGCATTCAACATTAATGTCAAACGCACACAGAAAATTCAACTTGATTGAAATAATAAAATGTGTTTACTTTCTAAAAAAAGAAATCCATGTGTTTGTACATAGTAGGTTTATTCATAATAAACAAACCATAACACCTAAAATACCCATCAACTGGTGAATCAATAATAAAAATGTGGCAAATTCATATGGAAGAATGCTACTCAGCATACATGGGAAAAAATATTGATACAAACAATATGAATGAATCTAGCAAACGTGCTGAAAGACAGAAGTAAAATGAAAAGAATAGAAACTGTGTTATTACATTTATAGGAATTTATAGAATAAGTTAAGCCAACCAATGTTGAAAAGAATGAGAGTATGAGTGTTTTCTGAGTGAGATTTTGACTGGGAGGGCCACAGCATAGCTTCTAGGGCAAAAGAAGTTTTCTGCTTCTTGAGAGGTGTATTTGTTTCACAGGTCTATGCGCTTTTTAAAACTAATTGACTAATAAACTTAAGATTTTTTCATTTCACTGTATGTAAATTTTAGCTCAATTAAAATGTACATGTGTTAAATTTTGTTGTATTAGATTTTTATCAATAAAAATCTCTATATTGTAATTGAATAGAAATACAGGTTAGTAAAGATTGTATTAGGACAGACTAATACTTTATATATGTTATATTAATATCTCTGTAATATGCATTGGCTTACATATGCTACTTTTAGACATATTTCAAAAGTAAATACTGTGGATGTTTAAGAATGTCAAATACTACACTAACAGCATAAAACATTTTCAAAGTACTTTCAAATAATATATTAATACTTTTCTAAGATATCATAAATTCAGTGATGTCACAGAAATATGTTATCCTAACTTTTAATGTAAAACCCAAGATAATATGCTACAATTATTCTACAAAAGTATTTTTGGCAATTCTTTACAATGGAACCATTAATTTGTTTTAATTAAGATTTCTAAAATTAATTTTCAAATGTTTAACTGCTGGACCATGGCATCCTGAGAAATAATAATTACCTGTCCAATTGCAAAAGCAAAGTGCACTATTACAATTCACTTGGCTTTCTTTAGTCTTGCTTCCTATATTCCTATTCACTTGAACAATATCATTAAGTTCTGAAGTTGATTATATGGGCTGCTTTGTGAATAGGGACAAGCAGCATTTCAGACAGCTAAAAATAACGTTCTATCTGCTTTTAAGTGAAATACTTACACCCGTCATCCGCTTTGAAGAGTATGTACTAAATATTAGAATTAAAATGTACGCTACTTTAAATCTGCTCTGGAAAACTGAGAATTAACTTAGCGATAGTTAACATTTTAGTTGTATCTTTAAAATAACATTTTAATATTGTGCCTTTCCATTCCCAAAATTTAAGTCCTTTAAAGCATTCTCAGTCGTTAATTATGAGTAGAATAACAATACTTTCTGTTTTTTTCTTTTACGGTTTGAAGAAAAACAATGTTATGATGTTAGAAACAATTTTCCAACACATTATGTAATCTGAAGAAAGGTTGATGTACAGAAGCTAATTTTTATATGTAATTAAAGGAATTAGATTTTAAGGGCAATATTTGTGAAAATATGGATTAATAATTGTAAGATAAAATATAAATATTGGTGTTATTATTGTTTATAATTTTGACATGCATAACCTGAATATTTTAATTAAATATTCCAGTAAATTAATCTAACATATCAATACAACTTACATAACATTGAGATACTGTGAATTATGAGATACATAATAAGTGGATCATATATGAGGGGAAATCTTTTATAAAAATATGAAATCTATAGAGTTTTCTTCTCACACTGATAGTTCTCAGCAAAATCAACATCTTTCATTTTATGCTCTCACATTAAAAATAGTAGTCCTTGCATTCTGTTTGCATCCAGGTAGTCTGATTTAGGCTCGAATTGCCCAGGTGAAGGTGTCAGTTTGTCCAGTATCAGCTGCAAGTTCAAGTGTAGGGTCTGTGTGGGGTCCTCTAATGTTGACACCAGTTAAACAGTTTTGATGGAGACAAGCACAACATCCAGTGCTTTCAGACCTTGTCCTTGATCCTGTCCACGAGTGTACTCTCTCATCCATCCCTTTTAATTACCTTCTCCAAACTAATTACAAAGCCTCAAGCTTTGAGCACATATGTAAGTTTTCTTCTTCCACCCATCTTTGGCTATCACTATTTCAAATATGTGACTCTCTAATTCTCAGCCAGAAAGCACAGTACCAAGAGGGAGTGATGATAGCTTCCCATCTTGACGTATACTTTGTTCACAGTGGAAGGCGATGCTCTAACGCCTGGCTATATTTATGTTCTCCAGGTCCCTTTCTTTGCCCACCAACATACTCCACCCCAAATACCCTTCTGCCACACTTCCCTGCCCCAATTATTGAACATCTGTCACTTTGTTCCTCTATTTACTGTCCCTGGTCTCCAGTTCCAAAAACATATGAAGTCCCAGATCTCAAAGTGGTGGACTGCTTGCCCATTAGGAAGTGGTGAAAACGTATTTTATAGGAGAGAGAAAATAAAGAACCTCGTAAGTGTTAGGAAGTCAACGTGACAATGAGTACCGGAATTCCCAGTTTTATAGACAGCCCAAGAGGATTAAATAGTAACTGAAGAACAAGGGATGGGATTCCATCTCGTACCCCTTTTTGTCCCATTCAAAAAAAGGAAAAGAGGGGCTGGCCTTGTGGCCGAGTGGTTAAGTTCACGCGCTCCACTACAGGTGGCCCAGTGTTTCATTGGTTCGAATCCTAGGCGAGGACATGGCACTGCTCATCAAACCACGCTGAGGCAGCATCCCACATGCCACAACTAGAAGAACCCACAACGAAGAATATACAACCATGTACAGGGGGGCTTTGGGGAGAAAAAGGAAAAAATTAATATCAAAAAAAAAAAGGAAAAGAAAAGAAAAACAAGATTACCTCTGGGAAAGCACTAGAGAAAGAATGTTGTGCCAAATATTATGGGCCTAATTATCCTTAAAAATCGTCACCAGCTGTGGGTTACAATAATTTACAAGGCTTGAAATACTTTTGTCTCAAAATGGGGTTTTAAAAATATAAACATATAGGTAAGAAAAGGACATAATTTAAGCTGTATGAAGCATAAAAAAATGAAATAAACAAACTAGATTACCTGTGGGGAGATATTAGAAAGAATGGGAACTTTGATGGAACAAAGATAAACTCTTATTTCTTTTTATTATTACCCAGGGCTTCGTCTGTAAGCAAAATATTGGGAGCTCAATTCAGAGGAATTTAGCCTCCTGAATTGTTGTCTACAGATGTTCCTTATTAGGAAGTAGGGCAGTATATTCAGTAAATATTATCATCGCTCCTTCTTAAGAAATGGGAAAGTCTCATTAAATAGAAAACTATGTTCTTTACTATTGTCTTTCCCCTGATAGTGGCTTAAACCATTTTTCTTCATTAAATGAAAATGTACTTCATACTTTTTAGGAAAATTATCAGCCAGTTTGAAAACTTGTGTAGATACTTTTTGGATGGAGCTGGGACTTAAAATGAGTGCTTTTGTCTATTAACTGTCACCCACATTAAACTTGTGAGTATCGGAAGAAGCAAAGAGATGTGGATTCCATGTAGACAAAGCAGTGAGATAGAATGAGATGCCCCCAAATGCAGAGCTCTATGATTCTCAGCATAAAATTACTGATAACAAAGACACTAGAAGCTGTGTCTGGGGAGGCTGTGCTGACAAAAAGAAGGGCATCACTATACAAACTGTGTGGTACATGTGAAGCATCGTGTATGAAGAGGAATATAGGAAAATGGGGGTGATGTTGAGCTTCCTGTGAATTCAACAGCTTAAGCTTCAGAAGGAATGAGTGAAATCAGCTACTTAATGTGTTTTCTACAAAATCAGAATTTAGAAATTTACTCAAAATATTTTAGTTGTTTCAGGCAAAGCTTAAATAATATGCTTTTCACTCCAGATCTCGTATTATCTAACTTATTGTATGTGTGCATATATACATATATAAGCACATTTAACTATGACAGGTCACACAAATAAAACAACCTGAAAGGAAGCTATAAGTAAGTTTTTGAGACAAGCGAGATATTAGTGGAATACGGAAAAATATATTTTAAAATTTCCCTATGATTTATTATTGGGAGTGGGAATAATTTAAGGTAATCAATAAAAACTGTATATTATCTCTGATTCTAAGATATCTCTTATGTTTAGAAAAGAAGTCACTGCCAAGCTGTGATTCATTATATCTGAAGGTGAGTCCAGGGAAAGTACACGTGTGTGTGTGTGTGTGTTTAAGCCATCTGTAAGATTCTGATGATCAGCTAGCTTTAATGACTGATAAAATAATTTATCCAAAGAAAGACGTGATACCAGGCCAGTTGATATGAACTGAGTCCACGAGCTTTCACATAATTAACTATTGGGATTGAGACCTGAGGTCACCTTTGTCAACATGATTTAACTATTTGTTCTGGAAAATTATTACTCCATTAAATGTGACTAAAAAAACACACACTCAATAAGTAATTTCACTGCTTGCTTCAGAAAACTTGTTACTAACTGTGCTAGTTCCCTAGGGCTGCCATAACCAATTACCACAAACTGAGTAGCTTAAAAACAGAAATTTAGGGGCCAGCCCTGTGGCTGAGTGGTTAAGTTTGTGGGCTCACTTCAGCGGCCCGGGGTTCATTGGTTCAGATCCTGGGCACGGACAGACACACCGCTCATCAAGCCACGCTGTGGTGGCATCCCACATGGAAAAACTAGAATGACATACAACTAGGATATACAACTATGTACTGGGGCATCGGGGAGAAAAAAAAAGAGAGAGTAAGACTGGCAACAGATGTTAGCTCAGGGCCAATCTTCCTCACCAAAAAGCATACCTAAAAACAAACAAAGAAACACTCTAAAAAACCCAGAAATTAGTCTGCCACTGTTCTAGAGGCTGGAGTCTGAAATGAAGGAGTTGGCAGGGCCGTGCTCTCTTCTGAGGCTCTCCGGGAAGACCCCTCCTTGCCTCTTCCTAGCTTCTGGGGATTGCCATCGCTCATTGCTATCCTTTGGCCTGGAGACATACCCCTCCAGTCACTGCCTCCTTCATCACGTGCAGGTCTCTCTGACCATGATGGTGTGGAAGGTCTCATCTTTGATCTGCGCTTTGATTCCTTTTTTGCTGAGCTGCAAAATCCTGAATTTATTTTGTCTGATAGAAATGCAAAACTCTTTTATGTGAGTTCATTGATTATCTAATAACATTTGAAAAATCTTATTCCTAGTAGAAGTTTGCTATGTTATGAGTGACCTATTACTGTTTTTCTTTCTGACTCTCCTAATCACTTTGTGCTTTGAGTATCCAAGGATAGAGTACAGGTGGAGATTGATACAAACGTCTCTTAGGCTGACCTTGAAGATGACAAGTTCAGAAGGTCTTTTCACACTGGCATCTTTATAGGGAAAATTCTGCATTGGAGTCATCTCAAAGTGTAGGAAAAATTTCCATATTATTGTCTTGTCTTATTTCTGAAAGCCTGATTCCAGAAGACACCTCCTCTCTGAATATCCTGTCTACTGGGAATTTAAAATTTGGGAGATTGAAATTAGAGACAGCAAATCATTAGTTAGGGGCCAAGACACAAAGTAAGCAAATAAGATGTATCACCAACGATTGCCATGTTCATTTCAGGCCAACTCCTTGCCACCTCTGGCCTGGACTCATGCTTCTATAAACTTATATCATGTGTCGACTCTTTCTAAGTGTCATGATATCACTGAGCATAATTTGGAATTCAGTAGTCACATTAGGGAACTTTTGATATGAACGATGTTGTTTGAGAGGTGCCATGGAAAAAGGAGGATCAATAATTCAAATATCCAATGCTCTGCTTTATTTTTGTTATAAGGAATCTTCCAAAAGAAATTCAAACTGTAAAATTGTTTTTTTAAAAAACAACCTCAAAATATCTTTCTTTAAGATACCCTCAAATCACAGCTTAAAACTGCTTTCAGTATATTATTTCTCTTCCCATTCTATGATCTTCCATTATCCTCCATTCATATCCCTCCTTTTTTACTTCTTCATTTTCTCTCTGGTCAATCAGAAACCTCCAAAATCTGATAGCCTCTTGAAGTGAAACTTGCTTAAAAGCAGGACGAGCCATTTATGATTGGTTTTAAGCCTAGTTTCAGCCTGATCAAAGAGTCATTGCTCAAGATTTTAGATAGGAAGGAATTCAAAGACTACAATAATTTGTAAAGAAAGGCTCAAGAAGACAGAATAATGACATTTTGCCATTGCGTGGTAAAAACGAGACACTTACAGCATGGACGTTACTTCTAAGACCACTGGTACGGCACAAGGTGTAGTGAAAATATGAACACTGATATTCATTTAGCTTCCCTAAGGACTATTTCTGCAGTCATTTGTCTGGAATGTGGTCCATATATTCCAAAAGATCACTTTTCAATCTTCATTGTTACTAAAATGTATATAAAAATGTAAAATTAGAATAATGGGTGTTTTTTAAAACAGACTGGTACCAAATCTAGAAACTTCTCCCCAGTTGTTCTGTTATTTGGAAGCTGGGTTAACTAGTTTAGACATACACTTTAATGATTGTCTTAAATATCGTTGTGCATCCACAGATAAAAAAAAGATAATCCAACAAAAAGAACTGAAATATTTCGTTTTCACAGGTGTTCAAAGAACCATCATAGGAAACTTGATACTATAGAGCCTGACCCTTCAAACAGCGGTGCAGATCTGGATGGAACACAGACCTAGATACCATCAGCCTATGTTTCAGGTTAGGATAAATGGAGAATGAACTTGAAAGTGACAGAAAACTGAGATGATCTACTTAAACTCAACTGATGGGAATGTGAACTGAGTTGAACTATGTTGACATCGATTAACAGTTTGCTCCCAGATTTCTTAACCAGGAAAGTCAGACTCTAAACCAGTAAATAACTTCACTGTTTGCTTTAGAAAATTCTGGTAATCCAATTATGTAGGCAAATAATGTGTTCACTTGGCCAAGTCGCTTTCTATTCTTGTCAACGCTTTGCTCAGCTGGACAAACCACTCACTTTTTGGAACAAAAATTTGCTCATCAGAATCCTCTTCAAGATTTTCATCCTACTGGGTCTGCTGATGCTACACAGTGTGCCAGGAAATTTGCCCAGTGCAATCAGTGGCCTGCCTTTATAGATCTGCTTTAAAGCCCGCAAGCCAAGACCCTCAAACTCTGTACATATCTTTCATCAGATTCCTCCTTTTGAGACATTACTGAGGCAATGTCAGGGTAGTAATTCTTCCATGTTGCAGCAAAGGGAGTGACTTCAACTTTGATAAAATTTATTTTAGTGGTCCTTATTCAAATGTGACAGCGGAAAGCAGATTAAAATATACCGCGACAGTTTACCCATTAGAAACCTTTGCCAGCAAGTAAAGGGGCTTATTGGGAAAGCAAGGAAGTTTTTCAATTTAAATATATTTGTTAAGGCCACTATTATTTACTTGCTTATTAATTAATTGATTAATGGGTTGATTTTTAAAGTCTAGGATTTTGTTTTTTGATAATTCAGAGCTGATTCAGGGTAATACATGTTTCGTACCCTCCTACTTCTCAGTTAAGTACTTTAACCAACTAGGAAACCTGAAAAATTAATTCTAGATTGCTCCAATTTCCTGTATTCATTCTATTATAACTAGCATTGATGTTAAAATGATATTCAACAAAAATAAATTTTGCAGTGCATTCCAAAATAAGGCCTTTTTATAAGATGTATATGGATAGACAGATAAGAAGATAGATAGATGATAGAGATTAATAAATATATGTAAACATACATGTATAGATATACAGATATATTGATATACAGATAATGGCACTTTTCAGTTATATCTAGGCTTGACACTAGCATCTAAGTATGTTAGGCTGAGCAGATGTTAGTATGTGGTGTCTTTCTAAAATGCCAATAGTTTTAAAATGGAGACGGTGTATGAAGTTGTGTTATATTTCAGAAGCATTAGAGTGTTAAAAAGTATGTTTTGTTATGAAGGACACGCATCATTAAATCTAAATCACTGATAATTTAACCTAGGAATAGGCAGTTCAAGTACTTTACCTATGGTCACAAAGAAAATAAAAGCTGAATTATAGCCACCTAGAGCAAAAGTTCTTTTTAAATGTAAAACCTTTAGGAGAAATATCCTGATGTTCTTTTGAAAATCACAGAATCTACTTTTTGACATATAGCTCATTTAAAGTGTTAATAAAATTACAATCATTTGTTAAAATAAATAAACCATTGCTTTTTGAAACTTCTTGAATCTGATGTTTATAGTAAAATGAATTTCAAGGTTATAGGTTTTTGTGTTTCTTTAACCAAATCACCACTCACATCAATAAATACCTCTAATTGTTAACATGTAGGAATTTTAGCAATGCAAGAGATGAATGTCTATATACTTTTGTAGAAAGAAATATGTGACTATAATATATAAATTAACCTATATGACATATGTCACAGTGTTTGAAGAATTTAGTGATTTTTCCAAATCTAGAGATTTATGTATTCTAATATCTCTACTTTTTTCTTTGATATAAAAATATGTTTGCATACATAGATAAAAGATATATCACTCATTGAAATGATTCTTTTGCAATAAATACACAGGGGAAAATAGTTTACGGTAATGATCATTGTCAATGTTTACTTTTAGTTCTTATTCTTCGTGGAATTTATTTCTAATTACCAGCTTATGTTATAAAATTTATTTAACATCATTGAAGTAGAGTAAATAGGCTCCTTAATATATTCAATGTAATAAAGGCTACCAGCCTAATGAGTAAAATAGAATAAAATTTGAAGAACATAAAATGAGTTCATTATTTATATTGAGGAAGAATTTGCATATTTTAGAAAACATCGACAATTAAGGAAATATTCAATTGACAGAGAGTAGGAGACAAAGAACGTAAACCTTGCCATAATATTTTTTTATGAAAAGAAACTTAGACTATAATGATTTGGGATGGATTATGAGGTATCCCACAGTAGAATACAAGGCATTCATTGAAAAATAGTCATGTTTATAAAACAGTCATAGGTACCATCATCTAAACATGTTAGCACAATATAAAGTTGAAAATCCGGAGTTGTTCTACATTAGTATAAATAAACTGGTGCAAGAATGAAGCTTTGTTTATTTTTATAACAGCCATGAAGTTTAATGGCAGACCAGAATGTTGTGAATTGCAATGATTTAGCTTTTTTTCTCTAAGGAAACTATGAAAGATATGAAAAATAAAACAAAATGCCTTAAAGAAAATCATCATATTAATTAATGAAATTTGATGTGGTATGATGTAAGAAATCTGTGTCTTAGTTTATGAACATTGATTCTCTTTGAAATTAAGTTGACGCAATAAGGATCTGGGTGCATCAGCGAGGTTTATTGAATTAAATGATTTTAAGAGAATTACACAGCTAAGTTTGGGAACAGTGATCATTAACCAAAGCACAGCAAATGTAGAGGTGAAACTACAGGATGGTTCCAACAAAAAGCCAGGAAATTAAGGCATTTAGGTCAGAGGACTGACACTTTTTATTTTAAGTGACAGAGCACTTATCTTTTCTGCCGTGCTATAATTATTTCAAAGCATCAGAATTTGTGAGTTTATTCCTTCCAGTTTAATGTGTGAATGCTTTTGCAGTTCTCATCTTGTGTTATTTAATGGAGACTTTTGAAGGCTAAGTGAATTCAAAATTTTAAATTTTTCTTCTGCTACACAATTTGATATTCAGAATAGTCATTTTTTATTTTTAATTGAATACATATATACATATGTTACTTTTTGATGTGTAACTTTAAAACATTTCTATAAATTTTAATGATTTTTAAAATAAATAAATGACTGCTTTTTGAAAAATGAAATTGTATATATAAATGTATATATATTTATTTGTTGTATATTTATATACATGTGTATATGTTATATAAGTGTGGGTATATGTATACATATATATAGATATACACACACACGTGAGATTATATACATAATATCACAAATATCATGTCCAGTTTGGTAATTTGGTGCATATGTATTTATCCATGTAACCTCATCCAGGAAATGGAGCATTTCCAGCCCCCAGGAATACACAATCTTGCTCTCTACCAGTAAATTAGCACATTTGTAAATATAACCATTATTCTGACTACTATCATCATCATTTTTTTATGTATTCTTGAAATAAAGAGGAATGTATTCACACGATAAGTATTCTCGTATGTCTGATGTTTTTGGTCATAACTGTATCTATGAGAGCCGTTAATGTTGTCTTTAGCTTCAGTTTTTTGTCATTGTTGCCAAATTGTAAGTATAAGTACCTATTATATAACAGTGTACTTTTACATTATACCATTGATAAATATTGTGTCCAGTTTTAGACAATTATTAATGAATTCACTGTGAATATTGTGGTTGTCTTTTGTGGTCGTACACATTCATTTAACATTCTTTTGATGGTCATATACATTCATTCATTGGACGTTTTGTTAGTTGCCTATTGCTGCAGTAACAAATTGACACAAATGTACTTATGTAAAACAATAAACATTTATTATCTTCCATTTCTGGAAGTCAGAGGTCCAAAATGGAACTCATAGGGTTAAAATCAAAGTGTTGGGAGCACTGCATTTTTCCTGAAAACTCTAAGGAAGTATTTGCTTTTTTGCTTTTTCCAGTTTCTATAAGCTGTCCCCATTCCTTAGCTCTTTGTCCTCTTTCCATCTTCAAACTAACAGTGAGTCACATCTTTCTCCCACTGTAACACTCTTACAGTTACGCTCCTGACACGCTCTTGCTAAGGACTCTTGTGATTACATTGGGCACACCCAGATAATCTATCTTAAGATCCTTATTTTAATCACATTTGTGAAGTCTGTTTTTCCATGTAAGTAACATATTCATGGACATTTGGCCGGGGGGGGTCGTTAATCTGCTACCACAGGTGTACTTGGAAGAGTAGATTTGACAGGTCATAGGGTCAACATAAGCTTATGTTTAATAAATACTTCCAGTTACCCAAGTGTTTTTGCTGATTTGTATGGATTTACGTGTAATGTATGAGGTTTCCAGTTGTTTACATCCTTAGCAACACTTGATACCACCAGTATTTTTAACTTTAGCCATTCTGGGCGTGTAGGGGCATTTTATTTTTGTCTTAATCTATATTTAACTTGAGGAATTATTTTGAGCACTTTTCATTTGCTTCCTGGAAACTTGTAACGTGTTTTTGAAATATATCTGTTCAAGTATTTTGACTATTTGTATGGTGGTTCATCTCTGGCTTATGGATTCCCTGGAGTTATTTATATATTCTCAATATTAGCCCTTTGTTTTAGATATATGTATCCTAAGCATCTTCTCCCAGTCATTATAAATGCTGTCTTTCGGAGAAAAGATGTTTTAAATTTAATGCAGTCCTATGTGACAATCTTTCCTTTTCTTATTTATGATTATTGCTTTCTTTGTCCTGTTTAAGAGAGATTTGTCATTCACACTGTGACAAAATTTTTATCTTTTAATCAAAATAACTATTCTTAACTATACTAAATTTCCCAATTGAAAATAATTCCAGTGTATAATTTTTATGAATAAAATTGATAAATCTCCATAATAGTTTTTTCTCTGAATAATGTATGTATTGCATTGTTTCTTCTTCTATTGTTTACATAGCTCTTAACAATTATACACAGTATTCTAAATATAAAATGAAATATCATTTTATATTTTACTGTTTTAAGAAAAATAGCTTATTTTAATTAATTTTTAAAAGTGAAATCACTAGAATTATTTATATTCCATGTAAAACAAAACATTCAAGGAGATTTTAATGGTTGGAAACAAAATACTGCTGTTCTTTTCTAAACAGCAATACACACGACGGCTGAACTTTATTAAGCATTTTGTTTACTATGATTTTGGCCACAAATTATAGAAATACTATTTCAAAATAACTGTAATAACACAGAAATATATTATTTCAAATACAAAGAATTCAATAGAGCCAGCTCTAGAGCATAACTTTCGTGTGTCAATAGGGGCTCACGTTCTTTCTCTATCTCTTCACTGATATCTTTGGTTTTAGTTTATCCTTAGATAATTGCTGATGTTTCAGGTTTCAAATATTGATGGAAAGCTATTCCAAGCAAAATAACACTAGGCTTTATGCATTTATATTCTAGAAGTAAACGGTGCTTCAGCAAACTTACTTTCACACATCGTTGGCCAGAAATGTGTCACAAATCCCCTTCTGAATCAATTTGTGATGAAGAATATGGCAGCTGAGTGTGTAGCTGAATGAAGCTGGGATTTGGGGGGGCACTTACTTGTTAATTTAAAGACATATGTAGGGGTCAGCTCAATGGCATAGTTGTTAAGTTTGTTTGCTCTGCTTTGGTGGCCTGGGGTTCACGGGTTTGAATCCCCAGTGTGGACCTACACACTACATGTGAAGCCATGCTGCAGTGGCATAACACTCACAAAAATAGAGGAAGATTGCCACAGATGTTAGCTCAGCAACAATCTTCCTCAAGCAAAAAAGAGGAAGATTGGCAACAGATATTTGCTCAGGGCCAGTCTTCCTCATCAAAAATAAATAAATAAATATATATATACACAATAAATATGCTGTAATACACTGATTTTTACCTAAGCTATAGCGATTTCCCGATCCTCTACTTTTAAATGGATTCTGTGAAATATATTGATCAAACAAGATACAACATATGTATGCCATACTTCATTGCAGGGCACATATTCACTGTGCTGTCTGATATTATGATGTCCAGTTATTATAACGTGTTATTCAACTAATTAGATCCAACATTCTATTTGACTTTTGTTTTTACTCTCTCTCTCTCTCTTTCTCTTTCCATTTCCAATTGTTTTTCCTCTCATTCTCTTTCTTCATCATAGTAGAGTTCGTTTCTATCTATAATCTTGTGTTAACTCAGTTAATGTTTTATTTAGCATTTCTCCTACAGAAGAATGTATTTTAAAACTCCTTAAAACTGTCAATTTGATTAAGTAAATATATTCTCAAAATTCACATAAAATAATTTAGGTAAGTAGATAACCACTGAGGAAATTATATCGTTTTTCTTAATTTTATTTCATTGTTTGGTGTTAATACAAGCAACACTATAAAGCAAAACCACATCTTATAAATCAGAGTAAAAGTGGTAAAAATAAAAAGAGTAGGGGCTGGCCTGGTGGCACGGCAGTTAAATTCGTACATTCTGCCCCAGTCTGCTTGGGATCCAGGGTGTGGACCTATGTACCCTTTGTCAAGCCATGCTGTGGCAGGCCTCTCACATATAAAGTAGAGGAGAATAGGAATGGATGTTAGCTCAGGGGCAGTCTTCTTTGGCAAAAAAGAGGAGGATTGGCAGCAGATGTTAGCTCAGGGCTAATCTTCCTCAAAAAATAAAAATAATAAAAATAATAATAAAAAGGAAAAAATAAAAAAAGAATAATAAAAATATCTGTTAGGATGACTGAAAGAGTCTCTCTCATACACTGCTGGTGGAAACATGAATTATTACAATTGTTATAGTCAACATGAAAAGTAATACATCAATAGCTGTTAAAATTAAAACTATAAATACAGTGCAACCTAGAAATTTAACTCTTAGGGATCTATCCCATATAAGTAAAATCAGCAATAATGAAAATATAGGTATGTGATTGGTTATTATATCATTACTTAAGTTAAAAAACAAAACTAAACTAAAAAACAGCCAAATGTCTATTAACAGAATTAAGGTTGAGAATAATATATTTCACGTATGCTTTATATTAAATATATGTTTTATGTATTAATTGAAATGGAGGTATTTCTATAAGGCAATATTAAGAAAGAGAAAGCATGAAAAATTACATAAAACATAATTTCATTTTAAATAATGATTTGTTAAAGACTCCTATATTTATATCTAGTTTTCATATTAGGAAGAAAACTAAGGTTGGATCCACATAAAGCTCTTATTGATAATAAGAGATATTGAGCTTGATGTGTGCTTCTACAAGTATGCATACATTTTCAAAATTAGACACCAATGCTAACTATACAGCATTAGTGTGTGTGTTTATGGATGTGTTTGCGTGTTTCAGAAATGTCATCTTGCAGCACACCAAGGGTTTGCAAACATCTTCCATACAGTCCGATGGTAAATATTGTATGTTTTGCTGGCTATATATACAGTCTCAGTGGCCATGGCTTCTACCCTTTGTCCTCCCCCCTCTTCTCATGCCCCTCGACCATCCTCCTCTTCCTCCCCCTCCTCCTTTTCCTCCTTCTTCCCACTCCATAAAATGTGATAAATAAATGAAAAGTAATAGGATATATTGGAGTACATGAGGAAGCCATTTGGTTCCAAACTAATTCAGCCTGATCTTATTTTTCCAAAAGGGCCTGATGTGGCCTGTTGAACATGCACTGTACATCTGTTTTAAATATTTACAATGTCCCAAAGACAAGAATGATGCGTTTAAAGACAAGAGAAGTAGCTTCTCCCCATATCAGCATTTCCTTAAGGATAAGCATCTCTTCCTGGGAACTAAGGATTAATTACCCACCTGCTGTGCTCACCTTGTGACTACTGACCCGCTGTGCCAGTTAAGTATCTTGTGACAGTAGTAAAAGAGATATCCCTATCATATGTGATGTATGATCTTTGTCCCAAGATGGTATATAACCACACTGTACACCCTACTTCTTTGGTGCCCTTCCTTCCTTGGGGAAGAAAGACCCCAGGCTATAGACTTTGAATCTGGCTCAAAATAAACTCATCATAATTTTGATTTACATATTGATTATCCATCAACAAATGTAAAAATCATTCTTAGCACATGCAACGCACAATAACAGGCCATGGACTGAACTTGTTCCATGAGTCATAATTTACCAACACCTACTGTGTGCAAGATTTCTTTAACTTGCTTTTCTTCTCTCAAAATATATTTTATGAAGCTCTCCACTTTTAGTTATAAATTTCCATTATTTCTTCTAACATTGCTAACTATTCTGTGGTATGCACTGTTTACTTTAAATTGATTCCTATCTATAAACATAGAAAGTACCCTACTAAAACTAATATTTCATTGAAAAATATCTTATACTTCTTACAGTGTGTAAAAGAAGGAAGGAGCTTTCTCTGCACTCTCTGATCCTTCCTTTTTCTTCTGCTCTGACCTCCTCTGCTTTAAGGGAAATAGTTGACTATTCTGTGGGATGTCAGTGAGAAGAAGGACTCAAGGATTCTATCGAATACAAACACCTGCTCATACCATCCTGCTCATACCTTCAGGGAGGGGAGGTTGCTGGATTCAGTGGATCTGTTTGGGTGGGTTTAGGAGTGAGAGAGGGCAGCTCATGTGTCCTTGTGGAATGTTGACTCCAGAACCGTGAAGAGTCTGCGAAGTCACTCTACTTGCCACTTAACAAGTAGCCTGCCACAGTTCAATTATTCATTAATATGTATGTGTATAATATATACATATAATGTAACTACTACAGTATATACTATTAAAATGCATAAAAATACACAGAGAGCCAAGGCCTGACCAACAGTTGCCAGTCTGGAGGTATGCAAACATCTGTGCAGAATTTTGCGCCGCCTGCTGCTGTTGCTGCCATTGCTCCTCGGGCTGTTGCACCGTACAACTCTGCCTCCAATGTCCGCAGCCCTCATCCTGCCACATGGCTTAGGCCGCCACCCCAGACTGTGGTCTATGTACCAGGGCAGGAGCTCTTGAACACCTCCCTTGTGGCCACACCACCGCCTCAAGAACAGAAGCAGATGCTGAGAGAACATTAGTTCCTGCTCGTCCCAACAACGCAATGAAACCCATCTGGATAGCTATGGAAGTGCTGCTGAGGATCCACACCGCTGAACAGCTGCACATGCCGAAGCCCCCCCGAATCTCTTTGTTCCAAGGTGGATGAAGCTGTGGCGTTTCCACGCGCTCATCACCTCAAGAAAGGAGGGGCCCAGAAGGTGGGCGCTGTTGCTGCTGCTCTCCCTTAGACAAGGAAAAAGCCAAATAACCCCTCATAGAATTCAGCACAAAGTTTGAAGACTTCCTTGCTTGTCCTGTGGACCTCAGCACCAAGAACCACAAATTAAATTGTTTTATTTCAAAAGGCGAATTATGAAGTCAAGAAGTTTTCTATTGAAAGAATATATTCTCTGACTTCTGCTGTGGGACAGACAGTGTTAATTTTTTTTTTTCTATTGTGGGTTTTGATTGTTTCCCTCAGAAAATGACTTTATTTGATGTACCCAAGTCTTAAGTTTCCCAATTAAAAACCAAAATCTCCATTAAAAAAAAATTGGGTAAACCTCTGGATCAGGGAATAGATCTTTTTCTTACAGAGAGTCCTGTTCCTATTCCCCATGCTTCATTTCTCCAGGAGGCAGGTGATGGGAACTAGATGTGCCTATGACTACAGGGGTTACACCACAAAGAGGGATCCGCAAAATTATGGAGCTCTGAGCTTTTAGAGGAGCTATGAACACCTCTGGGCAGATGTTCATATAATCCTTTGTAAGGTAAGCAAATACCTCCAGGGAAGATGGCACTAAATCTTGCCAGGGCCCCCTGTCTTTAACTTTGAAGGATCTTTTGCCATTCACTCATCCTGTACCTCAGTTCAGCTCTCTTTACCAAAGACCTAACTGTGCAGAAATACCAAAATATTGATGGATTGTTGAATCCAGAAAGTGGAGATCTTTGAGTCAGTTAAACGCAATGTTTCCCTTGCTTCTACATTTGAATCTATGCCAGGAATTGATGTATTAATGCCTGAGTTCCCCATCCCATGTCTGCTAGAGAGGATTGACTCAACAATGAGACAGTGGCAGATAGAGATGCTATTGCAACAAACTCCTCTACCATTTGCCCTAGTTGGTAGATCAGGATTTTGCCTGAGTGTCTATTGTCTGATGTTCAAAGTTTTTCCTGTTTGAATAATGTACTGTTGGTTGGCAGGTCAGAAGTCCTGTGATGTAATCATCTCTCTGCAACAGAGGTTCCTGAGAATCTCTTAAAAATTCAGAGTCCTGCTTTCCAATAAGGTTGAGACTATGTGGGTGGATTCACAATGCTGAATCCTTTTGATATTCATTGGAAATACTTCATCATTTTGGCCCCAATATCAAAAGGGAGGCCTAGCACCTTATGGGATACTTTGGGTACTAAGGATAGTTTGTCTCTATAACTGATGATTTTGCTAATTCCAGCCCCTGGCAAAGGGAGGCAGCCTTCACTGAGAGATGCCCCTGGGAGTTTTAGACTTACAGCCTCTCTGAAACGCCTAACAAGTGCACTACATTTATAAAGCAACTATTAGCATGCTACTGAGCCCTTGTTGAAACTGAATACCTCATCAACAGAGTCCTTTTTACTCTCGGGATTGAAATTCTCATTTGTAGTGGGTCAATTCATACTCCACAACTAACAAGATAGTAAGGACTCAAACATTCTTGTTCAGAAATGTAAATGATATACTCAAAAACATAGCCTGCCTGACCCCAGGAACATCTTGGCTTTACATTAAAAAAAGGCAACTATTCCACTAGGAAAAATTTATCCCCCATTTTCATTCAGATTGTTCAGGTTTGCCTATTGCCAAGATTTTCAAATATTCTTTAAGAAACTGAAAAATATATGTTTTTGTTAATGGGACACGAAAGTCTGTATGTATCAATAACATGAAGTGTTTTTTTTTTTTTTAATGATATTGCCTATTTTATCTCTCTCTGAGGCTAGGACTTCATTAATTGTGTGTGTGTTGATTAGAGGTGCCCATTTTTACCTGAAAAATTCTTTCAATATTTCTTTTTCTCCTTCTGCTTTCTATTTTCCTTTGCTTAATATTCCTTTCTCTATGTTTTCAAACTGCATTTCCTTAAATATTCCTTCTGTACAAAAATTATTGCTACTTTCATACTGTCACTCTCTGAAAAAATCCAGCCTATTCATGTTTAGTGTAACAATTCACGTATCTAATTGTGTTCTTCTCAATTTAAGTTTTGTCTCTATAAAATATTCACATTTTTTATGCCCTCACTTTTTGTGTCTGATCATGTTACTATTACTTTCAATTTGTCACCTTGTTCATTTGAAAATAATTCTATACGTTGTCTATTCACTAAATGCTTGTCTTCCATTAACATGTCCTAATTAGAAGCACAACTCTTTCTTATTATTCCAAAGAAGTTATCACTTATTTCTGCCACCATAATAACCCTTTTCCCCTGGCATCTTTTACTCCACTAAAAAGATACCTTGACCATAATGACCTTTGTCCTCTCTTCTCCTCACTTTTCCCCCGATGAAAGGTCCTTGGGTCATTCTTAATTTCTGTGCCCACTACAATGAGTTTATGAGATAATTTAGTATTTTTACTTTAGATCACTAATATAATTTTCCTTGTATATTGTACTACTTTTATGGAGTCTTTATTTAGCACTTACATTACATTTTCTGAGGATTATGACTATCTTTTTAGCTTTAGCTATATTTATGTTACAAGGATCAATGATCTTCATTGTTTATTATGTTCTTTATCTTTCAGTACCATGTGGTCTTCATTTAGATTCATTTCTTGTTTGGTTAAAATAACTTCTCATAGTTTTCAGCTGAGTTATTCAAAGGATGTTAACTCTAAATAATTCTATGTTTCTTTGCTTTCTGAAGGATGAATCACTCTTTGATTAGTTACATGATTATAAACATAAGAACATAAGACCATCCTGCTCTCAGAATACCTTGGACTTTTTTGTATGTTACAAATATCCAGTGCTGAAAATCACACTCTATTGTTATCTTAATTTTGAGTTACTATTATAGAATATTCTCTATACTTACCACAAAATTAGAAGATGAACTTTGGTTTCAGTCTAGTGCTTATCTGGAAAATCACGTAAGTGTCAAAAAGTCACAGACTACAAAAAAACCTGAATGTTGAGATCTGGGGTAGGGAGAGGAGAAATAAAAGTCTGTTTGAATTATAACAATCATTCCTTCTCTGGTTTGTTTTAATGTGTTGAGTAAAATCTCTAACTCCAAATAATGCACAACAATTGGTCAGTAAGACATTGGAAAATGGGCTGAACATAAATTCAATCTTAATATTTTTATCACCTGTTCTCAATTTTAAATTATAGATCTCAAAACATGATCCAGAAATTTCAATTCACATTTATATATTCAAGTCAATAAGTATAAGTTTTTTTTTATTCAAGTCGTGTATTTTGTTGTGAATATACATAATAACCTCAATTAATATCCACATCTGGGCCAGGTTCAATATACATTATAATGTCATATGACTCAAACACACGATTCAATCACTACGTATGTCACAAAGAAATAAATCATCGGACCCTAGAGTCCAGATAACAAATAAAATAAAAACACAAAACATTCTTTGGTTTTTCAGATACTCTCATTTTACACATTTTCTTAAATTATGTCTGATATGTGAATAGACATAAAGCTTCTAATGGTAGTGTTTAATTTACTGACATTTCGATTTTCTATTCTGCTTTTCAGAAATAAAAATATCTTCTTTGATATAAGAATCTATGGTCCTTCCTGTTAAACTATATATTTAAAGGTTGATTATTTATAATTACTCCAATTCTATGGATTAAATTCATGATTGCCTTAAGTAGAACAGAGCAAAGACCTAAGAAAAATCACTCATTCTTTGTGTTTACTAAAGACTACTTTTTGGTTTAAAAAAACTAAAATGCCTATTTTTGTATCTGCCATTTGACAGAGAAACTAAAAGAGATTTTCACAACAAATTATTCTGATCACATTGGATAGTGTATTAGAAAGAGTATAGTGCCATCTATTGGATAACATTATTCCCAAGTTGCGCTCATGGTTTTTTTTTGTTTTTTAAATATGTTTTTAAAATATGTATTTTAAGTATATTTTGATAAAACTGTAAGATGTCAAAAACAAAGGGAAGGGTTCATCATTTACCTACATCTTCTTTAAGTTTTTCTACGCATACACAAAATTTATATTCGCTGTTGTTTGATGATTCCATGGTGTTACTGAGTTAACTACCATCAAAACTAGGTAGAAAAATGAGATAAGAGTTTATATATAGTAACTAAAGGATCAGAAAGACAGATTTGGTGAATCTGTCTATTTTGAGGAACTACTTTCAATGTTAAATATGTTTATGGTATCAAATTCATGTCCACAGAGATATAATCTTCAAAATACGGATATTATATCAGGCTCAGCAAAGAACTGTAAGGTTCCATGGGGAAAGTCATATGGTAATTTTTCGTGTAAATACAGATTTTTCTGATTAAACAAAGGAGGCACAAAGAAGGAACAGGAATTTAGGACGCTGGAAATATTTCAAAGAGCTAGAGAAACGTGAGTTCTTACAGTTGGATTCTGATCATCCCAATGCTTTATATGAGAGTGTTAGGTATCTTGCTATGCTCAGTTAGGATTGAAAATAAATTATTTTGTTTTGTGACTATAAAGACTTCCAGTCAGGGTAATAGTTCTGGGAATTTAGCAAAACAGAAGCTGACTGTTGGCTTTGCTTAACCTGAGCAGTTTCTTTCCTTCTCATACCACACCGAGATTCTTATTTTATTGAAATCTTGAGATGAGCAATGTGTCCCAAGAAAGGCAGCAGATGAGAAAGAATTCACACATTCCAGTGAGTTATCTTTTTCTGTACAACATTTTTAGTGCTGCCGTGTAGGATTTAATGAAGTGATGGAAAGCGGCCTTGAGACTGTTGAGAGAGAATATAATTAAGGTACATTGCAGAGCCAGGCTTCTGTCTACGTTCTTTAGTTTGGGCAGTGAGGTGTATCGCTATATTTGGGGCCAAGCGGTAGAGTTGGGGGGATGTTTAAGCAAGGAGTGCAGAATATATGCAAAATCTGAGCACTAAAATATTTGGTTTTAAAATATTATTTTTAAGATAAGATTTTATTTTAAAATATTTAAAACACAGGTGTAAAAATCCAGAAAGGGAAAATTCTTCCTAAAATTTTTGACCATACTGTGAATTGAAGGGCAAAATAGAATAGTTTGTGTGCTCTGAAATATGCACTTATTTTTTTTTATTGGTGTAGTCTTTATAATTACAATAGGGGTTAAATATGTTCACTATCTGCAGATTTATACATACATTTGGTTTTAAGTGGTATTGACTTAGAGTGAGCAACATTGGGGACTAAACGTTTGAGTAGCTGAAGAGAAGTTTATAAAGATATTAGTTTTATTTTATCTGAAATTAGTAATAAATATATAGCACGTGTGTTTACTTACTTCCTATTTAAGCAAACACTTTAGCATGCAAACACACATACACAATTTGATTCTCATATAATTCCATTATTTAGTCAAGGTATATTTATTATTATGCCATTTTATAAATAAGGAAAACACGGCTTATAAAATTTAAATGTTTCCCTCTGATTTCCATGTGTCCAAACTCCACTTCCGGGGTTCTACATCTGTGTCAATCGGCTTCCAAGATTCTTGTTTTCATCACTGTCTGTGATGACTCGGACTCGTACATCTGCACTAAATTGACTTTTAAGTAAGGCACTGTATCCAACAACAGCAAACACTTCTTTTTCAATAAGAAATGGAACACTCCCCAGGAAAGATATATGCTAGGCCATAAACAAGTATAGATAAATGAACACATTTGAATTCTTTCAAAGTATGTCCTCAAACCATAATATAATTAAATTATAAATGAGCGACAGAAAGAAATTTAGGAAATCTCAAAATACTTGGCAGTTAATCAGCAAACTTCTGCATAATACATGGGCCAAAGAAAAATATTACAATAAAAATTGTTAAAAATATTTTGGGGGCCAGCCCCATGGCCGAGTGGTTAAGTTCGCGAGCTCCACCTTCGGTGGTCCAGGGTTTCACCAGTTTGGACCCTGGGGCCGGACATGGCACCACTCATCAGGCCACATTGACGTGGTGTCCCACATGCCACAACTAGGAGGTCCTGCAACTAAGAATATATAACTATGTACTGGGAGGATTGGGGGAGAAAAAGCAGGGGGAAAAAAAATGATTGGCAACAGTTGTTAGCTCAGGTGCCAATCTTTAAGAAAAAATATTTTGAACTGAAAGAAAACAAAAATGATGTGTTCAAATTTCTAAACTGCAGCTAAAATAGAGCTTCAAAGAAAATTTAGAGCTTTAAAACACTATATTAGAACAGAAAAAAGTCTCAAATCAATAATAATTTAAATTTCATCTTAAGAAACCAGAAAAAAAGAATATGAATTCAACCCAAACAAGTAGAAGGGGTGAAATAATAAAATCAGAGCAGGAAATCAATGAAAGAAAAAACAGAGACACGCTAAATATATGGCTACACACAGAGCAATTACCTCGGAAAGAAATCCAGAAACTAGCTGAGTGGCCCCTACACATCAAGTGAGTGAGAAAATACCTACAACAAAATGGATAGGAAAGGCTGAACTACACTCTCCCCATAAACCCTAACCTGGGCACAATGCCTTACAATTGGGAGGGAACTTCCAACTCCACAGAGAGGCAAAGGGTTTGAACCCCACCTTTAGCACTCCACCTTTAAAGAATTTCATCCAAAGGATATGCCCCCAAACTCTAGCTCTGAATGCTAACAAGGCTTGTGGTCACAAGACCCACAAAACCACAGCAAACAGAAGAGCAGTCATTGATGGGCATTCACCGCTGCTGTACCCCCAGGACTCAGTGCAGAGGGAGCAGACAGAAATGTCCATCTCCCAGTCTTTCCCTGAAAGGGGTCCATCTACACACTTTGAAAGCTGCTTCCAGAAAGTCATGCTTTTAATTAGCACACGCCTAGTGGCTGGCTGCAAGCTTCCCCAGAGACCTAGGAAAGCACTGGACACTCCCCTGCCATCTGCCACTAGCCTGCTCCAAGTTGCAGAGGGTTCTTGCAGTTAAGAACTGCTTCTTTGTTTATTGCTGTCCTGTGGGAGTCTTGAATACAACCCCATTGGCTATCAGAGCCACTTTGTTGCTTTCTAGCTGGGACCAGGGGACTTGAGTACATTGGTTTCTCAGTCTTGACTTGCACGGTGATAATTTTTTTAAGGGGTCTCAACTTATTCTGGTGCATCTGCTACCCTTTTCCAACACAACATTTCCTAAAGTCTCACATGATTTTAACATAATGGCAAGGAGAGTTTTCAGTGGTGTAAGAATTTATCTAGATTTCTTTTGATGAGTTTCTTTTTTTCCTTTTTGTTGAAAACCATTTTATTCAAATATGATTGACACACAAAAACCTACATATATTCAATGTATGCAGCTTGATGAGTTTGGAAATAAGTATACATCTGTGAAACTATCACCATAATCTATGCCATAAACATATCCATCACCTCCAAAAATTTCCTCCCATGCTTTTTAATTTATTATTATTACTATTATTATTACTATTACTTGTGGTAAGAACACTTAACAAAAGATTTACCTTCTTAGCAATTTTAAATATACAATGTTGTTAACTGTAGGTATTATGTTTAATGAGTTTCTTATTTTCTAGGTTATCACCTTCATTCCCATTTTAAATCCAGTTTAAGGCAATAAGAGTCCTACTACTGGTCTACTTCACATAAGTTTGTCTATCACAAGGACATCTTCCTGAAAGGGGAAAACTCTTCCTAGCAGTCAGGATGCACTAAAAACAACTCTGAGACTTTTAGCTGACATTTTTGAAGGGCCATTAAGGCCCAGTGTGACAGACTGCAGGAGGGGCTGAGCTGTAAGATGCCCTAATTATTGTCACTCATTCTTAATAGGCGTTAGTCTCTCTGACCTCTCATCTTCAAAACAACCTAGCCAGAGTCCTAATGATTTCCCTGGTTTCTGCCCACAGCAGTCGTAAATTTCAGTCCTTTAATGCTTTGTGTAAGTATATGTTCCTGTAACTGACATCTGCATAGAGTGGAATCTTCTGCTTATTCAGGACAATTTGTAGTACTATTTATCACAGCAGGATCAACCTGAGGCAGACCATAGATTGGTGAGGAAGTACCCATACTCAGAGGAGTATTAGCAATACTCATGACAATATTTGTGCAGCTTTCTTTGAATCCACATCCCAGAAATCTCCCCTTCAACCATCCCCTGAATTACCTCTCATTGATATACAATGAAGTAAAGAATCAATCACTGCCTAGTTGATCTTACAATGGGTTCAACATGTTGCTGCTAATTCCTATGAAATTGTCTCAAATTTCATTAACCAGCCCGTGAGCCCTTCACCCTTCCTCGCCTTAAAAGTCTTGTTTTTTCAGGGGCTGGCCCCGTGGCCGAGTGGTTAAGTTCGCGCGCTCCGCTGCAGGCGGCCCAGTGTTTCGTTGGTTCGAATCCTGGGCACGGACATGGCACTGCTCATCAAGCCACGCTGAGGCAGTGTCCCACATGCCACAACTAGAGGAACCCACAACGAAGAATACACAACTATGTACCGGGGTGGGGCTTTGGGGAGAAAAAGGAAAAAAAAAATAAAATCTTTAAAAAAAAAAAAAAAAAGTCTTGTTTTTTCAGCATTCCATGAATGGTTAGGCAGGTTGTGCACTGTTCAAAGTCATTGACCAAGGTGGTAGGATTAGGGATTAAAACCCAATCAACATTGCTACTCAAGCTGTGCATCCTGGGAGGCTGCATCCTCCTGGAGAAAGGCATGCTTTTTATAATAGGCCTTCCCAGAAGGGGCACTTTTTGTCAAATTTATTCCTTCACAAGGTGAATTAAAAGGTGTCCATTTTTTGATGTTGTACTGATGACAACTTTCAACCATACCAGTCCCCTTTTCCCTCTCACTCCACATCTGGGCAAGCCCATGAGAAATCCTGGGTGATCCTCCTTTGGTTCAGGTGGGAAGATCAAACTACACAATGCCTGGCCCACAGGGAACCCTCACTCCAGCTGCAAGCCCTAGTCACTTTAAAACTCCCAAGTGATTCTCATTTCCTGATTCTGTCAATCCATTTGCGGTCCTGCTTGGGAGCCTCCAAATTCCTTATTATATGAAGTATGATAAATATATTCATTTCCTTTTGGTGCACGTGTTGTCATCATTCTAAATATCCAAACCAAATTTGGGGTAGGGGGTCCATTCTGTTTCTGCACAATGATCACCATGAAGGGGAGTCCTTTTTTCTCTATTCCCACAAAGGCCCAGTATATGCTGCAAATGCATAGTGTGATTGTGCTAGGGACGATGGGGGCAAGAGACGAGGCAAAATGCTATGGAAATAAGCATAGAAAAGGCAACAATAGCATAAGATAAGAGCAAGTGTGACTTGGAGACAAGATACCTGAGTCTAGCAAAGAGCAGAATCTGTCAGCGCTTGACTTACAAGAGGACTCAAGTGACAGTTATGGCAGGTGTGCTGACTACTGCCAGAAAGAGATTATCACTCCCTCCCTCGTGTTCTTTCAGGAAACTGAACACACTGAACACAGACGGTGGTGAGCTGAGGCCACTGATTCTGTGCCACCATGAAGATTCCCAAACTTTTCTGAAGTTGTTTCCAGAGTTTGGCCAGGTGTATACTATTACATTATTATAAAACTTTTTAGATGTTTTAGGCATTAGGCCTTAATGCATTTTTTCCTCCAATTTTCAGTCTGTGGCCTAAAGCTACGTAATGAGAATTTTTACTTTGCCTTTTATTAGATTTTTTTTCTTATTGTATATCTATTAAAGAATAAATCTTGTTAAAAGACTGACATACTAGCCTGTGGGTTTTCATTGTTGTAGCAAATTTGTTTTCTGGTTCATTTAATGATAATCAAATTATGGATACAGATAAAAAGTGAAAGGCAAGTTATTCAATGTAGCATGACCAAGGCTGCCGCAGTCCTGACCCGAGGCTACAAATTATTTCTGTTGAAGTGATTTAAAAAGGTATTCCCCCCTTTTAGAGTTGAAATTTGTATTTGTGCAAATGAAGTCTTTTTTATTTTACACTGATCTTGACCTCCGTATGGATAAAAAATTTTAAAAACTTAGACAAATCAATGAGAGTTAAATGTGATGCTTAGGACTCTAAACAACTGAATGACCATTTTTCAATTAGGCGGAGTATTATATATGTAATCAATGTTATTCTCCAACTGTGCCTAACTACTAATCCTTCATTTACCTGAATAAAAACTAGAAATTTACCTCACATGTGATATGGGTAACCTAGAATTTTGAAAAGTCCAAAGCTATGCCCTTTGTGCACCTTTCAATTAATAGGACAGGAAAACTATTATTCTAATACATCTAAAGATATATTATATGCTTCTAACTAAATTTATTTGTGCTTCGTTAATTTCTGTCTGTTTTGCTCCTTGTCTTTATTCTTCTACAGTGCATTATTTTATCTATCTCTACAGTGCATTATTTTATCTATCTCTTAACCTTTGTGGTTTTAAATCAGCACCATCATCATCACCATTTTCAGCAAATGAAATGTTTTATGTAGAAAACACGGTTTGCTTAAGAGCATTGGACTGGGCATCAAACGATATGATTTTTAGTTCAGTACGCATCTTTGAGTAATGTGTACTGTAGGTAAAGAGTAAAAATTTTAAATGCAAACCATAAAAATTAGGGTGGGAATTACTCACCCTGCTTTGCCCATTATGTGCTAATTATATCTGATAATAATACCTGTTGCTTCTCTTTTACAATGACTTTCCACCTGGTAATTGGTATATTTTGTAAGACAACCCTAACTTTAAGAGAGATGTTTTACCTTCATACTATTTTAACATGTTTACATCAGAAGATGCATGCTTTGTTCTACTTTAGCTGTTTGCTATTCAACAATAGATCCTGCTATATATTGTGGAGAAATTAAAAAAGAAAACTGACAAACACAATAATAGATGGAATGTTGAATAAAACAAGAGGACTATCTCTGAATGATTTGAATCAATAGCAACAATCAAGACAGATAATTTGCAACAAGAAGCTCTTAGGATTTCAAAACTTGGCCTAAAATAATACTTATGTAGAAACTAGATTAAATGACTGATAATAAGAAAAAACCTCTTTATATAAAATTTATAAATGTATGTGGGAATTTATAGCCTGTTATATTTCACTGCATTGGAATTTTTTCCTCTCAGGTTTGTGATTTATTGAAACTCCTTCAGCTTAAAATTAAAACCTTTGTATGTATTTGGTCGGGAAAGTTCTATGAACCCAAACTTCTCAATTATGAGGTGAAAGCTAGAAACTGATTTTAAATTCCTTTTTGTAGTTGGATTTTTTTTTTATTTTCAGTTCCCTTCCCTGGATGGGAGGTGGGTAGAGAGGTCAGCATTACCAGATCTGGTTGATCAGATTTTCAATTTCGGTGCATGGCTTTGAACTCTGGTCATAAACAAAAGAACATTGTATCCAGTCCTTGTTCCCTTCAGGTCATCTTCCCTTCCTTCATGGGTTCCGCAAACAGGTCTAAGTCCCTGCAATTTAGGATGGAAAGAAATGCTATTTTTATGGATATGCTTTAAAACGAATGAAATCAGGTCTATATACAGGAGAAAAGAAAGAAAGAAACTTCTAGATGTTTTCATTCCTTTTTAGATATAAGGACTATAATTTTAAGAATGTTTATTTTGATATGTGTTTATTCACTTGTTTCTGCTTTTTTTATTTTTCCCCTTCTGATTATTTCAATTTCTCCTTGAGCTTTTCAGTCCGCTGAGACAGCTATACTATGCTCTGCCTTCTCTCTCTTTCTGTTAATTTCCAAACATGTTGTCCTCTATAACGTTGTCTTTCCTGCTCCCTGGATCTTCAGAGCAGTTATATTTCAAAAAACAGAGATGATTCTGCATCATCTGCAATAATATGTTTGTGACAATTCCTTTGAGGCAGGAAAGGGGTTAACTGCATCATTATAACTTAACATTGACAACTGGTAAATCTTTTCATTTCAGATGCTGCACCACAGAATTTTCAGAGAAATTATGTTCTTTTATTCATTGAATATTTTTGGGTTGACACCAGATAGTGCTGACCATATCAAGAATTTTTGGCCTGAAAACATAGTTTATAAACTCTAAAGTGTCAACCTTCTGTGTAGTTGTGAAAAAGTAAAATTCCAGAACATCCAAGTTTGCTGAAGCTGCTCATCTGCAATTGCTGTTTGCTTTAGACATGAATAAGTCCAAAGCATGTGATTTGTGTGTAAACCAGCAAGTCCAAGAGTTGTATTTATGTATAGTGACTATAATTTAAATAATTACTTCAGATGGACTTGCTTGGCTAAAATATTCACTTTTTACTGCTTAATATCAATTATCAAAATGCAATCCAGCAAACCTGTATTCTTAAAGGTATGTTTCTCCAATATACTGTCCAGAAATACCGATAACTTTAATGACGGTTATCATTGTGAACTAGGCACCAGACTAAGCATGTTTCCTGCATTGTCATCTCTTTCATCTTTCACACCCATATTACACACCTACTATTACTGTCGCCAATTTCCCTAAGAGGAAACTGAACCTAAGAGAAGTGATGCAACTTCCCCAAGGTTACGCAGTTGGAAAGGTAGTGAACTGACTTATTGGAAACCATTAATATTTGATTCCGATATTTTATACATGTAATTCCTACCACTTAACACTAAGTTTTCCCTTTTATGATTTTGAGAATTGTTTATATGTTAATTTATGTCTTTAAACATACACACACATATTTTATTTTTAGTATACATACACACATATCATTTTCTTTTAATTCTATTTATGCTTTTCAAGAAAACATTTAAAGAGTAAATTAATTAATCCTTCCTATGTTTTATTCATTTTTTGTGCCTGGAATATTCTTTTCTACCAATAAACTATGTAAATATTCAACAATATGATTTTCCATATATTTTATTTTCTCAACTGTTTAATCAATTTTAGATGTGTTTTCATCACAATAACAATGAGATGAGATATAGTAATATAGAGTTATTAAAGCACTGAAGAGATATCATGATAACAGTTTCTCCTCATTTAACCATAGGCCAATATTTGGAAAAAATACAATATTGATATTGAAAATATCTTTTGAGACATTAATTAATCATGATCTATTCTGACATTAGATAAAACAAAGATCAGAAAGTAATTATTATTTGGCTTTCCTGAAATAAATAATCATATAAAAACAAATGACAGTTAATGTCACAATGTATATCCCTAATACTTATCATTCCATTATTTCCTCTTATTTTTATTAATTTGAAATATCCAATTTTGCTTTTATTGTGTAAGTATTCCAGGAATGCTGACTTTAAGGCCCTTTACAAATAAAACTTTAAATATCATTCCTATATACCTTGATACACACTTGTTAAAGTTTAAATCAAACACCACTAATCTTTGACCTTCCCCTAAACACAAATAACTACATTATTTTTTGTTTGATCATAAATCTTTTTCTGTATTCCCCCAAGAGTATTTTTACAATCTCTTGAGAATAAAATGTATCTTATCAAGTTCTTACCTCACATTCATCCCTCTGACCCTGCCACCCTCCTCATTCATCGCATATTCATTTATTCTCTCCGTGTTTTATGAGTGCAATATAACTGCCAAACACATAAGTGGCACTAGTAAAACAAAGATGAATAAGACACAATCCTTGCTTTGATATCTACAAGTCTCTGAAAGAGATAGACTTGGCAAAATATGAGTAAAGGGAATTTAAGCAAAATTCTATTAAATCATGGAGAAAAGAGTTGTAAATTGGGAGAAGTCAGGAAATGTTTCCAAAAATAGTAGTCAGATCTTAAGAATTTTCCAGGTGAAGAGGAGGAAAGGCATCCCAGGCAAAGTAAACAGTGGGTGCGTATGTGAGATGAAATCTTGCTAATTATTGGGGCCATAGAATAGGATGTGAGAATGGGAGTGGCAAGGGATGAGAGAAGAAGTCTACACAGAGGCCTAAGTGTTAAAGACAAGGCATCAGGCACTAGGTTTTTTTTTTTTCTTTTTTTAGGAAGATTAGCCCTGAGCTAACTGCTGCCAATCGTCCTCTTTTTGCTGATGAAGACTGGCCCTAAGCTAACATCTGTGCCCATCTTCCTCTACTTTATATGTGGGACGCCTACCACAGCATAGCTTGACAAGCGGTGCCAAGTCCACACCCAGGATCCAAACCGGTGAACCCTGGGCCACTGAAGCAGAATGGGCAAACTTAACCGATGCGCCACCAGGTGGGCCCTATACACTAGTTTTTTAAATAGATGTTTTTCTTATTGTTAATAAAACATTTCACTGAGTTTGTTTAAGTAGGAAATAATTGGCATAACTTGGGAAAATATATAAAGGGAGTAAAAATTGTTATGTAGTTATTATAATAGTCCAAAAGAAAGAAGATGAGGTTGAATTTAATATTCTGTTGGTAAATATGAATAAAATGGGTAGAATCAAATGATAATGGGTTGACAGATTTTATAGCATTTAGTGACCAATTTATGAAGATGAGAGGATGAGACAGAAAGAGGGGTCAAAAATTAATAATATACTATCTCGAGCAACAATATCTCAAAATTTGCTTTGGTTGACCAAGTTGTGAAGTGGCTTGAGATGGGAAATCTAGTAACTAGGGAAATTAAAAATTTTAATTGGACGTGTTGGAATTAAATTATTAGGTCACTTTTATACATGATGAATTTGAAATTTATTTGCAGCTTCCAGATTCTTGAAATGTGAATCTGGTGTTTTGGAGTGATTTGGGTGTTTCAATATTCATTGCTTTATTTCTTCCATACCATTCCATTCTTGAATACCTACCATATGCTTTGCTATGGACTGAATGTTTGTGCCCCTCCAAAATTCATACGTTGAAACTCTAACCCCCAATGTGATGGTATTTGGAGGCGGGGCCTTTGGGAGGTGATTAGGTCATGAGAATCAAGTTCTCATGATGGATCAGTGCCCTTATAAGAAGAGACAGGACAAGCCACCTCCCCACCATGCGAGGATACAACTAGAAGATGGCTATTCGCAGAGCAGAAAGAGTGTCCTTATAGGACACCAGATCTGCTGACACCTTAATCTT
Source organism: Equus caballus (assembly GCF_041296265.1). Taxonomy (NCBI): domain Eukaryota; kingdom Metazoa; phylum Chordata; class Mammalia; order Perissodactyla; family Equidae; genus Equus; species Equus caballus. Next base: position 104,719,911 of record NC_091685.1, read on the forward strand.
GGACTTCCAGCCTCCCGAATTGTAAGAATAATTGTTTTTTATTTAGGCTACCCAGTCTGTATTCTGTTATAGAAGCCCAATCTGACTGAGACATGCCTGCCCTATGTTGTAGTCAGTGGTGAACAAGAAACGTAGTTTCCCTTCCCTCTGATAGCCGACATTCTATTTGGAAAAAAAATAAACAAGGTAAATTCAGGTAGTGTGATATGCAATTTGAAAAAATAAAATGTTTCGATGTGGTAGAATATGAAAACAAGACAATGAAGGGATGGATTGACCGCGGGAGGATTTCTCTGTGGAAGTGACATTGGAACTAAGACCTACGTGATGAAGATAGAAGGAAATTTCTTCCAAGTAGAAGGCAGTGCAAGTTGAAATATTGTTGCTAAGGCAAGAAAACAAACAGTGTAGTAAGAAAGGTAAAAATTTGTGTGATGTGTGACCTCAGAACAGGTATTTTAGTTCAGGTTCTCATGGAACAGAGATTTGAATGCAGGAAGCCATTGGGGAGTTGATCTAAGGTGCAGCACATGTAGGGGAGTAAAAGAAGTAGAATTGTGCAAGGTGAGGAGTTGAGCTGCAATAAGGGGCTCTGTGGGGGAGCTGTGGAGCTGCAATGACCAGGCTTGGGGCAAAGGGGCCAGGCCTTCATACCCCTGCAGTTGAATGTGGGCTTCCTCCGTGACCTTGTGAGAAGGGGCTCTCTTTGAATGAAGGTAAAAAGATTTTCCTGGCCATCGTGTATAGGAATTTGAGAAAGAATCAATGTGGAACATGGAAGATGAGTGAAGAGTATACTCAATACTCAATACTACTCAATAATTGAGTAGGCCAGGTGTGTGATAGCTTGGTCAGTGACTTGGTCAAGGCTAACAGGAGTAAACAGGCAATAACTAGAAGCTAAAGCCATGGGATGGAACTGGTTGAATCTCTCACAGAAAGTGTGAAGCCAAGAGAACTAAGGCTAGATCTCTAGAGAATAACATGACTTAAGACAGAAAGAAACAACAAAAAGTGAAAAAATAAAAGGATACTCAGTTGCAGAGTAAACTGGGACAGAGCGATGAGTGGCATCATTTGAATATTAGAAGTTTTGTGATTCAACAAGGAGAAAATGATTAACCACATCAAACACCACAAGAGGAATCTAAGATCAAGACAGGACTTTCCACTTGATGAGTTTATCCATAGTAGTTTAATACATGCAATGGGACGGAAGACGTTGTAGTAGACAGACGAGGAAATGGGAAGTCAGGGAAGGGAGAACACAAAATGAATGACTGGCTGCATGTAGTAAATGGAGAGCAAAGGATTTCATTAAAGTGGCAAATAAGGGTAGGAAAGACTTTTTAGTTTATTTTTATGTGCTTGTTTTTTAAACAGAAAGATATCTAACTGGCTTTTCCAGCATACACATACACAAACACACACACCGAAAACCCAGAATACAAACAGTTGCCAAAAGTTAAGTTGAAGACAAAGGAACACAAGTCTGCACAATCAACCCTCTGTCATAAAGGTCAGGAATGGAGTAGACATGCGCAGAGGTGGGCAGGACTGTAAGGGATAAAGTTCACATCAAATTAATCTTATTTCCTTGGAGAAGTGGAAGATAAAATTGAAAGCGATAAAACATTATAAAATGATGATATCATGACATAACTTGTAGTTGGATTTTTCAAAAATATTAATGTACACGTTAAGGATGATCTTAATTATGCTAAGATTTGCAATAAAACAACTTTATAAAACACCCAACCATAAACAAACTAAAAGATCTCATCCTTATCCTGAGGAAACGTGTCAGCAGAGATAGAAAATGTGGACAAAGACTGCCTTCATATGTGTGAGCTACTTTGGCTCTTTACTTATTAAACTATTTAAGACAATTCAAAACCCACTGAAAATTTGCATTCTTTGTTTGATGGCGTCTCTTCTTTGCTTTGCTCGATTGCTTTCCCAGTAGTCAACACTGGCTTTCCATGGTCATATCACATATAAACTCAATAAGGCATAATGGCTTCCACATGTAAATGTGCATCTATAATTTCCCTAGTCATTGCATAATTTTATTGGTATTTAGGATAAATAGTAAGTTCATTATATGCTTGCTAGACTTAGAGTAGTCTAGCCAACTCACAAAATAGAGTTATATCAGAATATTCGTCATTTCTACTTAAATGCCTAAGACTTTACTTAAAATGGGAGACAAGGCCTCATATTAGTATAATATTTTTACTTTGTAATTTTTAGTGGAATCTTTTTTTTTCTTAGCAATATAGCATATTAAAGTACTGTAACATGAATTATTACAAACATAAAAGTTAATTTAAAAGAGCCTATGCAAATCATAGGAACCATATTCATCTAGTTTGGCTGTTATAACCTTTAGTGAGCTATTAATATTGACTGAAAATTCAAACATTATTCTATTAATAATTTCTGAGATTTAAAAACAACTTATATTGCATGATTTATAACATAGAGGCTACCTGATTGTGAAAGTTACTTTCACATCAGATATTAGAAATTAATGCTAAAATGCATGTAAGAGTGACAGAAAGACCATTACCAAATTCTATTTTGGGTATTATAATAGAGATAATATGCTGCAATTTAGTTTAATGGGTTGCAATTAAGAGACTGTTTCAAGAGTTGCATGTGATTTCTTTTAATTATTACTTATTAGTTGTTCCTGCATGTCTTTTTAAAATTACATTATTTGAACTGTAATAAATGGTAAAAATTCTTCAATATATTAATATTTCTTATGGATTATAGATCAGTAAAATGTAAGAGGAAATGCAGCACTTTTCATATTCAGCACTTAGGAGAAGGCGCTCATATTTAGGAAGCCTATTACTTGTGAAATGGAAAGAACATACACCTATATATGTAACTTGGGTATATTTCGACAAAAACCTAAGGGACCTAATATTGAATATTTATCCTTTCAAAAGGTACTACAATTGAATTACCACCTCTAATCAAATATTTAGATAACTGATTAACTGAGTGTCGTACTGTATTAGTCAGCTAGGGCTGCCATAACAGAGCACCACAGACTTGGGTGGCTTAAACAGCAGGAATTTATTCTCTCACAGTTCCAGAAACTAGAAGTCTAAGATCAAAGTGCTGTCAAGGTCGGTATCTGGCGAGGCCTCTCAGCCTCACTTGTAGATGCCACCTTCTCACCATGGCCTCACATGACCTTTCCTCTGTGCAGTTGTGGAGAGAGCCATCTCTGGTGTCTTTTCTTCTTTTTAGAAGGACACCAGTTCCATTGGATTAGGGCTCCACTCTTATGATTTCATTTAACCGTAATTACCTCCCATCTCCAAATACAGTTGCCTTGGGGGTTAAAACCTCAAAATATGAATTTTGAGGGAAAACAATTCGATCTATAACACTTACTATGCTAAATAATTTTAACAACTTTAAATTAAGAAAATATTTATTATAGAGTCCCATGGCAATCAGTATAGATATTTCTATTTCATCTCAAAGGAAGATGAATTTTGCATTAGCTTTGATTTTGATTTTGATTTTGATTGAAACAAAAAGGGAACATTTTCTCACCTCATCCTATAGCACACATGGCATAATGCTTTGAAAAGTTTAAAAATGTGTAAAATGTAAAAGTAATATTATTATGTTTCATATTCTGTTTGGATATAGAATAAATCATGAGTTAACTAATTGCCAAAGCAAATATATGGTTTTGTTAAACGGGGAAAATATGGTAATGTTTGAATGACTAAAAATAGGATCTTGATTAAACTTCCTGTGAAAAACTATGTCTAATTTAATATCAAATTAGAATAACTTGATCGAAGATATCACTAAAAAACATAAAATACTGCAATAAAGCATTCAACATTCTTAATATCGTATGTGCAAGTCAATCAATCACACTGTACTTTATAATATGAAAAAATAAAGTGTGTAGAAATACTTTAAAATGCATATAAAAAGAAACATTATACAAAATCTATCCTTCCCTTACATAAATTATGGTTACATTCAAAGTTGTGTAAATAGTTGTTTAAAATCTTTTCCCACAACTCTACTTGTTTATTGCAACTTATCCAGCATTGTGCATATTGGGAACTCAAACATATGTTGAAAGGATAGATGAACAGTTTTTATGAAGATTAAGTTGAATTGAAGAGTTATGCCTCTTCTACTTATGTGTTCTAGAAGCTATGGCCTCACCACAGTAACAGCAGAAGACCATCACACACAGCTCCCTATCCTGTGCATAATTCTTTAAGAGAAGATCTTGTTTTGTTTTCCTTCTCAAATTCTTGCTGAAATGTCTAAGCATTTTGTTAACTTTTTGTCCACAGTTGCCTTTTGAGTCAAGTAGAGTATTTGGAAGAATCCTATTCCACCAAGATGTGAAACAAATGAACAACCTCATTACATATTCTTGAGTATATTATCATATTAAAGAAGATGAAAAGTCCTACAGTAAAATGGCTTATTTTTTGCTTAAGGTCACGTACACCAAAATAATTTTCTCATGTGACTCTATGATTCCTCAGAACTCCTAAGTAACACATTTAGAAGAATACAGTTGCCCAAAAACTCAAGGCCCTTTCCTGAATTATGGTACAGGGAAGAATAATATCCTGCTCACTATAACAGAACTATGCTAAAATAACCCTTTCCAGGACAACACTACTTATACAAAAACAACCTTAAGCAAATTATTCTATAAGATGGAGAAAAATTCAAAGTAATTCAGTGCATGATGAACACCAGAAAGTGAGCACCTGAAGTGGACAGGAGCTTTCTTGAGGATAAAATGACATGATATTTCTAATAATTTGTGTGCAATGTCCTGATTTTCTTAAATCTCAAAACACAGAAAATATTTAAGTGAGTAAGGAGTTTGAATTAGAGAAGAAAATGCAAATACAAAGTAACGCTACACATCTTACGTTGAATGAAGCAGTCATTTTGCCACATCACGTATATAAAAATACCATTTTCATGGTACATTTATCATGGTAGATTCTCTGTAAATCAAAAAAATTAATAAAAATACTAATTAATGTTCTCATCTTTTGTGTAAGACCATCCATAAATGTATAAGCCAATGGGTATATTTTATTTTAGGAATGAGAGAAATTTGAGCAAAGGAGTAACACAATCAGGTTTAGGTTTAAAAAGATTCACTCTAGCTGCTTTGGAAGAATCAACGATCAGGGGTTGGTGATGCAAGAGTTTGAAGCATACGGTGAGTTAGGAAGCTAAGCAGTTTCTCCAGGAAAGATGTAATGCTTTCTTGGACTAGGGTATTATTGGTAGAGATAAAAGAAAAGAACAAGTGCATATGTGGGCTATATTTTTAAGAGCAAGCCACCAGTATTTTCTGATGGATTGGATGGAAAGCGTAAGAGAAAGCACTAGTTAAACATGATAACTCTAAAACTTTTCACATAAACAATTGGATGAAGAGAAATACCATTTACTTAAGTGGGGAAGTCTAGAAAAGGAGTAAATTTTGGAGAAAAAGGAATCAAAAATATTTTTTAACATATCATGTTGGCAATGCCTTAGGAATCTTAGTCAATTAAACAGCAGATTTATAATATGTAACAAAGCTGAAGATATCTATAATTATAGTTTTTAAAACAAATTTTGGCAAATGTGGATTTAAGGAATTAGTTGTAAACACAGCTATTACAGAAAAGCTGACATTTAGTTATGAAAAATGAAAGATGTCAGTAAAGAAACCATTTGACACCATAAGAACTTATGTAATTTATTCATTCACTCTGTAACGTGGCTACTATGGCCTGTGTATTATATTAACTCTTGGTAATTCCAATATGAGCAAAACTGATCAAGAATCTCCCCTTAGATCTTAGAATCTAGTGGCAAAGACAAAGACCTGTTCTATTCTTTGATGAAAACTCAAGGGCCTCTGTAAGAACTAACAATAATGAGAAGAGTTCTTCCTTGGGTGGAAGGGGAGGGCTTCCTGGAGGAAAAATGGAGACTCATTTGGAGTTGATCACATCATGCATGAAGGGGAAGGAGGAGGTAAAGATTCTGGGAGGACTTCATGGAACAAAACAGGATTTTATCACTACAAAAAGAAAACATTTTGAGTACAAAGCAGAATTTCCTTGCGCTGAATAAGATAGAGGTATTTTAGTGGCATGTATTTAGTTTTGCTAAAATGCTCTTCATTGAAGCTAGGTGGTAAAATGTTTGAAGATAGATTCACAGGAGAGAGAATGGAGAATATTTGACAAATGTGGGAAGAGAATGCAAGCGGAGAGGCTATTACTGCGGTTTTGCCTGAAGTGCACCATGTTCCTTACTTCCTTATGGGTAAAAATGTAACGCTAGTTTAGTACTCTTTGCAGAGCTAAAACCCAAAATATGATGACAGGAGTCCCTTAATATTTCTTTTTAAAAGTGTATTCCCTTGGTCCTTGAAACCCTGTTATAAAATTACTAATTAATATTTGGCAAGGAGTTTAGAAAGGTGTGCATTCCCAGACATGCCATAAAACATCTTGGTTAGAATGTAAAATCAAAGCTACAGTACACCCATTAAAAGGATTTATATCTGTGTTTTAACTTAGAGTGGAGATGGAAAGAACACCAGACAGCTGTTAAGGGGTTGAGAGCAGAAAATATGCTCTACTATTCATCAAAAAAGAACGCGCTAGGGATATAGAATTTGTTTTAAGTTGCTGGAAGATGTTGAAGAATTAAACAAGCTTGGAAGTGATATTTTGAAATTGGAACATACTTTGTGATTCAACAGATAATCTAATATGATGAAACTCTCAGGGATATTTGTGAGGGAGATGTTCACTCATGAAACAATGATAGCATTACATTTGCTATTTTAATATATTACTCCAAATTGGGAAGGAGGGGAGTTCCCCTCCCCCCAAAAAAAGAATATTAGAAGAAAGGCGCTTATTGACATCAAGATAGACAAATACAGGTTGGAGCCTTTGGTATGTAATCGGTGTCATTTTTCAACCCTAGTGGTTGCTTATCTAATGAATTGCCTGCTTTAGGAATAAAGATATGTTGCAAAACAGATCATCACGTATATAACATAATTTTACTCAGGAATTAGTCATCTGTAGGTACAAGAATGTTGCCATAAATGTTTATGTAGAATTAATTTATATATATATACCTATGCACAAAAAAATAAAAGCGTACACTTTGGTTCAATTTCATATAAGTTGTTTTTCTGTGCCATCTAAAATATGATATTCATCCACAATTTATCAGATTTCAAAGATTAGCATTAACTGAGAAAAGTGGAGGATTAAAACAAAAATTTAATATTCGATTTTCTAGAATTAGGTAGAAAAATATTACTTTGCAAGGAATTTCCCAATTCACAATCGTGAGCTTCTAACCATGAAGGACTTCTCATACTGCTATATTAGTACTACGAAAAGTACCACCACTGCTCTTACTGCTGCTGCCACCACGATTACTATGTTACTCCTACTAACAATAAGTATAATAGCAAACGGTTGTGTTTACTGTATATTAGACACTCTGCTGGGACTTTTAAGTGTGTTATCTAACTTACTTTTTGTAATAACCATATCAGGTGAAGATTATTATTATTCCTATTGTACACATAAAAACATGTGCCCAAGGTCACTTGGCCGGTGAAGAGCGGCGACAGCATTTGAACCCAAAACTATGTGTTACCATAGGGCACACTCTTCACTTAATTCAGAACTTTCATTCATAGGCTGCTATTGAGAAGATGTATACCTACTTTTTCATAATTCTGATTAAATCACAGAGAGAAAACAAAGACACCGCATCAAAGTATTGATAAAATAATTTGAGGTTTTTGCTTTTAAGTTAATTTGCTGAAAGATTTCTTTTGATAATCAGAATTAATATTTATCAAAAAAGAAAAACACGTTGCTCTCCCTGTATTAAAATGTCAAGAGCTGCTGATGGGGAGGCTAATCAATATACTAAGACCCAACTGCAGAACTTTATTAAAATTTGTTGAAACAGCTCAGCTAATTATACAAATGTGGAAGGTATCAAAACAGATGCTGCTGAGCCATCCCTCTGATGTAGAGAGTTATCCATCATGAAGCAGTAACAAGGGATTATGGTAGGGATGTTATTTTGAGACTTTTGACAAATTCTCATGAGGATTTAGTTAAGACCTTACAATAAAACATACAGAAAATTCTGGAAAATCAAAGGTGAATGGTATTTCCATGTGAAAGAATGGCCCACATAACTCTACAGAGCTTGGTCACATATACTTTGAGGGCATTCCAGAGTCACATATGTTAATTGGTTACTACAAAGGAGGTTTGCTTCTTCTACAAAAGAATGTATCCTTGGATCTCGGTCCTTCAAATACCCTCTGTAAACTATCTGCGGCCAAAGCTGAGGTATTGCTTTTCCCCTACTTATGTTAAACCCCTGAAAGTTATATTCTATCCTCAAGTGATAGCATTATTTGGACTGCACATTTATTTATTTTAAAAAAATAGATAAATGCCATATGGCTGACATATATTTTAATAAAATTCTAGCTCACGAAGTATCTTTAAAAAAAGATAAATAGCATTGAAGTTTAAAAGTGTGTAAATTTTGAAAATATGTTTCTCTTTATAGATAGTCAATTAAAATAATGATCATAACAAAAAATAAAGGGAAAGGGAGGAAGGGAGGGAATGAGGGAAGAGGAGAAGGAAGGAAGGAAAGAGTGATGGAAGGAAGGAAGAAAAGAGAACGAAAGAACAAAGAAGGAAGCAAGAAAGGAAGGAAGGACGGAAGGAAGGAAGGGAGAAAGAGACAGAGAACTTGAGACTCTGGGTTAAGTTATAGATATCCTAGGCCCTGTACTCTTTAATTGGTTGAAGGTGGGTCAAGGCAAAAATCGATAATCAATTAACTTATGTTTTTAAAAAAATGTTAAAATTCAAAGCTAGTTTTCACTAAAATCAGTATAAAATCTAATAAAATAAAAAGACATGAAATATCTATTTATGAGAATGTGCCTCCTTGACTGACTTAAACCGTTTTTATTTATTACTTATTTCCTCCGTTGTCCTTTTTAATTAATTGCAGTTAATGTTGACATTTCCAGGAATTTACCTTTTCATCCTCCCCAGTATTTAGTAAGAATTTTGTTATTTAAAAGGAAAGACTTTCAGTGTGTTTATTAACCAGATTTTTCAAAAGCAAATGAAAAATGTTACGTTCTCTTGTTGATTCCAGCTCTTTGAGTAAGCAAGCATCTATGGGATGTTCTTCAGTTGTCTAGTTCTGTTAGTCCTTAAAGACATTCTAAATCTAATTACTTGTTGCTGGAATCATCTGTTAATGGGTCTCAGGCTTAAGCTTGGAGATTCCTTCACAGGTAAGGGATCACAGGATACAATCACACAGTAGGTACTTAATAAATGTTGAAAGATCATGTCTCACTTTTTTAGAGACTAATAAGTTAAGTCTTTAATCCTTTACCCCTTCTTCAATAGTAATAAAAATTTTAGAAGGTCATATCACTCTCTCAGTATTAAAGAACACATTTCCCAGACCCCTTTTCAGCAAGCATGATCATGTCACTAAGCAAAAGTGTTTGGTAGAAGCTTCCATGCATATCCATTAAGAAACAGCTAAGGCCATTATTGGTCCCTCTTGATTTCTTTCCTACCCACTGCTTGTAATATGGGTGCTGCTAGATTGGATTATGATGTTTAGAATGTATATAATGAAATACTGGGATAGAAAGATTGTGAGTCATACCAACCTTGTGATGCATAGCTGAAATTAAATAGGAAAGGAAAATAAGTATTTATCTTGTTTGGCATCTCTTTTATTTTCTTTTTGCTGAGGAAGATTTGCCCCGAGTTTACATCTGTGCCAATAGTCCTCCACTTTATATGTGGGTTGCCACCACAGCATGGCTGACAAGTGGTGTAGGTCTGTGCCCAGGATCTGAACCCAGGAGACTGGGCCACCCAAGTGGAGTGCGCCAAACTTAACCACTATGCCATGGGATGGGCCCATTTGGCATATTTTATTCAATTATTTTTTCAAGTTTTTTGTTATTCATGACCAAACTGAACTATTATCTATTTGTATATAGCATTCATATACCTGATTTCTGGAAAGAAATCAAGAATACTTTGGGGCCCAAATGTTTGCTATTTAGCTTGTTACCACTTGTAAAAATCTTATCAATTAAGTATGCTACCAAGTTCACTTAATGTCTCCTCTAATTTCCAAAATTCATGTTTAACACTTTTTATTTGCATGTCTTAACATAGCTCCCTAAATAGTCAGGGTCTACATTTTAATCCCACTGCTCGATTATATCCAAGTCTTCCTTTTTACCTTTGTTTATCCATCCTAAAATATTTTAAAGTGTTAATCATCATATTTTCTATTAGAAACATAACTAAATGATTAATGATAGCCAAAATTTATGAACATTTTCCATATGGATCTACCTGAATTAATGTTATCTAATTTAATCATCACATTGATCTAATGAAGTAAGTAGTGTTATCATATCCATGAAGAAATAGACTTAAAAAACATTAAATTACTTGCCAAAGATCACACACTTATTGGAACAAGCAGAAAAAAATCATCTGTTAGTTAAATCACAATTTCTGTTTCCAAAAATTTAGATTCAGTAGAACATGTCCCTGGTATTACTTACATCTTAGTGGATCTGATTTTAAGCCAAGTCAATGGCAACTGAATTAGATATGGGGAAGTTTCTTGACCCATATGTGATTTACTGAGTGACTAAGCTCCTTCAGATTTATGGTGATACAAACACGTTTGGTAAGTACAAGGGAGAAAATGATGAATTGTGAGACAAAAAAGATAGCCCTCAGCAGGTGAAACTGATTATTATTCAAGGGGCTCAAACACAATACTTTTTTTTTTTTTTAAAGATTTTATTTTTTCCTTTTTCTCCCCATAGCCCCCCGGTACATAGTTGTATGTTCTTCGTTGTGGGTCCTTCTAGGTGTGGCATGTGGGACGCTGCCTCAGCGTGGTTTGATGAGCAGTGCCATGTCCACGCCCAGGATTCGAACCAACGAAACACTGGGCCGCCTGAAACAGAGCACACGAACTTAACCACTCAGCCATGGGGCCAGCTGCACAAACATGATACTTTTTTGGGTTACATATATTGAGGCTTGAGCATGTAATACTCTGATACTATAGCATCCATCTATGCTGTAGCTAGATTCTCTTCTCACTTTCATTATAATTGTCAATATGATGGCTAAATAGATAATGCAGTGCAACCTCAAAAACTGTTGGCTGATTTGTTCTGATGTTGCTTGTGTCTTCATAACAAAAACTGAAGCTTGACTTGGATTTTTTTTAGTTATTAGCAGTAACCAGGATTGTCATTATGTGGCATTCCATACTTCCCCAAATAATCAGACTAACTGTTTTTAGGACATCCAATCTTAAGATTGAAGCAAGTGTTACTGGGTTCATTTTCCCCTTTTTTATTCTGACATTCATGATGGGAACATGAATACTCTTAGGCAGGGAGGTGAAGCAAAGTTTTGAAGAGACTGAAACTAACGTAATTGTGGAGTGTGGAGGCTGAAGAGAAACGATGTGTAGTTAAAATTTTAATTTTAAGTACAGGGACTTGAAAAGAGCCTGTGCAAGTGAGAGGCCCTGAAGTTTGAGTTTCGTTAGTTTCACGGTAAACCCACCTCATCAGAACAGTATACACGCATGCATCTTATATATATATATCATACACGCTTCTTATTAGTAACAGTGGACTCTTTCTAATGATATGGTTTCTAGCACTATCTGTGAAGATATCTAAGCCCATTAGTTTTCATTTTATCTCTCCTAGTCAGTCGTTGTATTTGCAAATGCATGCATTTATTTAGCTCATAATACTTAACATAACCAACATTTATTGTACCACGCATGGTTGTAAACATTTTTCTATTCATCAGTTACATTGGGGAACTGTTCTACCACCTGTATAACATATATAAATAAATAGACAGATAGGGAAATGTAACTGTAAATTATAACGTGAGAAAAAATAAATCGGAAAAGGGCATCTAGGATTTCATGCAATTTAAAACCAAATTAAGAGATAAAGCATTATGTCTCAATTTAAGTTTCAGAAATGGATGCTCCTTTAGTGTAGTAATGCCTAGAATTTGGTAAGAAATAGAGATATATAAAGGAGAAAAGAGCCTTTTAAAAAATATGTCAAAAGTGACTTCCTCTCTTTCTGGGAAAGAAGGAATGAAGAAAGGAGGGAAAGGAAAGAGAAGGGAGAGAGGAAATAAAAGGAAGAGAAATTCTGAGTTTCGATGGAAATAAATGTACTATTATATACTTCAAGGTTTCATCAGCGTATTTTCGCAGACTTCCAGACATGTTTTAACAGTGTAGAGGATGTAAATTCAAAATATAATCCTGTCATATCACACTTATCAACACCCATTGATGGTCTTTAAAAAAATAACCGCCTTGATAGGCAAGAAGTAAAGACTAGCTTCTTGTTTTTATTTTAATTAATTTTCAATTTATTTTTGAATAAGTTTGAAAATGTTCACATAGACTTGTTGACTAGTTGGCTTCCTCTATAAGTTCTCTATTCATTATTTTTTCTCAGAATTCTGAAAGGTATTAGATATTTTCCTAAATATTTGTTAAAATAATAAAAGTCACATATTTCATTTACTTTCCTCTTTTAATCATTTGACTTTATAATGTGCAATATTTTGTGGAACATAGCTTATAATTTTACATAGCTGCATCTTTCAGTATTTTCACTATAATTTGTAAATTGGATATAGAGCTTAAAGAGACATTCACTTTCTTAATATGTGAATATTTGCTAAGGTTTCATTCAATACTTTTATTAAAAAAATTTATATGTAATAAATATAGAATTGATTTACCAGTGGTTGAATTAGGGTTATAATTTCATGTTTCTTTAAACATGTATTCAGTTTTCACAAAATTAAATCATGCCATGTTTAGATACGTAGTACATATAAATGTGCACATACACTTAATATACATTTATTTAAGCTTCTATTAATCATTCTATCAATCAAATAGATCTCTTTCCTAATCCATATTATCATTATATAATTAATTGTAACATCATAAAGCAAATGAGCATGTGACACACAGACACAACACACATGTTGTTTTATTTTTTCCCCAAACTTTGGCTCTTTTGGTTGTATGCTCATTTCATTCTTCTATATATAGAGAAGCAGGAATTTAGCATTTGGAAGTTTAGATTTCTATACAATGTGAATAAACGACATTAACAAAATGAATCCAGGATGAATATGCTGCTGTTTGCTTAACCAATAAGTTAACTGGTTTGTATTATAATATACTGTGTTTTTCATGCAACCAAACTGTCTATTAAGAGGGTTGCTTTCAAGAAGTAAAATACCCCCACGCAGAAGGGCTGTCCATGAAAGTGTGAATAATGGATTCTTTGAAAGGCAATATCAGATCTGAGATTGAAGTCTGTCACTTGCCTCCAGAAGAAGTATCCATTCTTACCTTTGGAATCAGATGATGGCCACTGTTCTCAGGAAAGCATGAATTTCAAATAATCTATTTTCATTTCCTGAAATTCATACCGCTATGTGTTCTTGTTGCTATTCAGGTAACTAGGTCAATTCTGCTGGGCCCGAGAGTGTCAAGTCTCACAAATTCATAACTCCTAGTGAACCTTAGAATACATAGGTCAAGCTCTAGTACAGAACTGTGTTGGGATTTTGATTAAAATTGCATTAAATTAAAAGATTAAGTTTGGAAGAAGTAAAATATTTATAAGGTGATATTTCTCTCCACTTACTTGCATTTCCCTTTATGTTCTTTATTGAACTGAAGTTATATTCTTTATGTAGGTCTATCCTCACATTTCTTACAAAACTTTTAAAAATAATAATGTTTGCTATATAAACAAATCATTTTTTCTGACTTGTTTTCCTATATAGAAAAGCTATGACTTATATATGTATATTATAAATATTTATACTTATAAGATATTTTAGTACTTATATGTATAAATATATACATTTGCATATATGTATATATATATATACACATACATACATATAATGGAACTTTATTTCAACTCCTATATTTTTTTTAAGATTTAAAATTTTTTCCTCATTCTCCCCAAAGCCCCCCAGTACATATTTGTATATTTTAGTTGTGGGTCCTTCTAGTTTTGGAATGTGGGACGCCACCTCAGCGTGGGTTGATGAGATGATTTTTCAGGTTTACAAATATTATGTCAAGTTAATGCAAACTTTTTATCTCGTGTGCAATTTTCTACTTCAGGATTTTTCTCTCGTGTTTTCCTACTTGGCTTGCTCTTCCAGAGTAATGGCAAATGAGCCTTGTAGTTCTTGGGGAAATGTGGAATATCACATGTGTTGGGAGAGGCAATCTGCCACGAGCCCAAAGCGTCTCTGTATAGCTGTAAGCCAAGATGGCGAGGCTTGACCATCTTTGTACCTGGGCCATTTTTCAGGGTTGTGTTTGCAGTGAGCAATGAGGGATGAGGGACTGTCACCCTCTGGAACCCAAAAGAGACTTCCTTATTGCTTGCTCCGAAAGATGCAGATTTCTCAAGTCAGTCTTTCTCAACTGTGATGCAAACCCACTGCACGTACAACATTCATCTAGCTCCCACCACCTCCCTCCCCCCAGCCCCCACCGCATTGTTCTCATGGGACTTGGTGGGAAGGGGAATTGATGTGAATGCTGATGCTCGTGCCACTTGCTGTACTGTCATTCAACTGTAAGCCGGGAGTCTCATCTCTTCTGCCTTCATTGTGAAGTAGTCATAGGCCAACATATTAGGCTGGAAGTAAGCTAAAATCGAATCCTAGAATCAACAATTTTGATGACAAATATGGGATGTTGATGACTATGGGATGTTTAAAATGGCTATCAATAAGAGGATAGTCAAGGGCCCTACAAACTGAGTTTGGGGATACGGTCACACTCCCTGGGTAGTAAATTCTCTCGCCCAAGTGATGGGCTGGGTAAGAGAAGGGTCGCTCAATATTCTATTTGTTAATGAGGCTGAAAAATGAGAGGTAAAATTGAAACAAACCCTCGAGTGGTGATTTGGTTGCTGCTTATTCTCCTCTGGGTAGTAGAAGGAAGGGATGTTATGATGACAGTGGGGCAGCAAGTCCCACTGGAAGGCAATGCTGCTGCGGCTGTGGAGTTCCTAGAGTTGACATAAAGGGTGTCAGCAATAAGACTGCTATTCCGTATAGAGCTTTGAGTGAGCCAAAAACATTAGAGGTTTGTTTGGTTGAGCCGCAAGAAAGTGGACACTCAAATGCAAAGGTGAATGCAAAGCCTTGCTTACCAATGAGGAGCTGCTCTCTACTGCTGGGTGACACATGACTGTACAACAGCACCATCTGTCTCATGCAGCCACTAAGTATAAGCCTTTAGAAATCAAAGACAACTATTAAGCTGGCTACTAGGCTCTTATGCAAACTAAATGTCTGATCCACGGAGGCTTTATAATTCTCTAGCCTCACATCCTTATTTCAGAGTTCGTCTTAGTCTCAATGACTAATAAGGGAAGCACCTAAGAGGTCTCACTCGTGACTTGAAAATAGTATATTTAAGACTGTACCTGGTCTGCTGTTACATGAAAAAGTAGCAGCTACACCAGTGAGGACAACTGCTTTCCACTCCACCACTTGAAGCCAAACCACTTGCTCCATAGAGTCCTTGATTTCCAAAGATCCCCCTAACTTCCTGGCTTGGTTTGCTAATGGTTTGGCTAAGTGAAAATCTGATGGTGTTTATTGGAAGGCAGCTGTCACCCAATCTGAGTGGCAACATTGGAAGAACAATTGAAGGGTTATAGACACCTCTCATTTGAATTTGGTTACACGTTATGGAAACAAATCATAGCAGCTGAACAAACGGTAGGGATCACTCATAAAGATGACCACAGTGAGGGCTCATTCTCTGTTGAGATCAATTGAAATCAAGCTGCTGCTGAAAACTGTACCATCCAGATCTCTGCCACTGGCAGAGATTCATCATCATGCCGGAAATGGCAACACATTCACCATTACAGACTGGGCACAATATAAAGAATAACTGCAGGCTGCACTTATCACCCCTGCCAAACTTGACTTGTTTGACCTGCACATGAAGGAGACCACACTGCACTTTGACCCTTTCTCAAGACTATTTGAGGTACCTCAAATGGGTCAAGACTTTGGTTTGCAATGTCACTTTTATAGTTTGATCGGCTAACTCTGGTCACAGCATTATGATCCTTGAAACAAAACTGTGTATATTTTTCTTGCTATAGAAAATATATAAAGTCTGACAATGGTGTGTCTTTTGTCACAAAGGATACCTGACAATGGGGCATAATCATGGTATTTTATGATCATCTTATATATCTTATCAATCCTAGGATGTTGACATTATTGAGTGGTAGAATAGATTTAAAAAAAAATCAATTCTATATCCCTAACCTCTTTCTGATCCAGACATCTCACAAAGGGAGTTGGGTCACTGACTATGGTCATCACCAGAAAGGGTTCATTTTCTCTTGCCCACTTCTTGGGTAATTATCAGGACAAAACGGGTGTGGAACCATGTAGATATACATTGAAAATTTTAAGTTTCACTCTGTCCATTCCTAGACATGATGAGTTTGACTTTTTTTTTTTTTTAAAGATTTTATTTTTTTCCTTTTTCTCCCCAAAGCTCCCCGGTACATAGTTGTATATTCTTAGTTGTGAGTCCTTCTAGTTGTGGCATGTGGGACACTGCCTCAGCGTGGCTTGATGAGCAGTGCCATGTCCGTGCCCAGGATCCGAACCAACGAAACACTGGGTCGCCTGCAGCAGAGCGCATGAACTTAACCACTCGGCCACGGGGCCAGCCCCAAGTTTGTCTTTTCTTTACTGCAACTCCAGGCCAGCCAGGTTGGTACAATCTAAGGAGTCAGCCCAGTCAAAGGAAGGTGCACGTCATTCAAACTCAATTCTGGCTCAGCCCCATGCACCATCTTGTTGGACTGACACATCCCTAGATCATACAGACCCTGACATTTTGATTGAGTTCACTGATCCTTGGCTCTCCCTAGGCAGACCCTCTCAGGCCAAGGTGATACATATAATGAGGCTCTGAAAATTTTATGAAAATGCCCTTTCCCACTTGAACTTGACACATCTTGACAAAAATTTCTGAGTGTCAGAAGGAAGCAACAGAGAAAAAGTGGTGAGATTTTAGCTATTGTAATGAAACACACTGATTTGTGTTTTCTGAAAGAGAGCAAGAAACTTGACCCAGAGAGGGAACACCTTTATGTAGCAAATTTGGGGATAGAGCACAATTAATGTTACTTTGTCTCCTAGATCAAGCATGACAGCCTAGCAAAACAATCATATGGTGTCCCTAAGTGAAGCAGCAGCTGAAGCTGCCAATCTGACCTTCTGTGGGGTTTGTCTTCCCTGTCCATGTACTATGAAAATAGAAAAATTCATGTGACCATGACTGGTCCAGAACTACTCACCTGTTCCTGACACTGTTAGTGGCAGCTCCTGAACATGGAATTCACGTCTCCCTCCACCCATGTAGGTTTATAGACAGACAGACCAGCGCAACTTTTTCAATCTGACTGCTTCAAATTCATATGCTTTTGTTGATACCCAAGTGACCTCGGGTTGTGGTATGTGTGGTAACCGAGGCTATAGCTACTTGATACCACTGACCACATGAACCAATGGCATGGTGATCCAAATAAAGTTTAACAACAGATCAATAATTGATATGAGTTGTGACTCGTCAGGTTAAATGTTTTTATATGAGAGAGAGTGGGCCTCAGAATGTCCTCCACTGAGGATGGGAACTGCTTTTTGGCCCGTCTATTGCCCCCTTAAACTATTAACAATGACAATAAAGATCAGTAGGTTGATCTTATCTCCCTCGTACGGATAATAATGGATAATATACTGGTCTTAGACTACATCTTGTCTGTCTGAAGTACAGCCAACTGGTTCTCCCTGAGACATTTTCGTGGTTGTTTGAGTCTGGCAACTTGGAAAATATGGTTGAGGTCACTACTACAGGTTGACATCATTGTTCTGCTTGGAGCTCTGTTGATATTACAGGCATATGAGATAATTAAAGGCAGTATGAAACAAACTGAACAGATTTGATCCCAGCCTCTGTCAGTTACATTAATCAGAGTGGACAATGGAGTAGCATATTTATGTGAAAATTTAAATTTGTCCAAGAACACGTAGAGCCAAGAATGGACCATTGAAAGAGGCAATCTGCCATGCTCCCTGCATGTTTTTGCCAGGTGTGTCAAGAACGCAAGCTCTGGCAACTCTTTACCCGGGACATTTCCAAGGTTGTGTTTGTAGCGAGCTTCCTTGAGGAATGAGGTAATATCTTCCTTTTGGACAGGGAGCAGGCTTGCTCACTGCTTGCTGTGAAAGAAGTGGATTACCCAAACTCAATGTTCCTCATTTGTGACAAAAATCCACTGCAAGGGCAGTAACCATCTGTGCCCCTCCACATCATGCCTGTGGGACTTGGGTACAAGAAGAATCAATACATACATTTATGCTGTTTGGATGATATAATAAATGAGTAATAAATGAATATTAGTCTTTTTTCTCTTACCCAAGAGTCTCATGTTTCCTGCCAGCATTAATGAAACAGTAACAGGCTTTTCAGCAGGTAAAACTAAGTCTCAGACACAAATATGTACCCTCTTGGAAATTCACAGCATGTATTACTAACTTTACAGTTCTAAGAAGTCTAGTCAAGAAACCTTTCTAAATATTTTAACCTGTGTTTTCAAAAACATGCATAACAGTCCCCCTGCACTTTGGCTTACACTGCTATCAGAGTTCACTTTTTTCATCACTTTTCAATATTTGGTACATTCTAACATTCCTTCATTAGGCTTTTTCTTCTTTGTTCTGTTAATGCAAATTAAATATAGTTTGTTGAATACCTCATGGTCTCAGTGACAGAGGTTGGGCATGGGGTCAATAACACAAATATTCCTTTCCCAATGGCTACCTCCACCGCTGAGAGATTAATTCTCCAAGAGCAGTGACCAAACTAGAGAAATAAGATACACTTCTACAGTGGAACCAGGCCACCATCTAGTGAAAGGTTCACACTGCACCCTTTCCATTATGGAAGGGGAAATGATTTTTCAGCAAAGAGGGGGGACAAGAACCACTTATGCAGATTTCACATTCAATGCCTGTCATGCTGATGAACAACTACAGTTGTTAACTTATTGGTACTCCAAAAGTATCAGTTATATCTTGCCACATGACAAACTATACTATAAATCAGTGACTCTAAACAACAGTCTTTTATAGCTGAGGATCAGGGGACCTTAGCTAGGCTCAGCTAATACTGGTGGGTTTTATCACGCATTTGAGGGTTGAAGGGCTGTCAGCTAACTTTGGCAGGGCATGGGCTGGAAAGCAAAGCTCCACACATTTCATATCCTCCTCTCAGACCAGCAGGCCAGCCTGAGCATGCCTTTTTCATGACAATATCGGTGGTAAGACTAAGCAAGCACAACGGCTCAAGTCTTTTTCAAGAATACACTTGTATCATATTGGCTGACATCTCATTAGGTAAAGCAAGTCATGGTGAACCCAGAGTCAGAGTGGAGGACATCACAGATCATGAGAAACATACAAAAGCATGTGTTGAACCATTAGGGTCATTTTGCAGTTTAACACATCAGATAAAATTGTTTTTGTCCAAGAATTTCCTTTATTCAAATTGGCCAAGAGAGAGAGTTCTTGCTCTTCCTATTACGTACCTTACTACCGAAAAGCAGTTGATCTTAGAGGACTCGACTATGCCAGACTTGATTAGGATGCAAACCAAGAAACAATATCTTAGGACACTGAGGTTCAGTTCTCCAAGATGCAGTATATTCTTCCAGAAGTCTCTAACATATACAATATTCTCTTTTTCTTAGCTAGAATACGTGGGTCTGAGAAAAAGGGTTGAGAGTGTGAGTAAGATTATACTTAATGTATTAATTTTCTATGGTTGCTGTAAGAAATTACCAAAAATTTGATGATTTAAAACAATGGAAATTTAATCATTCACAGTTCTAGAGGGCAGATGTCAAAAATCAGTATTACTGGGCTGAAATCAAGGTATCAATAGGTCTGTGCTGCCTCAGGAGGACGAGAAATCTGTTTTTTTGCTTTTCCAGCTTTTAGCATTCCTTTGCTTGTGACTGCGTCACTCCAATCTTCAAGGCCAGCTTGTTCAAGTCTCTATTCTATCTCCACATTTCCCCTTCTTTTGCATACCTGTTTCAAGTCTCCCTCTGGCTCCCTCTTTTGATATGTGTGATGGCCTTTAGGGCCTTGCTGGGTAATCCAACATAGTCTTTCCAACTCAAGATTCTTAATTTAATCACACCTGCAAGGACCTTTTTCCAAATAAAGGAACATTTACAGGTTTCAGGAATTAGAACCTGACATCTTTGGGGGCCATTATTCAGCCTACTACAACTAATGACTAATTAGCTGATTTTCATGGTTTTCTTAAGAGCCAAAGAGTTTTCTATCAAAGAACAAAGCAAATGTTCCATTAAACTGTAAACATAGACTTATTCATTTCATAATCTTCATGCCTTTTAAAGAACAAGCAAAAGCAGAGTTACTCTGTGGGCTGGGATGACTAGATTAATCATCGTTGCTACATACTCAAGGAGATTGTGAAGGAGCATCTATGTTGTAGAAAATCAGGGATAATCTCTGCTGGTCTGTTGCACTCGGCTAATTAATAATCTCAGCTAACTCTCTGCTTGCCTCTGGACATTCCTGGAGCCCTGGTGCTCAACTTTGTCCAAACATGAGTGAAATATACTAAGGAATGATGTATGCAGTTCTGTGCTAGGGTGATTAACGTAGCACTGTGCAACGGTCCAAGACAGACCAGGCGACAACTAACCCCAGCTGGTCAGTAATTTTTATAGAATATGTATAGAATATATATACAAATGATAGAATATATACCTGTTTTCTCTTGGTTTCTGTTATTGATGCTGCTCACCCAGCCTTATTCTAGCAATATGATCGAATGAATTTGGTTTTCTAATGACATTGAGGATTTGCTATTCAAGCTCCTAAGGTCACTTCTTCCACTGAGTCACTGCATCCCATCCTCTCTCATCCTCTCCCCAAAGGAAAGGATCTTCTCTCAAGGCAAGCATGGCATTATTTCTTAAACCTAAAAACAATCAAACAATGGCAGTAAAAAACAATAAAAATATCTTTTTACCTTACTTTTCTTTCGAGCTTCTTTCCTGTTCTTTGCTCCCTTTTATAGCAAAGCTCTCTGTATTATTGTATGCATAGTCTCTAATTTTCCTCTTATCTCTCTTGAATCCACTCCAAGCTAATTTAAATATCTCTCTGCCCCCTCCCCCTTGCCTCTCTGGCCTCATCTCTTTCTTTCTGTTCTCCAGCCACACTAGCTTCCTTCTTGTTCTTGGAGCACAATAAGCACGTTTTACCTCAGGGCATGGCACTGGCTATTCCCTCTTCCTAAAATACTTTTCTCACATGGCTTACTCTCTGAACTTTTTAAAGTCATTGCTCACATATCACCTCCTGTTGAAACCTACCTATCCTGACTAATTTCGTGGTTCACAGCTTTCCCATCCTTTCTAATAACTTGGTTTTCTTGATCTGTCTGTCAGTTTTTAAGTAGGTATATTTAAACCACCCACTCTGATTGTGATTTTCTTAATTTCTGCTTTAATGCTGTCAGATTTTGTACTGAATGTTTTAATGTGACTTTGTTAGCTTCATAAATTTTTATGATTATTCTCTTCTTTGTGTTTTCTCCATTTGTCATTCAGTATAGCTTCTTTATCCTTTGTAATGGATTTTCATTAAATTGTGTGTGTGTGTGTGCGTGTGTGTTTCTTTTGGTTACTATTTGCCTGTTCTGTCTTTGTGATCCCTTTATTTTCCACCTGTCTGCATGTGTACGGTTTATTTGTGTGTTCTGTTATGTTACCTGTAAGTAGTACATGGCAGGATTTTTAAATTCAATAGATAAAACTTTCAATTTAATCAGGACTTATATTCAATATATTTACATTTATTGTAGTTATTATATATATTACAAATTATTTCTATTTTTTTTACTTTTTATCATTTTTCTTAACTTCTCCTTCCTTTTTCTCCTTCTCTGCCTCTTCCCTTCTGCTTCATTAATAATGATTTATAAACGTTTCCTCTCATGCTTGCATTTCACACAAAGTGCACATTCATAATGCATAGTGAATATCATCTGGTGCCAAAATTTCAATGTTGCATTTTATTTTTAAAAATATAATAACTACTTTATACATTCACTAGCACATTAAATACACCAATGGGAAGTAATTGCTTTGTTTATCTATTTGGAATTTACTAATATGTATTTTAGCATAGTGTGTTCATTTAGATTCATCCAGAAGAATGATTTCATATTTTGTTTGTTAATTTGGCTGACTTTCTTAGGGTTCTATTTCATTTTGCAGTGTGGGTCTACATGTTCATTTTGTGTGTTCTCTCACTCACACCCTCTTTTCTCACCCACCCTGTTCAGCCACTGTTTATTTTGCCTACCTCCAACTTTCCCCTGTGGATCTCCTTTCTAGACCCAAGCTCATCTAAATTGGTCAGGGCTACTGCCACATTACGATAATGGAAATATTTTGTATCAGGTATGTAGGCAATGGGTATCTCAGGTCCCTCCCTGTCCCCAATGCTGTGCCTGTGGTATCCCATGTCCCTAGGCATGCATTTGCATGAGGCACAGTCTCAGGGAGTAGTTTACTGCAACTTTCCAATCCCATTTTCTGAGAATGAAGTAGTGAGAATAAATCCTATCCCCACGTTGGTGTTTGGAGTGTTTGTGCTCCACATCACTTACAAGAGAGAGCTCCAAGTCACCTCTCCCTCCTGCTACACTCAGATGCCTCAGGCTTGTAGCTTGGAGTTGCGTTTCTAGTCCATGAACATTTTATCTCGTTTTTGAGCTTGAACCTCCTTTTTCCTTCAGTGTTTAAAAATTTTTCCTTTTCAGTTTCATAACATATTAACATACAATAATATCTATCCTAGAGGAACACAAATGAGTTTCGAAATTTCGTGTCTCCTTATTTAATTTGCTTCGGTGCACGTAAAAGAAGAGTGCATGTTCTGAGTTCAAATTAGAAAATATCCCCAATTAACTGTGGTCTCCACATCGTTCTGATTCGCAAAGCACAAAATAAAAAGATTAGTAAGACACGGGACTGCTGTTCAAGGAAACTATAATCCAATATTTGGAATTAAATAAAACAAATTACTATAATGTAAGGGAGAGCCATATAATAGTTGCAAACAAAATGTAACAAATAAGATTATAATAGATTGTGTGTGTTGATGGGGATATCAGCAAGGATTTTTCAGGGTGGAATAATAATTCACATAGGTAAATAAGGCAGGTGATGAACTTCAGAGAAGTGAAATGACATGTGCAAAGGCAAAAGCTTGGACAAGCCTTCTACAGGTTTCGGCAGTAGCAGATGCTTCAATTTGAATGGCAGGCCATACAAATTAGAGAAATATCCGAAGCTAGATGTTAGCTTGGTGACTTGAGTGCTGGACTGAAAAATTGATCCTCAGTAGTGCTGACAACTGGTATTGTCTGATGGTATATGAGATAATGAAAATAATCTATATGAGAACAAACACTCATTCTATCTGGAAGTTGAAGCTATAGGAAGATTCTAAAATGATTGGGATTTTCAGCTTGTGAGGCTGGGAACTGTGCACTGCCATTTAAAATAATCATCAGGCTCTGGAAGTATATTATTTATTGTTTTGGATTTCCCCCCAAAGTCTTTGTTAAACATACAGTGTGAAAATAGAACTCAGATAAGTATTTTGCATGGATTTTATTATTTTCTCCTTATAATAACCCTATAAAGTAAATCCTACTGTTATGTGCAAAGTACACAAGAAGTAAGTGAGGTTTGGAAAGTTTACACGGCTAATAGCGGACAGAGCAATGGTTAGTAGAGGACCGTTTTGAGCCCAAGTTTCCCACAATTGAATACTCCTCTCAAGTGTTTTCCTGGAGCATTTGGGGATGTTAAAAGCTATGGCTACATTCTTGCATTTACTCATTGTATTATTATGTTTTTAACATCTAGCCTCTCATTTGGGGCAACAAGAATTTCAGTCTCTGAAATTATATTTAAATATAAGGACAAATGTGAATTCTGGATAACCACACTTAACAAGTGGGATCTTTGTTGAGAAATTTCCATCAGTGAATTATGAGTCAAAGCTATTCTTGAGACTTATTAACATAGACAGAAGTAGAATGGAATAATAATAGAATGATAATGGAAATCGCATTTTTATAATTGAGGTAATACATATTCTGTACTACCCCAGGTTAATTGTAAAATTAGGATGAAATGATAAATGAATAGAAAGTTCCTGTGCCACTAGGCAAAGTTGAACTTGCTGAGGCGCTGTTCAGTTTAGTGATTCTACTTGGCATTTGCTTTTCTTTAGGTTTCTCCTCTTTTCTGATATTCAGAATGTAAAATAAAATGATATTTAAAAGCCCCAGTTCTTAATGTAATGTGCTTTTCCATGTGGTTGGATTCATTCCATTTTATTTCACATCATATACTTTGAGTGTACATTTTGCTCTTTTGGTTTTGAGTTTGCTGATTTTTATAATACAGACTATATTTTATGGAGTTTTCTGCTCTGCAAATTTGGACTTTTTAAGTTTAAATAATATGATGTTTTAATCTAAATAAAATAGCTAATTTGAGATCATTTGATTTTAATTATAAGCATTCTTTATGCATAGCCAAAGACTGTCACACTGTCGGCATACAAAATATGCATTGAATTAATAGGCAGAAAGAATGAATGCAGGTGTAAGCATGGGCATCAAGGCACTTTATGAAAAATATGCTATTAATACTACTGTAGTATTATGTTTATTATTATATAATAAATCCAAAGACAGAGTTAAATATTTATGAAGATATCTCCACTGAGCCACGAAAGTAACTTTTTCTCTGTCTGTATACTCATTGGCAAAAATTATATTTTCTTATACAATGTATATATTTTGTAAATGGATTAATTCACTTATCATTTGAAAAGTCCCATACTAAAACTTGTATCCCTTGTATTCTACTTTGTATCCTTGTATCCCATGGGAAGTCAGTATTTATTGAGGCAATGGAATGGTTTTTAGAGAATGATATTCACCTGATTTACATAATCAAAATCACGTGCAATTATAAGTACAATTCATAGGATTTTTATTAAACATTAAACTTACCAAGAAGATTTATTCTGAATCCAATTATGCATAAGAAATTTGAGCATACCACATTTAGAACAAATAAACAGATTAAGAATTTAATTGAATAAAAGATATTAATTGAGCTTTTTTAACATCTGGAGAATTTTGTGTATCATCAAACTACCAATGTGTTTTTAAGCTGTTTTTAATTTTCATTTCCCTTTGAGTCTCTTATAGCTACAATGTCAGTTTAAAAGTTAGGCAAATTAGTTTACATACAAGAAAATGAAGTTACGCTGTTTACGTGACATTTTAGTACAGATTACACGTACTTAGAACAAAATATTGTGGAAGTATAGTGCAAAATATCACCTTAAATATTAGATACATCAGTGAAGTTTCCTGGGTTCATTAATTCAACAAGCACTTAGAAATGCATAGAAAGCCGTACTTCTTGTGCTTAAGTTCTCCATATTCATGCAGCAAAATATGCTCTTAATGATATGTAATTTAATTGATGCAATTATAGGCGTATGCTTAAAGTGCTGTAGGAGCACAAAGGACTGAACTGACTAACTTTATTTGGAGGGAACTTAGAGGACAATTCAGAAAGCTGTATGGAGAGGACAGATTTTACAGAGCCTAGAGAGTTTATCCCAGTTTAAGGACGAGGGGTAAATTTCCGTGGGCTTTAAAGTAGAATGTGTTTAGATACCAAATCCAAAAGAAGCATTTTCTGGAGTCCACTATTAAATCTTCTGAATTTTTTATTAAATGAAATTAGAAACAAGGCTTGGTAAAGTATTGTATTTAAAATATTCTCACAGTCTTGCTATGAAAATTAAAACAATACGTACATAAATAATACATAGCAGATGCACAATAAATAATGACTATTATCATTCATTCCTTTATTTATTTAGTAATTATGTATTGAATGCCAACTGTGTTCTCGGCACTGTTTGGAGTGTTGGAAATACACTTAGTGAACAAAACGTGATATTTCCTGTGCTTGGAGAGTTCACATTTATAGTGGAGAGAGACAGAAAATGAGCAATTTAAATAACTAAGTTATACTAGAAAGAAAGAAATGTTACAAAAAAAAAATCAAAGTGAATAGAAGTGGGGGGTCTTGCATCTATAAATAGAGTGATTTAAGAATGCCTCACAGAAAAGGAATATTTGAGGAAAGAACTGAAGGAGAAGATGGAAAGAGAAATGCAGATATTTGGGAGGTGAACATTCTAGGTCAAAAATGACAGATTAATGGGGTCAGCCCTGTGGCCGAGTGGTTAAAGTTCCATGCACTCTGCTTTGTTGGCCCCAGTTCGTGGGTTCGGATCCCAGGCATGGACCTACTCCACTCATCAGCCACACTACGGAGGCATCCCATATATAAAATAGAGGAAGTCTGGTACAGATGTTAGCTCACAGTGAATCTTCCTCAGGTGAAATGAAAGAGGAGGATTGGCAACAGATGTTAGCTTAGGGTGAAACTTCCTCACAAAAAACAAATGAAAAACAACAGCAACAGGGGCCGGCCCAGGCCAGTAGCACTGCAGTTAAGTTCACACATTCTGCTTTTGCAGCCTGGGGTTCACTGGTTTGGATCCTGGGTGAGGACCTACACACTCCTTGTCAAGCCATGCTGTGGCAGGCGTCTCACATAAAATAGAGAAAGATGGGCACAGACGTTCAGGGCCAGTCTTCTTCAGCAAAAAGAGAAGGATTGGTGGTAGACGTTAGCTCAGGGCTGATCGTCCTCAAAGAAAACCCAAACTATAAAAAGAATAAAAACCGACAACAACTACAACAACAAAATGACAGATTAAGGGAACCTCAGAGGTAAGAATTGGTAAACCACGTGTGTCAATGTTTTCCTCACACTAATCCATCACTGCTTTTTCTGATAAATACTCGTGCTACCTATTCTTCAATTTCCTTGAAAATTTCTCCTCTTGCATTTGGCAGTCCATCACATTGGTGGGAGAAATTTGGGGTTAGCTTCTTCATCCTCCATTTCCCACGTGATTCCCATATACATAGGTCCTCTGACTGAGGTACAAGCATTTTTACTTTCTTCAATCTTCCCATAAATCAATTGAGAAAAGACCTGATATACAATTTAAAGGCTACCATATTCTACATTTTTAAAATTAATTAATTAATTATTTTAATTGCAGTAACATTGGATTATAACATTATATAGCTTTTGGACATACATCATAATATATTTCGGAGTCTGTGTAGATTACATCACGTTCACCACCCAAAAACTAATTACATCCATCCCCTCACATGTGTGCCTAATCACCCCTTTTGCCCTCCCCTCTTCCGCTATGGTAACTACCAATGCAGTCTCCAATGTTATGTGTTTGTTTGTCGTTGTTTTTATCTTCTACTTATGAGTGAGATCATACGGTATTTGACTTGCTCCCTCTGACTAATTTCACTCAGCATAATACCCTCAAGGTCCATCCATGTTGTCACAAATGTCCAGATGTCATCATTTTTTATGGCTGAGTAGTATTCCATTGTGTATATACACCACATCTTCTTTATCCATTCGTCCCTTGATGGGCACCTAGGTTGCTTCCGAGTCTTGGCTATTGTGTATAATGCTGCAGTGAACATAGGGCTGCAAGTATCTTTATGCCTTTGCATTTTCAAGTTCTTTGGATAAATACCCAGCAATGGGGTAGCTGGATCATATGATAGATCTATCCTTAATTTTCTAAGGATACTCCACACTGCTCTACATAGTGGCTGCACAAGTTTGCACTCCCACCAGCAGTGTGCAAGGGGTCCCTTCTCTCCACATCCTCTCCAACATTTGTTGTTTCCTGTTTTGTTAATGATAGCCATTCTGACCAGAGTGAGGTGATACCTCATTGTAGTTTTGATTTGCATTTCCCTGAAAGCTAATGATGTTGAGCATCTTTTCATATGCCTGTTGGCCATCCGCATATCTTCTTTGAAGAGATCTCTGTTCAGATCTTTTGCCCATTTTTTAATTGTGTTGTTAGGGTTTTTGTTGTTGAGCTGTATGAGTTCTTCGTATATTTTGGATATTAACCCCTTATCTGATATATGGTTTGCAAATATCTTCTCCCAACTGTTAGGTTGTCTTTTCGTTTTGTTGATGGTTTCCTTTGCTGTGCAGAAGCTTTTTAGTTTGATGTAATTCCATTTGTTCATTTTTTCTTTTGTCTCCCTTGCCTGGTCAGACATGGGACTTGAAAATATGCTGCTCAGACTGATTTCAAACAGCATACTGCCTATGTTTTCTTCTAGAAGTTTCACGGTTTCGGGTCTTACATTCAAGTCTTTAATCCGTTTTGAGTTGATTTTTGTGCAGAGTGTAAGGTAACAGTCTACTTTCATTCTTTTGCATGTGGCTGTCCAGTTTTCCCAGCACCATTTATTGAAGAGCTCTCCTTTCTCCATCATATGCTCTTGGCTCCCTTGTCAAATATTAGCTGTCCATGAATGTGTGGGTTTACTTCTGGGCTCTCGATTCTGTTCCATTGATCTGTGTGTCTGTTTTTGTGCCAGTACCATGCTGTTTTGGTTACTATGACATTGTAGTATATTTTGAAGTCAGGGAGTGTGATCCCTCTAGCTTTGTTCTTTTTTCTCACGAATTCTTTGGCTATTTGGGGTCTTTTGCTGTTCCATATAAAACCATATCCTATATTTTAATGGACTGTCTGAGGAATTCCTTGGGGAAAAGTCACCTGATCTGTGACAATGGGCCTTCTGAAAGAAAAGGGGTAGGACAGAGACTGGCAGGCTCACACCATGCTGGTAAAGCATCCCCATGGAAAGAAACAGATACATTTCTCCGATTCCTGGGGTATAATTATATTTGTTCAATTAAAGATATAAAACCAATACAAATAGTATACCAGAAGGATAAGCTGTGGTTATGTGTAAAACAATATCCTTCATCGAAAGCTTAATTAAAAGGAATAAAATTGGTTAAAAAGAATTTATAAGACAGGGAATAATGTAGAAAGAGAGCAATAACCTCACAATATGTCCATATTTCCAATAAAAAGGAAGGTAAATTTGGTAAAGATGTTTGACTGCTATAGAGACTTGTACAAAATTATCCACTAATTCCTGTAGTTCTTAACTCTGTTAACTATTTTGACTGCTGACTTTGGAAGCATTGTTTGCAAAATTTTTCTCGTAATTGATCTATGTCCTGCAATTTCTTTCTTTCTGTTCCTCTAGAAGACAAGTCTAAATTCTTGTTTGTGTTTTTATTGTAGGGGAGGAAAAAGTTTTCCTCAACTCTCTTAGGGTCCCTGGCTGGGTCTGAAAATTAAACTGACAAAGATAGATTAACAGGAGAAAAGCATACAAATGTATTTAATATAAGTTTTACATGGCCTGGGAGCCTTTGTGTGGAAATGAAGACCCAAAGAAACAGTCAGACCTGAGTCTTGTAAGCTAGGTTCAATGAACAGTCACGGAGGAATATGGTAGGTTAAGTAGTAAACTGGGGGAAACTTGGCAAAGCTTGTCTGTTAGGATTCTTCTTGGCCTCCTTTTGTCTTCAGAGATAAGGATTCTCCTTTCCTACTGCATAACCCTCACATGAGGGTTTTATGACCTGTTTCATGGAAAAAAGGAGAGAGGGGAGGCGGTCAGAGTGAGCTTTCTGCTTCTGGTGTTTTCTTAAACTCCTTCAACTTAAGATATTCAATATGCCAAGCTGCCATGTTGGGGGTATCCTAAACCGCATCACGATGAAGGAGTGCAGTATTTATGGCAAAGAATTCCTCAAGGGTTTCAGGACCTTCCTATTCTCTCTAGTCAGTTAAAATAAATGAAGAAATTTTAAAAAACATAAAAATTTGTCCCACCAGAAGGATCTATAATTATTCAAAATGTAGATATGTAGATGATTTGCTGGAAACTAGAGAAGAATGAAAAATTGATACTTTTAGCTTTGTTGAGATTCTTTACTTTATTGGGGCATAAAACCTCAGTAGACAAATTGCAATACTGCTCAACTGAGGTTAAATATTTAGGACATCTCATGTCAGCTGGAGGCCACGTAGTGTGACAATCTAGGCATCAGCTCATTTTGCAGCTTTTAAAAGAAAACAATTAAAAAAAACACTTAGACAATTGCAGTGACAAGTATAGAATTGCAGCCAGTGGATTCCAGCTTTTACAGAGCAGACAAAAGCTTTGACAGAGCCATGACATGATAACTTTCCAGACTGTCAGTTGGGGTCCTAGAATCAGAAAAGGTTTTTGGACTGAAATTGGCCATAGCTTTCCTTCCAGCTTCGGAGATTCCAAATATCGAAAAACCCAGAACATTACCTGATATTCCTGTTTATATTGCATATATGATAATGTTTACTGATGGGACATGTACTCATGATAAAAGTGGCCCACTTAAGGCTTCCTATGTAGCAATAATTTATCCTAAAATGGTGGAAGCCTATGTTTTGTCTGGAATTAAGCCTGCAAAGCAGAAGAGTTAATAGCCATTGTTAGAGAGGTAATTCTTGTCTTTCATTATATATATTTGGTGTCTGCCATGAAACAGAACAAATTTTTAAAAGTAGAGAATCTTTTGCTTCAATGATAACTAAAATATTCCGTGAAAATTAATATTGATTTGTCAGAGTCTTTACAATGGCCCGCTCAGATAGCAGCAACTCGCTGTGGAGCTCACAGAGCAGAAGGATAACTTTCCAATAGCAATAATTTTGCTGAGAGAGCTGTAAAAACTACTGTTAAAACATGGCCAACCTCAGCTTTAGAAGTTCCGCTTTTATCACACTAAGAAACTTTTCATCATTTTCAAAAATATGCTTCACAAAAGAAAATGGAAAAACAGATTAGAAAAGGAGCTAAAAGAAATTTGGCCTACAGGAATTGCCTAAAAATAATTCTCATACCACAGTTTCTGTTTGCTTGGTTGGTATTATTATTTCATCA
The DNA here is from genome assembly GCF_041296265.1 of Equus caballus. Lineage (NCBI taxonomy): Eukaryota > Metazoa > Chordata > Mammalia > Perissodactyla > Equidae > Equus > Equus caballus. The sequence continues at coordinate 104,751,279 of NC_091685.1, forward strand.
ATAGAAGTATGTGAAGAAAAGATGGATTTTAAGTACGTTAGACTCTTACTCTGCCTACCAAAAAATGATAAACATTATTGAAAACCTGTTAAAGAGAAGTGCTATTTTTTGGCATAATCCTTCACAGGCTATTCCCGAGGTTAGTACAGGAAGCTTTCTCTGACCAACTTCACCAGAATTCCAGTGACAGCTGGATTTCATAGAAGCAATGCTTGGAAAATGCCTAGATTTTGTCTAGGTAGGGTGTGTATGATGTGCAGATGGCCTGAAGTCTGACCCTTTCAAAAAGCTGATTTTCAAGCAGTAGTGAAGACATTTATTTTTAATTGAGGTAACATTGGTTTGTAACATTATATAAATTTCAAGTGTGCATCAATATATTTCTATTTCTGTGTAGAGTACATTTTATTCACCACCCAAATAGTAATTACCATCCCTCACCATACACATGTGCCCTATCAACCCTTTTTCCCTCCTCCCTTCTCCTCTGGTAACCACCAATGCAATCTCTGTGTCTACGTGTTTGTTTGTTGTTGCTGTTGTTGTTTGTGTCTTCTACTTATGAGTGAAATCATACAGTATTTGACTTTCTCTGTCTGACTTATTTCTCTTAGCATAATACCAGAAAGTTCCATCCACGTTGTTGCAAATAGCAAGATTTCATCCTTTTTTTAATAGCTGGGTAGTAGTCCATTGTGTGTGTGTGTGTGTGTGTGTGTTTGACATTTTCTTTATCCATTTATCCATTGATGGGCACTTAGGTTTTTTTCCAAGTCTTGGCTCTTGTGAATAATGCTGCAATGAAAACAGTGGTGTAAATATCTTTACGCATTTGTGTTTTCGTGTTTACTGGATAAATACCCAGAAGTGGAAAAACTGGATCATATTGTAGTTTTATTCTTAACTTTTTGAGAGGAATCTCCATACTGTTTTCCCTAGTGGCCGTACCAGTTTACATTCCTACCAGCAGTGTATGAGAGTTCCTTTTCTCCACATCCTCTCCAACCCTTGTTATTTCTTGTCTTGTCAATTATAGCCATTCTGACGGGAGTGAGGTGATATCACATCGTAGTTTTGATTTTCATTTCTCTACTAATTAGTGATGTTGAATATCTTTTCATGTGCCTGTTGGTCATCTGTGGAAAATGTCTTTCTTTGGAAAACTGTTCAGATTCTCTGCCAATTTTTAATTGGATTCTTGTTTTTTTATTGTTGAGTTGTATGAGTTCTTTATATATTTTGGATATTAACGCCTATATCAGATATATGGTTTGCAAATACCTTCTTCCAATTGTTATATTGTTTTTTCATTTTATTGTTGGCTTCTTTTGCTTTGCAGAAGCTATTTATTTTGATGTAGTCCCATTTGTTTATTCTTTCTTTTGTTTCCCTTGCCTGGTGAGATGTAGTATTCAAAAAGATGCCACTAAGACCAATGTGGAAGGGCATACTGCCTGTGTTTTCTTCTAGAAGTTTTATGGTTTCATGTTTTACATTCACATCTTTAATCCATTTTGTGTATGGTGCAAGATAATGGTCTACTTTCATTCTTTTGCATGTGGCTGTCTAGTGTTTCCAACACCATTTATTTCAGAGACTTTCTTTTCTCCATTGTATGTTCTTGGCTCCCTTGTCTAAAATTAGGTGTTGGTAGATGTGTGGGTTTCTTTCTGGCCTCTTGATTCTGTTCCATTGATCTGTTTGTCTGTTTTTGTGCCAGTTTTGATTACTATATCTTTGTAGTATATTTTGAAATCAGGGAGTGTGTTACCTCCAGCTTTGTTCTTTTTTCTCAGTATTGCTTTGGCTATTCAGGGTCTTTTGTTGTTCCATACAAATTTTAGGATTCTTTGTTCTATTTCTGTGAAAAATGTTGTTGGAACTTTGATAAGGATTGCATTGAATCTGCAGATTGCTTTAGGAAGTATGGGAATTTTAGCTATGGTAATTCTTCCAATCAATAAGCATGGGATGTCTTTCCATTTCTTTGTGTCTACTTCGATTTCTTTCGACAGTGTTTTATAGTTTTCATCACTTTGGTTTAAATTATTCCTAGGTATTTTAGTCTTTTTTCGCAATTGTAGTTGTGATTGTATTCTTAATTTCTGTTTCTGCTATTCCAGTGGGATATTATTCAGCACTGAAAATAAATGAGCTATCAAGCCATGAAAAGACGTGGAGGAATCTTAAATGCACATGACTAAATAAACGGAGCCGATCTGGAAAGGCTGCATGCTGCATGATTCCAACTGGATGACATTCTAGAACAGGCAAAAGTGTGGAGACCATAAAAAGATCAGCGGTTGCCAGGGTGGGGATGGGGAGACAGGTGAAGAGGCAGAGCACAGAGGATTTTTAGGGCAGTGAAAATAGTCTCTATGATGCTATAATGGATGCACATCATTATACATTTGTCCAAACCCATGGAACATACAACACTAAGAGTAAGGCAAACTTAGGTAAACTACAGACTTTGGGTGATTGTGATGTGTCAGTGTAGGGTCATTGATTGTAACAAATATAACCCTCTACTGTGAGATGTTGATAGTGGGAGATATTGTGGGCAGATGGAGGCAGAGAACTGTACTTTCCACTCAATTTTGCTGTGAACCTAAAAGTGCTCTAAAAATTAAAGTCTGGTTTTTTTTAAAAAAAAAGGCGGGGCTGGCCCAGTGGCATAGTGGTTTTGTTCACCAGCTCCATTATGGAAGGCAAAAGTTTGCAGTTTCGGATCCTGGCCATGGACCTAGTACCACTCCTGAAGCCACACTGTGGTGGCCACATAAAATGGAGGAAGATTGGCCACAGATGTTAGCTCAGGGCCAGTCTTCCTCACACACACAAAAAAGCAAACCATTCACTAACCTATTGTATTAACCTACCCTACTGTGCTCATCTACTAGGGAACCTACTATTGGTTAACCTACTACGTCAAGATGGCTTGGAGCTTTACCACTAACCTTGTTAAGAAATTAAAGTGACACCTGTGAACAAAGGAAGACACTTTCCTTTTAATTTATAGGTGGCAGGCCTATGAATGCGGGCTGAGACCACACGCTGTGCCTAATTTAACTGAATCCTTTCACAGTCATGTTCAATACTTAAGAAGCCTTCTTTCTTCTCTATAAACCCTGGGACATAAAGTCATAAGGAACTGGAAGAACACATACAAAAAGTTCTGCTGCCTATTGGCCAGGAGATTTGACCACATAAAAGTGTTCTGCAGGAAAGACAAAGTAGGCCGTCACCACAATGGGAGAGGTCCTTTCAAATGCTGCTGATCACTCATCTGGCTGAATTTTTTACTTTTAAAAGCTTTTGTGTGATCAGCCCAAAGTAAAAACCAAACCCAAAGAAACAAAAAACCCAGGGGGATTTGTGCTCCCCATGGCAAGTGAGCTTCTCAGGAAGACGGGACTGAGTCCCACAAAGGACTTAGAGACGAGTTTTCTGAGGGAACTGCTGTCAGTACTGAACCGAACTGAAAGGAGGTATTCTCGCAAACTCATGACTGTGCTCATCGACTGCTTTGCTGTCCTATTCACAGGAGGGTTATTTCAATTACTTTAAGAATCATATTTTACTAGAAAACAAACTTGTTATTTGTTACATTACTTCTTGTTTCTGTACTCCCAGTAATAACCCCAAAGTCTCATTTCTGACCAGCTATAAATTGTACTCTCAGAATAAATAGGATCTGAATTTATAAGTCCAAAAATCTGATTTTAAGAGAGTAAAAGTTGGATCATCTTGATTAATATTTTTCTTTTTGCTGGGAAAAAAATCACTCTAAGATAACATTTCTTGCCAATCCTGCTGTCATTTTTTTTTTTCTCTCCCCAAAGCCCCACTACATAGCTGTGTATTTTAGTTATAAGTCCTTCTAGTTCTTTGATGTGAGCTGCCACTGCTACTGCATGGCTACTGACAGACGAGTGGTGTGGTTCCGCACCTGGGAACCACACCCAGGCCACTGAAGCAGAGTGCACCAAACTTTAACCGCTGGGCCATCAGGGCTGGCTCAGGAATTTTTGATAACAAAGTAAAAATTAACATGTACTCAAGCGCTCTAGCTCTAAATTCGACACAAAAATATCTTGTTAACTAGTTTGATTGGAAGGACGATGTAGAAAAGAAAAGCACCTAATTAATATACAAATAGAAATCTGGCACTTATGAGTAGAGATTGCAGAATACAGATCTAACGTCACTTGATTAACTTTGGGATGCAGGTTCTCTTCAGTCCTAATACAGACAGATTAAACAAAGATGAATGACTGTTATTCATTGAGATTTAGTTGACTGTTAGAATAGCATCCCTTTGATTTAGACCTAATGCAAAAAAAGAAAAAGCCCACAGGGCTACTTTGTTCTCAATTAAAACAATTAGAACCACACACATCAAACACTGGATGTCCATCTGTACCTTTCAATAGGTGCCTCATAATAAAACTTTGATACAAGATGATGGTTATGGTATCTTTGTGTTTCACGTGTGGGAAAAATTATTTGGGAAGATAGAACAATTACTAAAGGGACTAAATTATCATATGCATGTGATAGTATTTATGTGATTGACAGAAACACAAGAAAAACTGATTACCCCATGCAAGGAGAACTAAATTAAAAATTTAGAATATCAGGGTCTAATGTTAAGCTATTCTTTAGGCTTATATTGGTAAGTCTTCATAAGGAACCACCACATAATACTTAAACATTTAAAGTGCAAGAAATAAAGACATCACAACTTATAAAATTAAGTTATGACCAAGAAAAGTCTTTGTGGATTGCTAATGTAGAATCTGATTTAACAATTCACCATTGGTATGACATATTCAAAGGCTATTCTCCCAAGGTAAATAATGTACTGACTTTCTAAACAGCTTTGTTGAAGCATAATTGATATACAAAGAATTTTATATATTTAACGTGTAGAAATGAGTTTGGACTTATACAAACACCCATGATACCGTCACCACAATCAAGCTTCTAGAGATCTGCCACACGGTGCTAATACGGTGTTAACAATAGAGTAGTGTGAGCTGCAAAATTTGCTAAGAAGGTAGAGCTCATGTTAAGTGTTCCTACAACAAAAAACAAAAACTAAAACTAAAACAGAGACACAAAGCCACTTTTGGAGGTGTTGGATATGTTCTGACTTTTCAAAACTTTAGGAATTTTGTTATTCTATCTTAATTTCGATAATCGCCTTGCTCTGTGTTTTACTGTGTAATTGTTGGATATCTAGAAGACTGCAACTTGCAGAGAGAAAGGCAGAAGCAGCAATGGAGATAACCAGAAACACTGTAATGTTACTATTTTATAGTAACACAGGCAGGAGACTGTAGGGCAAATGCAAATTAAAAATAAGAGACTAATTCTTCCTGTTGAAAATAAGAGAAGACACTTCTTTATTTTCTTAGAGCATTTACTTTAAAAAAAACTCAAGTTCTTTCTCTGTCTCTTTGAAATATATGTAAACTTTTTAAAAAATGGAATAAACCTCTTCTCAGCTTCAGGCTCCAAGATTATCTTTCTCGAGGACCTGGAAACCATTCCTCTGAAACGTAATCATCAAGAAAGACAGCTCCAGTTTCTGAGGGCGGGGAGGAGCTTAACCTCAGAGAGCTTCTCCCCCACCGTGCAGAACTACTTGTTGCCATAAAGATATGAGAATTTCTTTTTTCTCTGGATAAAAGCAATTAGCTAACCAACTTAGGATAAATTGTGCGTGGCAAATGGTGCTGTCAAGATCTCTTTCTTGAGGACTAGTTATTGTTTTTCTTGAGAACATGTATGTAGTGTGTTGTATCTGGGTCTCAGTTACACAAAAGAGTGAGATTTATTTCTGTCATTGCAAAAAGAGGCTCTGGAAAAGAAGACAGAGAAAGAACAGCCCAGGGGGAAGGGAGATGGAGAGGGAAGTGCAGAGTCCTGCAGGCCAATTGAAAAAAGAAATACTTAAAAGACGAAGGTGTATTCAGTTGTGTAAAATGCTGGTAGGCGGAGCAAGATGCTGAAAATGAAATACTGGATTTAGCAACTTGAAATCATTAGTAATCTTAGCACAGTTGTTTTCGTGGAGGCGGGAGGTTGAAGTCCCCCTGGAGTGGATTTCAGAGAGCAGTGTCAGTGAGGTAATCAGATGTAAAGATTGGTATACTGGAGCTGGGCTTAGGGGGAAAAAAGCAAACCCAAAAAACGAAAAACAAAGCATGCCATACCTCAAGGAAGGCAATTGAGCACATCTTTTCCAAACACCAGATTGGATAGCTTGAAATTGGCCCTCGCAGGAGTACATATTTATACCACGAAAATCAGAAAATACTTCAAATCACAGTTTTGTTCTCCAGAAGGCTGGTTGTTAAACATTTACCAGCATACCACTGAGTGAAAATCAGATGGAAGTCAGTTTCAAAGACTGAGAGAAGAGGCGGTGAGCAAACATAATGTTCTCAAGAGGTTTTGCTCTAAAGAGAAGCAAAAAAAAAAAAAAAAAGAAAAATGGGCAGAAGCTGGAAGAAAAATCGTGGTGGTTAAGAGAGGTGTGTTTTGTTGTTTATGTTTGGTGTGTTAGTTTTGTTTCTGTTTATCATTTAGAAGAAATAAAAGACATCCATAAGCAGATCAAATGCTTCAGGCGAGAGGAGAAGAACTTGATGACAGAAGAGCAAAGAAAGACCTACAAGAGTGAATGCTTGGGTCTGCAGCAAGGAGGTGGGATCCGTGTGCTAACAACGGGGTTGGTGTCAGACAGGAGTCTCTGGAACTATCAGTTGCCAAATGGAGGGGTGGACACACCATCTGGATGCACCTGCAAACAGGTGGGTAGTTAACGATGGAGGATCTCTTCTCGTTTCATTCATTATTTCCTCAAGAAACATTAAATTTTGAACATGTATGACTTCTATTCATTTCATTCTTTCACACAAGAACTTCAGAGGAAAAAAAAAATCAGGTTTACAGTCTAAATACCTTAACATATGCATTAAAATATATCACATTCAAATCTTAACCCACTCTGTTAGGTTTATATATTTAAGTAGGCCCACAAATTGTGTCACTTCAAGCATTTAACTCACCGCCGAATATAACAACACTAGAAATGAATTTTCTGATTCAGCCTATAAATGGTCACTTCAGTGGATATCTGCTTGATTCTGCTATTTGATGACTGCTTATGTAAACACACTATTTGCTAATATGCTCTCTAAACAAATAGCTGATGTCAATTTTAATGTCAATTGAGAGAAGAAAATTCAGTTTTTCAGTTCTAATGCTCGTGTCTTTTTTAAAGAATTTGTATATATAATATATAAAATGTATATATATAATACACACATATATATGTTCACATATATAGAGTTACTGATTTTATTAAATAAGCTAAAAATAATTAATATGGTCACTGAAATAATAATTTTTAGAAATTATTTGGATCATATATCAAGTGATACTTTCACAAAATATATATATTTGAATTATTGAAGATTATACCTCTTGGTGAATACACTCAAATTGTTCTGCTTCCAGCAAAAGAAATCTAAACACAAATTTAAGATTTTCTTACATCTTCATACCCATTCAGTAAATCCAACATGTCAAAAGGGGAAGATTTAAGCAGCAGTTATTGTCACCATCCATCCACACGCCTCAATAATATCCTATCCAGCTGACAGAGTGACAAGCCCAGCATCTTTATCTTGTCTTCATAATTTAATTTGCAAACAGCTAGCTTGACTCCCTAACCCTCCAGGCCCAGTGTCAGCCTTATTGAATGAAAATTCAATTCTCACCAAAGGCCTTCCAGGGTAATTACTGGTCCACGGTGAACAGTTTTGCAGAAAGAATTCTAGGTGGAATCAAACAATGTCTCTTTGTTGTGATGAAAATCTCATCTCCCTGGATTTACATTTCACTCCTTTAGCAAAGCAGCCTAACGATTTGTTTACTTTCTCCACTTTTATAGCAGGCACAAAGCATCAGTATCTTTTCCCCCAATTATTCTTAGCCCTTTTTCCTGGTCAGCTCGTGAAGCATATTTAAATTTTAGAATTTTGACTTTGTTTAGGAATTTGCAATTACAGAGTTATGTTGATATTTATTTGGGTTTTTAATGAACAATATAAATTTCCTACAGTTCTTAAATGGAGCCGAGTGAATTGATTTGCAGAAATGTTTATTCAAAAAGCAACTCATGAATAACTGCGGGAAGAAAGACACACTTGAGAGATATAATAAAACTGTTTGATTGACAAAGTGCTTTGAGAAAATGAGAAAGCCACAGGTTGAGGTGTTGTGAATAAAGGTGAAACAACAAAAAGATTTTCTTGGTTATTTCTCGTCATGCAGATATCTCTGAAGCTGCACGTCAAATCTAAGATTTTCACATAAAAGCAAAAAAGAGGAAAATAAACCGCCTTTCTACTTAACTGAATAAAATAACAGAAAAGATTCTGTCCAAGGCTTTTGTGTGGCAAACACTTTTCTCATTTTCCCAGTTAGTTATCCAGTTATTGTCTATCTGAGAAACTAAACAGTCAAAGAGAATCACAAAATCACTTTGAACTCATGAAAATAAAAATATGCTAATATTAAAGAAAAGATACAAGTTACTAGCACCTTTCCTTTTCTGACATTCAAAATTACATTTCCTCTGCATCTTAAAATGATGAGAAATATGTTATCACATCTTCTGAATTAATCAGTCCTAGGTATTGTTTACTGGTATTATTCAAACAATTGCCTGATAATATAAAAAAAAATCTTCATGTTATTCTAACAGAAGGGATGGAAAAAACTTTTATTACAAAGATTTGAAGAGAAAGAATAAGAAAGTGTGATAGTTCATACACATTTTTTTTTCCTAAATTAGGACATGAAATGAAAAATCTACTCTGACAAGCCTTTGAAAGTGATCACATTAGGAAATCTTCAGACTGGGGTAGGGAGAATGTCTGGGAGAGGGGAGGTGAACTGTGAGCTTATTTATTGAAAAAGGATAAATAACAGCAATCATTTTCTGAGAAGTGTGCAATCTTATAAAGATAAAAACCTCATTCACTCACTCAATTGTTCAGACAACCAATTTTTATTCAGCACTTATTTTTTGCCAGGCATCCTGCTAGGTATTAGGGATAAAGGAATGAATGAGAAAAGGTGCCAGCTCTACCTTAAGGGAAGACAAGTTAACATAAATAATGGATGCACGAAAAGTACCTAATTAAGTTTCAATAAATGTTACAAAATATGAAGGAAATGTCCCACTGGTGTCAGTGAACAGACTCTCTCTAAAGGCCCTCAGACACTCCACGTGCCCCCAAATGTGTCCACATTGTCCCTGTGGCCCATTTCTATTCCAGCAGCTTCTCCTTGACTATCCATTCCATCTGCATGTCCACACCCCTGCATTTTGGAGAATGGCTGTCTATTTGCCCAATGGTTGTGGAACAGTTCTCATCTGATCAAACAGAGAATTTTCTGCTATCCTTTGGACTGGACCACACTTTCTCCAATGAGGTCTTAACCTCTTCCAAGCTTGTCCTCCTTTAAGTATTGTCTCAGTCCTAGGGTATCATTCAGAGAGTTTCCTTACATATTACACCTATGATCTTATATCTTCTACTTTTTTATCATGGTTTAATAATTCTTTATATTGAAAGTCCCATTTAAACTACTAGGTTGTAATCTCACTATTAGATTCAGCCTGATACAGGTATTACTGTTTGGTTTTGTTTTCCATGAGAAGACTGAGGCTCAGATATACTTGAAGACATCCCAAAAGCTCACAGGTCTGGTAAATAATGGAACCGGGATTTGAACAGAAATATGATTCCCAAATCCATTAAAGAAGGGGGTAAATTTAGAAAAGAAGAGAGACAAAGACATTTAAGAATAACAAAAGTAATAGAACTACCCCTCCCCAAAATGAGCAGAGAATTCACAGCAACTAGTTAAATCAAAAAATAAAGGGAGACTGGTGAAAGTCAGGGGAGGAGAGGGGTAGAGAAGCTGGCCTGTGGTCGCCATCTGTGCCTACTCTGCAACAAAATCCAGAAGGTTCAGTGGCTTTTTAAAAGGCCAACTTCAGGGGACTATTGGGGAACAAGGAAGGCATCCCTTGGCAGAATTACCTAAGGTAAGGGAGACAGTCAGCATGAGGGACATTAACAACAACAGCAAAGAACACAAAAGCAACAACAACAACATTAACAAAAAAATGGAACAGTAAAGCACAATGGCAGAACCAAGAGAAATAAATGGTAAGTCACCCTGATGGTGTGGGGCAGTGGGGGTAAGCAAGAGCTTGAGGGTCTGAAAACTTGTATTTAGATCTTGACTCTGCCTCTTTCCAGCTGGGTTACCTGGAGCATGTACTTCATCTTTCCATGATTCAGTTTTCATGTCTGCACAATGAGAACGATACTGTCTAACTTTCATTGTTGCTGTGTGTATTAAAGGAAAGGTTGACCATAAATCACTTGCTACAGGCTTAGGCCCAAATAAATAATCAACCGTTATCAAATGTTCTCATTAGTAGTAAAATAAGTAAGTAAATAAATAAGAACCCACTCTTGAACACTTGATGATTGACATTATCAGCAATAATGTTTCAAGCATTTGTGTAGAATATATTAGTATAGTTATTTGTTTCTTTTAATTAAAATGGAAAAAATCTGCCATTGAGTTGCCACATTTCCTTTACATTGTACATAATATTTTCTAGCCTATGTTATTAAGTTGAGTATTTTTACATAAAATGATTATATTAAAAATTCAAGTTTACGTTAGAAAGAATATTTCATTAAGATGCTGTTTTATTTTCAGTTTTTATTTATGCTCTCAGTTTTTGATTTGATAGCATGATAAAATAGAGAGGGCCCAGGTCTTCCGATCAGGCCCACTTGACTTGGCAGCTGCATGACCCTGGGAACTGTTCCAGCCCTTTCATGAGTGCCTGGGGACAATGGGAATCCTAATGAGACTGTTGGAATGGCTGATGTGCAGGATAATCGTACAATCCCAGCAAGAAGTCTCATCTTCTGTTAAAAAACGCAACTAAGACCAAAACTGAGGAAGCTGATTTCTGTATACTGCACATCCTAGGTTCAGAGAGTCACCAACTTTGGGGACAAGTTGGGGACAACTTTGGGGGCTGCTGGAATGGTCATCTAAGTTGGTACAAGATGAATTGAGGTTTCAAGACAAACCAGAGGCAGCACGGGGACATGCAGTGTCCTAAAAAGGAGTCCTTCCTAAAAAGGAGTAATTTTCACTTGTATTTTCCACATGGGAGATGGAAGGCTTCTAAGGTAGTGTGAATGACCCCAAGACAAATATTGAAAAAATGAAGGATGAAGATAAACATAGACTCTTATTAGCTCCTCCTAACAAGTCTTTAAGATAAAATTCGTATCTTGGTTCACAGTTAATTTGTACAAAATTCACACCTGGGAATTGACAGCAATTTAAATCTAGTTTATTTTTGCACTATTTTCTTTAATTCCTGGGCTCTACATCTTGCTACAGTGCCTGACAGAAAATAGGAATTTGATACATTTTCTTGTTCTCTCTTTTCTGATTTGTATTATTCAATGTGCATATATGTTTATGTGTAAAACAGGAAAAACTTGGAGTGAAAAAATTATAAAACAATCAGTATTCAAATGCCACATTTTTCTCAATGAAGATAAGGCTTAGGAATTTATGCCTACATATATCTTTACATGTACTACTTTGTACATTGGGCTGGATGCCTTTAATTTGCTCCTCCAGATTCCTATCTACTCTGTTCCATTCTGCTCTGTGCCATAGGAGCCTGACCTGTAGAGGTGGCAGCAATGGGCTCCTGCACACTCCAGCTTCCTGATGGGTTTTCCTAATGGCAACCAAGCAGGCGATTTGAATAAGGGGAGTTCAGTCAGGGTAGATATTTTCCCCGTTCCCTCCCTGGAGGGTAAAACTCAGGCTGGCTGGGTCTCTCCACAAAAACTCACTTCTCTCTGCCAGGCAGTGGCCTCCACTCGACTCTCCTTCCACATCCCAGCAATGTTTCCTTTCCTTGGTTCCTCAGAGCCCAGGGCTGGTGACCACTCCACTGTGCTGCCAGCCATGAGGCCCTTGTGGTTTCCTTACCCCAACACATTTCAGAATACATGTCTTTATTAAAAAAATTAGTAATTTGAGGCCAGCCCAGTGGCATAGCAGTTCACTTTGAGTGCTCTGCTTTGGCAGCTTGGGGTTTGCTGGTTCAGATAGCAGGTGCAGAACCTAGCACCGCTTATCAAGCCATGCTGTGGCAGGCGTGCCATGTATAAAATAGAGGAGGATGGGCTCAGATGTTAGCTCAGGGCCAATCTTCCTCAAAAGAAGAAAAAGAAAGAAAGAAAAAAATTAATAATTTGAATGTACAATCCCTTACATGTAAATAGATACATTCATTGAATCAATGATTTAAAAGTTATACAAAAATTGATTAATTATGTTATGTATTTAATCAAGCATCATTCCACCACAGAGCCTAAAGTATACAAATATATTACAGGTTAAATATTTATTTTAAGTGAAATACATTTGCAACATACATTGTTTGTTGAACTTAGAATGCAATTATTTAGCACAGATTCTTTTCATTTTCTCCAATTTCAGACACAGGAACGTTAATTCTAAATTTCTATTTTTGTAGTTCATTCCTCAGAAGATGTGGTTGAAAGGTTTATGTTCAAAGCTCAGCATCTATGTTTCTTTTTGGTATTCTTTTCCTTTGAAATTAGCATACGTTTGAACCTATTTTGCTTTAAAAACTGCAAAGCATTTAGTATGCTGTCGTTTGTCTCTTCTTTCATTATACCTTCCCTGTTTGTATTAATCACACGTGTTATTATGAATATAGCCTGGTACGGTTAGGCAATATGTAAAGAGTTACTTTTAAAACTACGCACACACACCAACCAGCAGGAGGTAAGACTAGACTTATTTTGACAGGCTGATCCCTTAAGAGAAAGTTCTGAGGCTGCTGTTTCTCTCCAAACCAGAGGAAAATATTGAGAAAATAGAATGACTACATCTGCTTTCAAAGAAAGAAAAAGCTTTTCGTAGCAAGAAAGTCAGTCTATTTGCCATTAAAAACTTGTTTTTTCATAAATTTCTTTAAATGACTTTAACCAACTTTTAAAAGCTTAGTCCACCTTTCCTAACGGCCTCTTGCATTTATTTACTTAAGCCCAGAGCTCTTGTTCTGTTACCTTCACATACATCCACAAGGGCAATGCCATTCTGGTGACATTGTGATCACTAGACTTCAGGTGACTCTATCCCACTGTCTTATTTTTCATCCTTGTTTCATTTCCCAACCACATTAGGGCTAAGTGTATAATAGCCTAGGCTCCTGTGGATTGGTTCAAAGAATATGTCAGGAAACCGCCTGTGTTACCTCCAGGAAAAGAAGCTCTTTCTTATCAACGCCATAATTGCCATCCCAGTCAATATTAGCTAATTGAAATACCAGTGATTAATGATCTATCCTTTTAAAGGCTTTTCTTATCTCAGTGAGCTTTTGAAACCATGCCTAGGAGGTCTATATCATTTTCCAGTAATGTTTTTTTTTTTCCTTCTCTCCTAGTTTTAATTTTCCTGTCTTTCATCTTCATCGAAACTGTCCCTACTCAGGTATCTAAGCTACATGTGTCATTTATTTCTTTTGTCACAGTCTCCTTCCTCACTCATATTGCCATACGTCTTTCTGTCCTGTGGTGTCTATCCCTTTAATAGTACATATTTATCATAGTATTTTATCCCTTCCCTCTGACTAAATATAGTTATAGAATGGGCACAAAGGAAAAGGGAATCCAATTAGGTGGTGACAGTTCTAATTGCTAAGTTATTAGATATATATGGTAGTATGGAAGTTGGTTTTACTAAGTCATCAAAACCTAGCTTTTCTTAAAGATAGACAAAAAGTTCAAGGACTTTAAGACAAACCATCATAGTTTTATAAGCAGAAGAATCAGCTGGATTTAACACATATTAAACATTATTTTGTTGCTTTGACATTATTCTCATCGAAAGTATCCCAAAATCTGTTTTATTCTGTGCATAGTCCAACAAAAAGATAGGTGTTCAGCTAAATTGTAACTTCCTCCAGGTCAGGACCTAAAAATAAACAATAGTTTCACCACAATAGTACTTAACGCAAATGTTTCCAATAATCACTGTATACTTGTTGAAATAATAACAAGAAATATAGTTCCTTAAAATTGGCCTTCCATAAATATTAGTGGTGGGGCTTTATTTTGTTCCTGAGCATGAGGATTGTTTAAGTAAGGAAAAGCTGGCCAACAGTGATACCTCTGGAATGTTATTCTTCCTTTGGATTGTTCAGCAGGCTAAGAGCCATATTCAAAAAAATACAAGGTTACGCATATTCTTCTAACATTACTTCAGGGTAATTTTGACATATCCATAGTATTTTTGGGTTAAATGACTACTATAAATATATAATGGGAGATTTTACTACTGAGAATCCGTTTATGTGTCATTTGCCATTTGCTTGCTGTGTATACCAGGCTATTAAAATTTAACACTTAGGAAAATGTATAGCAAAAATGAGATATAATACAGACCACTTGAAAATAAACCAGTTGAACTTGAATTAAAACTTGAATTAAACCAGTTTTGGGATTCCTAAAAACTTCACGTGTTTTGGGAGATAAAAGAGTCAGGTATTTGAGAAGACAGGAACCTTCTACTTAGAGAATGATTTATTTAGAGCAGGGAGCTTCTTGACTGTAATACGTCCCATCCTGTATCCCAAAGAAAAAGTGAGATTGATGTTTTTTCATTTAAAGTCAGAGAGATGATTTAAAAATAACTTTAAGAGCTTAATATGCACCCCTTGAAAATCAGAGGAGACAAGGCGGTCAAGCTCGGAGTCACACCTGTGGAATCCAAAGAGGAGAGAAATCGGAAGAGTCGGCATGGAGGTCCAGAAGAGAAGGCTGGTATTTAGGATTTGGCTACGCTCTCAGATTCTTTCGTGAAAATGAATGCATAAATGAGTTTTGGGTCAGATATAGATCATATATATGCCATGTGCAAGAGGATTGTTTCCCAGCGCTGAGTAAGGAGGAGTAGGACACAATCAAAAGATACTGTGACACTCACCTCTAGAGTTCAGCAGATGAGAACTCCCAGCTAATGGAGGGGAAGAGGAGGGTGCCCGAAACTCCATGAGTGTGAGTCACAAAAGAAGGAGTGAGCTTAAGCTCCTGACTAGTCCAGAGGGTGAGATCTCAGCTCTAGACATTACCAAGCAAAAAAGATCAGTTACACGTCATTCTTCTCTCCTCTTCCTGCTCCAACTATGAAAGGGTGATGACTCAGAGTCTACCAACTGGGGGAGAAGTTGAAACACTAAGTGGAAAAGGAAAGCAGAATCAGTTTATAGCAGACCCACACCCAGGGTAGCAGTGAAGTCTTAATTTCAAACCAAATTCTAAATTTTGAATACTGCATATGACTAGATTTTGTAGTTGTTAAGTTGATATTGTAGTGCCTCAGAGTGACCAGAAATTAGTGGAAATAGCCAAGTGTTCATTGCCAAAGCAAGCTAATTCATTGAGCAGTTTTAAAGGCAGAATGGCATTTAGTTGGCAAATTGCATTACGATTGTAACCCATAAGTCATTTCTTGTTAAGAATTCCAGTTACATAAGTTTTATGACCTTCGGCAGGTAACACAATTATTTTGATCCTGTTTTATACTGGCAAATGGTGACAGATGTGGTGACAAGCCCCAGGATCTGGTGACAAGAAGAGGAAAGCCTGACAACACTAACCAACAGAGACAAGTTAAACACCTATAAAATCCTTTAAAAATGCTATACTTATATTTTATAACTGAAAATAATCTGAGAGAAATATTAACAGAAATTTCAAGCAAATAATCGCTAATATTTTATATTTGTGATTTAAATAACTCATAAAAACTATTTTTAAATATATGTTTAAATATAACAAAATGCAACAAGTCATGAATCTTACAGTTGAAACAATTCTGCTCAAACTCTAGTCTTACACAGGGACAGTAACTTTTGCAAGAAAATGCAAAAATATATTAACATTTCATAACTTGGAGAAAAGTTCCATGAAAGCGCTAGTAGTGTTTATATCTTATTCCCCAACACCCAAATAATTTGAAGATAATATTGCTTTTAAAAAGAAAATAGCATAGCACAATATACATCTATATAAAGAATTATGTCCTACAAATCTGACAAAAAATTGTGTTATTGTTGCATACACATCATATTCAGAAATGCTTATGGTTCAGGAAGTCCAATGGCAAAGTAATTTGATTTCAGTATTCAGAAGTAAACATAAAATTTCCACAGAAATGCCCTGTCATTGTCTGGCTGTCACCTGTAATAAGGGACGTAACAGAAGCTATACAATTCCCTATTAAGAAGGGAAATGTGATTGTTTGATAGTGACAAATACAAGTGACCTTTTCTTCTCTTTTTTTTTAAGTGAGTTAGGTATATGAAGATGGAGTTCCTCATTTTTTTATTGGTCTTGATTACTGATAACTCATCAATAGGGCAGAGAGATGAGTTATCTTTGCTTCCCACAGGATAGAAACAACAGTATATCCTACTTTGTAGGACAGTTGTAAAGTCTAGAGTTCTAAATATAAAATTCTAGAACGATAACTCATTTTTCTCTATTTATTGGAAAGTATTGATAGAAAATAATTATTTGGTAAGTTGGTGGAGGAATGTATCAAATTTCAAAAATGTTTTTTGAAGGAAGTATTAAAAAGAAAATTGTGGTAAGTGTGTATGAGTACATGGTGAAAAGTATAAATATAAGCTTACAAATATGAGAAAATCTCATTTGACTCCATCATCTAAGATAGGATGTAGTATGTTAAAATAGCACATATTGTGAATATCTAGCAATGCAAAAATGTTTATTTATTAAAGTATAATAGCAATGTGTATATTTAAAATATAATATGCAATCTCTTTCTTTTCTGCAGGCAAACTTAACCACTCAGCCTCGGGGCCGGCCCCAGTATGCAATCTCTTAACATTTCATTGTTTAAAAAGGTATGTGGGAAATCTCTGAACCTTCCTCTCAATTTTGCTAGGAACCTAAAACTGCTCTCCAAAAAATAGTCTGTGAAAGAAATGTGGATGAATCTAAATATTCCTAAACTGCAGTTTCCTTCTATATCATTTAGATTTTTTTTATTACAATCGTCAGAAAACCCAATTCAAAATGTTTTAAAGGAAAGTATTAACAAATCTTCTACCGGTACAGTGTCATAAAAGGGCAGGAATGACACGCGGACCTGATTTTTTAATGTCTTTGAGCCTCCACTCTACCTCCGCTCTGTTTACAGACAGGGCACATTCAGAGAGGGCCCCTTCTTATGGATCAATAAGACAGTGGCAGCTCCTGAAAATTTCCATGAGAACTGGAAGGCACTGAGTAGAGAAAAAGGGGTCATGTGTCCATCCTTGAATTAGTCACTCAACAATAGAAATTTGGGGTGTTGATTGGCCAGCCTTAGGGATGTAGGTTTTACAGGACACTTGGGATCTAACCCAAAGTACATGGCTGAGAGTGAGGAAGATGTGATTCTGTAAGAGAATCAACAAATAAAGTCAATAATTAAAGATGGCAGGAAAAAAATATAGCAACGATTTACCGCCACAACAGTTTAAAAGTGACCCTATCATTAGTGTGCATCAGCCCAAATATTTTATGGATATTAAAAATAAATGAGGTCAGTCTAGGTCACATTATCCTCATTTTTACAGAATGGGAAATTTCGGTAAGAGTGTTTATATAGCTTTCACAGTCAGATAGTTAGTTAGCACCAGAGGGAGGACTTTAGTTAAGTTCTGTCTGAACGCTAAAGCATAAGCACTTTATATTATTCTGCACCGTCTCCAGTAGACATTGGATGAATTTTGCATGAAGTAATGAAAAGACAAATAAGTAACTGCCTGAAATGAAAACTGTAGTGTCCCTGAGGCAGGCAGGAAGGCTACCGACACTACATGACCTAACCACTTGTTTGGTCATGAACTATATACTCCTGAAAAGGATGGAATGATCATAACTGCCATTTCATTCTGTGTGGTCACTCTTGGGAGGGTAGGAATAAATAAAATTCAAAGGATTTGATTAAATTATCACAACCGAGCAAAATCAAAATTGAGGTCAGAATCAGAATAGCTCTTCATTAAAAAAGCTTAGGGAAAGAGTTATACTGGACACAAATAATGAGACTGTGAGGGGCCAGCCCATTCACATAGCGGCTAAGTGTGTACATGTTCCACTTTGGCAGCCTAGGGTTCGTAGATTCAGATCCCAGGCACAGACCTACACACCACTCATCCAGCCATGCTGTGGCAGCATCCCACATACAAAATAGAGGAAGATTGGCACAGATGTTAGCTCAAGGACAATCTTCCTCAAGCAAAAATGGGATTGGTAACAGATGTTAGCTCAGGGTCAATCATCCTCACAAAGTAAATAAATAAATAAATGAAAATAATAATGAGAATGTGATTATAACATATATAGTTTCTTATCAGCAACTTAAAGTACATGATACACATTTATCCTGCCAACATTTATGGAAATCAAGTAAAAGGCAAAGTACACATAAGTTTGTTTTGTTTTATTTTTTAATCCAAGGACATGGTGGGACATTTTTTTCTTTCTCTTTTATGCCCTTGTATTTATAGTCAAACACTCTCTCTCTTCTTTTTGCACCTCTAATTTTTAACCCCTGATGGTGAGTTATTTATTCAGTAATTTTCCAAGTATATAGAAAGTAACTAAGTAAACACCATTTAATGAGTCTCTAAAACCCAACAGAACAACAGCTTATTTTAAAGAATTATTTATGAAATAAAATGCTGGATACTTCTCCTGGGTAAAAGATTAAAAAAACTAATAATTAAAGTTTATACAATGGAGAAATACCCAGAAGTGGAATAGCTGGATCATATGGTAGTTCTATTTTTAATTTTTTGAGTCATCTCCCTACTATTTTCACAGTGGCTACACCAGTTTACATTCTTACCAGCAGTGAAGGAGGGTTCCCTTTTCTCCATATCTTCTCCAAAACTTACTATTTCTTGTGTTTTTAATAGTAGCCATTCTGATGGGTGTGAGGTGATATCTCACTGTGGTTTTGATTTGCATTTTCCTAATAATTAGTGATGTTAAATATTTTTTCATGTGCCTGTTGGCTGTCTGTATATCTTCTTTGGAAAAATGTCTGCTCAGATCCTCTGCCCGTTTTTTAATTGGATTGTTTGTTTTTTTGTCATTGAGTTGTGTGAGTTTTTTATATATTTTGGGTATTGACCCCGTATTGAATGTATAACTTACAAATATCTTCTCTCAATTGTTAGGTTGTCTTTTTGCTTTGTTGATGGTTTTCTTTGCTGTACAGAAGCTTTTTAGTTTGATTTAGTACCATTTGTTTACTTCTTCTTTTATTTCCCTTGCCTGAGGAGATATATTCAAATAGTTACAGCTAAGACTGATGTCAAAGAGCTTACTGCCTATTCTTTCTCCTAGGAGTTTTATCATTTCAGGTCTTACATTCAAATCTTTAAACCATTTTGAGTAAATTTTTGTGTGAAATGAGTTAGACAGAGAAAGCCAAATACTGTAAGATTTCACTCTTATGTGTAAGATAAAACAAAGACAAACACAAACAAAAACACAGATACAGAGAATAGATTGCTGGTTACCAGAGAGGAAGAAGAGTAGAGGGAGGGTGAAAGGGGTAAAGGGGCACATGTGTAAGGTAACAGATGGCAACTAGACTTTTGGTGTCATCCATATAGAAGTCAAAATATAATGATATATATCTGAAGTTTATATAATGTTATAAACCAATGTTACCTCAATAAAAAAAATAAAATGTATATTCTGAAGGTAAAGAAGGCACTGCTATGCAACAGCTAATAACGGCAGGGGTTAGAATCATCCAGCTACAGATTTATCACTTCAGTAAATCTTGAAACCTGATAAAGTCTTTAGTGCTATTCATAGTCATGGTCCACCGTGAACTGAACTTACCTCATAAAGTGTTATGATTCTAAGAGATGATAATCTGAGCTGCGACGTCATTGAATAGGAATTTATCTATCCAAAATACATCATATGCGGGTTGCAAGTCGTCAGCAGGATGCATTTCTGTAGCTAGGTACTGTGGACTTCTCAGGGTTTTTTGGGAAGGTCTTATGCTATTTGTCTCAACAGGTTGTCAGTGACAATCAACAATTATGAGACCTTATCTCTCTATACCAAATGTAGCTTGTACAGTAATTTTGTTTTTGAGAGTTCTATTATAAGCCTCTTCAATGCTATCAACAAATATTTTTAAGAATCGAACAAAAAGAAAGCATTTATCTAGTCCTTTTGTTTTAATATAAAGAAATTTAGACCCTCAAGGAGTTTGCAAATTAATTGATGTATGAATGCATGAAGTCATCTGCTGACCTGAGACCATAAGTATTAGCTGTCAAGTAAATGTATAGGAATTTGATTATAATCTTCCTGGAAGAATATGATCACTTCAGAATAGGGTAGTCCAGGACAGGAATCTGCCAGTATAGGTGATACGACTTTGTGAACCAGGGCCTAGGCTCTTTATTCAGCCTTATTTGAATTAAATTCCTGACTCAGCTATTGTGGAGAAAATTATTTACCTCTCTGTCCCTCAGTTTATAATTATTAAAATAGATAACAACAATCAAAATAACTTATATCAAGCTATGAATATTAAATTACATAGTAAATTAAAAGCACTTAGTATAGTTCATAATCCATAAATATTGGCATTATTATTTGAAGGATGAGAGAGTTTTAGTATGTTAAGAAGTGAGAGATTTAGTGTCGCTTCTTTTAGGAAAGATTACCAATATTTCTTTCTTTCTAAAGCACCAAACCTATACTTTATAATGTGTTACAGAGTATAGAGCTAAGTCAGTTGTCACTTTTCTTTAATTAGCCACCATCCTACAAACATAATTCTGATAAGAAAAATGAAAATATATTATTGTTCAATTAAAGTGAATCTTAAAATCCATAAGCTTTCTAGATGGACTCATATTTAATCAAGATTTATCAGAATCAGTTAAGTAGTGGTTATTGAAATAGTTGCTAAGATGCCTTTGCCTCTTTGCATTCCTAGAATAATTGTGTAACTATTTTTTGTGGCATTGTGCTGATACAAATGAGATGATTTTAGTGAAATTAAGTTTTTTCTAGCAAGATAAAATGTAAGCTAAAAAAACTACTGTCTTGAAAGTTCATCATTTCAAGTTTAAGTTGTTCAAATGCCCTACAATTTTCTTTCTATTTCTATATGAACTCTGTTTCACAAATCTAACGTCTACTTCCTAAGGAACCACTAAAGAGATTTAGAGTAGAAAACAAGCAATGAGGTAAAAAATAGTCTCTAGAGTCAGAAAATTAATAATAAAATGACGGAACGAAGTGGTGTTATAAACTTATCAGGGCTTTTAGTAGTTTCATATAAGACTTTGATCCAAGGGTTGGAAATATACAACAGTTTGAAGTATTAAAATTAGATTGGGTTTCTGATCCCTGAAATATGAGTTGGAAGAACTGGGTGCAGGATAGACCTTGCAAATTAAAAAGAAAAAAAAAGATGTGTGCGTGTATTTAAACTCACACTTGCAGATGTAGTTTACAGCAAACACTGGAAGTATTTATCAAACGTATTCAACACAATTGTTGATTTTCATTACTATTTCCCTATAACTTTCTGAGTCTTCTTTTGAACACTATCCAAGCTGCAATTCAATGATTAAAGCCCAACCAACTAAAAAGAATTTCCCTATAGTCTCCTTGGAATTCTGATTTATCAGTTTTCTCACTTAATACTGTCAAGACATGCATCATAATAGGAAGATTTTTTAGGAATGACGGAAATAGTGGAGTTCTCTGACATATTTATCTCAGGACCAGTTAAAGGATTTAAAATCAGTAAAAATATAAGAGTATTGAACTATTATGAATGTCTTATTTTAAAATAGTACGACCTATTTAGTTGGATAATTTTGTTAAGGAGTCCAAAGAAATTTCTGTTGACTTATAACAATTTTCCTGCACTATAACAAGAATGAAAAAAAGACCTTTATTTATTAATGGGGAAAACTGATATAGATGATAAAAAGTGTAATGATAATCTTAGCATGTATCAAGTGCTATTTAGTTGCATAGACATGTTCTAGTAATAAGCACTTTATGGGTATTAAATTAAATCTTGAAAAATGATGTGAGATAAGCTGCTATTATTATCACTGTTTTTACAGCTGAGGACACATAGAATACTAGGTGCTAGATATAAATATAAGTATCATTGATAAAATTTAGCTAATTTGTGTATGATTTATAGCAATCTAATCAATATTTTAAAGTATATTTCAGAAATTTAAAAAACAGATGGCTTTCTGAAAGATAATGTTAATCTATTAACCACAAGAAGATCAGTGGAAAATTTCCTAAAAGGTAAGAAACTGGTTAAAAATCAGTATACAAATCTATAGTATTCACACATATAAATAATAAATAGTGGAAAATATTATATGGGATAATTTGCATTGGAAAAGGCATTCAATGAGACAAAATTCTGAAGCATAAAATTAAAACTAATTTTTCAGGTGTATATTTAAAATAAAGACTGCTGAAAACTCAAAATAACACAAATGTTTGCCTTGTTATTAGGTAAGATGAGTCAGTATGCGTCCATGTTGTAAATATGTGGACAAGTTATAGTTTTAAAATGTTGTGGCAAGCCAGGCATGTCCAGCTGCAAATGTAGGACTGCATAAAGAAGTGATGGAGAGGTTTACAGAAGGCTGCTGCTTCTACCTACGATGGTGGGAATAGGGTCAGTGTTGTTCATTAGAGCCAGCACTCAGGAAAAAAGCTGGACCTAGAGTTGAAAGAACAAGAGTAACCTGGAATCTACCAGCATTTCAGTTTCTGTCTCTCCCACAGGGAAGAGTAACTTGAAGGTGAAATCCTTCAACATCTTTGCATCTGTCACTCACCACATCTAAACAAGACATCCTTCAGAGCGTGATGGCTGCTGCTTCATTTCTGCCTTCCATCTGACATATATTTCTCTTTTGGTCATTTCTAACCTGAGACACTCCTGGCAGGGGATTCTGGGTATCATACTTTTGTTTCCATAAATTTGCCAGTACAAAATCACTACTGTCAACCCCTTTTTTATTTGGCTAATATAGATCTTCTTTAACCATATTTAATTTCCAAATGAAGCAGCAAAATCATGCTGCCACCTAATATGATGCAACTGTCTCGTGTAGCGAAAATCATACAAACCTTCTTCCCCCAAAAGGCAACAAATCCCATATATCACTTAAACTACTTTTGGGTGATGTTCATGCCTCTTTTAGCTGAGCCACATTTCCATTCACTGATTTGTGACAAATACAGAGATAAGAGATTACCAGTATTCATGCATTTTATAATAGCTAATAGAGAATGAGAGAGGAGAAAAGGATTAAAAAAGATACACGTTCTTATACAAGAAATGGAACATTATCACTACAAAAGTTTTCATTTCTGTAAATGGTCACTTTATCGTAGTTGGTGTTTTTAACCTTCTTCTTTCCCTATCTATTCCATATTATCTTTGCTTTCAGCAAGTGACTCAAATGGCCACGGTTCTTTACTTACTGGTTAAATCACACTTTCATTCCTAAAAAATCTGTGCCATTAGCAGTCTTGCTTGTATCAATTTTTATCACAAGATATGTAAGTGGTAAGAGGTGTAACACAAAATTTCTATATAGAGACATACTTCTCCTTATCCCCATTGTATATTAGTGATTCAGTTTTCTCTTGATAATTTCCTGATCCAGTACAGTAATAAATATCTTTGACAATTAGTTCGCTATAATAAGAAATCTAGAGTGTTCAGTTGTCAAACTAAACATCCAGTTTAATTGAACCATTTTTTTAAAATGGTTAAATTGGTGAAAGCATAGGGAAACAAAGTCCCTCAATGAGAAGTGTACATTTGTGAAGACTAACATATTTAATCACTTCTTTTGACTTGGAGAATAATAAACATTCCTTCATTAGGGACCTATTCTGCTCCATGGTAACTGATTTCCTCAATTCTTGTCTCACTCCCTTGGATATGGCACCACACTCTGACAGACCCTTTCTCTTCCAGAAGAAATAATTCATTTCCTTCTGAGTAGCTTTTTCAGATTGTTTCCTCCCTGTAGGAAGTTGAGGACCCAGAGGCATCGTTTTTGTTACGAACTGTCTCTGTTCTTTGTAGTTCAAGCCTATATAATTCCTTTAAAAACTTTTTGTGTTTCCTGTGAATCAGAGTCTAGTCCACTTTTTTAGGCAAATATTTAATCTAATAATCTTTTTGATATGGGCAGCCTAATGTCTTGAGACAATGCACTTGGGATAATAAAAACCCTTTTTTCTACTAGAGAGAGTCTAAAAGGCAAAATCTTAGGTTTCTAAGAGCCTTCTTTAAAATTGCCCTACTACTGCATCCTTATGATGGTGGTACTGAAACCACATTTACTGAAAGTGCTCTGAATTTAATCTTGAGGCCATTTCTTTCTTTTTCTTTCTTTCTTTCTTTCTTTTTTTTTTTTTTTTTTTTGCTGAGGAAGATTCACCCTGAGCTAACATCCATGCCAGTCTTCCTCTATTTTTTGGTATGTGGGCCTCCAGTATAGCATGGCCGCTAAAGAGCAATGTAAGTCTGTGCCTGGGAAGTGAACCCAGGCCGCCCAAGAGGAGTGTGCCTAATTTAAGCACTAGGCTGTCAGGGCTGGTCCAATTGAGGCCATTTCTTATCTTGAGATTCTTTTGATAGGACAGACTAGAGTTTAGAAACAGTTTTATTTTGATGCCCAGAAAGTGCTGAATCTGAAATATTTTAGCTATATTTTGCTTAAAAACAAAATCTTTTGGTTTATTTTTCTTTCTTTGTACTGTTATCACAAGGGCTAAAAGAAACCAGTTGGCACATTCAACATTCTGCCTAAAAATCTTTAGTCAAATTTATGAGTTGCTTAGGCATATTTTCTATTTTTTATGTTTTTCACAGTAGAATGATTGCCAAACTTTCTGCTACCATGTAAAATGGGCTGCATGTTTTCTAGCTTTCAGTAACAATTTCCTCCTTTCGACTTTCACTAACACTTCTCAAATGTCTTCTGTCTTCTACTCACTACTCAGTCCAAAGAGATGCCACATATTTTAGGCTTTTCTTTCAGCAGCACCTCACTTCCAAGTGCCACACCCTGTTTTGGTCGTATATTGCTGTATTACAAACCACATCTAAACTCAGTGGCCATAGCGACCACTGTATTATCTCTCATCATTATGTAAATTGACTGAGCTCAGCTGAGTGGCTTTTCTGTTCCACAGGCTGTAGGCTGTGGCTGCAGTTATCTGAGAAGCTCGGCTGGGCTGACATTTCCAAGATGGCTTATTTATATGTCTGGTTTCTTGGCAGGGATGGCTGAGAAGCTTGGTTTTTACTCTAATTGTATAGAAACACATCAAATATATTTCAATAAGTTATAATTGCAATATAAGCTACATTTAAAAAGAGGTCACTCTGGATTCTGGGGTAAGAATATTTTAAAATATGTCCAATACAGAAGTGGTATGAATAGCTAGTTGTATACTACAATAACCTAGGTAGGAATTGAGAGTGACTTAGATTAAAAAAGTAACAGTAGAGGTGGTAAAAATTTTCTAATTATGGATATGTTCTGAAATAGAACCAACAGAAATTGCTGAAAATTTGGAATGAGGTATAAAGAATGAGAGAAAACAAGAATGATTGCAAACTTTTTAATCTAAACAACAGAAAGTATGGAGTGGCTGTTGCCTGAGATGAGGAAGACTATGGAAAGAGGATGTTGAGATGGAGGAGACAGAAACTCCATTTTGGGTATTCTAAAATTGGAAGGAATAATGGATATGTATGTTTCCATGTGAAGTATGTGGTTGAATCCGAATCTGGAGTCCAGTGCAGAGTTCTGGGCTGGAATAATAGGGTCTGCATGGTCTTTCAAGCAGTGTGATTTGATGAGCTCACCCAGAGGTCACTAAAGACAGAGAAGAGAATAGGACCCAGTAATGACATTTAAGAAGTGTAGTGCATAAGGAGAAAGAAACAAGAAATACTATTAAAATGCTTCCAATGAGGAATAAGAAAATTAGGAGAGTGAAATATCCTGGAAGATCAATGAAGCTTTTTTGTCTGTTTTCCAAAAAAGAAGGAATGACCAACTTAGCAAGTACTGCTGACATGTCAAGAGGCATGGCAATTGGATTTACCAATTTGAAGATTTTCGCTGATTTGTAAAGATCACTTGCGATCTATGATACGGGGGAAAGCCTTATAGGACTGGGGTCAAGAGAGAATGGAAGGAAAAAAATTGAAGAGGATAAAAATAGGCTATCTTTTTCAAACAGTATTGTTGTAAAGGGAAAGTGAAAAATAAGGAGGAGAGTGTGTAACAGAAACGGTTTAGTTTTATTAAAATATACTTTTATGAGAAAAATAGCAACAGGAGAGACTTCTTGAGCAGGAAAAAGTGATGCAATCTGGAGCACTAGTGGAGATATTGGCCTCAGAAAGGAGAATGCAATGCTCACCGGGATAAAGCTTGATTTGGGTAGGATTTTTTTCATTTTGTTCTTGAATATACATTCATTTATCTAGAATGATGCCTGGTGCTTAGTAGATGCCTGATAAATAGCTGTTAAATAAAAGAGTAGCAATCGGATGGACGGTAAAATATACTGACACTAACAGTGACAACGTGGTAATAGGCAACATTTTGTGGAAATTCTCTCGGTGCTTCTACTTCATCAGAGAAACAGGAAACACCATCATCACTTAAAAATCATCATTAGAGGGAATGTTTAAGAAGTTTCAGGAGAGATAAGTTATGAAATATTAGACAGATGTCTGTCCTGTATGAAATAGTCTCCAAGTTGTACTGCCAAGTGAAAAACAAAGAGGGGGAAGGAGATGAAACGTATTGCATAAATTGACTCTATTCATGAAAATTTGAAAACCCCTTTTTATTTTTGTTAAAGATGCATAAATAATCTTTGGTTATATTTAAAGTGTGTTCGTATTTAGAGAAACTGATCAGGGCTATTGGAGAAGATACATTTGTAAAAATTAAATTTAAACCATGCCACATGGCTTGAATATTTGTCTTATGTGTATACAAATCTTTTAATTCGATTTTTAAAAATGTTGAGGGGAAAATAGTTTTACTTAGCCTGTTCTACACTTTAATTATAAAAATAGCAAACATTTTTAATACAGTGGAGATGTGATTGGCTTTTCACACTTTATCCTCAAAATCTCAATTTTGAAGATGAGCATCTGAGGCTTAAGGAAGTAAAATAATTTGCTTATTAGCATACAACTAATAAGCCGTCATACTCAAACCAAAGCATATTAGATATAAAGCCGTTTCCAAGAAACATGCTGATGCTTAATTTTGAAAGTACTACTAACATTTTAGATAACAGAAAAAAAAAACCCTAGGAAATGCAAATGCATGCTCAACTTGTAACAGTTAACATAAAATATAATTTGAAATAATATCATTTATTGTTTCAATTAGGTACATATGCTAATATTTTGTAACTGTCAGTACCAAACCCAGCTCAGGAACTTAGCTGTGAAAAATAATTGTCTCTTTTTTTTTCCCCTTATGATTCTGAACTTACAATTTATCTTGTTCGGTTGTATCTGAAGATTGATACTAAACTATAATACCTGATTAATTGCCATTTCTGATCCTGAAGTTACCTATGTTCAAAGTTTAACCTGATTAACATCAGGTCAGGTTAGGGGGGAAAAAAACTACCAGTGTCATATAGCCAGTAAATGAAAAAAGTTTAAAAAACATGTTGCATTTAATACTGAGAAATACCGAATACTCAGAAAGTGGTCAGAGACGTTTCCTAACCTTATACACTGAAACTTAACATTCTTTAACTATTTCAATAAAGTGCCCATAACTTAAAATCAAATTATAATCATGTGCTTTTAGCCACCATTTTTGTTTTGTTGTCTTCACCTTTTTTATTTCTTAAATATTATGTTCTAGAAAGTCAGAGTTCTCTGAAGCACTTGAAACTTTCAAGTACCATTACAAGGCATGTTGATTTTATGTACTCATCAAATTCAGTCGTGGTTTAGCTTAGGTTCAGTTATTGATAGAAAATATTCAAAACACTTACCTGATAATCTGAAATAAAGACTTGACAGTGAATAGTTTTTATAAGTAAGGCAATTATGGATACCATGTTAAGGTCATAAATCTTAAAGACTATAAAATCAACAGTTAATAATGTCATGAGTCTGAAAACCCATTTCTTTACCTTGAATTTAATAATTAGAGTGCAGAGAATGACCTTGATATATTGGACATTTGTAGCTCTCTTAATCACCAGTAAGAGGGATCCTGTACAATATAACTGTACTACGTGACATCCATATCCCGTTTTTCATTAAGTATCTTCGTTCCTTTTTATTTAAATTATATAAGCCTAGAGTCAGCCCTGATGGCTTAGTGGTTAAAGTTCGGCGTGTTCTGCTTCGGCGGCTCGGGTTCACTTCCCGGGCACAGAAGCACAGTTGTCTATCAGTAATCATGCTATTGCAGCAGCTCACATAGAAGAACTAGAAGGACTTACAACTATAATATACAACTATGTACTGAGACTTGGGGTCGGGGGGGCAGGAAATAAATTATATAAGCCTAATATTTTAGAATAGTCAGGCCATTGCATTCTTGTATTTTCTTTACTACTTTCAGGTCTGATGATGGTATAACTCTTTTCTTAAAAATAATTAAAGAGAAAGTGCTGTAGATTAACTCTTTATAGCTTCTTAAGTTACATATGCAGTTGTCAAAACAAGGCAAGAACTGACAAATAACTAGATCTAAAGTAAAACTATCGTCTCTTTAAAATCGATGTTCATAGGTGCACAGATGAATGTGCAGTGCAAAACAAATCTTGATACCATATTTTGACATTGGAACAAACATCAAAGTTTATGTTCTTTAAAAATCGTACACTCCAATAAAGAGCTTTTAGTGTATTTTTCTCAGCCAAGAATACAAGTCTTGAGAAGTTAAAATATGTATGCAAGATTACAGAATAATTCAGTAGTACTGTAGACAGTATATTTTGTATCCTAGATGCAGTTTTCTTCTAGGATATTTGTTATTATTGTTAGAACAGTTATGTTTGTTATCATTTATCTCTCTAACATTATGAAATGAAAGGAACTGGAAAAGCAACTACCTTAATCTCTTTCAGGGAGATTATGACATGCAGAAGGAAGGCCCCCTAAAATCTCCATGCCCTAATTCCTGGAACCTGTGGATATGCTATCCTACATGGAAAAAGGGATAATCCAGATGTGTTGGAGGTTAAGGACTCTGAGATGGGGAGATTGGCCTGAATTATCTAGATGGGCCCAATCTAACTACATGAATCCTTAAAAGCAAACAACATCTCCTTGCTGTAGCCAGAGCAAAATGCGACTACAGGAAAAGAGTTAGAGAGACGCATTGTCGCTAGCTCTGAAGATGGAGAGAGGGAGCCTTAACCCAAGGAATGTGAGTGGCTTCTAAAAACTGGAAAAGACAAAGAAATGGATTCTCCCCTTTAGTCTCCATGAAGATCACAGCCTGTTGACACCTTGATTTTAGCTGGAGGATACCTGTGCTGGACTTCTAATTTGTATGAGATGATAAATTTGTGTTGTTTTAGGTCACTATGTTTGTAGTAATTTGTTACAGCAGCAACAGAAAACTGCTACAAGAATTGATTATCTCTTAGCAATTTAATGCCACAATATTCAAAGTATGTCTACCAAATTAAAATATTCCCATTACATATGTTGTATGTAATTTTTACAGCAATAGATACTATAGAGAATTTTCTCAAATTTGAGTATTTATCTGAAGCAGATAAATAACAGGCCATGTTTCTATAAGTGAAGTTACAAAATATTTGATTTCCTCAGAGAAGAAAAAAGTTATATTTCAAATGGAAGCACCACCATTTTGTCTCATCATGAATGCCACAGTAATTTATTGCAAATATTCAAAAATTATGGAAAAATGTATTCAATATTTAACAAGCAAAATTAAAATTGCCATGTTAAAATATGAGTCCACATTTCAGAGTGTAGCAATACAGATTATTTAATAAAGTCACAATCAAAGGAAAGGGTATTTACTTTTTAAAAACATCTGATAACATGCATATTGACATAACATTTTTGCAAAGCAATATTATGTAGATATTTCCGTGTGAAAAAATACATATGTAAAAACTGATGACAGCATTACAGGAATTTATCATAGCTTATTTAACCAAGATGTTGGAATTTATAATGTTTTCAATATGTGCCGTTATGCATAGTTTACAACAAATATCCTTGTACGTAATGTATTTTATTAGAGCTCTGTTACCTTAAGAACAAAAAAATCCTAAAAGTTAAATTCCTTGCTCAGGAGACATATCTTCAAGCTAAACATTCTTGTGCTCTAAATTAAACTTTAAGTACATCTTCATTATATCATGCCTAGTTGCACACATTGGAACTTACTGGGAAAAAACCAGTATGCTATCAACTAAAATGATAAAAACTCAAAATATTTAGAATTGCAAAGAAAATCAAATAACACTGGAGCTTAAATAAATACCTTGAAATGAGATTGCCCAGAGAGCAATAGCTACCACAAGTGTCTTACTTTTGTATTTGAACGTGATTGTTTTCACGGCCTCAGCTATAGGTTTTCTTCTTATGTATTTAATTCCTCACCTTATTTCAATTAACCATTCCTGGACACTGAGAAAATGATAACAAAAGCGTGGAAAGTTTTTCTTTTACAAGCAAATGACTAATATGAAAGAAAAAAATAAATCTTAATTTCATTGTATATTAATTTCATTCGGTTGTTTAAACAGTGAAAATTATTTAGAATAAATCTATACAGACAAAGAAACAAAGAGCATGGGAAGAGTTCTATACCCATAAATACACTGTTACAAGAACAACACATTTACAAATTAGAGTACAGAAATAGACAGTCACCTTAGGGCTTGACCTTGTATAGAAGGAATCAAATAAATTGGGTAGAGAAGCTAGACATCTATATTCAGCCTCTTTGTCCTGGCTTCCTTCTTTCCTTCCTTCCTCCCTCCCTCCCTCCCTTCCTCCATTTCTTTATTTCCTTCTTTCTTTCATTTTTATTTTTTGCAGGAAGAGATTCACCCTGAACTAACTTCTGTTGCCAATATTCATCTGTTTTTTTTTTTCTCCTCCTCAAAGCCCCAGGGCATGGTTGAATATTCTAGTGTAAGTCCCTCTAGTTCTTCTGTGTGAGCCGCTGCCCCAGCATGGCAACTGACAGTTGAGTGGCGTCAGTCCACGGATGAGAAACAAACCTAAGCCGCTGAAGTGGGGAGAGTGCTGAACTTTAACCCCAAGGCCATCAGAGCTGGCTCTATTTATTTATTTATTTATTCTTGAGGCAAAAAGTTCTGTTATATTCAAAATGAATATCTCCAGTTTTTGGAAGATCAAACCTTTTCCTCCTGGAACATCAAATAATTAATTTGTATGCATTGTGTTTACTATTACCTGTTCCAAATTATCTGCATATTCATCATATTTTGTTTTATAGTTTTAAACGGGTGTAACTCTAAATTTCCCAATTTCTAGCAATAATTAACTTTGGATCACCTTGGCTACTTATGTCTACATATAGAATCAGAATTATGTGAAATTTACTTATAATGACATTGTCTTCTCCTAAGTGAGTGAAGGAATGATAGCCTTGATTTTGTATCCTGGAAAAGATGATGTGTGAGCAACCTCATAATTATCATCCCTCATTATTGAGAGGAAAATTTTCAGAGATCAAAGTCTTTAAACATACTTTCAATAAGTACTGAAATTATATCATTTACTATTTCAATTTATCCTCCTAACAGAAGCATAGAATAATAGACTGTCAAAGAATTATTTTCCATTCATGTAAAATAAAGCATTACATGTTATACTGGGATATATAGAGGCTTTGCAAAGTCAGTAAAACCAATATAATATGTGCCAAGGAAATATCACAAAGTAAAGGTATTAAAACAGTTTGTTTAATATTAAGTAGCCAAAGAATATTTGGGCATTATTTCTGGAGGAAAAGGAGTGGGTGACAGATTATAATTTATCAAATGTAAATTTCAAAAATAGACTTATCCATTCTCACTAATGCAAGATATAGTGTTTTACTAAGATATCTATTTTAAATATTAAAATAAAACCTAAAAATTCTTCCTAAATTTAGGAAGTAGATACAACACAATTCAACAAATTTAGTAAAAAGTTTTCTGCAAAATTTATTTGTATTGAATCTTCAGTTTTGTCTTAGATCTACATAATTTACTCATATTAAATTCTCAAGGGTGTATTTTTTCCCATTTGTATTCATGAAATAGTTTTCAATGTGAGATATCATGGTTTCAACAGCCACGGAGTTTCAGATCCTCTTAAATTGAAGAATCATCTATCGTTTTCGTTTAAGATAAACCAGGTATAAGTTCAACTTTTGAGGGATAAGCAAGTCTTTGCCAGTTGTAATTGCTTGGACAAAGACAAAGAACAAAGAAGGATAAGAAGGGAAAAGCAGAAAACGTGAAACCAAAAATAAAGGCAGTATAGAGTAAATATGATGTGTTTTTAAAGGAGTTTTCCTTTCTAATCAATTACTCTTGCCTTGACTGTGACTTTATCAAATAATCTGTATTGCTATGCTCTAAAGTATTTATGCATATTTTGTTTGTTTGGTTGGTTTTTGTTTGTTTGAGGAAGATTAGCCCTGAGCTAACATCCGACGCCAATCCTCTTCTTTTTGCTGAGGAAGATTGGTCCTGAGCTAACATCTGTGCCCATCTTCCTCTATTTTATATGTGGGATGCCAGACACAGCATGGCCTGACAAGTAGTGTGTAGGTCCATGCTTGGAATCCAAACCTGTGGACCCCAGGCCGCCAAAGCAAAGCCCGGGAATTAACCGCTATACCATGAGGCTGGCCCTTTAACACACATTTTTAACATGGCACTTCAAATTTTTCTTAAGTACTGAATAAATTTTTCTACGACTTTTGAATATTTACAAGAAATTACTGTGGTATTCACAATGAGACAAAATGATAGTGCTTCCATTTGAAATAGAATTTTTTTCTTCTCCTAAGGAAATGATATATTTATAACTTCACTTACAGAAACACGGCATGTTATTTTTCAGGCACTTGCTTACTTATCCTCAGTTCTCCACAGTTCCTACTTTAATCTCTGTATCTGAAACACAAACATCATCTTAAAATCCCCTAAACATGCAAAAATGTCCCCAACCAAGCTAGTCAGTCATAAACAGTATCGTGACCTGGAGGTAATGGCCATGATTAGAAATTTGAAATGTGCACAAGTGGTAGTCCTCCCATATTCCTATTTATTTCACTAGTTTGGCCCCTACAAAAATTAGATGGATTCTGATGAATTAAATGATTATATGTGGCTCCTCACACCCCCTGCCATACACTATATCTGTTTGGTTTCTTAAGGTTCTGAAGGAAGCACATGTCACATTTGGAAATATCGGTATGAAGGAGAGTTGATGCAATCCTAAATAGGAGAAACGCAATGTAGACCCCTTAGGTTACGAAGCAAGACCAAGCCATCTGAAGGAGATTACTATGGATCATTCACAAAGGTGAGCCCAGGTGGAAACTGAGCATCTGACTATATAGCCAGAACTGAGCCTCATAAGTTGAATTCTTTCATATTCACTGAGCCATAACATCAGGTAGAGCCATGAGCATTCTATAGAAAAATGGATATATATACTTGGGATTCAGCATGAGCAGGCTTATGAGGGCACAAGTAAATTGCACAGTCAGGGGGGCCATATGTTCATGTTATTCAACACTGCACTTATGCCTGGCCATTGGGTCACACTCGCAATCAAATGAGGGTTTCCTTATGACAAGCTGACAAAAAAGAAAGAAGGTCAATTTCGGTCCATGGTGGATGGTCAGGATGTCAGTGAAACCAAAATAGAAACTATTGCTGCATATGGCCCAATCAGGGATGTCCCTGAAAGACAGTAGGATGGAGAAATTTTTGTAATGGGCAGAACCTTGGGCAGGGCACCTGGCCATCTACTTGTGTGGAAAAAGAAAAGACTCAATATCAGAATTTACACAGACTCTTATGCAGTGGAAAATGATTTGTCTGTTTGATCTGGGGCCTAAAATAAAGAATAATTAAAGGACTAGAGTCTGAGATAGTGATGTGGAAGGACCAACAGGAGGAAACAAAAGTGTGATGATCTTTCTATTACGAGTTCACATCCATAGGAAACCATCACCTATGGATCACCCAAAAAGAACGCAGTAGACAGAAAGATTTGGCCAAGTAATGTCATCCAGGTTCTGTTACTAGCCACTCTATTGGCATAATGGGTAGAAGAACAGAGTAGCAATGATGACAGGGATGAAGGTGAGAGATGAGCACAACGACATGAGTCTCACTCACAAAGGCTGATGTAGCTTTCTACTATTCCTGAAAGTCCAACATGTCAACAACAGACGCCGATGTTGAACTCCAATACAGATTTATGCCAAAAGTGACAAACTGCTAACTTGCTGACAAATTGAATATGTTGAAGCCCTCTCATGCTGGAAGGGGCAGAAATTAACATTGTTTAATATCGGCATATATTCCTGAAATGACTTTTCCTATCTTGTCCTTAGGGCCTTAGCTAGAACTCCTATGTGAGGATTTATATAGGGTATGATCCACCAATATGGAATCTCACACAAAATTGCCTTGGACCAATGTACCCATCCTATAGCAAAGGAAGTGTGGCAGTGACAAGGCAGTCAGGGAATCCACTGAGCCTATCATCTAGTGCCCATTGTATTTCCAGACCAATAGAGTGATGGAACTGCCTTTCTAAAGGCTTAGCAAGGTGCCCTCTTGCTGAACCCAACTCTGCAAGGGTATGGTAACATCTCCTGAGATATGGTATATACCTTAAACCAACAGTCATTAAGTGGTGCTATTTCCCTCATAAATAGAATACATTGGTCCAGAAACTAGCATTGAAAGTAGGACTAGCTCTTTCCACCATTACTTCCAGTGATCAGCTTGAGACATTTGTGCTTTCTTTCCCCAGAAATTTAGGCTTTATGCACAGAGAGATCCAGTTTCCCTAGGGGAAATCTCTTCTAACAGGCAACGCAATCTCTAAGCTACAGCTGCCATACAATCTCTTTGGGCTTCTCATGTCGAGAGACCATTAGGCAAGGAAAGGAGTCACCATCCATCTGAGGTAACTGGCGTTTATCATCAGGGGTAGATGAGGCTGGGGTTACACACAAAGGGCAGGGGAGAAAATGTTTGGCCTTCAGTTGGTCCGCTTGTGTATCTTTCGGTACTCTCCTGCCCAATCTTGATATTAAGTGGCCAGCAAGTGCCATTATAAACAGAGCTGAGGTTTGGGTACACTAATTTCCTATTTGGAGTTTTTCCCACAGCAAACTTCTGACTGGATTCTGACCTGCTTAGACTTAACACTCCATTCAACTTGACTAAACATTAGACAGGCTTCTTTCTGACTATAGGCCCCTGAACTCCTTTTTCTTGGAGTATTTACTTTAGAAAACTTGAAATGGCAAATTATTTCTCCGTCTCTTTGAGATGTAAATCTTCCAGCCTCCTGTCAGTTTTACAACCCAGGAATATCTTTCTCAAAGACCTGAGAGGCATCCCTTTAAAATGCAATCATCGAGAAAGAGAGGGCTCCACTCTGTCAGTCTCTGTGGGTAGATAGTAGCCTATGTTCAATCAGGGGTGATGAGAAATTACAGATGGCCTAACTGCATTGGCCAACCTTCCCCTGAAGTCTTCCAGTGCTTTTCCCCTTGCTTGCCCCAGCGTTTAAAGATCCTCCTGCCTTTTCTTTCAGTGGACTTGAGTTGAATCTCTCTCTCATGTTGCAATAGTCTTGAATAAGGTATTCCTTGACTTTTTTTTTTTTAAAGATTTTATTTTTTCCTTTTTCTCTCCAAAGCCCCCCTGGTACATAGTTGTATGTTCTTCGTTGTGGGTCCTTCTAGTTGTGGCATGTGGGACGCCGCCTCAGCGTGGTTTGATGAGCAGTGCCATGTCCGCATCCAGGATTCGAACCAACGAAACACTGGACCGCCTGCAGCGGAGCGCACGAACTTAACCACTCGGCCACAGGGCCGGCCCCTCCTTGACATTTTTGACAAGCATCTGGTGCCTTTTTCTTTGATAAGTCCTGGAGAAGCATATCTCATATGAGTTGAACTTTTGCTAATAAGCAAGTGTTCTGAGCTGCATGAGTGGTTGATGGTAGTGGATATTGTAGAGCACCACATAGATCCCCTCTAACAGGCGCGTGTTCCCCTGGCTTCTGGGAATGTTGACTGTGAATGCTCACAACAGCCTCTCTCTGGAAAATACCTTCATCTGAATGCAGCCACTTCTTGCATCTAGTGATCAACCTATGAAGGATTACACATACCCAGTCCTCTTGTTTCAATTTGGGACAATTCTGAAGGGCCATTCTAGCCCCAGAAGTTCCTGTGAGTTCAACTGAAGCCTCTGTTGCAACTGCCTCATAATTCAAACTTATCTCTCTGTATAATTCTGCTTTCTTCACTCTCTGACAGGTCTTGTTCCCAAGAGCACTTCCGGGCAAATCTCTTGCATGTGTATTCCTGTATTAGTTTGTTAATAATAGGAGTCACAATTTAAGAAATTCTACATATGCAGCCATTCTTTAGACCACATTCATTACTACTCTTTTGACAAGGTTGAACTTTACTCCAGACCTGTAATCCTTGCTTAGACAACTCATTTTCTTTTTTTTAAAAAAAAGTTTTTTATCATTCTCAAAGCATCTTCCTCCTTCCTGCCCTTCTCTGAGTTTGTGGCTCACCCCTTCCCACTCCCTTAATTCTCACTCTGTTCACCCCATGTCACATGTCCAAGTTCTGGGAGCCAGGGGCGGAGGGCTGAAGGCAGCAAGAGCCAAGTGCCAGCCAGGGAGGGTGGGGCTGGACATTCTTTCATTTTCTTAATGGGAAGAATACATTTTCATATCAATTAAGAATGTCAAGATAATTACTCAAATAGAAGTTTTATTTACCAAATTATATTTCTTTTCTTAATTTTATATCTTTGACCCTATGGTCTTTTTAATATGATAGGAAATTTTTAAATGCATTGTTACATTGAATATATATATATATATATATATATATATGATTTTTTTCCCCAGGTTTGTTTTGTTGCCATGTGCATTTTTTAACATCTGTGAACTGTGAAAATGAGTTATACAATCTTCATTCTATTAAAATCCTAGGAAAGTTCATTTGCCATAACACATTTTAAAACTATTGATTTTATGGCTTCCAAAGTTTTGCTCATTTTTATCAAGTTCCTTTAATGTTTTCTGTACACTCGGACACATTTTATGTGTTTATCATGTAATTGTTGGAGGGTGTTTATTTCTGTACTCTTGCTTAAGAGCAAGGAAAATATGGGCATGTTTATTAACTAGTTAGTATAGTTTTCATCATCTGAAACAATGGTGCTACCAGTGTTGTTCTCAGTGAGTTATTCTGCATGAGGTTTTTTGTAAGGAGGCAGCCAGCAAGCTCTCTTGGTGCTCTGAAGTTACCTAGCCTTTCTTTCCTTTCCATCATTATAGTATGCATGAGACAGTGGTCCTTTGCCTCTTTATTGTTCCTGCCTTGATGTTTATTTTACTAGAACAGGAAATTTGATTGGATCACTTAGTGTTTATCAATTTCCTATATTAACTCTGTGTTTATTTTTACCTCCCCTATTGTAATGTGACTGACTTGACAAGAAGGACCTTGTCTTTTCAATAATCCTCTAAATCTATCAAAGTGTAGGACACAGAGCAGGTTCTCCAAATCTTTAGCACGTGATTACACAGACAGATATCATGGGCTCCGTAAATATATTGGAACATTATTTTCATCTCTCTTAATTTCTTGGTAGGCACACCTGCACTTAGAACTATGCTTTTGATTTGACAAGAATCTATTTGGCTGTTTGATGCTGCCTAGGGATGAGAATTCACGAAGGTTTAGGAATCAAAAGCTTGGTTATAACATCAAAATAATTTCTAGAGCTCTAACGCAAATACTTAAAAAGCAGCTCTGCAAAAACAATATAGTTTCAAATTTAGTTTCTGATAAGGTCCAATTTGCAAACAAGCCCTTCTGCTTTGCTAGAATATATGATTCTTGGCTTACACAAACCACCCAAAGAGAGAGATATAGTGCACACATTTTAGCCTCTAATTTTCTTTTCCAGAATCTTACCTGAAGCTCAAACACATCATCAGAAATATTTGGCATCAATACTACCAAGTGACTGATAACAAAGTCCCTTAATGTCAGGAGTCATTCCATTTTTCTATCAAGAAGAATAAGGCTGTACCTAAAGATATTAAAATATTATTCACTTTGACAACAGAACTAGTTCCTAGATATGAACTATTGCTGTATTAGAAAGGAGAAGCAATCAGTATTTTTCATCGCCTAAGAATCTCTATACTACAAAAAAATCCATCACTTCTAATGAAATTGGTAAGTACCTAGGAGGCAAATGTCTCATCTTATTTCTAGTGTGAAATCTGGGTTGAAATGAGCAGTTGCAGTTAACTCACATTCCCATTAACCAGAAAAATTTAGCCAATAGTGAGCACATTTATCAAAGCTTTTTGAAAATGACATGAAATTTCATTAAGATTGCAGGGGCTTCTATTGTTCTATTTTAACTAGATCTGCAGATTGTTCTCAATGTTAAAAACTGTGAACGGGGTAAATTTACTTTTATTTAAATTATATTGATTAATCAACAAAAATGTTACTTAGGTCCACTTATCTAAAAGATAGTTATACAGCTGAGTTTATATGAGAGGTTTTTAACACAAATATCATCTTCAATTTCTCCTTATAAAATCGTTATGTAGTACAATTTATGCTTTCTTTACTGTATAATTGGTTTATCATTAACTGTGGTGTCAACAGCAGATCATATTTTCTGGTGCATTAATCTTATATATTTTCTTTCCTGACAAAAAAAAAAATGAAGTCACATGAACATTTGAAACAACTTAAAATGGCATAAAAAATTATCAGCAAAGTTTGAATGGGTTGTCATAGTAAACTAACATTAAAGACCAATATTGTATGGCTTCATATATATGCTTTTAATTCTATTTTTTAACTTAAAATATTTATTATAAATCACCTATAACTATCCCTTAATAGTAATTTAGGCATAATTAGAAATTACATGAATACTTTCAGGCCAATAACACTCTTAAAGAGTAATTTACTAAAAAGAAAAAAGTCTTCAAGTATTGTTTTAAATAATAACGTTAGTAAACAGTAAAACTCTATGGATCAAGATGAATTGCATTTGAAAAAATCAAAATATAGCATTTTATAATTTTTCAGAAAAGTAAATTGGCTATGTATTGCGCTTTGTGTGTCTAGATTTCAGTAGTTGTAATTTTCCTTCATTTCATTTATCCCAATTTTAAATAATACATTTACCTGTATGAGTACTTGATTAATGTCAGCCTGTTTCATTAGAGAGAAAGCTACATGAGAGATGAGAACATGTCTGTTTTGTTCTCTGTTTATCCCCAAATTACACTCTGCCTGGCACATGGAATTAGCTTAATATATTTACTGAATAAATTAAACATAAATGGAGAATACAACCTGAAAAAACTAACTCACTCTCATTAAATGTGTATGACCAAGAACTGGACCAATAGAAACAAATGTAAAACATATCAAAAGACCATATGTGTTTAGTGAAAGTATTATGCGCAATTTTATGCTCAATATTATGCTTAAAGATAGTCTGATGGTATATAATTTGAAGAAATATACAGAAATAGACTGATCTTGATATTTCTGGCTCTAATTTTCCTAACCCCATTTTAATTTCCTAATTCCATCTCATTTTTCTAATTTCAAATATGATTTGAAATCATAATTTTCTGGTTTTATGATCCTTTCTGTAATATTAACTACTAGTAATTTATAAGAGAAACTTCTCTTACCTCAATGAGATTTTGCCTTATAATTGCCTCTTATGAAAAAGACATAATTATCTGACTCATAAAACGTGAAAATACATTTTGATAACAGAGAAAGAAAAAATGATTTTACGGCAAGTCTTTTATTTCTCCACACATTTGATAAAGCTTAAAATGTGGTATTTGGGCAAGATTTATAGTCTAGATGGACTTCAAAACTAAAAAATTAATAAAATTGTCATATAATCATATTTGTCATGGATGGCCTTAGAACTACAACTGTTCTTTAGTAATCAAAAACATTATTTTATCTTCTCATATGACCCAACATTTACATGTTTATGTAATTTATAAATATGTATTTTTGGAACCATATATGGATATAATTTATATTGCCACATGTTTTTATGAGTTGATTTTGACCTAAGTTGTAGAGGTGATAAACACAAATTTTCTACTTTTCTCCCTGCATGTATGGTAATTTCTTCATCAATTTCTACAGTGTTTTCTAGTGTTTTTACATGAGATGACAGCATACCTGTTTGACATATTTGAGGGGCACAACACAATATTATGCAGTATACCAAAGTGTTTGGTTGATTATTATAATTCTTGTTGAATGCATTTTTATCTGTTACATAAGATGAGCATTTAGAACATAGTTTTTCTCATACCTATATGTGAGTTAGAGTGCTCAGGCTGCCATAACAAAATGCCACAAACTGAGGGGCTTAAAAAACAGAAATTTATTTTCCCACAGAGCTGGAGGCTACAACTCCAGGATCAAGGTACTAGAAAGTTTCTGCTGTGTTCTCTCTTCCTGATTTGCAAATGGCTGTCTTCTGCTATGTCCTCTCATGGCCTTTCCTCCATGCACATTCACAGAGAGAGTGAGTTCTGATGTCTCCTCCTCTTCTTATAAGGACACCAGTTCTATCAGATTAGAGCCTCGTCCATATGACCTCATTTAACCTTAATTACCTCCTTAAAGGCCCTATATCCAAATACAATCACTCTGGGGGGTAGGGCTTCAACCTATGAATTTTGAGGCTAAAGTTCCCTTTATCCTCCCAATAGGTGGTGGGTAAGGATTTCAAATGTGGTTTTGTTACTGTTGTTTTGTTGTGTTCTTGTTGTTATTGTTTGAGTATATAAGCCTCAGCCACCTAGGTGTAGCCGTTGACCTAAACAATATTATGGACAATGTGCTTTTTCACAGTACAGCTTGCACAATTTTAAGAAGTTTTATTTTTTTTCCCAAATGGTAGAATATAAGTTAATGCTCTGTTTGCTGATTTCCTGACTAATAACTTTTCAACATGAAAATATAAACTCAATCTAACTAGGCATGTTACTAAACCATCACTATGGTAATGATATCATGAAATATGATCATTAATGTGTTTTAAATCATTACTCCATTTACAAATTTGATAGTAGAATCTATTTCCAGATCTATTCAGTTATTAATAGATCATGGCAGTTTTTCCTGTGTTTTGACGCAAACAGCTGTCAAAGAGGAATCACAGAGCTTTAACAATATTTCCAGTGTGACACAGGATTAAAATAATCAATACGACTCTTAACGCTGTATTTTCACATTAAATGAAATGCTAAAGTTTCGATTCTTGGATTATCTACTGCCAGTAATTGTGCCAGATTGCATTCTGATAATTTTCCACTATAGTGAATAAATATTATCAGTTAAAATGCTTCAAAATTCAACCAACTTGTGCAACAGGGGTTGTTTACAGGATGTCACAGTGTCTATCTCATATAAGTCTGTTCTGTTGACAGTATGATATTTATCACTTAATTCAATATGTAAAGGGTTTCTGGAAGCTGGGCTTATGAATTTTTTTTCTTTCAATGCTTTTTTACGGAAAAAAACATTTAAAATTTTCTTAAATATTTCATCATACAATACCATACCTTATATATAAATATATAAGGTGTATATATATATATAAGGTAATCTATATACCTTATATATAAAAATATAAAGAGTGAATTTTATTTAGCTTTATTCTATATTTTGTACCACATACAATCATTTGACATTGACAGTGTTAAAACAGGCTTAAGTCAAATACTATTAAAAAAGTCTTAGAGTTGAAATGGACTTTAAGCATCATTTATTGAAACATGCTATCCTATGCACAATTAAACTTTATAACACCCATAGTATGATATCATGTAAAGAACAATGAACTAGAAATAAGGAGACCTGAATTTTAATTCCTTGTATACAATTGATTAAGAGTAAGACTTTGGGCAAAACAGTTAACCTCTTTGAACCTCAGTAACGTCATTTATTATTAGTGTTACCTAGTTTTGCAGCTCTCAGTATCAGTAAACTTCATCGTCATGATTTTCTCTGTTCATACAAGTCAGTGATACACTGTTGAAACCGGCCCTGGCTTGTGAGTAGTCTATCTTCCCTTCACCGCCCCATTCCCTTTCAGTCAGGATCTCCTTTCTTTCTGCCTACAAACAGCCTCTAGTTATGCACACATCTTGATTCTACCTGAAAAGGCCTTTGTGAGTTCTAACAGTTGTTTGTTCCTGCTGCATTTTCAATGCCATATTTTATAAGGATATATTTCTGGTTAAAAGTATAGAGTGTGTATGTGTATGTGTGCCCGCCCAAGTACATATGATTTCAATATCTTGTTACCAATTGATCATTAAGCAGAAAGCAGTGACTTGTCTCGTGATGCAGAGTCCAGCAGCAAGCAGTGGGAGGAGGCCTTTGAAGTGTCTATTGTCAAGGAAAAATGAATACTGTCTGATGTGTATAATGTGGCATCTGAAAGCTCCATCCTTCTCGAACACTTAGAATAATTTTTTGTCCAGTTAATCCTCAAACTCATCAGGTCCGTTAGGTGAACAACTTAAGCCTTTAACTCACTGTAGAGAGTTTTAACAACTAGGAGCAGGATGTGAGGAGGGTTCTCTCTCTCTTTCTCTCTCTCACACACACATAAATACACAAAATAGTTTGGAAAATTTTGCTATTCCAGCAGGTATATGACATCAGAAACTACA
The DNA here is from genome assembly GCF_041296265.1 of Equus caballus. Taxonomy (NCBI): domain Eukaryota; kingdom Metazoa; phylum Chordata; class Mammalia; order Perissodactyla; family Equidae; genus Equus; species Equus caballus. The sequence goes on from NC_091685.1 coordinate 104,794,638, forward strand.
CTTTGGGACAGAATGGCCTAAGCTGTTAAATTTACACTGAAAATTTTATGGATGGAAGCCTTTAACCTTCAAAACGTGCATTACAGAAAGAAAATAATGATTTGAATGCATTCGGTTTCTATCATGTGAATGGAATCAAAGTAGCAATAGTCCAGGCTCTTGAAAATGGCTAAGATTTAGTAGAAATGTCAGAATTCAGTGCATAAGTTAGTATTGATGTTTTAAATTGCACATTTAAAACTTTTGTCATATCTCAATAAATTATTTGCCATTGAAGTTTAGAGTCAAAATTCAAATGGAGAATTATACAGAAGACAAGAAAGCCTTAAAGATGAGAAGTGGCTATATGTATACAATGAGCTTAATAGAGTTCTCATTAAAATTGATGATATTCTCTAAAAACTTAACATGACCAACTCTTAACATTCTGCAAAACCTTACAAGACCTTTTCCTTAAGTTTTAAAACAAGCAGAAAGGAACTTGATGCTAGAAGAGTATCATAATAATATTGGGGCCAAGTGTACCGTGACCTAGGAGGACCACTATTCAGTTATTACTTTGTCACTCACTGGCTGTCCTCATCAAGTTAGACTGTTGCAACATCTAGCAATTTATTCTGATAAAGTCCTCACCATGTTCCTCAGTCGACTGTGATTCTACTGCCAGATACTGAAAGCTCTTTTCTTATATTTGAATCATCATCAGAAAAGAGACACCACACAGCACAGCACAAATAATCATTAGTTTTTCTTCAGAAACAAGTATCCTAATTACTCTTATTGAGAATAAGATTTTATACAGCTTTAGATTATTTGTGATATTAGCAGACAACAATCAAAAAACAGGAAGACCAGATGTTTCTCCAATTGACACTGTGACTCTATTTTTGGATCGAAAGAATTAAACTTATCCCAAGATAAAGAAAATAGTCGTAAAACAACTAAATAAAACTAAAATGTAATGATCAAGGCAACCAAAGTTTAGCTAATGTCTGATGATAGGTTGTTTTCCCCAAGCCATTTTTCTGTGAGAATTGATAGCTAAATTGCAAGTGTAAATTCAGATCCTTGTGGGATGTATACTAGTATCTGAGGGGTTAATAGAAAAAAAAAATCCCTCTCTACTGTGTATTTTTGACAGGATGAACAGATTCTACAGAAAATTTTAATAAAAAATGAAGAGTTTGAGATAACTTCAAAGTCTGCCATAATTTTGACCAATATACTCTAGGAAAATAGAATAAATCTACTCCGCTGGTAATGAGAGTTCCAAGAACACTACCAGCCCAAGCTTGGTCATCCTAGAAGCTTTGTAAACAGGGATGAATCCAGTTGTCTTAGGACCTTCAACTATGCTAGTAAGTCTAGAGTCATCTTATTTTATTATTCATGATTATCTCATTCTCATCTTTCATATTTTTCATATAGAGTGGAGAGACATTCTCTAATCTCCTCAACTAAAAAGCCTGTCCATCCCAATATTCTCTATCTCAGCACTCTCTCTCAGTTTTAGATTTCTTTGCTTGCTTACTCAGTCTTAAGACATTTACTGCATATAAATGCATATGATGTGGTACACTTGAGGGCAGAGGCCAGATGTGTCTTGTTCACTGTAGTAGTTCATTGAGCCTAGGAAAGTATCGAACACCTAAAGAGCAATCAATAATATTCTATGAGTGAATAAAGATGAGCTAAGTGAACACACTGAAGCAAATGTCAAGGATAAGTGTTAGCACTGTAGATAGATGGAGTCTGTAGAAGACAACTGAAGCAGTAGAAAGGACCTCTCTCCAAACATCTACAAAGTCAAGTCACTAGTTACTACTGCACATTTTTAGTTACTCAAAATGCATTACGCATTAGTCACTCACTATTTTTCTCTAAAATTCATTATCTATATGTGAGATATCTTATTTTTGTGCATATGTTCCACTTCTCTCCCAAGATCATTCTCACCCCATATATAAATTACTTTCTTTCTCTATGACAATCTTTTCTTTCCTCTAACTCAGATAATTAAATATGCTTCATTTTTTAGTTCATCACACTATTTATGATTTATTTAAAGAATAGCATAAATTAATTAATCAATTAATGTGATTTTTATCTGCTCCCCTTTTTTGTACTCCATTTTAGAGAGAAAACCCTAAAAGAATTTGTAATAAACAAATTTATTGAAATCATTTTTTTGAATTTTCAGTTTATTGAAATAAACAAAGAAATCATTCTTTGTTTCAAAAGGTAGCTCATTCTAGGGGCCAGCCCAGTGGCATAGCAGTTCAGTTTGAATGCTTGACTTTGGTGGCCAGGGGTTCACCAGCCCAGATCTCGGGCACAGATATATATGCACTGCTTATTAAGCCATGCTGTGGCATGCATCCCACATATAAAATAGAGGAAGATGGGCACAGACATTAGCTCAGAGCCAATCTCCCTCAGCAAAAAGAGGAGGATTGGTGGCAGATGTTAGCTCAGGGCTAATCTTTCTCAAAAACAAAGGCAAGTCATTTTACTATCCACGCAAATCCACTGATCATGATTTTTTTATCTCCATTTTTATTATATATGAATATTTTTCATATGTAATAGCTTCATCAAACACAGGACAAAATAATTATTTGGAAAGCCTCTTTTTCAATTTTTATCTGAATTTCTCATGCAAAATTTCTTTCTGAGAAATGTATATATAGTAAAATGTGATATTCAATTTTTAGATGCTGGCACTGACTACTATTTTCTTTATTTGTAAATGGTATACCCGTAATATATTAGGGATGGCTCTCACTTCTTCTGTGGGAGATAAGAATTGGCAACCCCCAAATCTCTCTCTTTGGCTTGATTATTTTTATTTATTCTTTTTTTTTGAGGAAGATTAGCCCTGAGCTAACATCTGCTGCCAATCCTCCTCTTTTTGCTGAGGAAGACTGGCCCTGAGCTAACATCTGTGCCCATCTTCCTCTATTTTATATATGGGATGCCTACCACAGCATAGCTTGCCAAGTAGTGCTGTGTCTGCACCCGGGATCCGAACCAGTGAACCCCAGGCCACTGAAGCAGAACATGCGCACTTAACTGCTGCGCCACCAGGCCCGCCCCTGGCTTGATTATTTTTAAGAACAAGACTCTGAAAGGATCTTTGACTTCCTCTCCAACTGCATAAAAGAGTTTAAAATAGAAGGACCTGTTCCAGGAAGAAGCTAATACCATAAGATAACTGTAACATTATGTAAAACATGTCTCTCAGGTCATATTGTCTGTAGTTGGCTCATTTACATTTCCACCTTCATGTGAATTGCCTTCCACCTGTTATTCTGTCTTATGTGAATTTAATTTGTAGCCCAGCCAGAAGGACCCAGAGGGTAGAGGAATTCTCTTCCTCCCCTACACTTCCCAGTACTAAATAACCTTTTTCAAATTTCTTCTTTAATTAAATTTTTCCCACCAGACTGAGTCTGAAATGACTTCATATGTACATGAATCTGTGCGAGTAGTAGTGCCTATTTTTTTATACAAAATGCAAACACACACACACTGGTTTATGAGGCAATCTCAAGAGGAATGATTGATGTATAATAAGGGTTAAATACAAATTAAAAATAGAAAAATTAATAAGCATTCAAATAAAGACTACAGATATTTGTTAAACCCCAAATACATCCAAAATCACTACATGAATCATATCCTTCTAAATCATTAAATTCTGGTGGTATAGGAGACATATCAACTTTTAAAGAAGTTTTCATATATCCTTCTTTCAGTCAATTCAAGTAAAGTACAGTTGTTAGCCATCTGAAAGGAAATTATTCATCTTATATTACTGTTATTGCATAAGTAAACATATGTCTCCAAAAGAAAAACTACATTGGAATTTAATTCATGCACATTTATGATTCTGGTCAAGATACTGTATACGAGATTATCAAGTGTTTCTTAACTAGAGGACTAAGAAAGTTGTCTAGGTTTTCTAATCTATTGTATAGCAGAAATGATGGTTATACACTCTATTTTATTCTTCTCTGCTCTAGCCTTACCCTGGAAAAGTGACAGGTACTTTGTTTCAAGTGCAGGACTTTTTTCAAAGACCACAAGCAAAAGGCAGTCTTCAACATGAGAATGCTATTTCAGCATCATTTTTTCTTTTGTTTAACCAAGTTTTCTTTGGCAGGGTTTCATGACAATCACAAGTTTGTTTTTTGTGTCTTTGGATTTGCAAGTCTGTTGAATGACAGTATAGAGAGATAGTTGGCAGCCAATGTAGGGAAGGAAAAATTTTTCCTCTACCCTTCTAGGTTCTTTGGCTGGTCTAATAATAATATTGACATAAGGCAGATGGACAGGAGAAAAACAAACAGAAATTTAATAACATATGTACCTCCTATATACATGGGAGAGACCCAGTAAAACTGAGTAACTCTTTCAAAAGGCCAAAGCCAGCACCTTAAATACCATCTTCAGCTAAAGACCAAAGAAGATGTTGAGGATGGGAGTCAGTTTTGGGAGGTTATCAGGAAAAGCACAGTAAACAAAAGGAAGGCTGTTATGCAGATTTAAGTCCATGCCTTCTCCATTGATAACAGTTTCTAGAGATTTAGACATTCTCCTCTTTGTGGTATAGCCAGGGAGGCATCCTTACAAATGGAGATTTCCTTTATAAAGATAAACGTCTCTTACAAAAAGGTAGCTTGTACTCAACCTTCAGTGCTTTTCCTGTGTGTGCAGTTTCTTAAAAATAATCAGCTTAAAATAGTCCCTGTGCCACTAAAACATATTTTATGGTGGTAAATTCTGCTCCCCTACACAAATAAATTTTACCTGTCAAAACTCTTTTATAACCTGTTTAGGTAAGGAAATATAAAGGATTTGGGCTAGTTAATAAAAATAAGTTTAACTAAAGGAGTATCTCTCAATGAATACAATGTGGAAAGTGACAGATTAGGTGACATTATATTAATAAGTCTAATACACTGCAAACTAGAATCACAAAAATATCTTTGAAAATAAAGAAATATTATAAATGAGCATACATATGTGTGACATATAGGTGTTCTATATATTCATGTATAGGTATAGAGATAGAGGCACAATCCATGTGATTTTAATGAAAAACATGTTAGAGCTTGAGCAGGTAGTGAGTGAGAATGGAGAGTACCCCAGAGATGCTATTGGGCTGTATGGTCAGCAATCATGACCATTATATCCAAGGGGATGTAATGAATTTAGATTCCATTCATATCAGTGTCAGTAAACAAAAAGTTCAATATCATGGATAAGTATGGTAGAACACCTCAGGAAGGGTGGCAATAGGTTAGTCATTTACTAGGTAAAATCACAATTCTGGTCTGTCAAGATCAAAAGAGAACACAGCCATTGGCTTTGGGATAAGAACACAGTACAATTCAATGGAGAGAAAGCAATTCACTAAACAGGTTGCAATGCTTGGAATGGCTAGTATACCAGCAGAAAATTAAAATGCCATATTGGATTTAGGTAAGAAGAATAGCCACATACAGATTCATTATTTGCTACACTTTTTATTTTGGCAAATTTTTTTAAAGACATGATATTCAATGTCGCATAGATTGCAAAGAAGCAGATATTCTAAGAACCCGTGAGAATACAAAATATCACAACTTTAGGGAGGATCACTTAGCCAATTTATTTCGTGCTTTCATATAGATATAGTTTAAGATAGTTTTAGATTTATAGAAATATTACAAAAACTGTACAGAGAGCTCCCAAATAACTCACACCCAGTTTCCCTTATGGTTAACAACTTACATGACTATGGTACCTTTATTAGAATAAATGGATCATTATTGATGCATTATTATTAACTAAAATCTATACTTTATTCAGATTGCCTTAGTTTTAACCTAATTTCCTTTGTCTGTTCCAGATTTCCAACCAAGATATCATATTACAGTTAGTCATCCTGTCACCTTAGACTTTTCTAGATTGTGACAGTTTCTCAGATATTTGTTGCTTTTTTTTTTATTGAGTTCATAATAGTTTGCATCATTGTGAAATTCCATTTGTACATTATTTCTTGCCCATCAACACATAAGTGCTCTCCTTCACCCCCTGTGCCCACCCTCCACCCCCTTTCCCTGGTAACCACTGAACTGTTTTCTTTGTCCATATGTTTGTTTATATTCCACACATGAGTGAAATCATATGATGTTTGCCTTTTTCAGTCTGGCTTATTTCGCTTAGCATAATACCCTCCAAGTCCATCCACGTTGTTGCAAATGGGATGATTTTGTCTTTTTATGGCTAAGTAGTATTCCATTATTTATATACACTACATTTTCTTTATCCAATCATCAGTCGATGGGCACTTGGACTGTTTCCATGTCTTGACTATTGTGAATAGTGCTGCAATGAACATAGGGGTATATATGTTACTTTGGATTGCTGATTTCAAGTTCTTGGGTAGATACCCAGTAATGGGATAGCTGTGTTGTATGGTACTTCTATTTTTAGTTTTTTAAGGAATCTCCATACTGTTTTCCATAGTGGCTGCACCAGTTTGCATTCCCACCAGCAGTGAATGAGTGTTCCTTTTTCTCCACACCCTCTCCAACATTTATGATTTTTAGTGTTGGCAATTATAGCCATTTTTACGGCTGTTAGGTGGTATCTTAGTGTAGTTTTGATTTACATTTCCCTGATGATTAGCGATGTTGAACATCTTTTCATGTGCCTATTGGCCATCTGTATATCTTCTTTGGAAAAATGTCTGTTCATATCCTCTGCCCATTTTTTGATTGGGCTGTTTGGTTTTTTGTTGTTCACTTGTGTGAGTTCCTTAGATACTATGGAGATTAACCCCTTGTCAGATATATGATTTGCAAATATTTTCTCCCACTTGGTGGGTTGTCTTTTTGTTTTGATCCTAGTTTCTTTTGCCTTGGAGAAGCTCTTTAGTCTGATGAAGTCCCATTTGTTTATTTTTTCTTTTGTTCCCATTGTCTGAGATGACATGGTATTCGAAAAGATCCTTTTAAGTTCAATGTCAAAGAGTGTACTACCTACATTATCTTCCAGGAGTTTTATGGTTTCAGGACTTATCTTCAATCTTTGATCCATTTTGAGTTTATTTTTGTGTATGGCATGAGATAATGGTCTACTTTCATACTTTTGCAAATGGTTGTCCAGATTTCCCAGCACCATTTATTGAAGAGACTATCTTTTCTCCATTGTATGTTCTTGGCACCTTTGTTGAAGATTAGCTGTCCACAGATGTGTGGTTTTATTTCTTGGCTTTCAGTTCTGTTCCATTGATCTGTGTACTTGTTTTTGTACCAGTACCATGCTGTTTTGATTAGGATGGCTTTGTAATACGTTTTGAGGTCTGGGATTGTGATGTCTCCAGCTTTGTTCTTTTTTCTCAGGATTTCTTTAACAATTCAGGGTCTTTGCTTGTCCCATATGCATTTTAGGATTCTTTGCTCTATCTCCGTGAAGAACGTCATTGGGATTGCATTGAATCTGTAGATTGCTTTGGGTAGTATGGACTTTTTAACTATGTGTATTCTTCCAATTCATGTGCATGGAATCTCTTTCCATCTCTTTATGTCATCATCTATTTTTTTCAATAATGTCTTGTAGTTTTCATTGTATAAGTCCTCCACCTCCTCTGTTGAATTTATTCCTAGATACTTTATTCTTTTTGTTTGATTGTAAATTGAATTGTATTCTTGAGTGCTCTTTCAGTAAGTTCATTATTAGAGTATAGAAATGCTACTGATTTTTGTAAGTTGATTTTGTACCTTGCAACTTTACTGTAGTTGTTAATTATTCCTAATAGTTTTCGGATGGGTTCTTTAGGGATTTCTGTATATAAGATTATGTCATCTGCAAACAGTGAGAGTTTCACTTCTTCACTCCCTATTTGGATTCCTTTTATTCTTTTCTCTTGCTTATTTGCTCTGGCAAAAACCTCCAGCACTATCTTGAATAAGAGTGGTGATAGTGGGCACCCTTGTCTTGTTCCTATTCTCAGAGGGATAGTGTTCAGTTTTTCCCCATTTGGTATGATGTTGGCTGTGGGTTTGTCATATATAGGCTTTATTATGTTGAGGTAATTTCCTTCTATCCTCATTTTGTTAAGAGTGTTTATCATAAATGGCTGTTGGATCTTGTCAAATGCTTTCTCTGTGTCTATTGAAAAGATCAGGTGGGTTTTATTCCTCAATTTTTTGATGTGGTGTATCACATTGATTGATTAGTGGATGTTGAACTATCCCAGTGTCCCTGGTATAAATCCCACTGGATCATGATGTATGATCTTTTTGACGTATTCCTGTATTCGAGTTGCCAATATTTTCTTGAGGATTTTTGCATCTATTTTCATCAGTGATATTAGCCTGTAGTTTTCCTTTTTTGTGTTGTCCTTGTCAAGTTTTGTTATCAGAGGGATGTTCGCCTTGTAGAATGTGCTAGGAAGTGTTCCATCTTTCCTATTTTTTTTGAATAGCTTGAGAAGGATAAGTATTAAATATTCTCTGAAAGTTTGGTAGAATTCTCCAGGGAATCCATCTGGTCCTGGGCTTTTATTTTGGGGGATGCTTTTGATTACTGTTTCAATCTCTTTACTTGTGATTGGTCTATTCAGATTATCTATTTCTTCTTGATTCAGCTTTGGGAAGTTGTAAGAGTCTACTCATGTAGCCATGCTCTATATTGTCCATTTTGTTGTCATATAGCTTTTCATAGTATTCTCTTATAATCCTTTGTATTTCTGTGGTATCCATTGTTATTCTCCTCTCTCATTTATAATTTTGTTTATCTGAGCTTTCTCTCTTCTTTTCTTTTTAAGTCTGGCTAGGGGTTTGTCAATTTTGTTTAGCTTCTCAAAGAACCAGCTCTTTGTTTCATTGATCCTTTCTACTGCCTCTTTTGTTTCAATTTCCTTTATTTCTGCTCTGATTTTCATTCTTTCTCTCCTTCTTCTGACTGTGGACTTTGTTCTTCTTTTTCTAATTCAATTAGGTGTAGTTTTAGATTGCTTATTTGGGACTTTTTTTGTTTGTTAAAGTGAGCCCGTATTGTGATGAATTTCCCTCTTAATACAGCTTTTGCTGCATCCTGTACGAATTGGTCTGATATGTTTTCATTTTCATTTGTCTCCAAATATTTTTTGATTCCTCCAATGACCCATTGCTTGTTCAATAGCATGTTGTTTAGTATTCACATCTTTGTCCCTTTCTCAGCTTTTTTCTTGTAATTAATTTCTAGCTTCATAGTATTGTGATTGGAAAAGATGCTTGTTATTATTTCAATCTTCTTAAGTTTATTGAGGCTTGCATTGCTTCCAAACATATGGTCTATCCTTGGGAATGTTCCATGCACACTTGAGAACAATATGTATTCTGCTATTTTTGGATGGAGTGTGCTATATATGTCTATTAAGTCCAACTGGTTTAGCTTTTCATTTAATTCCACTGTTTCCTTGTTGATTTTCTGTCTGGATGATCTATCCACTGATGTGAGTGGAGTGTTGAGATCCCCTCCTCTTATTCTGTTCTTATTAATATCTCCTTTTAGGTTTGTTAATAGTTGCTTTATGTGCTTTGGTGCTCCTGTGTTGGGTGCATAGATATTTATAAGTACTATGTCTTCTTGGTGGAGTGTCCCTTTAATCATTATATACTGACCCTCTTTGTCTCTCTTTACCTGTCCTATCTTGAAGTCTACTTTGTCTTGTATAAGTATTGTAACGCCTGCTTTATTTTATTTGCCATTAGCTTGAGGTATCATTTTCCATCCCTTCACTCTGAGCCTGTGTTTGTCATTGGAGCTAAGATGTGTTTCCTGGAGGCAGCATATTGCTGGGTCTTGTTCTTTAATCCATCTCTCCACTCTGTGTCTTTTACTGGAGAATTCAATCTGTTTACGTTTAGGGTGATTATTCATATAGAAGGGCTTAATGCTGCCATTTTATCTCTTGTTTTCCAGTTCTCCTGCATGTCCTTTGTTTCTTGTCCTTTGTATTTTAGTCTACCTATTGAGTCATGTACTTTTTTATGTTGTGTTTCTTTGTTTTCTCCTTATTTATTATTTGTGTCTTCGTTTCCTTTTTTTGTTTAGTGGTTACCAACAGGTTTGTACTCAAAATCCCATAGCTAAGATAGTCCACTTTTTGATGGCCTCTTATTTCTTTAGACTAACCAATTCAGTCTCTTTCCTCTTCCCCTCCTAAGTTGTTTTTCTTACATGTTATTCCATCTTGTGTTGTGAGTTTGTGGTTAAAATGACAATATTATCTTTGTTTTTGGTATTTCCTTCCCTGTATCTCTAATGTTATACTTGAGTATTTGCTAACCTGTTATGATGTATAGCTACAATTTTCTGTTTTTGTCTACCTATTTATCTCCTTATTCCTTGCTTTGTAAGACATTTCTCCCCGCCCTCCCGTTGTTTTTTTTTTGGTATGAGGGCCTTCTTCAGGATTTCTTGTAGGAGGGGTCTCATGGCTATGAACTCCCTTAGTTTTTGTTTACCTGGGAAAGTTTTTATTTTTCCATCATATCTAAAGGATATTTTCGATGGATAGAGTATTCTTGGCTGAATGTTTTTGTCCTTCAAAGAATTGAATAGGTCATTCCAGTTTCTCCTAGCCTGTAAGGTTTCTGGAGAGAAATTTGCTGAAAGCCTCATAGGGGTTCCTTTGTGGGTTATTTTCTTCTGCCTTGCTGCCATTACTATTTTTCCTTTGTCATTAACTTTTGCCAGTTTCATTACTATATGCCTTGCCTTAGGCGTTTTTACATTGATGCATTTAGGAGATCTGATAGCTTCTTCCGCATGGATTTCCATCTCCTTCCCTATGTTTGGGAAGTTCTCTGCTATTATTTGTTTGAACAAGATATCTGCTCCATTCTCTTCCTCTCTCCCTCTTTAATAGCTATAATTCTTGTGTTGCATTTCCTAACTGAGTGAGATATTTCTCAGAGGCATTATTTCTTTTTAGTCTTTGTTCTCTTTCCTCCTCTATTTGGAGCATTTTGATATGTCTATCCTCAATTATGCTGATTTGCTCCTCTATGGTATCTGCTGAAGCATTCAGGGAATCCATATTTTGTTTTATCTCATCCACTGTGTCTTTCTTCTCCAATATTTCTGAGTGATTCTTCTTCATAGTTTCAATCTCTTTTGTGAAGTAGCTCTTGAACTCATTGAATTGTTTCTCTACATTCTCTTTTAACTTTTCGAGTTTTTTGATGATAGCTATTTTGAATTTTCTGTCATATAGATTACATATTTCTGTGTCCTCAGGACTGATTTCTGGGTACTTGTCATTTTCTCTCTGGTCTTGAGATTTAATACAATTTTTGATATTGCCAGAGGGTGTGGTTCTGCTTTTTCACATCATAGTATTATTTGGTCGCAGTTACTGCCTATCACCACTGGGTGGGGATCAAGAGCCACATATTCTGAGCCCTCTGCATTCCGCCAAAATCCCAGTCACTAGAACTGGTGCTGGGTGGTTGGGGATGAGGGGCGATTTCTTCTGTGTGCTCTCAGGGTTTTCTCACTCTGCTCTCACTATCTGCTCTCCTGGGGTGTTGGCTTGATGAGGTCACCGCCATGATTGCTTTCACCCCTGTAGAGAGCTGCCCTCTAGGCTGTGCAGGTCCTTAGGGATCTTTGATGTTCCTGCGAACAAACATCCCCTCCCCTTCCTTGCCTCTTGGAGGCTCCAAGAAGTCCAGGTTCACAGTCTTTTTGGGAGGGAGCCAGGGTTTCTCTTACCCCATTCCACCTCCTCCCAGGGGGACTTCAGCATCTCCACTCTCTGTTGTATGGCTACATGAGTCTCTCAGATGTCTTTTATGTTTGTTTGATGTCATGTCTTGGAGTATGAATGTCTTTTTCATTGTATGGTGGAGGAGAGAGATTGCTGGGAGAGCTCACTATACCATGATACTGATGTCACTTCAGACATTTGTTGCTTTTGATGATCTTGACAGGTTTGAGGAATACTAGTCAGGCATTTTGCATAATTTCCCTTAATTTGATTTTGTCTGATATTTTTTCTCATCATTATAATGGATTTACGTGTTTTGGGTTGGAAGATGACACAGATAATTTGCCACTCATAGACCATCACCACAAAGATGCATATTATCGACCGTTGATGTTATCACTGTTGATGTAAGCATGATTACCTGGCAAAGGCTGGGTTTGTCAGATTTCTTTCAATGTACAGTTACTATTTTTCTACTTTCTACACTATATTCTTTTAAAAAAAGAACTGTGACGTTCACATTAAGGAATGGGGAATTATGCACCACTTTCTTGAGAAAGAGAATTTGTAGAAAGTATTTTGAATTCTTCTGCATGAGAGTTTCGTCTTTTTTCCTCCATTCATTTATATATTCAGTCATTTATTTATATCAATGTGGACTCATGGGTATTTGTTTATACACTGGGTTTTAATATAATATTACTTTATTATTTTATTGCTTAAATTTTTCTAGCTTTGGTCTTTGGAAGCTCTTTCAATTGACTCATTGTGTGTGTGTGTGCGTGTGTGTGTGTGTGTGTTTGTATCACTTCCTTACTTTGTAGCACTATAGGATGCCACAGGCTCATCTTATCTATTCCTTTCCCTGACCTACAATCAGCCATTTCTTCTTTTTTATTGGAGAATGATACTAGAATTGGTATGAGAAATCAGAATCTAGGCACTGACAGTTGCTACTGTGATGTTGTTATCTTAGGCTTCTCAGCAATCTGATCAAGGACACAGATGTGGATATTACTAACTGGTATATATTCATGTAACTATAAATACTACTATAGGTATCCATCTGAAATTTTATTAAGTATTTCATGAGTTCTTACTGTCTCCAAGTGTATTTCAATACCATATAGATCATTCTAACCTTTATCTCTTGATTTTATATAACCTCTTACTCCAACAGTGAGAAATATAAGCCTCATCATCCAGCATCTGTTGACTTAATTGTTAAAATTAAGAATACATGTATAATGGTGTCAGAATCATTAAGCTGCAGCCTTTGGAAAACAACTTTACAACTAGAGTACAGTGCTTATGTACAGATTCTTTTGCCTTTAGCCTTACAGTTTCCCCTCAGTTCCAAAGTTACTTAGGTCTGTACCTTTCCCCCAGTTTCTTCATGAGTTATTTCATACATTTGTAAAATACTACAATTGTTTTGTCATAGTTTGCATCTCATTGTTGAGTTTGAACAGTTCTTTGTATATTTTGGATACATGTTCTTTATTTAATATGTGATCCACAAATACTTTCCTACAGGGAATGATTTGCCTTTTTATTCCCTTAACACTATCTCTTTCAGAGCAAAAGTTTTAATTTTAATAAGTAATTTAATTTTAATAAAATCCAGCTTGTTTTTTATTCATGGAATGTGCTTTTGGTGTTGTAGTTGAAAACTCACTATCAATCCCAAAATTTCTCTTTTCTTCTAGAAATGTAAGAATTCTCCATTTCTAGAGGTGGAGAACTGACCACTTTATCATTATGTTTTGCCCTTCTTTATCCCAGATAATATCATTGTTCTGAAGTATGGCTTATCTTAAATTAATACAGTTAGTCTAGCTTTCTTTTTATTAGTGTTTGCATGGTACATATTTTTTATCCCTTTATTTTTAACCTGTTTATCTATTCAAAAGTTATTGAGAGCTTAATCAAGGCAGGTGTTCTTTTTTTTTATAATTGAAGGAGATTGGCCCTGAGCTAGCATCTGTGTCAATCTTTCTCTATTTTTTGTATAACAGATGCTGCCACAGCATGGCTTGACAAGCGGTGTGTAGGATCCAAACCTGTGAACCCTGGGCTGCCAAAGTGGAGTGTCGGAACTTAAACACTGTGCCACTGGGCCAGCCCCTAGGTGCTCATTTTTATTTACTTATTGTTTCTATGTGTTCACCAATCAATTCATTTTCCTATGAACAGTCAGGATGCATAAACTCCCCAGTCCCCTTGCAACCAGGTGGAGAAGCATATGAGTTCTTCCGACACATGAAACATGGATAAAGGTAACGAGCACAACTTCCAGGCAAGTTTCTAAAATGCCACATATTATTCCCTACATAGTCTTTCTGAGATCACTGGATGGTTAGAAAAGAGGATCTCACAGATGACTTCAAGATCCTAGGAAACAGGATAGCCATTTAGTCTAAATATCATAAAATATCTAAATATAGATATTTAGTTTTGCAGTGACATCCATATACAACAATTCTTATATTGTCATTGTGTGCCATAAGAAAGTTTTATTAAGATGTGCCCCATCTATCTAAAATCTGTGGCTACAGCTGAGGCCACAGTGGTTATCATGAGCTCCTTTCTACCATATGATTTTAGTCAAGACTTGTATCTTCTCTGACCACTTGTTCTGATCTGTTAAATTTTGTAATTAGATGATACAATCTTAAAGGCTTTTTTCAAATTATTAGGAATTATATTTTTAAAGCCCTTTGTTATAATTTGTTTCAACTCTGTGCCTACATCTACTATTCATGGTATGCCAAATTACTGTCTATAAACTTTGCTTGTTTCCTTTATTTCTCAGCTAAGCTACGCAGTGAAGCAATTATAATATAACAGGTCTCCTTGGCAGATATTTTTATTTTCAGTGGTTGACAAGGAAGCCTCAGACGTCACTTCAGGGAGCTCTGTCAGCTATACTAGCTGACTACTCCTGTTCAACATAGCAATTCTGCTCTATGAGAGATTCAATTTTTTAAAAAGTTTTACCAATAAATGAGAAAAAGGGAAAGTAAACGAAAGGGAAAACAAAAATAAAAAATCAAAAGAAGAAAAATGAAAGCAGAAAGAGAAGATAAAAGGAAGGGAATAAAGGGGAAGTTTGCTTTGTACCTTGCCTTGCTGCTTCTGTATTTTACGTTCCTTTCATAATCTTTAAACTCTATATCTTGGATGCAAAGGAAGATGCAGTGAGAAAGAACAAGGTATCTTCAAATTGAAATTGTTTTCATCAAATATTGACAAGTTAAGTTCTAAAATTTCATTTTCTAATTTGTTAAAGATAAATTTCCATAGAATTGTTATATGATAAGAAATACTGAACCAAAATCAGAGTGCTGTAGATATCCAGTAAATGTCTGGCATCTTTAAAATAGTGAGAAGAATGCTGGGCCTACATCATAATGTCTAGGTTAGATTCATGTTCTCACACTTAACTATAGTCTAATTCTGAATAATTCATCTAACTTTCTTAACCCAGGTGGGTGATTTATGAAATTTGAATAACTCTACCAAATCTATGTCACCTTGATATTTGAGGTCTTACCAAATGATCCTCAAAATAATGCATGTGAATATACTTTATTCACTGTAATGTGCCATATAAATACAAGACATTATTATAATAAAGCTATCATCTCAACTATGTACATGAACTTATTATGCCCTAATATCTTTTTTGGCCATGAGCCTTCTTTACTTTTCAACATAAGTTATGGCTCGCAAACAATAGTTTAGCCATGGATTTTTTGCTGTTCCAAATCTTTATTTTTTAAAAATGAACTCTTTCTACTTGGTAACATTCCTTATTGAATATGTGTTTATTTAAATTTATTTCCTATTTAAATTTAGTATTCATTGCCAAATCAGTATCAAGATTGAAAAATTTGGCCACTAAAATGTACATAAAATTTTAATGTTCTTCAGTGTTCCATTAGTCTGTTCATCTAAGCTAATCCTTCTTGTTGATTTATGTGATGTGATTTCTTGCAAGTCAGTTGTAGATCATTAGTAATAATTTGTTATAAGCTCTTTGCTGACTACTTCAAATTATTTTAACTTCACTGATATCTGAATTATAAATTTCTCAGGGGAATTGATAATTAGAATATAACCAGCTTTTTGTTTTCTTCAGTAGCTCTAAACAGATAAAACTGAATAGAGTTGAAATTGATGGAACCCTTCTTTGAGTGACAGTTATTTTTCTAAAAAGTCAAAGAGAACATATAATTGAATGATTTTTAGAACTTCATGCTTTATTATATGTCATAATTAAGCTCTTAGTTTCTTTTCTTTAAATTGGTGTAATAATTTGTTTTGTGGTGATCCTTTAAAACAATATTAATCAGGGGCTTCACACAGTAACTTCATGGCATATTTAAAGAGGGAATGGATACATCAGACAGTAAGACAAATAAATTGTTTAGCTTCTGATATACAATTTTTAAAACCTGTTTTTCAAGACTTAGATTCTAATTTCTCTCGTTAATACAGAAATACGCCTGCTACTTCTCACTGTAAGAAAAATATTTCAGCAAGATCTTTTTTATATACACTTTTATACATTAGGATGTCAAGGGACTGTTCAAAATTTTTACAACTATGCATGTCTTCCCTGTGGATGGGGTATATGTCCTTGCCTCATAGACCACTGGATTTGTTCATGGGAGCTGTCTGTCCAATGGAATGTGGAAAGAAGTGACAGAGCACCATTTCTGAGCCTAAGTCTTGAGTCACATGGTGAGTTCTGCCAGTCCTTGTTCTCTTCTGCCATCCATCATAAGAAGCCTATGCCATAAGGAGCCATTGACCCTTCAGCATGGATCACAGAGTAAGAGATATGTGGGGGAGTCTTAAACATAACCTGCGGTCTACTGTCTGGAGAAAATTCAAGCTGACCCCACAGGGCTGTGGCTTAAAGCCAGATATGACTCACAGACTACTGGGCAAAAAAGCAAAAAGCCATGTGCTAAAAGCTGCACATTTGGAGGTTGTTATTTATGCAGTGTTATCGCTCCAAAATCTTTTTTATACAAGTATTACTTCATAAATTGAGAATATGACAAGATATGATTCTAGAGATTCTGGCTGGATACTTTAGTGGAATTCACTGAGCAATATTGTATTTGTAGAGTCATAGTTGACCAGGGCAGTGGTTCACAACTATGACTACATATTACAATTAACTAGTTGGCTTAAAAAAAAACTATGCAAAAGATCCATCCTGAGAAATTCTGAATTGATTGGTCTGAGTGGGATTCAGACAGAGTTGTTGCTAACGATATTCCCCAGATGCCTTTATTAAGTAAGCAGGATTGGGAATTCCTGGCCTATGGTTTATGCTCTGAGATCTACAGGAATACAAATTGATTTTATTGATACGTTCTGAATTTATCGGAAATGGTTTTTACCAGCTAAACTCGTGAAAAACATATATATTGACCATATCAATTTATTAAACTTCACTTAAAAAATGGGTGCACTAATGAGATGGGATTTACTTTTTATGAGCATTATAGCCAGTCATTTTAATTCTTCTCTCACTAGCACTCTTGTCACCTATCTGCATGTCCCAACCCCAGGTAAATGCCAATTCTCTGATCTCTCTATTTATGTAAGTTAAAAATAATCTCCTAGCTAAATGCATTACTAGTGCAAAATTATCTTGAGTAGTCGCTTTTGATTTTCTTGTGAAAAATATCAAAGGCCTGGGTGTAATTTATTTTAACTATTTTTCAAACTTTGTTGAGAAGAAAAGACAATATTATTTCTATAATTAGCACTTACTTTTTATTTTCTAACAAACATAATTTAAAACTTCAAATATGCCTTCTGTTTCTATTTTCCTTTATACCCCAAAATGTCATGGCTTAACACAGCAACAACTGCTCATTATTTCTTATGATTCTAGGTGTTGGCGAGGTGGTGTTCTGTTCTACATGTTGTTGGCTGGAGCTGCAATTATCTGAAGGCTCAACTTGCTGCAACATTGAAGATGACTCCCCTACAAGACTGGCAGTTGTTCTTGACTGGCAGTTGGGAGCTCAACTGGGTTTTCCACTGGAGTGTCTTTTTAGTCTTCTGCCTTGACCTCTTCTCTTGGATAAGACTTTCCCCCAGGGAGGCAGCTGAGTTCCAAGAAGATTTATACCTAACAACAAAGATGGAAGCTACAGATGCATTATGGTCCAGAATTCGAAGTTACATAAGGACACTTCCCCTGAATTCTCTTGGGCAAAACAAGTCACAGGACCTATCTAGATTCAAAGGGCAAGAAATAGGCTTTGTCTCTCTATGAGGAAGAGTGACAGAATTTGCAAAAATATTTAAGCCACTACACTTACTTCTTATATTATATTTCAGTTTTACTAGAAAGTAAGCTCCAATAACTTTGGAGCAAAGTAACATGGTTTTATTCACTATTGTTCTAGAAGAGTAATATTATATAAGAGAGACTTCATGAACAATGGTTGGATTTAATTTTTTAATACATGAAACTAATGCCTTGATATTAAAATTATTGTTTAATTTTTAGAGTTATGATGGTTCAGTCTCATATTTAAGTACCACATAATGTTACAATTTATGCACAGTAATATCTAGACAATAAAATCCACATATGCAGAGTTTGAGATATTTCAGTCACAAACTAAACTGAGGTTTCGTCTTTGCGTTATCAATTAAAACAGGTGTGTTAAGCAAGTCAATTGATGAAACAAGACTGGAGGAACACTGGTCAATTTAATGAAGAAATGAAACTGTCCATGAGACAATAAAAAGTTTTGGAGCTTTTCAGAACATTGTTTATATGCAAGTATAAAATAAAACTAACTGTATTTTGGGTTCAATAAGAACATTTACAAGTATATAAAGGTTTTAAAAACTTGTGTTTTCAAAGATGAAAAATAAACCAAAAGTGATTACTGTTTTTGATATTCATAAATTGTTTTATTTTTTTCCTTGCAATTTGCGTATATCAGCAGTAAGGAAATGGTTCTTTGGTTTTGTGCAGTTATGAACGTCATCTTCTATAATTGTGTAATGCTCAACTTTTGATGTATGTGGTGGTAAATAGCCCAGGGTTTAAATAAACATTTGCTATTCATCATCTTAAGAAATAGGATCATTGATTTATAAATGTATTCATAAAGCAGAGCTGCAAAAGTCATGGGTGAGTAATTTAAAAAGGTATTTGCTCTCTTTATTGAATACCGTATGCCATACACACACAGTTCTCATGATTGCATATTTCAATTTTCATGAGAATATAAACAAAAAGGATAATGAAATATAATTGATCATTATATGTATCATTACTACTGCTTACAGTAAACTCTGTTGTGTAAAAAGAGGCAAACTTCCTCCAAGAAATGAATAGATATATACAACTTTTTTTATAAAAACAGAAACGACAATTTGAATTTTTAAGGTTTCATGCGTAAATATGCAAACATTACTCCGTAACTTCCAATGTGTTGCTTCTAAAACTGCAAATAATAGAAATAGGTAATTTTTTGTAGGAAAAACACCAGTATTTACTTTATTTTCATTTTTTCCCTTGATGTACTGGAATTTATATATTTATGTATGTATGTATACAACACATATATATATGAATACATATGTACCTATGTATTTATGTTTATATTTATATTTACATACACATTTAATGAGTGAGAAAAGATTCATCACTTACTTATGCAAAGAATTCACTTGTATAGGTAATAAAAATCTGTTCAATTAAAAACAATTCCTAATGTATAATTAAATTAATGAAATTGATCAACATTTGACTAAGAGAGACAACGTTAGCATTAGGCAATTGAAAGAACAGAATTTAGACTCAGAAAAATTAACTTTCCTTATGTGTAAAATAGAAATATCCACCTGCATCCCTCCTATATAATAGGAGTTATAGTAGTAGGAATTATTTAATAGAGTTATATTAAGTATCTATTTATCAATGTGTGATGTGTGATAAAGAATCTTTAAAATTTTAAAGTCATATATGTTTATCACATTCATCAGACAAATGAAAATTAAGAGACATCTCCAAGTAACCCTTAAATTAGACCATATGTGTATAGGAAGATGTTTTGATTTACACACAAGACTACTCATCAAAGTCCCTTTTCAGATCCAGCAATGCCCAAGCAAAGATTCCCCAGCAACTGTAAATATAAGTAGCACAGGGAACTGAGACATAAAGGAGCATACTTATTTTTAATTAAAATTCTTACTTATTGGGCTTATTTTAGCATACTTTAAGAGCCATTTACTTCCACTCTTCATTTCTATACTTGTGTTTCCACCTACATTTTACTTTTTTGTTTGTTTCTCTCTGAAAACTTTGCTTTACTATCTGACATCAGAGAAACACACGGTTGCTATTTTCTAATATTTATCATGCAATTAGACCTATTTTCATTTGAGACTATTTTTTCATTTGGTAAATTCCAGTGAAGATTGTGTGCAAAACACAGAACATATTTCATATTCCGTAGTATGCTGAGACATGCTAACATCTAGACCTTAATCTCTGCTAGAATTCCTCTTCAAGTACAATTAAACAGGTAATTTAAATAATTACCTAGATAAGTCAGGAACCAATTGGAGCTCATTTGAGTTAACCGTCTAAGTGAAATGCTCTGCAATTCATTTCATTTATTTTTTATTTATTTATTTTTTTTGAGGAAGATTAGCCTTGAGCTAATATCTGTGGCCAATCCTCTTCTTTTTGCTGAGGAAGACTGGCCCTGAGCTAACATCCATGCCCATCTTCCTCTACTTTATATGTGGGACGCCTGCCACAGCATGGCTTGCCAAGCGGTGCCATGTCTGCACCCGGGATCTGAACCGGCAAACCCCAGGCCATGGAAGCGGAACATGCAAACTTAACCACTGTGCCACCGGGCCGGCCCCAATCATTTACTTTTAAATTTAGGAATCATTGTAAAGTGACCATAGTTCTTTTATGTGTTTGAGTTAATCAGGCCAAATAGTGTTTCATCTGCATAATCTCAAAAATACAGTTTATTCCCTTTTGTCATAATTGTATAAACGTTTTTATCAGAAGTCATTGGATGAATTCATTTGATGAACTTGTACAAATGTTATAGCAAAATAACACTATTTAGGTGGATGATATTTATAATCAAAAAGGATACAAGCTCCATCAGAAAACTCCTACTAAAATATTAAATTGCCCTTAAACTTCATATTCTTCATCTCACCAATCAGATTATTCAAAAACATGGGTCCTATTATACTAAAAGTAAAATTTATGCTATTTATGAGGTTATGTATTTTTATAAACATTCCCTATCTTTTATTACCATAGAATTATTTAGAGTTAATATTGTTATTGTTAGTTACCATTATGAAAACCCTGTATACTCCATAAACTATTTCTGTATCTTAACAAATGCATGTGCCAGGAGAGAATCATTTATCCGATATACCTAAAAATAAATTCACGTGAAGGAATTAATTAAAATTACAATAAATAAAGAACTCTTTTGCTTTGCGTAAAACTGTCTTTTTAAACATAGCAAAACAGTTCAAAGTACTTTGGTACATAAAAGAGGAGGCCACTTAAAAAGGTAAAGATGTGACATCAGCAATAAAAACTATGTAAAATATAATGAAGTAAGTACTTTCAGGGTGAGGACAGACATGATTTATAGATATATATTTTTAATATTTACTTTGCTCAAAAGCTGAGTGCCTATTCTTGTTCAGGACTGGGATGGGAATTATTTAGGGCATAAGAGAAATTTCTTAAATGGCTTTTGTGCATAAGAAACTTAAGATCTAAATTTCCAAGGGAAAAAAATTGCATTTTAAGATGCAGATAAAGTGGACATTCCAGAACATAATCTCTTTAAATTGAAAAAAAAAAGCAATGTTTTTATTTTTGTACGTACAACTTCAGTAATTGTCTCTTGTCCATAAATACTCATTGAGCATCTACAGCATGAGAAGTGGTTTCATTATGCTATGCCACTCTCCTGATATGCATGTGGGGTACATGACACAGTCCCAATCTTCCAAAGGCTCACAATTCAGCAAAATATGGACAAGTCTATAAGCACTTGAAGTGCCATGGGCTGAGGAAGGATCCCAACCCAGAGGGCATGAGAGGGCCTGTGGAGGCTTTGTAGAGGAACTATATCTAATTTGAAGCTTTGAAAATGAGGAGAATTTAGCTGGAGGAAGACGCCAAAGTATCAGGTACCATAGGTGTGTTGAACATGCCAACAGTAGTAGGGATGTTCATGAAACAGGACTGTCTAGTGGGAAGAGTAGAGCAAAGAGAGAAGAATCCTGGAGAGACAACCAGGTGCTGGACCATGAAGAACTTGCAATTCATGCTACAAAAAGTTTACACGCTTAACCCAGAAGCCAATAGGAAGGCAGCAAATGTTTTTAAGCAAGAGACAAGAGACCTCAGTCACTGCTCCTCAATTTTAGAAAACTTACTCTGTGGTGTGGTAAATAGATCAAAAGGGCTCATTACTGGAGACTATTACAATATTCCAGGCCAGAGATGACAACGGCCTGGATTAGACAAGTAACCGTGGGGATGAAGAGCTGTGTATTTATTTAAGAACTATTAAATGCATACGATTACTAGATTTGTAACACTCAAACATTTGTATACTCAAATATTCTTTAATAAGTGAGTGTCTTCTGCATATACTATTCATAGCTTATTAAAATATTCATAGGATGTGAAACATGTGGCCACATAATTTTAATTATATTCTAATTTTATTATGTTTTCATTTGGAAAGACTCATAAAAAATGTATATATTTTTACCTGTTGGAAGAGCCTTATTTGAGATTATAATTAGCCAATTCTTCACAGTTACTAAAAGATGAAAAATCTGAAAAATTTTACATGTTATACCTGAGTACACATATATAATAACTACAGTAGAAGCTGTTAATTTTGTTAATGGGGATGTATTTGTCACCAAATGAGAAAGCCTCCTTAGCCTTTCTTAGAGAAGTTAGTGAAATGTCTGCTTGAGATAAAAATTAGGGCTGAAAACTGCCACTGTGTATATTGTTCATCTTGTATTTTAAAGTAAAATGAGTCGCAGGGGAAAATGAGAAACTAAAAACATAAACTAATATATCGCGTCTCATACTCTTCCATATAGTTCTTTCTTCATGGATTTCACTCTCTTAAGTGGTTTTATTTTAGCATTATGAAGAATTTGAAAAATGCCTTTTATTTTTCTTAGAAAGAAGAAAGAGATGAGCCATTTTTCCTCCGACATCTGCAAGAATTGCATTTATCAATATACCATATTAAACTTTGCAGCTTCCAAATCAGATTCCTGTGAAATGTTTTATTAACATATCTAAAAGTGTGTCCTTTCTTTCATCTCTTCCATTCCCTTGTGCATATACTTACCCATCTAACCTTTCTACAGGTACAATAGTGGGGGTAAAAAAGAAAACAGTTCTGCTCTCAAGTGGTTTCTTCTCACAAATGGAAAGTGGGTCCTGAGGGTAGGGGTGTTTTTCCTCCAAGTCATTTGCAGAATTCATATGCATTTTCTTTCCTGGCATATTCCCTAAACACAGTGGTTTTGCCGAGATCCTGACAAATTTAATTTCTCTTACTAGTTTTATATTTGTTCATTCTATTGTTGCATTTTCCCTAGGATTACAGAGAGCATTCGTCAGTTTTTTTGTTTTCGCTGAAGCATCGTATACATTCTTCCCATGTGTCTGCACCCGGGCCGAGTGATACTGAGTCACACAACAACATCAATGGACTCCAACTAATGGAAGAGTGCACGAGGATGCGAAGCATTTTGCCCTAATGGATCATTCTGCAATCCCAGGAGAAAGTGTCTTTTGTAATAAAGCAAAATATCTCCTAACCTGGGACTGCATCAACTTCATGAATAAGGAAATCAGATGCGAGTCTGTTCTTCTAGATGAATATATTATACTTTCTATTCTATGGGTAAGAAGGAAAAGAGTGAATTTTTTAACAGCTTCCCTGGGCATTCACAGGCATTGGCTTCTTTACCATAGAGAAAGGAAAAAACAGAAAAAAAGAGCAGGAAAGTTGACTATAAAAATCATAGTGAGGAACTATCTTAACAAAATTAATTGAATGATAAGGTCCTAGTACGAGCGGATCTTATTGACTTTATCATTTAAAAATTTTTCTTGTGGCTATTTTTATTTCTGTTTGAAACTTTATGCTTACATGAATTTCTGTCTCTAAACTAACCTTCCTTCTCTGAAGTAAATGTTCCAAAATAGAAATTATTTATTATTAAATCCCTTTAAAATCTATGAATATAACTAATATATGTATGCCTTAATATCTCAATTTGAAAATATTCCTCTGTCTTGTCTATACAGTGCTGATGTATAGGAAGACAATTTGGGGAAATTAGAGCACCCTGTGCTCAGTTTGTATTCTTAAAAGATGACATTTTTCTAAAGAATGTAACTTATTAGCATAAGAAAGAGCAAGATAATAAGTTCTATTTCCTTGAACCAACAAGCGTAACAACTAACTCTATAGCTTGCATTTGATTTGTGGCAATACACACCAAAATACAAAACAAATAATGGGAGGTAACCAAATGGCCAAAGGATGTATATCAGATGAACAAACGGTGTGGGGAAAGCTCAGGCTTTAGCCTAGAGAGGACTGAGTTTGAATTCTGGTTCTTTCATTTACAGGCAATGAGACCTTGTGCAATTCCCTCAAAATTTCTGTATATAATGTTTTTTTCTCAATTTTTAAAATGAGCGAAGCATTACATGCGATAGGTTTTAGACATAAATTAATGCTTTTGAATGATGCGTCTGACTTGGTTTCTGGCACCAAAATATGTTAGTTCATCTCTTTCTTGATTGGGAAGATTGTTATAAATTATTTATCTATGAATCCCCTGGAATAGGAACAACTTTTCTCAGTCTTTTGAATTATCAGGCAATTAAATTATACATGAATAGTCAAGTATAATTTTATCCCTCTGAGTTGACTACTTAGAATTTTTCAGAAAAGAAACATAAGCTATAGCATATTATGTTCTTCAAAAATTTTCTTTTTAGCCATGAGATATATTTTAATTAAAGGTTATTAAAAGCCCAGGCATGATAAGACCAAAAGAGATAGTGTAAAGATTACGTTAAATCTGGATACATAATAAAAAATAAATGAGTAAATAAGGAAAAATAAAATGTGTAGTTTAACAAAGTTTTCATTTTCCCCATAACTAAATTAATTTTTGCCATTTCAAATTTTATTTCCTAAAAGAGAAATACAACTATTTATCCTGGCATTCAGGAATATCGATCACCTGACCAAACTACTTTTATTATTTTATTTCCCGATGTTTCAACCGTAATCCTGTTCTCTTGTCACATGAGACTGCAGTTAATTGACACACCTTGAGATTTGGCCTATATACGTTTACACCTTGTTCACATGCTCCCTCTGAGATATGCTCCCAACATCTTTCAAGATTGTGGCAGTTTTAAAACATGGCCCCAACTCTTTGGCGCTCCTCCCACCAGCAAGTGAGCTTTATATCCCCTTCTGTAGTATATTCGTCAGCCTTGTGATTGCTTTAATCAATTAAGTTCAGCAAAAGTGATTATATGTGATTTCCATGATGGTCATAGAAAGTCATGCAGCTTCCAACCAGTTCTCTTGAAACCTTTGCTGGTGGCAAATTCTCCACTGAGATGCTCCCTCTTAGACCCATAAGGCTCCAAGTCCAATACAATTGGAGAAGGAATGTGTAGGATCTCCAGTCGACAATCCAAGGTGAGCAAAACTTTCAAGTGATCACATTCCACGCACCAGATGTGTGAATGAAGTCTCCAGGTGATTACAGCCCAAAGGCAAAGGACTCATCCAAAGCCCTTCGTGTCATCTTAGCCCAGGCCTTAGACACCATGGAACAGAGACAAGCTATCCCTGCTGGGCCCTCTTCTCAAGAGATGGGTCTCTACCCTCTTGGGGGACAATTCCCCCTAAATATTTTCATGTTCTGCATGGTCCAGCCTTGTGAACAAAGGGCACTGCAAAGATGTTTGCATAATGAGCAGCCTTGGAAGCTGTAGAGAGTCTAAAAACAGAAACCTCTGGGGGGATTTAGAGACATAATGCCCTTTCTTTCTCCTTTCTGGAGATTTTTGCTTATATTCCAGGGTAATGAACCTCCCTTCCTATTATACTCCCCACAAAGAGGTTTGCTTAACAAGTAATCTCTCACTTCCTGGAGGGGAGATGGGTAGGTGTACTAGCAACCCTCATATAATCTCTGAATCTCAATTTTAGGGTTCCTCCTTGTAACTCAAATCTACTTCGTGTGCAGATAACGTTTGGCTTTCGTATTGCTCTGTGGGGATTGGGGCTCTGGCTGCTGCATTTTGCTATGAGTAATCAGCTGTTTCTCTGATCCAGAAAGCTTAATGTCTTTTGCGTGCACGCGCGCGCGTGCACACACACACACACACACACAC
Source organism: Equus caballus (assembly GCF_041296265.1). NCBI lineage: Eukaryota > Metazoa > Chordata > Mammalia > Perissodactyla > Equidae > Equus > Equus caballus. Next base: position 104,820,914 of record NC_091685.1, read on the forward strand.
ACATTGTGGCAGGCTTGTTTGTTTGCAAATAAATGTAGTGAGTTTGAGGGATTTGGAAGCTGATCAAGGAAAGCTATACTACCACGAGGTGGCAGTAGCACAAGACAAGCTTTATTTGAGTGGGGTTTTGACAGGTTTGCTTGGGGGCAGGGCTCTCAGCATGAGATCTTAGAGGCCATAACACGGGAGCCACTACCCAGAAAGGGGGGAAGGCAAGAGAACTTCTAAGAGGTAAAGAGATCAGAGAAGAGCCTCACCTGTCTGCATGATATCTCTTAACAGCATGATGGAGAGTCTCTGGGTCAGAGAACTCTGAAGGACAACAGTAGCTTGGGCCCAGGGTTTATAGCCCCAGGGTTTATCATGTCTATGGCTAGCAGATCTTGGGCAGAGTTTCGTGGGGTCTGCAAACTAGGCAGTTTCAAAATGTCTAAAATATCTGCTTGCTGGGGCTGTATTTCAAACAACTGGATGTGTGAGATCTTGAGTTTGGCCCTGGCAGGCTTTTGAGCTAATGGGTCTCAGCCTGCTGTGAAGTAAACATAGGGACGATAGACAGGGATCACCTTTGGCTCATTTATGTAACAGGTGGGTAACATCTCGGATGCTTCACAGTTTCTGACTTGACATACCCTTAACTTAAATCTGGGTGGATTTGTGTCTGCTTTAACCAATAGAAATAGCAGAAGTGATGCTTTGGGGTTTCAGATATTAGGCTATAAATGGCTGTGCAGCTTCTTCCTTGATCTCCTGGAAAGCTCGCTCTGCTGACACTCCCACTCAGGTCTCCTTCTCAGAACCAGTGCCTCCACTGTGAGAAGCTCAAGTCAAATGGAGAAGCCATGTGTATGCCCCCTGGACGGCAGTTCTGACTGTGCCCTGATTTTGAGGCATGTCAGTCTATGCAGCCAAAACATGAATGAAGAAGTCTCCAGATGATTTATTCCCTGGCCATTGAGTGTTCCAAGCTGCGGCCTCATAAGTCATATAGTGAGGGGCATCTCCACTGTGCTTATCCGAATTCTTTCTTCACGGAATCTGTGGGTATCATCAAACGGGATTTTTTTTAATCTGTCAACGTTGAGGTGGTATGTTACACAGCAATATATAACTGGAAAAAAGATGTGGATTAAATCTTATCCCTTTCATGAAACTTTGCATAAGAATTCCCTTCAAATGTGTTTTTAAACTGTGAAAGCACCAAAGTGTGGTTTCAACAACCATTGCCTGCTATTATAGTTCCTATTTTACATGTACAAATGCCAAATATCTCTATTTAGTTTTTTGAGGAGGATTGGCCCTGAGCTAGCCTCCGTGCCCATCTCCCTCTATTTTATATGTGGGACGCCTGCCACAGCATGGCTTGCCAAGCAGTGCATAGGTCTGAACCCACAATCTGAACCAGTGAACCCCGGGCTGCCGGAGCAGAACACAGGAACCTAACAGCTGCACCACCACGCTGGTCCCTCTATTTATATTTTCTCTTCTTAGAGGGAAGACTATATCAAACAGTTTCTTTCGTTGAACTGTACAAGGCTAAATTGTAACAGTGTGATCGTTTAATTCAAATAAAAGGAAAAAATTAGATAATGCATAGAAAATACTACATGGAAAAACATAGACAGAAAAACTAAAAGTGTATATAAAAATACGACCTAGGTTAATCTTTAGTGGCAGAGCAATTCAATGCATTAAATAATACTATATATTTTGATAGCATCAATGCAGTTCTTCAAAACATGTCAATAGTATATAAATAATGCAGAGGAATGAATTCAGGCCTGAGATGATTTCAAACAGAGTTAGCTTTTGAAAACACAGCTATTTAAAATATTGCTGTATTTCACAGCTAGCAAATGGCAGAAATGGATCTGTAACCCATCTTTGAACTCCAAATTCATCCTTTTAATCTAACCAACTTACATATAGGGAATATTTCAGCACTCAAATTATTTTGGTTACTTGATTTGCACTCAAAAATAAATGTTATTTTCAGTCTTTTTCAAAAGTTTTGAAATTCAGAGAATTAATGAGACATAATAAATTTTACCATCACTAAATGTTAGAAAGTTAAACACTGAAAGACTGCTATAGTGACACTCTCAATATTCAGGAAATAGGGTGATTTGATTCAGTTCTCCATTATTTTGGAGAATTTTCTTTTTGCATCTGTTCTAATATGTTTTGTTTTGATTGGTTATTTTCTCCCATGTCTATTTGCGCTCTGTAATTATCTTCTCTTCTATTTGAACAATTAATGAAAAAGGTATTCATTGGTCCATTTAAATAAAGCTCCTCTGAACTCATGTTACATTAAATGATGGCTCTTTTAAATAGGCCATCCCCTTGAATTTAAATGGGAGTACAGATAAATTAAGCCTTTTTCATTTAGACTCTATTGACCTGATTTTACTATAATGTATTTTCGTAAACACACATCTGTTGTTTATCGTGAAAGACGAAGAGTGTATGATAATTAAAAATCTGCCGGTAATTTATTTGCTCCTTAACCACCTGCTTCATACAGGATCATATTATCTTATGACATGACATTCTTTTATTATAAAAATAAAGTCTATAAATGAGAATGTTATCCCATGTTTTGAAAATCATCTTGGTTTTAGCATGATACTTATTTTTGATAAGTGCTTTTTTTATCATGTTGGCAGTTATCTTGCAAGCAGAGACTATTGATTTTTGAAAATGTTCTATGATATTAATAATGTCTTAATTGTATAACAAAAAAACTACCTTGATCAATCAGAAAGCTCACTTAGTGTTCTTATTATTCCCTAAAATTACGCACTGTATCTGTCTCTCAGAAACACTGTTTTCTCAGCTTTTCTTCACTGAAAAAATACTTATTTATCCCCAAACAAATAATTATGTTTCCATCATTTTTGTTCTGAATAGAATCCATTGCTAAGTTAAAATATCAAAATGTTAATGATTATTTTTAAAGGACTTGCCTCATGGATAGAATCGGCATTGCCCATTGAGTTTAGCTTGCCTTTAAGATTTAATAAAGCTAAATCATAGAATAAGTAGATTGAGCACACACTTAGAATACCAATATATCAGTGGATCAAAAATAAAGAGAAAATAATATTTCAAAGGTAAGGAGTATTTCCAAATTTTATGTAACTAATCTAGAATACTGTTTCCATGCATTGGTAAAAACCTACAGAGTAAACTTGTCCCTTTAAAAATTCTAATTGCTGTAATTTTTGCATCATCTACTAGATCTTGCTTGCCTGACAGGTAAATTATGTATAGCTAGACAGAGATGCAAAGACATTTTTGGAGTTCTCTTTAAAAGACACTTCAAGGATAATTGAGATGAGACATTGGATGACTCAACGGTTTAGAACTTTAGAATTCAGGAATACAAATAATTAAATGGAGAGCCAAAGAATTACATCTAGATTATTTCATTTTCTATTTGGATATGTGATTTGACATATGAAGGTGAGCATGGAGACCAGAACGCTTCATTGTTGGATAATGAGATGAAGCAGTAATTAAACAAAAATATAACCAGGGACTGTGTTTTCCAGGTATGATTTCTAAGAATTACAGACTGAAAATTCTGGGTTTAAAAATGCTTATTTCCCTATTGAATCATTAGAATTAGATTTTTAATATATTGAGGAGCATTTATAGAAATAAGTTTGATTTCACGGATTTATTCGGGCAAAGTTGACAATACACTATTGAACCTTTTGATATATGAACACAGTATAGCTTTTCATTTATTATGTCTCCTTTAAGTTCTCCCCCAAAATGTTAGAGTTTTCTGTATGAAGTTCTCACATGGGTTTGTGTCATTGTAAACAGTATAAATATTTAAAATTTTATTTTTAAATTGCTTTTTAAATTTAAAAATATGTAGAAATACAAGTAAATAAAAATTCAATGATTTTCTAGTATTCACCTTATATCTTATATCCTCCTACATTGACTTATATCTGGTAGCTCTTTTGTATCTTGTGTATGGTTGTATGTGTACAATCACAACATCTGCAAGCAAAATAGGTTTTATTTCTTTCTTTTCAATCTTTGTTACTTTTCTTGCCTTATTGTACCAAATAGCACCTCCAGTAAACAAGTGGACAGAAATGATAGGAGCATACATCCTTGCATTGTTCCTGACTTTATGTAAAAAAGTATTTAGGCTTTCACTTTTGAGTATAGTGATTATGGATTTTTCATAAATACTGTTTATAAAAGTTGCTTCTATTAAGAAGCAATTTAGAAATTTAGTTCTATTTCTAGTTTACTGAATGTTTTTTCATGAAAAATATGTTGAATAGTTTCAAAATGTTTTCTGCATGAATTGAGATGATTATATGTTTTTTCCTTAGTTTGTTAATATGGTGAATTATATTAATTGATTTTAAATGCTAAACCAATATTGTCTTCCTGGAATAACTGTTTTAGTGGTCTATTACTGAATAAAAAACAACATAAACTTACTAGAATAAAGTAACCATTTTACTGCGTGTATGATTCTTTGGCTAAGGAATCAAAACAGAGCACACTGGGAATGGCCTTTTCCCTAAAAGATGCCTTTTGATGAAAGGAACCTGGCCTCTGCTAACTCACATTGGACTCTGACATAAGTGAAAAATAAACCTCTATTGAGTAAACCACTGAATCACTGGGGTGATTTGGTCTAGCAGTTAGCTTATTTGTAGATAATAATGTTATCTATCCCTAGAGTTGTGAAAATTAAATAAGTTAATAATTATAATATACTTAGACAAGTATGCCACCTTCAAAGCTCTTTATATGCATTCATTTTATGAATTAAACATAAAACATTAGGTGCATCTTAATTTAATTCATTATACCCTTTCCAAAACCTATTCTGCTTGGCATCCATATTTCGTGTTAATTGCATCATCAATTTTAGTTCAGACATATTTCTTGCATGCTACTCTTCTTTCCACCCTAACTGTCAAAATCCTAGAAGTTTATCTAGGTCAGAATGTATCAGTCTTGGTACTATTGACATTGTGGGCCAGATAATTCACTTGCAGGTGGTGGAAGGGGTGGGCTATCCTGTGCATCAAACAATACTTAGCAGTATCCCTGACCTCTACCCACTAGATGCCACTAGCAGACTTCCCAGTTGTGACAACTCACATATGTCTCCAAGCTTTGCCAAATGTCCCTAGGGGAGGCAAAGCCATCCACAATTGAGAACCACTGGTCTAGAATGAGTAGAAAAATAAAAACATCTGCTTTTTATGTATATCACACAGCATACTATTGCCTATAACAGAATTTACTCCAGCTATTTAAACAGAAATGTATTTAATACAAAGCACTTACAATTATTGGAAGGTGGATCAGGCTCCCAGGAAATATTTAAAACAATACTGCAAAACTTGACCACTAGGAATCTGGGGTCTCTCTCGTTATGTGAAATTTGGGAAATCAAAACTGCTGCCTCAGCTGCTAGTTCAAGGTCATACTATCTCAGTTTTGATCAATGGTAGCAAAGTACACAATCCATGCTATGCCTCTCATGGCCATGAAACCAGAAGAATATATTAGGACTTCTTGTACCGCTGAGGAGAAAAAAATCAGATGTTTCCACACACGAGCTTACCAGCAGCAACAGAAGATATCTGCCTCTATCCCATTCCCACTCTTGCTGGAGGAGGTCATCAAGAGGACGTGACCGCCAGTTGACCTGCGAGTAGACTTGGGCAATCAGAGGCTCCTCACCCCCTCTCCTGTCCTTCAAATCTGTGTCTCATCCACTGTTCCTATACTAGGAGTTACTTCAAGGATGTAGCCTTGAGAGAGTAATGTGTTATTGAGACAATTTGGACTGTATATGTGAATGAACTCTATTAAGGCCTCTATATGTGCTCTTAAGATCCTGGTGGGCTGAAGGCAGAGACCTACTCATCTTGTGGCTGCCCAAGACAAGCCTCATCTGTAAGTTCCCATGCTTATTAAAACTGCCACCTACCAATTTGGAGTGGTCTTCCTCCTCCTTTGGTCTCTCTTTGTCCTCTATGGGGGCCAGTTTCAAATCTCATTTGGGGAGACCAAAGAAATGGGTATTGAGAAAAAGGCATGCATGGGGGAAATCCTGTGTTGGCCACTGATCTTTACGTGCAGACGGGTGGTCTGTATGTTAGATAGTTGTGGACCACTGCTTGAGTTTGGGGACACCCTGAAAACATCGGCTGGTTTAATGCATTTCTTTGGGGAACTGCATCTAGCACACTGCTGCAAAGAAGGAAAACAAATGGTTGCTGCAGTGGGCTGGCCTCTACTATGTGCAATATGGCTGGCCCCTGATGCCCAGCTAGAGGCTGAAGCTCTAGTTACAAATTTGCAAGTAGAGCTGAGGTTAGAGAAGGACATGTGGTTGTCTACTATTCTGCTAGCTTCTGGGCTGGCAGACAAGTGAGGAGAGCAAGACAATCAGTTGGAGAACTCAGTGTGCTGTTTTGCAAAGCTAGGAGGGTACAAGCTGCTGCAGATTAAGGTCCAAGCACGTGTGACAAAGCCTGATTGGGACGCCAAGATATGGAATCCCTGGGAATGAGAGGAGAACAAAGAGGAGGATGTTGTGGTGATTGACAATGAAACACACAAAGCACACTATGCCATTTGACCCCTAATACAATGGAAAGCAAAAGCACACCAACAACTAACCCAGCCAATGGAGCAACCCCAGTTCGGGAAATGTTCATGATGAGAGAATATACACACACTGACCTTATTGATACAGCTGTCAAGTTCCAACAGAAGGCCAGGGAAAGTATGCAGGTGTGGTAGACATGGCATTTCTCTGATCTGGCAGAAGGCAAAAAAAGTGAGGAATATCACCACACACCGTGCCCTCCGGCAGCACTTGCATGGCGCTTGGGCTTGTGGAGGGTATTCAAGGTACTCACTCCTTTATAGAGTGAATTATTCTTATCCTGTAAGGAGGCTTGGCTCAGTGAGGAGGATCTCCCTGGGCATGTAAAACCCGGAAAACTATAGAGGAGGAAGAACTTCTTAGGGAGTTGGGAATGAGACAAGCCATCTATGCCCCTGTCTTTAAAAGCCCTGCAGCCCACATGCACTGCAAGAATGAAAGCCAAGATACCCCAGTCCATCCCCAGTACTGGTATGAGACACTGAAATGCATGCTGAACCCACTCTGGGACAAGACTTTTATAATTTTGGGCAGTCTACTGCTGATGTGGGGGAAACTGACTAATCCCGGGAATGGGTACATGCTATGGGAAAGACCTGGGACAGAGAGGGAACTCCAGAAGCCAAAAGGCTATCCCAATTGACTGTAAAGTGTCTGGTAAAAGTAACCCAAAAGCAAATGTAGTTTGACCTCATTGCCACTGAGAACCCACCTGAAAAGATAGACTAGCAACTCAGTACTGTGTACGCCAGCCTGTGAAAAGCCCTAAACCTGAACAACAATTCAGACCTGGCCCTACTAGCCCTAGTGCCCCACCTGCTCCAGCAGAGGCCTCAGAGATACAGTCCTATTCTGGGTGGGTGCCTCCCGTGTCCCAGGTATAGGATGCAGGACAAGACCATCTGCAGGTGAGGGTCACTGGGGGTGAGAGGCCCCATGCTGAGTTCACTATTCACTGGTCCCACTGAAGTAAATAAAAGGTGACAGCTCTGATTGATACTGGAGCCGAATGTACTCTAATACACGGTAACCCTCAGAAGTTTTCTGGCCCCCTCAGCGCCATTGATGGTTATGGAGGGCAAAAGGTTATGGTCAAGAAGATCCCTTTGACACTGCAAATTGGGCATTCTCTCCCATGAGAGTACAAGATTTTTCTCTCTACAGTAAAAGTTTCCCTGTATCCAAAAGTTCACTTTATGCCACTTCAGTTTTATGAAGGATCTATATTAGTACCTGTTTCCACTAACCGAAAGAGATCCAAAGAGGATTTTCACTTTTATGAAAAAAGGTGAAAAATGAAAATAGTGTTCAGCATTTATTTTGCAGCAAGTGATTATAGACACTAAGCAGTTAAGCATACTGTCGTATTTCAAGACTTCGACATCACCCACATCAGCCAAGCAGACCACGAAACTCGACCTTCGACATCGAGGCAGGCAGACATAGAAGGTGTAGATGCTAGTGACCTGCCTGCCCTGATGGATTCAGATGACGACGAGATGTTAATAGATGACCCTCTTCCCCTCTTTCCTACACCCCAGCCTCCTGTGCTTTCCACCACCCCAAGCACTGATGAGTCAGCCTAACACAACATCATCACCACCGCCACGTCTCAGCCTTCCAGGGTGCTCGCTGATTCTGGTAAGTGTTACTACACTGTAAGGACATTATTTCTATTTTATATAGGCTGTATTTGTCATTATCGTTCCTGCTTTTACCATACATTACTGTTATTTAGGTTTTATGTGTTATTTGGTATGATTTGGTAGGTCATTTTTTGGGTCTGGGAATATTCAAAAATTTTTCCCTTATAAAATTAATGGTAATTTCTTCTTTGCTTTATGCCATTTTGACTTACAAAAGGTTTCATAGGATTGCTTTACTTTTGGATAGCGGGGGAAAATTATACCAGAGGACAAATAGGGCATTGACATTCTACAAGGTCAAACTTCCCAAAACTCTGTCAGTGAATTCTGCCTCCAGGTTAGAATAATCAAATCAGTGCTGATGGCAAACACCAACTGGGAACCAGTAAGCCTACCACCCCTGTGGAGAGTGGTAACTGACAACATAAATTGCCCAAGGGGCATAAGGAAACAGGAGAACCTATCCCAGAACTGAACTGAGTATTATACTCTCTGCTCACAGTGCTTTCAATGGCCCAGTATGGCTGGTAAAAAAGTCAGATGGCTCATTGGAAGATGACCATGGACCACCAAGGATTGAACAAGGTGGTAGCCCCATCCAAGTAGCTGTGCCCAACATTGCCACCATCTTAGATACCTTGGCCATGGTCCTAGGAGTGTACCATACTGTCCTGAACTTAGCAAATGCTTTTTTCAGCATACCTCTCATTGCTAGGTCAGAAGATCAATTTGCCTTCACACTGGTGGGACAACGATGGACCTTTCCAGTACTTCCCCAAGGCTACTTGCACAGCGCCACAGTATGTCATGGGACAGCAGCCTGAGATCTGCCCCTCTTCTCCTTCCCCACATCAGTGAAATGGACCCATGACATTGATGATATAATATTGGCATGTGAGGACTTGCCTTTGATACTGGACATCCTGCACACTTTGTGGGGACATCTGCAAGTGAGAGGATGAGCGGTGAACCTGCAGAAAATTCAAGGCCCAGGCACCACCATAAAGTTTCTGCGAGTTGTATGGTCAGGTAAGATGTGTGTTGTCCCAGAAGCTGTTAGCAACACGGTGCAAGCCTATCCAACCCCGAAGAAGATGAAAAAGGTACAAGCTCTTATAGGGATTTTGGGGTTTGGGAGGATTTTTACTCCCCACCTGGAACAGTGCCTCTGTCCCTTGTGCCACCTGGTAAAGAAAGGTCATGTGAGGGACTAAGGATCAAAACAATGTCACCTTTGAAAAGGCAAAAATACTAGTGAAGCAGATTAAAGCTCTGGGCATCTCCTAAGCAGGGCTACCATTTGAGTAAGATCTATCTGTGACTCCGGAAGGTATAGACTGGGCAGTGTGCCACAGACAACAGATGGAGAGAGCAATCCTAGGATTTTGGTCCCAACTCGAGAAGAAGGCAGAAAACCAATGTACCCCCACAGAGCAACAACTCCTAACAAACTACACAGCGCTCCTCCAGGTAGAGCCTCTCATGAAGAAACAGGACATCATGGTAAGAACTCCCCTTCCTATCAAGGGTAGATTGAGAATATATTCCATTGACTCACATCTGCCAAGGTTCAGACTCCTACTTTGGCTAAATTACATGCCTATTTGCAGCAGAGGAGCACCCTGTTTGCCAGCCCACTGTCTCTAGAAATGCAGGAACTACTAGGCCCTACAGAATATGTAGATCCTACAAATGCCCCTGCCGCTATTCCTGTGGTGGCCCCTGCAGCCAGTAGAGAAGGAATGGGGGAAATTCCCACTGATGCCTGATATACAGATGGGTCTACATGGGGCAACCCACCCACAAGTATTGCAGTCTCTATTCAGCCTACTACGGACACCATCTGGATGGAAACAGGAACAAATCATAGTAGCACTGGGCTAAACTCAGAGATGTTTGACTGGTGATCACTCATGAGCCCTGGCCATTAACCCTTTGCACTAATAGTTGGGCTGTCCTAAAGGACTTGACCCTATGGCTTGGATGATGGAAAGCTAAGTGATGGATAATCATGAATAAGCCCTTGTGGAGTCAGGACATGTGGAAAAATATTTGAGGTTGCTTGCAGGAGCCTGAGGCAGTCCTCACTGTCTTCCACATGCCTGTTCATAAGGTACTGAATACCCCTGGCAATCAGGAAGCTGATGCCCTAGCCCAGGTACAAGTCCTAGCAACAGGCCCAGGTGGGATGGCATATTGCCAATGATACTGAATTGCTCTTGAAATACAGTGCCTTCGTTAATGCAGTAACAGCATGTCTTATGTGTTCTAAACAGTGCCTAAGGCAACTGCCAAAGGAGTCTGGGGCCATTCACCAGAGTTCCCAACCAGTGAGAGATTGGCAAATTGATTATGTGGGCCCCTTGCCTCCCAGTGAGGGTTCTATATATGCCTTGGTTTGTGCAGACACAAAATCTGGCCTAACTCAAACTTTTCCCCATTATTGAACAAAACAGACTGTCACCATTAGGGAATTAGAGAAACTGAGTACCATATATGGATACCCATGTTGAAAAGACAGTCATCAGGGATCACATTTTAATGGTCATGATATTCACAACTGAGCAAAAGAGCATGACATTGAATAGAGGTTCCAGTTCCCCTTAACCCAGAGGCAGCAGGATTGGTAGAAAGGAAGAATGGAATATTAAAGCAGCAGATTCAATTATTAACACGTAAAACTACATTGGACAGGTAGACTAAAGTACCATCCCAGGCTTTAATATATTTGAATGATCAACCAGTAAGGCGTGTTGCCCCATATGTCAGCCTGGGACCCCTGCCAAGACTCCCAATATCCTGAAGGTATGGGAGTCATGAGAGACACCCATTGCCCTATCTCTCACCATGGATCAACATGCTATGTTGCTGAGAACACAAAGCCCCATCATGCCTGAGAGAAGATTTATCTGCTGGAATTTGAAACTGGACATCCTGCTGGGATAAGTGAGTTACTTTGCAATTCTGGGTGAGGAGGAACTACTCAGTCTCCACTGGGATCCCATTATCCTGATGCAAGCTAGACCTGCTGAAAGGTACGATACTTGGAATGGAACATGCACCATTGAAAGAGGGGAAAAGACAGGAGTCCTGGTCTGGAATATCCCACTTCTAGTCCATCTCCCCAATGCCTGACAGTGCTGCCTCTCCACTGTCATTATGTATGAGATGCTCAACCAGGTCAAATTCCTAAAGCTGCAGGCACAATAAGATCTAAGGATCAGGCCACAGGTGTAATTCTTACAGAAAAGGAAGACCTTCCTACAAAATGTCTGTCTTTTCAACCTTAGATTTCTGCTGCCCTTCTGATATCTGGTCACAGCATGAGCGCCTGATGGAAACACCTTTCTGCAGTGGGCACACTTGTATGCCTGGCAAAGGAATCAATCGAACTGTCAGGTATATGGGCACCTGCCCCTCTCTACCTCCTCAGGATTGCCATGGTTGCTGTCATCACTCCAGGGAAAGGATTGAAAGGCCCTAAAGCAGTATATTAATGAAGAACAAGCTAGGACTAGTACTCTTAATTCATCTGATATTACCAATACTGATCCAAAAACCTGGCCCATGGCACACTCTATCAATAACACTGGGCATGGGTATTCTTTTTCTGTCAATCAAACTACACAGGCAGCCTGTCAAACTGATGACTGGAAGGATCCTAAAAATACCACTATCAAAGCCATGGGTGGCTACACTCAGATTTGGGATGGGTTCACGTGGCTTATTCTGGATTACGGACATATGAGTAACCATGTACCCCTATTTTGAGAAGAGAAAAGCCACTCTAAACAGAACCAAACCAATTGTACCAGGTATATGAGATGGATATCACTGGAACTGCCCAGTCAATCTGTCACATTAAAGGGTAGCAACTGGTTTGGTACTGACTGGTCTGCCACCCAGGTATTCATTGGGTAGCCCCAAAGGGGACCCAGTGGTTGTGTGGCACATATTTTTGGCCATGGCTTTCACCTGGGTGGTTGGGTCACTGCACCCTGAGTTTTCCCTGGGCACATGGGAGAATCTACCCGACAGGAACAAAAGTTGCCAACTTCCCTCTCCTCAAGGCCAGATAGGCACATTTTACTTTTCATTGTACGATCATTTGGTCACCATCTTTGTTCCTACCATTGGCCTGGAGGACATTACAGTACACATAGATGCCCTTACTAAATTCACCCAGCAAGCCTTAAGTGATAGCCAGCAAAGCCTGTCTTTACTGAACACTGAATTGTCTCTAATAAAAAAAAGCTGTCCTCCAAATTGGGATGGCTTTGGACACTATTACTGCCGTACAAAGAGGCACCTGTGCCTTTATCCAAGCAGAATGCTGTGTGTTTATACCTGTTGAGTCTGCTAATGTGTCACAGTTATTAAACCACGTGAGAACATAAGTGAACACCCTGAGTGATCCAACCCCCAGCCTAGGGGACACAGTAGATCAATAGTTCAGATCATGTGGCTCTTGGTGAAAAAAACGTTACTTATTTTGGGAATCATTATCTTAATCTGTCTTTTCTTTTGCATGTGCCTATATTGTTGCTATGGTATCTGCCTCCAGGGCAGCCAGATAGTCGCCAAATGAGCCACCTCCATGCTAGTGAAACCCTTTGCTGACCCTGCTCAGTGCACTTTGAGGAAGAGATCGGTAATATGTAAGATTGTAAGAGCCGGTCACAAGGAGGGGAGTGTTGGAGGAGGTAACAAAAGGATGAGACCTCCCGTTGACCCACGAGCTAGACCCGGGCAATCTCAGCCTTGAGAAAGTACCATGTTGTTGAAGCCATCTGGACTGAATATGTGACTGAGCCCATTGAAGCCCTCTACATAAACTCCTAAGATCCTGGTGGGTGGATGTGGAGATCTATTCATCTTGTAGCCACCCAAGACAACCCTAGTAAGTAAATTCCCTTGCTTGTTAAACCTGCCAACTACCAATCTGGAATGTTCTGCCACTTTCTTTGGTCTCTTCTTGCCCTCCAGGGGCCAGTTTCAGATTTCCCCTGGTACTCCCGTGGTTGCGAAGCAGTTACAACCCTCCAAATGTATATGGCTATTTCTGCTCAGGGGAAGCTAGGTCAAAGTTGGAACTGAACTAAAAGTGAGTCTGGGAAATGTAGTCTTTAGCGGCATAACCTCTAACATGAAGGAGTACAAGTTACAAGAGCAGTGGAATGGTTGAACAACCCACTCTGCAATATCTGCCTGCTCACCCTATTACAATAATTCATAACAAGTGCTTACCTTTGTAATCTGAACCTGACCTGTGTTATCAGGCTTTTATCTGCACTTTTCCCTTTATGACACTTATAGTCTAGTGAAACTGCCTTTTAACTATTCTACACACATTCGCACAGAGTTCTTCCGAGTGCTTATCTCCTGTCTTTGTGATTTTCTTCTTGGTTATGTGCTTTTCTATTCTTCCTTCCACTCAGACTCTACTAACTAACTTAAAAATACTTATTTTTAAGACAATAGGTTAACTGACACATCATCCATGATTTCTTATTTAATTGTCCTATCAGAAGGTATTATATTAACTCAAGTTGTACAGATTGTTTATAACTCCATTAGCAGAATTTATCATTTGTGCATTTTTCATGCGGATCTTATCTTCCTTATCAGAGTATGAATTTCCTGAAAACCGACATGTATGAAAGTTTGTGGAATGCGTTTATAAAAATTATTACAACTGGCTATATTGGGGATGCTTTAACTTTGCCTTATAAAGAGAATAAATTTATAAAAGTTAAACATTTGTAAAGTTAAACAGCTTATGACACATGGTAGCAAATACTGTAATAATAAGCTCTTAGCAGAACTTTTAAAATAGCAGAAGCTACCTATTATTTAGACCATTACCACTTCAACTGAAACAATAATCTAGAGAAGTATTAATGAAAGAAATAGGTTTTCACTGTTTAATAAAATTATTTTTTAAATATTAAAAATAAAAATCTGTCAAATAGTTGCATACTACCAAGCAGTCATCATGAATTCTTCAATGTGGAATTTAAGAACAAATTTCTGCTAAGTTACCCTACTGGTCACAGTGTACACGACTCTTATCTGGTATAGTAAAGTAGGTCATGTTCCAATATTTTATATTCCTAAAGCATTATTCGTTACGTTCACACCTGCTGTGGAAATAAAAGGCCTAACAAATGAGAACAGGCTATTTCTTAAGAGATTGCTGTAGCAAGAAGTCAGATACCAGCACTTGGGTTTGGCAGAGACTCAAAGGGAGGTAGGGAGTAGGAAAGCTCTATAGCGAATAAAAGGGAAGCCTTCAGGAATGTTCTGATTAGAGGTTATTGGCATGGGGGAAAATACACACTTAGCTCTCTTTGTTTTTTCTTAGTTGAAAATCGGTGCAAAATTATGGAATTTGAAAGCTGTTGACCAAGTCTTGATTATTCTGAGCACATTGTTGCAGAGTTTGTGATTTAGCTTCCTGAGCTTCTGGGTCAGAGTTCTATTGTCATAGATCATCTAGCCATTGTCTGTATATTCAGTCTTGCACTGGTGTAATTACATGCACTAATATCTGGGTGTCCTTCTTCCTTTCTTATTTCCCCCTTCCAACTTTCATTTCCTTTCTTCAACCAACAAATATTTATGCACCTAGCACAGGAATGACAGGGTGTCAGGTAGACGCTATATAATGACAACCTCACTTCATAGAGCTTGTAGTTCATATGAATAGTTTGCATCTTTTTTTCTTTTTAGCCAGCTAGGGGTCAGGGGAAGGGGTTGGTATCGATTCAGATTTGACCTCATAATTGGAGGCTAAAATGCAACACATTTACCATGTGAAAGGCAATGGCCAAATGGTGAGCCCTTTGAACAGAGAGCAGCCTATTTAAAGGTCTGGAATTAGAAAAGTACTTTGTTCATCAGAGTCAGTGCTAGATCACTGGTATAGAGAAAGCATGATGGCTTAAAATGAGGGCATTAAATTAAGTAAGGTCAGGTCACATTTGTGGAGAATTTAAAGAACTAGCTATTTAAAACAGAAGCAAATCTTAGAAAAAGGCTCACGTTCAGATTGTGCCTAGCTAAATGGCACTCCCTCACTGTGAGGAATAATAAGTAATGGTAAACCACCATGCAGGATCCATTCCATTTCTCAAACTTAAATGGCAGAGTCATTTTCAGATAAAGTCAAAAACTTGGAACAGGCAGGTAACAACTGATCAAAAAGACCACATTTTTCCATAGATAATGCTAAAGATATGTCTGTGGAAACCTCCTGGAATTCCAACACTGGATAATTCTAATCTTGATTTTACAAAAATATTGGTGCCCTCAATCATAGGCAACCCTTGGAGCTGCTGGAGCCCAAAAGGGTAAGGAAAACCTATCTTATCGAATAAAGTAGACTTATACTTTTAAATGATCAGTATGGTCGGAAATAAGCTATATTGAACTGCAATCACGTGGTAAGAAGTCTGATCATTCAACAGCAAAATCCGTGTTCTGTCTACTAGAATAGGGCCACTTCAGTTCTGTAAGTGTGCCTTTTATAGCCTGATTTTAACTATGAATGCTTAGTACTTTAGGATGTGGGTAGACTACTGAAAAAAAAAAAGGAAATGAAAACTCCATAGCTGGGAAACCACCAAAATCACTGCAACCACCAATGAAATGCTAGGCAACTATTAAGAAAAGTTAGGTAGAAATATTTAAAAATCATGGAAGAGAGCTTTCTGGTACATGGCACATAAGTCTAGGGGTAGTCAAGTTATATTTTCACTCTACTACACTGAAAAAAGGTTTACTTTGTGCATATATAACTCTTATAATTAAAAACTATATTATGAAAAGAAAAACACCATGTTTAAGAGGTATTTAAATGATACGTGCTAATTCTGAAAAGTATGCACAGGATGATCTCTTTTGTTTTAAAATGGATATATATTTAAACATATAGATAGGTAGCTATGAATACATATATGATTGAATATGTTCATATGAATATATATACAAATATACATGGATATGTATAAATACAGATATATGCTTAAGTGTGCTTTCAAAAAGCTCTGGGAAAATGTACAACAGACTGTGGATCATGGTTACACGAGGAACGTGGAAGCATGAAATAGGGATTAAGGGAGCTGGGAATGGGTAATTTTTAAATTATCTCTGTCTCTGTGTATCATTTGGGTAATACTTAACAATGAGCAGTAATGTTCAATAATTTATAATAAGTAAATGTGTTAAATGAGCATATGAAGGAAAGACGTATGTGATTAATTATGTAAAATTTCTGAGCAGAAAGAGAATATATATCCAATTTGAACAGACATCAGTGATACATTATAATAAGGATTGGGATATAAAGAAAGTAAGAGATGAGACCATAGTGAGATATTAAAGTCTATCATTGTGCAGAATTTTAAGTGTGTTTGTTAATTTTCTAATAGAAAGTATTCTCTTAAGAAATTATAATGATGTCTGCATCTTGTAAAAAGAAATCCTTTCCCTGTTGTGTAATTACATTTATGTTTTTGCTTCTCTATTCTATTTTTTAAAATATTGCCTAAAACATTCATATGTAAGACGTGGTTAGTTTTTGACCTTGAACAGAGGAATAAAATCCAAGATATGCTGTCTCTACTGGTACACAGGGAAACAACTGATTATATTTTAGTTATTCTAAGGAAATAATGCCATGTAAATATCCTTTCTTTTTATAGAAAACTACTGTATATGGATTTTTTGACATCTTACTATAAGCTCTGGAGCTTTTGTAGTGAAAATCCAGCAATTCATGTGAAAGGTCATTCAGGACTAGGCACAATAATTTCGGCTGATCAAATCAATTATTTATACAATGAACTACAGTATGGTTCCCTCTAGAAATTACCTTATTATAGCGACTCACTCCCACTGAACTCTAAGAAAAGTGACATTTTGAAATACAAAGCTTATTCTCTTCCGTGAGCTTAATACGTATCGGCATCTCTCTGCAGTTCTTTTCTCTATTGAATAGCTGTCAGTCAGCAAGAGAGGGCCCATTCCCTAAGCACACAGCACAGTGGGTTTTCTTGACATGATGGAAAATTTTCCAGTTGGCGAAAGTAAAGACTGAGGGAGGTAAAGCTTTGGACTCAGCGTGAAAGGTAATAGAGCTATTAGCCAAATACCAGATTCAGAGATGCTGGCATTGCACAACCAGGCAGCTAAGAAGGAGGTTTAATGTCCACAAGTTTAGGTAAATGTTTGGCAGATTAAAACAGGAAAATAGAGAGGGGAGGATGTTTTAAAAAGAGCTTTTGGTATGAAAATTAATGTCCTTTTAAATTAATAATTATGTTAAGTAGATAGGAAAGCTTGTTTCACAAAGGGAACTAGATACTAGCATCCAGATAATGGTATAATTACAAAAAAAATTGCCTGCTAACCTCACACTCTAGCTATGATAAAATAATCATATCTATGACCCCTATGACCTCCACATTTCATTGTATTTTCTGGTGCTGTATTTACTTATTATAACAAGATGGACCTGCCTGATACTGGCACTATCATAATCAATAATGTCCAGGAGAATTTGACATCTGTGTTCATTTAGCTTTTTATGCTTAGGTGAAATTGGAGATTGCTTAAAAGAGTTACATTTATAAAGTAATAATTTAAGAAAGAAAGGCTTAGACAATTGTTGGAACTCCATATTATAAGTAGGTCTATCTTAGATGAAGAAGGAGTTTTAAATAGGCTAAATTACACGGCAAATTGGAGAGTATATTCGTTATAAATTGCCATGCAAAAGATTTACCTCAAAACTTAGCAATTTAAAATAACAAATTTGTATTATTGCACCATTTCTGTAGGTCAGGCATCTGGACATAGTTTATGTGTGTCCTCTGGCTTAGTGTCATCACAAGGCTGTAGTCACTGTGTTGACTGGGACCTAGTCATCTCAAGGCTCAACTAGAGGAGGATCGGCTTCCAATATTTCACATAGCATTAATAGGACACAATTCATTGTGAGCTGTTGAATTATGGACCTCAGTTTCTTGCTGGTTAGTAGCTGGAGGTCACCTTCATTTCCCTGCCATGTGAGACTACTTAGGCCAGCTTACAACATGTCGGCTAGTTTCCCTCAGAAAAAACTGGCAAGAAAGCACAAGAAAGTAGCCACACTCTCTTTGTAACCTTATCTTGGAGCGACATTCCCTCAGTTTTACGGTGTTCTATTTATTAGAGGTAAGTCCCCACATCCAGTCCACATGTAAGGGCTTGACTACCAAGAAGCAGGAATCATTGGGGGCCATCTTAGAGGCTACCATAATGGTTTGGTAACTTTAGGTTGGCTTCTAGTAGAATTGTGAATTTAAGCTAGGGAGAAACATTTCTATATTATTAGATAAAAGCAATTGGGCAAAAAAAAAAAATTGTGTCAAATTCTCATCCTAATTTTTATTATTTTTTTTCAAAATTAATTGTCTCTAATGTGATGAACATAAAATTATGAAGCTGAATTTGTAGAGCTTAAATCACTTGTAGGAAGTCGTTATTGAGTTCTCTAAAACAATTTTGAGAGAAAATCTTTCAAACAACCCTTGCAAGTTATAACAAAAGATGTTCTTCAAAATGCAGTTGTCTTGAATTTTAGACATGTGATCCCTAGAGCTTAGAAGAGACCATGTGTCCATCTAGCTCAATTTTACATAAAAAGTGACAGAAATATCATGAATAAATATAGACACCATCCACAATTCATCAAGCACATACCATCAGACCAACATATGCATCTACCTACATCTGTTTACATATTAGACATTGCTATTACTAGCTAAAATAATGTAAGCAAATAAACAAAAACATTATAGTACAAAAACAATGGATACAAAAGCAACACATGCTTATATAGGCAAACATGTACAATTCACTAAATTAAGTTGATTTTATTTTTATTTAATTTAAGCTATTTCAAATAAAATATTTTGGTAGAGATTCTTGAAGAATAAGAGCCTATAATATATTGTGTTGATGAGAAGATTCTTTGAAGTTTAGTCAGCACAAACTAGCATTTTTGTATGTTATTATATTAAGCAGTTAATATTTGGAGAGGTGAATGATTCATACCGCCAGAAAATTAATAGAGATGAAACTAACAGCGTTCCAATCAGCATCAGCTCTACCCGGTCTCCTCCTTCCATCCTTGTCCGCCTCTAATCCTACTCGACATGGAAGCTAGAACGATCCTATTAAAATTTAGGTCAGCAATGGTTTTTTCCTGGGAATGAGATAAAAAGCCAGTGGTTAAATCCTCTGATGGCTTGCTCATATCACTACAAGGAAAAACAGAAGACCCTGAAGTGATAACAAGAACCTGTAGCAATTAGTCCATGCTATCTCTCTAATATATTTCTGTCTTGTTCCACTTTGGGCATTCGGTTCCAGACACAGTGACCTTTTGGGCAGGGAAAGCCTCTTTCTGCAGATGCCATTTGACCAGAAAATCTGCATAAAGTGACAGACCAAGACATGCAACTCTCTTAGAGGAAAAACATTCCAGGCAGAGGAAAGAGGAAGCGTAACCGTGAATTAATACAGCTAACCAAGTAACAAAATAAACACATGATAGCAAATTAGGAAAAATTAGAGAGTCATCGGGGGTAAGAGTTGTTAAAAAAATTAGCGGCTTCATTGAGAGATAATTGACATATAATGAACTGTATATATTTAAAGTATACAATTTGATAAGTTACTTTACTTCCTTTCCATCTGGATATCCAAATGTTTCAGCACAATTTTTGACAATACTGTTTGTCCACCAGTGAAATGTCTTAGAACTTTCGTCAAAAGTCAGTTATCCACATAAGCAGGTCTATTTCATGAATCTCTTGTTTCATGGATCAATTTGTCTGTTTTGATGCCAATACCATTCTATCTTGATTTCAGTAGCTTTACAATATGTCTTGAAATCAGATAATGTTAGCCTCTTGTATTAGTTTCCTATTGCTGCTGTAACTTCGTCACATAAAACAACTCAAATTTACTACCTTAGAGTTCTGGAGGTCAGAAATCTCACATGAGTATTACTGAGCTAAAATCAAAACATCAGCAGAGCTCCATTCCTTTCTAGAGGCGTTAAGAGAGAATCTATTTTTTTGACTTTTCCAGCTTCTGTAGAACTCCATTGCTCTTAATCAGTATAGGTCTCCCTTGTCTTTTCTCTGTCTGATAAGCTCTAGATTTCTTGTCCTCCCTGAAATCTCAACTTTATCACCTCAACTTAGGCCGACTTCTAGGTTTCACTTGGATTCCTCCTCCATGTGCTAGAACCTGGCAACTCTATAGGCAGAATCCTAGGGTAATTCCAGGGCTCTCCTTCATTTGTTTTACCCTCTATCTTTGATCAATTCCTCTGTTGGCTGTTATCCAACATTTGGAAAAAAAAGTTCTTTATATTCTTTATCCAGTATTTATTTGTTTAAAGCAGAAGGATGACTCTAGTCTTTTTACTCCATCTTGTCTGGAAACAGAAGGGTCTATCTATGCCTTCTTCATATCATATCTGTTTTTATCTAGCCCCTTTCTACTATCAACCAGAAGAAACTATTAAAGTCACGATATTATGATTTAAGATCTATTCTATGATTTCAAGTCCCTCGAAGCCTAGCCATCCCAAACATATTGTCAATTTTCTAGCCAATATTGACCAATTCTGGCCACCATTATCTGATATCTTCATGTTTCTCCAAACTTTTCTTCATATGTCTCCTCATCTTTTACACTTTTTAAAATTGTCTTTTGCGCACATAATACTCTATGCCCAATAATAATATATTTGATGTAGTTTGAACATCCCAGCCTATTTCAGACTTTATCTTGTGCTCCTTCCTTCATTGCCAATATAAACATCTTCCCGCAACCTTGATTTCGTGATTACTTAACACATATTTCCTTCTTTAAGAAACAATTTCTATGGCCCCTTCTACTTGAATTGACCACTGTCTCTTTTGTTTTCCCACCCTTCTTTAAATTTTGTTGACTCTGACAAACTTTTTTTTATCTTAACTTGGTGTTAGACTACAAATGACTTCATGAAAATGATCATGCCTGTTCCATTTCTTTGTCCCCCAGTGCAAAGCAGAGTACTTGATACAGAATAGGTTTCAAAACATACTTGTAGTGAAAAGAATGTTGAGTGATTGAGTGCACAAATAATTGAATATAATCATTTCTAATCAGATACTTAGTAGAGCACAATAATCTTTATCAATACACTCTAGGATTAAGGTGACAAACACAGGTTATAATGAATAAATATAAGTAGATAATTTTTCAACAAGATGTAATTATGAAATTAATTAATTGAGACAAATTATATGAAATTTATGATAAGTAATCGTAGCTAAGTGAAAATTGACACTTGCCCTATCAGGTAAGAGAGTTTTTAGTGAAAAATTTAATAATGTATACAACTTTGCATATAATATTAAAAATAATTTTTATATACTTAAGAAAATAAATTTTGATAAAGAAATATCTGCATAAATGGTGTTGATTTAAAGTATATATATATATTTTATCAATTTAACTCCTAGAATTGTGTCCTGTCCTGCCCATTGTCTATGGGTAATAATATATTTGCTAATGTATAAATAACTGAGGGGAAATGCAATCAATTGAACTTCTTTTTAGAAGCAATATAATTTTGTAAGCAATATGATTGCTAAACAAATATTTCTAGAGAGAGAAACTCTTTAATATATGTATAAAAGTATTTTCCAATGAGTAACAGGATAAATTTATGTTGCAAAATAAAAATTTAAGACAGTAATTTATATTTACATGTCTTGCATTCTCAATGGAATTAGCATGTCATATATTTTTCAAAGAATCATCACCACACTTACCATTGCTGACAGTGTCCCTTAACAAAGATAGTATTATGAGGGATGACCTGTTTTTCAACATGGAATTATCATTTAAATATTGGTGAGAAAGATAAAATGTGAATTATTCAGGTCCAGTGTGTATAAGAAATAGATAATTTCTGAAGAATACTGATAATTAGAAATAGTCTCTAAAATATAAAGCATAATGATAGTATCTGTCATGCTTTTTAATGTAGACATTAACATAATTTGTAATATCTTCTGGGAAATAGCAGAGGATCAGGGCATCATCAGAAACTAGTTTAAAAAATGATTTGTAAACTAAACCCATAAAATATGATAAGTAGAGGTTAGAAATAAAAATAGCATCAAATGTTCCCTTACTGATTGTTTATATTATTTTCATGAACATGTAATTACTCAGTATTTTGTGTTTTTGCTTCACAATTGTTTTTTCTTTTTGAATTGTAACAGAAATGCAACTATATAATGTTCATATCCACAAGGAATGCTCTAGCAAAAAGCAAGAATGTGTTACTGCAGATATGCATACTATTGTTTCAATTTAATTTTGTTATTTTTATGATTATACAGTCATTGTATGAGGAAAAACTAATATAATTTAGAATTGTTTTAATCATTTGATAAGAATTGCTTATATACATAATATAGGTTATTATGGATTTTTGAAAAACTGAAATACTTGAAGAAACTTCACTATTTTAAGGTAAATAACCATGCTCAACAATCTGAGAATATAAATTGCAGCCAAATATTGACTGAATTGTTTCAAATTCTGAATTACTGGCATTGCATGCATTTTATTCTAGTAGAAACTCCCGTAAATTTTCTCTTTTGTTAAAAGGTTCAAAGAACAGTTAATATATGTATACAAGTATGCAATTACCCTAATTTTCTTAAATCATAGCAAAAATGACTTAGTTATTTTGTTTACTTTTATAATTATTGGAGACAAAGGTAATCTCAAACTCTACTGACAACAATCTGTCACCTTGTATCTCCTAGTCTGGTACCAAAATCAAAATATTTTTCAACTTTCTCTTACTTTTTGAGCATTTGAGGGTCAAAAACCTGAATCAAATGAAGATTATGTTTTTGTGCTATAATTTAAAATTTTAAATCAGTTGCATTAGTTACTTAATTTAATCATTTGTCAAGTTCCAGTCCATTCACCTGAAAGGAATCTTTTCACCCAGCTTCCTTTTAGAGAAGTACAAAACTAAAAACCCCCAAATAGTGTTTTATAAAGAGTGACTAATTGATTGTTTTCTTCTGTAAAAATCAGTAGACATTCTCACCCTCCACCCTGTGACTTTTGCTAACACCAGCACCACTATTTAAGCATTGTTAAGCAGAAAGTAGATAATGAGTTCCTATTTCATCTATTAGAAATGATCTGAATTTAACTTCTAAGTTATCACATTACTGTCACATTTACTTTTAATTAAGCATTTTATGCTAATTTTGATTTCATAGCTTGCTGTTATTAGCATACAAATGCAAGCCAATAATACAATCATAATTCTCTTTAAAGGATTAAGTTAGACTGTCCATGGACTAATGAGTAGTCAAAAAAAAGATCATGCAATTTCAGTTGCCGCAAGCTTTCCTACAATTTATGCTTTGGTGAAACAGAAATGATTCAGAAGGTCTTTTATATTAGAGGAATCGTAAAGGTCTGAAATAACCAAATGGATATGTAACATAGAACGTCCTATAAAATAAGGAAATAATGGATGTTTACTTTAAAATTTAAGCTGTTGGTCTAGGAACTGTGTTTAACATTTAAAATTATGTGAAAAATAAACAATAAAGAAGGTCCTAAAGGGAAATATCTTGCCTTACAGCGGATTGAACATGATTTACGAGATGTGAATTGTTCAATCACACCATTTTATCCTAATTTTAAACTTGGAGTTTCTGTCTAAATAATTGTTCATTCTTCTGACTCCTAAAAACTTTTATTTTCTGTTTCTTTTGTAAACAATGTGTGAGTGGTTTCTGTTTGCTTGTTTCCTGTAAAAGAATACCAAAGGGTTTAGAGTTTTTCTTCATTGAAGTCCATAGCAGCACTTCCAATTTTCAATAATAGATTTTGACATCTCTAGTTTGGATTATAGGTTAATCCAAGAAATTTATCTTCCTTGGTATAACAATCATATCCATGCAATATGTGGAATGGATCAGTCCTTGACCAGATGCTCATTTTCTTCTCATGTCATCAACGTCTCTGTCTCGTACGCTCACTGATCTTTGGGCTTCCTTATCAAACTATTAGCTCACAGCAGAAAAGGCTTAAGTAGAAAAATTTTCCAGCAAACTTTTCACAAAATATCTTTTCTTTTTTTTTTTTACAATGAACCATGTAGAAAATGGCCATTCCATGAAGACTCCAAGAAAGAAGCTGTCTTCATAAAACATTCCCCCAACCGTCAGGCAACAAAAAGTCTCTTTATGTTCTGTCAAAGTAAAACTAAGTCCGAGACAAAGTTTAAAAAGACTGTTTACTCATAAAATCAAGACAAGGGAACCCATCGGCTACCACTTAAGTTTCCGCAGGGAAAGGAGAGTTATGTTTTATAGAGTGAAAAGATGAAACACTGAGGCGTTCTCTGCTTGGCAAGCGTTCCTTTAAGGTGGGAGTTTGGGAATTAGAGACAACTTTCTTCGGTTCCTTTTGGCAGTCCTTGATTGGCTGCAAGGTGCCAAGTGAGCAGTTTGGGGATATTACAAAAGAGGAAGGATAGTCCAGTGTTAGGGGTGGAGGGTTTTCTGTGGCCAGCTATTTCCTGGAACAGTGGAGGATATTAGGTGCTTTTGCATGTGCGTGTGTGTGGTCAAACGGCCATAGCCATAATGGTCCTTACAGGGGGCAGTGGGGTGGCTATGATGGTAGGCAAATTCTCAGTACAGGTTTATTTTCTTTCTAAGCATTCTTTTTAGGGCCAGTATTGCATAGTGTCTAGCTCTGAAGGCAGACTGCATTGAAGTCATTAATAGTCATTTTCTTTTACTCTCTTGTGCAAAAGGGGAATAATAATATCAACTTTATTTAAGCAAATACAGGATTTGTAAAAGATGAAAATAGACATGCTAGAGGATTCCCCGTGTCTCCCTTGCCTTCTACCACTGCCATCATTTCTTTCTTTTTTCCAATTTACCTCTCCTGCCCTGTGAACTTTTACTAGTCCATAGTCCTCTCAGGCTGGCAAAAATAGTTTCCAGAAAGTACTGTTTGGATGGTTTTCAGCATTGTACCAATGATCCCGAACATGAAAATAGCACCAACTTTCAACTCTAAGTTTTGGTTAAAGTCAAAAACTGCTGCTTAAACCCAAACCACGCAGACCAGTACTTCACTTTCCTCGAGCTGTAGAGACCCTGGCCCTGCTTCATGGGGGCGGCTCTGGGGCTCCAGGGGCTCCCAGACGCACATCTGCTGAAAAGGAATTTTAACCTCTATTTGAGTCAATCAAATACATTTCTTACTGATAGATATGTGAATTCTGTCCTGTCCTTTGGGTAATGACTTTAATTAACTTTCTCCCCACTATGTAAAATCCAGTTTTGTTCACATTTGCAATTCATCAACATTCCTTTACTCCACATAAATTTGTGCTGCTTTGACTTTTTTCTTTGAGTTGGTTATAACATCCAACTGTTCCCTCATATTATATGAGTAAAATAAATTAGTTAATGTGTGTTCATTATTATACTGTATGTAAGTCATGATGTTACCTTTTCCTTGAAAATTATTTTTTGACATCTCTTTGTGACCTTTCTAAATGTATCAGAACAGTTTCTGAATACATAAAAGTCTTACTGCTTTAAATGCATAAAGGATCATCTTATGTATGAAATTCCTGTACAAAAGCAAGGATGGAAAACAAAGCATGAATGCTGATGTCAGAGCTTATTAGACTGACACAGAGAACCATGCAGACAAAGGGACAGAATATGTTCCAGTAATTGGGGGCTTTCAGATTCCCTGAGTTTTATTTATTGATTCCATGAAAAGTAAAAATAAATAGTTGAATAAATTGAACTACTGCACCCTAATGGCCCATAGTCATGCAAAACAGATAAATGCAATATAGTGAAAGGGAGTTCATAACAGTTCAAACACGTGTAACAATTATGAAGAAAAGAAAAATTGTGAGTGGAGTGGATGGAAAAAGATAAAGATATGCTTGAGAGCTAGTGTTGAGCAGCAAAAGGCAGAAAGGGAAAAGAATCTCTTCTACCTACATCACACTTGTATCTCCATTGGGAACTATTTCTCTATTCAATACAAAATGTCTGTCACAGGGCAATACAACCGTCCATTATCGGTCTATGGATGCCCATTAATAGCAATTTTCCTTCTCTGCTCAACACTAAGCAAGCACTAAGATGACAGTTATTTGGGTACTTTTTCATCTAGGTAATCTGAAGAGTCTTTCCAACTCCTAAAATTTCATAGCCGTGGGAAATACCAAATGATGAATCTTAGATCTGGGTACTAAATGTTAGCCTGTTGTGGAACTGATTGTTTTAGACTTTTCACATGGTTTGCATGCAACAGTTTCATTATTTAGATTCACTTCCTATCAGTAGAGTATTTTCTCAGAATTTGCTTCAGTATGCAAATAGGGTTTGTACTATTCTTAAAAACATTGAAGATTTATATGAAATCATTGAACTATTGTTTCTTTATTACCTCAAGGAATATCTGTTATGAGCTAAGAGTCTAAAGGTCTCTGATTCAAGAGAGGACAGGAAAAAATAGGCAAGGGTTACAGGAGTGGAGAAAAAAGAACAAGTAAAAAATGGAATTTAATAGAGTATAGTGGACATTACCAACAAACACAATAATAACACACCAGCATGAAAGAAGGCACTGATTCATAACTCACCTGAAATTATAACTGACTCTAGTTTGCAAGGAAACACAAAAATAAATATTAGAAGGTCCGGTTTCTATTCCAGTTTTATTGCTCACTGGCTAAATAATTTTTTAACACATCTCACACACTTCTAAGTATTATCTTCTCAATAGTAAATATTAAGGTTGGATTAATTTAGCAATTTCCAAAATTAAAGTGTGATATGGGCTGTGATAAAGTGTTTATCTGTGACTAAGTTAGAAAGCCAAGAAAAATGTGGCTTTGTTTTTAACAAAATTAAATATGTTAAATTTAAAAAGTTGTCTCTGATTATGAAATTCTATCTTCCATTGTATCTTCCATATATTGAGGTTTGTATAATTTAGGATTAGTTTTGGCTGCAAGTAACCAACATGTTAAGTTTGAGGTATTTATTAAATATGTAAGCGGAGCTGTCAATAGTCAGAGGACAAGGGTTTAGTCATAAATCATGTGCTTTTAAAATCATGCTTTGCTCTTACTCAGTCTTCTTTATTTAATCTATGCTCTAAAATAGGTCCATCTTCACTGGCAGTTAGGCTCCAAAAAGTTGTACAGATGACACACAAATAGAATGGGGACTTATTTAGGAGTACAGGAATACTATATACTATTTTTTTTTGTTTGTCCGTGAACCTGCTACACGATTTTCATGTGGTAGATATAGAATGTTTGTTGGTTGGCTGCTTTTTAATAAACAGATGATTTATATAATTCTAATTAGAGAACACTGATATTAGCCTAGCTCACTGAGACTCTTAAGGAGTCTGAATCCTTCCTTTGCTTTCAGGGGCACTCCGGAACTCTACTCAAATTCCACAAGTAGTGATAAATAGGCTTTTGACAATTTTATTCTCTATATTCCATTTGGTATCTATCTTGAATAAAATAGTATAGAGAAAATATTCTGAAGAGTAAAAATCCTTTAGCGTGGAGACAAACTGACACCAAACATGTGCCCTGAGGCATGAGGAATTAATGCTCTCTCATTTCTGTTCTTAAACACAATAGCTGGATTCTATCGCTACTTAAACTACTCATTTAGTTAGAATTACTACCTCTCTTTGCTTTCCACTTCATATAACCAACCATTAATTCGACAACTATTTACTCTGTACCTGTTATGTTTTAGGCAATGTGTAAAACGGATGAGGCAACAATAGGAACAGTACCGGTTTTCAAGAATCCTGAAGTCTAGTTTGAGAAACAGGCATATTAAAAGCTAACACCAATCATGTAGCCTTTAGCCATTAGAATTAAGTACTGTGGAAACCCTAAGGAAGAATGTTTATTGACACACACGTTGCACACATTCTCAGACTCCCTCTATCACCTACTTCCTCCTTTTTCTTCCTTAGTGACCCCATGAAACAAAGCACCCATCCGTCTCTAGATTTGGAGAAAATGTCCTACTGCGGGTCTGCAGCTTGGCTTTTTGTCCGACCTCTGAGGGGCAAGATGATATAATCTGGAATGTTAGCTTCCTGTGTCATACTTTGACTATCGCAAAAGAGAGATCAGAGAGGACAGGGGCTGATAGACGTCCCCCCGCCCCTTCTTCTCCATGGAATACTGCTAGGTGTATTTTCTCCTTACACACTTTCCGCATCAGCTCACTGCTGGGGGAACATACCTGAGGAAGAGCTTCCTGTGCCTTTCTGCACCTCATACTTAAGCAGTTGCCAGGCAGGTGAGGTTATAGCACCATATTGCTACACATATTTCCTTCTGTTCTCACCCTCATCGCCCTAGCATTGCACCTACCAACACTTTAAAGTATTAACACCTTAAATTTTGTCTCTGGCGCTGCTTCTAGAAGATCTGGGTTAATACGCATGGATAACTTTGCTTAGGGCTAATCATGGTTTTACTACATAAGAAGCAAACTAATATTTGGCTTAAAAGTCCCCCCCAAAAATGTTTTATGATATCAGCATCATTTTTAATCCAAAGAATCCCATTCTTATAAAATCAAAAGTGAACCATATTTAAACAGCCTTTCTAGCAGGGCTCAATTATGGGACAAACAACATTGAGGGCAGTATCTCTGTAACGGTTATAAAGTTGTATTTTGCACAGTCCCCCAGCTTAGAATTAAAGGTATAAAATCCAGCCTCAATTGTATTTGCTCAGTAAGTCATTAGCCGTGTTTTGCAACTATATCTCCTCAGATACCTTTTATTAAATGCACTTGACATGGGATATTGACAGCTCTATCTATAAGTTTTCCTTTTATCCATCTATATTGTTATATGAAAAGCTAAATTTAAAATTATTATGATGAATAATTCCAAAAGGAAAAGAAGTCACGTAATCTCATCATGCAGTCAAAATTTGACTTAAGACATTTATAAGATAGCCAATGGAAATAAAAATAACTTTAGTTACTGAAGACTGCAGACTCATACTTTAGTGAGAAGAAGAATGGAAACAAGGGAGAGATCTTTTTAACCAAAACATAGTTGCTTAATTCTCCATAAAAGGCTTTTACCTCTAATGCTTACCAATACATTCACAGTTTATCATAAAATGCCTGAAATATTACAATTCATAATTGAATGAATAAATGTTGGCATATCAACAGTCTATAGTCTACTAAATAATGCAATATTTTTATAAAGAAGGACTAGTTTTGTGGCATATCTTTCCAATTAATAAATGTTGCAGCAATCTTTGATACAGTTTTTAATAACGTCAAATGACAAAACTGAAATAACTTAGTAATGAGTTTGATGTCCTTTATTCAAGGGAAAACAATCCATGGATT
Source organism: Equus caballus (assembly GCF_041296265.1). Taxonomy (NCBI): domain Eukaryota; kingdom Metazoa; phylum Chordata; class Mammalia; order Perissodactyla; family Equidae; genus Equus; species Equus caballus. The sequence continues at coordinate 104,850,784 of NC_091685.1, forward strand.
AGGAGGTTCAGTGCTTCATAAAGAGTGGCGCATATTTAAGGGGGGATTTCGGGCAAGAGTGAGTTTTACAGAGCATTAGAAGGGGCAACATGGAAACAGGGCACGAATGGACAGGAGGTGGGGGGTTTCCTTACAAGGCCAGCAGGTCCTGTTTTATAGGGTAAGGTAAGCAAGCAAAAGTGAGTTGGACGATTGTGATTAAGGGATGTTAGGTTTCCTTGACGGGTGTTTCCCATAAGCGCAGGCTGACTTAGGTTTAGATTTTAATGTGGGCCAAGCCACTGGGGTGGCCTTCAGTTTGTGGATCTTGATATATGAATTCATTTTATCAATAGTAAGAGATACTCTTTCTATTGTTTCTGGTAGTATAGCTGAGTAGATAGTATAAAAGGCCTTTACAACTAAAAGACAACTCTGGAAAAATCAGACCGCACATAATATTCTGTATATTGTCTAGCTTGGCACAAAGTAAGATAAATATGCACCACGTCCCATGCCCTGATTAGATCAGCATACTTTGTTCCTCCAAGTTTAAGTCTATCCTTGACTTCAGTTATATCGGTTCACCCAGAACAGATCAGACTCTGAAAGACTGACTTTCATTAGCTGAACTCAGAGAAAACTAACTATTAAACCTGTCAGGGCATAGAGCTTTCTAGTAACTGGAATAGTTTCCACTCCCTTTCTTAGTATCAGGCTTTCTGGAAAGTGATGGGGTAATTAAAAGTTTGTGTGCATAGTTATTAGATTGTGATAATTTATCTGGAAGAATAAATATTTGGAAGTAATTTGGGGATTATTCAAATGTATAGCTTTATTTTTTCTTAGGCTAGAATATCTTTCCTTGCAGCTAGCTGGGAAAGCTAGAAAAATATTAAATAAAATGTCTCTAAGAATATAGCAGGATTTCTAATAAAGAAGAATGATTGAATTACGAATGCATAGGGAGAAGTTTCTGCTGGTGGGTGGTATTTGTATTTTAAGAGACAGCATTTCATGGATCATAGGTTCAAGCAAATACTCATTGTGCTAGACATTAACTGCCACTTAGCCACAATGATAGAGAAGTAGAAAACATCTGGTTGTGGATAATGAGCCAGAGCTCTTCAGCTCCCTTGGATGCTAATAGCATTGGGCAAAGGTCATGGTGGAAGGCCATCTGGCTCCCCGTGTAAAGATATGTAGAGCTCTTTCCCAGCACTGCAAATTATTAGCATATTTGTAAGAAGCAGCAGGTAAGAAAATCTACTAAGTAGGAAATATTTAACCACAAATTTTAAATATCTGACATTAATATATTTCTTTAGCATTGTAGTTACTAAATAATAGATTTTTATCATAAACTCGTGAAACATGAACTATGTCATAATATACAAATTTGCAAAATTATACTATGAATAACAGACTAATCCTTGCTCATATATTTAATTTATTCAGGCAGAGGAGCTATGTATAAAATTGTGACTTAGAAGAGATTTGCTTTCAGCAAATATTATTTTCCTTTTCTGATTTTTTCTTAATTCTTACTTTCATCTTATTTCTATTAAAAACTACTTAATGAAAAGCACTTGCTCTCTCTCATATAAATTTAAATATAATTTATTTTTTCTTTACCAAAAAAAGAGAAAACGTATGGAGCATCTATTATGTGTCAGATGCCATGTCCAGCATTGAGAACCCAGCGAGATTAATGCCCTAAAGAACTGAGAGTTTAGATATAGAAAAAGATCAAAGAAATGTTTACAAAAGACTGTTTTGCAATGCAGTGTAATACATGCTTTAGAAACAGGCATTGGCCCTATGGGAGAATGGTCAAGGGAAATTTCACAAAAGAAATGTTATCCAAGATCACCCTTGTATAACAGTAGGCATTGACAAATATTCTTTGCTTGACCAAATTTTAGTCAGGTTCCTGAACCTTCTCCCAGGTCCGTCTGTGCACTTTCTTGTAAAATACAGTTTTAGCAAGAACCCTGCTAAGTCAGTCTAGCAAGAATCTCTCTATCTGATCATCCTTGATTTGTGATTAAAATTTCTCACTGCCCACCTATGGTATCTGATCACCCACTTCTGCCTTCAGCAGGGAATCCTCTTAGGTGAGTTCAGCTAGAAGCCCCAACCCTGTCCCCAGATTTGATGTCTCCTCTTAGACATTCTTCATACACTGGCCCCTTGCTTCTTGGCTATAAATCTCCACTTGTCCCTGTTGTGTTTGAAATGGAACCCAGTTCTATATTGTGGTCTATTTTTCCCTAGTGCAATTGTCCTGAAAAAAATTTGCCTTCTCTGCCTTAACTTCCATCTTGCTCTGGTTTTCCTTGAAAGTGTTAGGCAGGTAGAAAGGACTATGAGCACGTGGGCCAGAGGCAAAAGCATAGAAGCATAAGAAAGCAAAAACATTTAAGTAAGGATTGGTGGAACTGTCACTGAAGAGGTGATTACACCCTTGTTTGTCATGTCAATCAGCTAGATTTTCTCTTGAAGGTAAGAGAAAAAATCAGAATGACTTTAAAGTCTTGAAAATAGTTTGTTTTAGAGAGACCATTCTGACAAGCAAGATAATGTATTGTTGGACTGCCAGTCTAGAAGCTAGAAAGTCATTTAGGAAGCAGTTGTGGTAACAGAGGAAAGAAATATTGATGATCTGAACTAAAATATGGCTAATGAGGATAAAGAAGAAGAGGCATATTTGAGAGATATTGAACAAGTAGCATCAACAAATCTTGGTGTACAAGTGAACATGAGGGGTTTGATAAAAAAAATTATTCAAAGATAAATCATAGACTAGGGATTTGGTACATTGAATGGATAATAATAAAGTTGATTATGTTAGGAAATGAAGGGGACAAAAGAACACTGGAGGGCTAAGAAAAAACAATAAGTCCTAATTTATGTCCAATATCCAAATAAAGATACCCCATTATACAACTGAACATAGGATTCTGGAGTTTATGAGGCATCCATTGGCCTAGGATATAGTTAAGAGATCAATGGTACGTTGTCATTAATTATAGCTACAATTGTAGCTAAATGGATAAGTTAACTAGTGAGAGTGGCTAGAAGAAAGGTGAATCTATGGTGACCAACTGTTTCAAGGGAGAATGCAAGAAGAATCTGTGAAGGAACAGGTAGAGATGAGGAAAATCAAAAGAGAGTAGGGAATTCCTAGACAAGGAAGGAGTGGTCAATGTGTCAAATATTATGAATGATTCCAACAAAGCAAGGGTTGCACGTAAACATTGTGGCATGCAAATTAGGACACCAAATTGGAGCCTGACTTTGCTACCTCCCTTAAATTGAAATGTGTGTGAAAACACACAAAGACACGCAATATTGATAAAAACCCTGGAACCTGGAATAACCACGAATTGTTCTCCAGATTCAGAAGATACTATTCACAGAAAAAATTTAAAAAGTAAAAAGATGTCTTTTAATGAAACAAAAAGTCAGGAAAGAAGTATATCTCATCTCTAATTGCTGTTCATTCCTCGCTCAGAAGTATGCGACTTTCATTGACCAGAAATTCAATAACCTCTTTTTTCTCAACATATAAATTTTTTTCTGAGTTGGCTGAGCTGTATCATTTTCCCACTTCAAACTCTATCCCATCAATAAATGCATTTCTATGTTTAGTCTATGCCTACAGTTGTTAGTACTCAAAAGTCAGAAATTCGAGGAGGGAGAACAGGAGATTCCTTTAAGTCCAACAAAATCAATGAGATGAATGATAGCTAGACCTTAGAAATTTGGTTAGAGAGGCAACTGACCAACACGCTTAATATATAAAGTGTGGATTCTGTGAATAGTGTCCCAGCTCTGCTTGTTCTTTGGTTTTCAGCATATTTGTGATTCATTATGGCTTGATGGATTATATTGCCTATTTTGAACTAAGAATTGTTAATCTGCTCAGACAATTTTGAAATTTCCCACTATGCTGTGATACAACATCACCCTAAGTAACTTGGACCTTGAGATATTGATTAATATCAGTATGAAGCTACTAGAATGAGCATGACATTAAAATTGTTTATTTTATTCTTAGCTCATTTAAAAATGTCTAATTGTGTCCATTTTGTTTTATGTTCATAATATAGAAGTAATGTTTTTCATATGCAGTGAAAAATTGTGAGACTTTAGAATTGACCAAAAAGATTACTGAATTTCCTATCTAGTGTACCTTACAGGGTTCTATCAGCCTTACTTTGTCTTTGGGAAATGCAAACAATTCTTAATAAGTAAAAATGCAAATTAATTGTGTTGCTTGGAACACAACTGAGTATTTCTAGTGAATAGACTTGTTTTCATGTATATTTGTAAATGTATTTTATAATCCTTATTGACCTATAGATATGTGATATTTTGAATTTTCCTTTGAACTGGTTGTAACATTTTAGTGCTTCCCTAATTAATTAATGAGTCAAAAGGTGTTTCTCATGGGTTCATTTTATATTTGTATGAGTCATGATTTTATCTATTCTGAAAAATTATCTTTTCTGATTTAAACATATATAGTTTATAAATAAATATGTGCTTACATATTGGTGCTGTGCTTTAAAGTAGTTTGATCTATAGATACCTAATGCAAAAGGTAAGCAAAACATAGATATAAAGTATCGATCAAAAATACTCTACCATAAGGTAGAGAAAAGAGAAAGTTATGCAAAGAAATTCACATAAATCAAACAAAGGACACACTTTAAAAATTGGCATTTTTGGTTAAGTAACTGGAACAAATGAAACTAAAGAAGTAAGTGAACATTTAGTAAAATAAAATAAAACTTGTAAGAAATATCTGACACTGCAGATGGATAGGACTCAGTATTTATCAGGGCTTATTATAAAAAAGAAACCAGCATCAGGCAAAAACTTTGAGTTTCAAGGATAAAAGAAAGTCCTAAGAAGAAAAAAGCAGTTTAACAACAAAAATAAAAAGTATAGGCTTTCAGTTTTCCCTTCTATAACACTAATCTTTTAAGGATAATCGATTAATTTCTAAAATTTATTGGGAATTCTTTTAGGAAAAGGATTATGTATAATGAATCATATAACAAAATAAATATGCATATGCAGTATGTATAAGAATTAAAAATATATGCTTTCTGAGAAGACTGTGTGAAAAGAATTCCTAGAAGTAATTAAGCAAGTTTTGAAGTTACTTAATGAAATTTGAAGTTATTTAATGTTGAGCATTAAAGTCTTTAGTATATGATCAATCATAATTAATGAATTCTGATTTACAATATTAAAGAATTTAAAATACTTAAAAATATTAAAATAAAAATATAAGTTAAATAAAAATTTAGAAATAAAAAGTGCAAGGTTAAATGAGTTAATTAAAAAATAAAACTACAATATTAAATAAGTTAATAGGTTAGTATTTATCTATTAATCAGTACCTATCATATAAAGTACTTGCTTTATACATTTTTAAAATTTTCTCTTGCCAATCTTCCTCCTCTTCTTTTTATGTTTCTCTTCCCAAATCCCCAGTACATAGTTGTATAATCTAGTTGTATGTCATTCTAGTTGTTCTATGTGGGGTGCCTCCACAGCATGGCTTGGATGAGTGGTGTGTAGGTCTGCCCAGGAAGTGAACCTGTGAACCCTGGGTTGCCGAAACAGTGTGCGAATTTAGACACTTGGCCATAGGGCCAGTCCCTATAAGTGATATTTTAAAAATGACAGATACAACCAGAGGGATTTGAAATTATACTACTGTTACATCTAATGTGTGAAAATTAAAATGATGTGGCTTTACTTCTTGAAAATTTGAGAAATTTGAGAAAATAGATTAAAATGTATATTTTTAAACTTTAAACACATCCCATTAAACAAATACATGATGTATACCATCTATGCCACTTCAGAAAGAAAAGCCAAAGTAAAAGTGGTCTTTATAAGTAAATAACAGTACACCGATGAAAAAACAAACCATAAAACGACAGAAAGTACAAAAAAGGTAGTAATATATTCCAATGTGATAAAATACCCCTTAATAGGCAAGAAACTGAACTTTCAGGTAAAGATAATAAATTAAAAGTTAGAGTAAAATATATCCCCATAAAAAGTTTAATAAAATGTATAAAATATATATAAATATGAATACAAATATATCTCAATACATAAAAGCAACCCTAAAATTAAGATAGAAGTGAAAATCTAATATGATAAACTTGAAAATACTTTTCAGAGAATATGTGACCTGCAGTTAGATTGAAATTCATTCACATATCAACTAGAGGAGCATAAAAATATACTTTTGTCATTTTTTTCTATATCACTTTTGCAGAATCATTTACTACTCACTGAATATCCATGAGCTCTCCAACATTTCCCATTCTCTTCATAGTTAAGCAGGCTCTGGGTCTGGAAAATGGGTTGTGAATGAAAGGGCATTATATCATTTCTAAGCAGAAGCATTTAAGACATTATGCAACCCCTCCAGCTCTTTCTTTGCTGTGCAATTCAAGATGGTCGTAGGTCATACGTAGTGAAGCTGGGGCTTCTGTCAGTTTAGGTTCTTGATCAACTGTATGGGATATAGCACCCATCAATCTGACAGACACAGAGCATTAGTAAGATTCCGTTGTGTTAAGCCACTGATTTTCATGGGTTACTTGTTATGCACTAAAATCTAGTTTTTCTGTGAAGGGCCAGATGGTTCATATTTTAGGATTTGTGAGCTATACAGTCTCTTTCTCAGCTACTCAACTCTGCCTTTGTAACACAAAAGCAACTATGCACAATAACTGAAAAAATTAATGGGGCTGTGTTTTAATAAAACTTTATTTATACAAACAGGCAGTGGGCCAGTTATGGACCTCAGACCATAGTTTGCTGACATCTGATGTAGACTATATAGATAACAAAATAACTAATGTCATCCTCATCATGAGATCTTACTTGCTGAGTAGCAGAAATATGAGTTTTTAGTTTTATATGGCTTAAAGTTAGAAAATACTCTATCTTGTTAGAAAACAACAACACTACTCTCTCTTATTACTTACCCCTACTCCCTCAGTTTTTCTCAAAGATACTCTCTGGTTATATGGGGGTGGGGAGGTAGGCTACATTATATTGTGCTGTCAGTTGATTTTGCTCTCTGGCACTTCTTATTGCTGGGCAGTATGCTGGCAGTTGATACCAAAGTTGGCAATTCCTAAGCTAATTTTTCCTGGATTGAACAGGACCTTGGCATACGTGTGTGTGTGTGTATAATTTCATATATATGTGACTTTAGTCTGTAAAAATAGGATGTGAAATATGATGTCATATACAGGGGAAGTTCCATAAAATAAGTAATTGTTTGGCCTAAAGTATCAGTAGTGTTTTTAATCAGAAATCTTCACCTAGGTGGATCACCTCCAGCCTCCACCCCTCATTAAGGGATCTTTGGGAAGTCACAGGGACTGCACATCACTAACAATATTGTTTGTTATGATTCTACCACAGGATGATCTGAGGATGATGGGAGCAAAGGATTATACTTATCTAGATTTGGTGCAGAAGTTCTTTCTACTCAAAGCTCCTGTGCTTAGGTAATACACATCTCTCTCTAGGCCAAAGCTAGAGGGGGAAATTTATGAAACATTCAGATGACTGTTGCTCTGTATTTTCTCCTTCTTCCTTCAAAATTTCCTCAGTTTAAGAATTAACAAGCCTTTCTTTTGCTTTCTTAAAGTCCTATTAACTCCTCTTATGGCCTCACCTTATGTCGAAGCCTTAACAATGGGCAGAACAACCTTCTGGATGCAATTTTGTCTTGTCTAATGTAGTGACCACTAGCAATGTGGGATTATTTAAATTAAAACAATTAAAATTAGTTCTTCAGGTGCACTAACAACATTTCAAGTCTTCGATAACTATATGTGACTACTGGCTACCATATTGGACAACACAGATATAGAATATTTCCATCATTGTAGAAAAATTCTACTATATAGCACTGCTACAGATAGAACTCAACAGAAATTGTCTACCACAGAATTTGCCTTGGTAAAGAGATTCTCTACTGCCTCTGACAATAAATCTCATGGCTTGATTTATGGGGTAAAATGTTATGAGAGGAAATTATTTCATCAAGAAAATAAATCATTTGAATATACGCCAAAAATGTTATCCCTAACATATAGCAGACATTCTAAATCCTAATAATCTTTATTCCTAATAATCCTTATAAATGCAATAAAAAGCTTTGTAATTGGAGAAAAATTGAATGGATAAAACATGTATTAAATATATCCTCTCCAATATGAAGAGAAGGGATGTATGGGATGCAGACAGGCAGCCTGGTAGATAGGGTTGCTGAACAAATAGAAAGTAGGGAGTCCCAGTGGAGAAAGGACCCTTCTAATTGAAAAAATGCAATCGATTGTCACTGAATGGTGATGACAACTTCCAATGTTCAAAATTTTTTTTCCCTCTTGATTTCCTAACAGAAGCACTGAAAATGAGAGAAGATGCTTACAATTATAGCACAGAGCTAATTTCCTACGACCACCACCAGGAAATAAAGGAAGATAAAAGAAATGTGAAATAAGGCAAGAATCGCTGAGGGAGAGTGGTTCTCAGGGAAAGACATTTGGAAAGTGCCAAGTCCTCCTAGACATCACGTGGATAGTGCCATGTCTGAAACTGATAAGTTTTATGCACGTTATTTATTTATTTATTTACAGGCCATGAGGACAATTGAAACAGTTGCTAGGTAGCCATATTTAAATCTGGAAATAAACGTCCACAAATGCTAATGAGCTTTTATCAAAGTGAGAGCTTGAAACTCAAAGACAGCTGCCATGTAAACAAGATATACACTTAATGTGTTAAGTAGTATGTGACATTAGCAAAATTAAACAAAAAATAAGCAGAAAATAAATTGTACTGAAATCAAGCTATCGCTCTCTGCCCCCTACTCATGCAGCAGAAAAGTGGCTGCAATTACCCACCTCTTAAATTACGTGTTAAAAGAAAGTCACTAGGTCATAAATGAGGCTGACAAGAAGTCAAGGAGAATTCACTCCCATCATGTATGGACGGATAAATGATAAATATAGAGCTACCTCTATCAAAGAAGCATATGCAGGCCACAATGAAAAAAAAAATGCTACAGTAAAAAGAAAAGAATAAAAACAAACAAACCTGTAGGACTAAGAAAAATTTTTAGAAAAATTATTTTGCAAGGAAATATCCCACCACGATGGAGACATTTTTCTGCAATAAATGTTTTGCGCCAATGTTGAAAATAAGAATAATATTATTGTTGGTGTCACCATCCAATGTGCATGTCAGGATAGATGCGGAGAGGGCTGATGGGCACTCTGAGTTTATTACAACCAGCGTTTCAATATATACATAGCTTACATCTGTTAAACATACACAGCTGTTCTGGATGAAGTAATTAGCAAATGCCAAGAATTCTTAGTGATTTCTCAAGGAGCCCTCTCTTGGCCTCTGTTTTGATATTATCATGTTATTGCTGTGCTCGTATATTTTCATCTTGGAGTAGGCAAGGTCTCCTAGGCAACAGCCCCTCCTGCTCCCGATATCGATATTGTGTCTCCATCTGTACCCCCAGGTGACCGTGCCTGTCTTAGGTTGCCTCTCCCTGGAGGTCTTACCCGTCATTGGCTGACTGGCCTTCTCACCTCTGGGTCACAGTTTGTTGGCAAGCCTTCTCCAGTGGTTGTTAACCCTTCCTGCCTCAGGGGCGGCTACAATTATATCCATGAGAAGCATCAAAATGATATCCTTATCCAACAGAAGGAAATAAATGGGACATTGTAGAGAAAAATAAAAGTAATAGAAAACAAAAGCAACATCCTCACAGAACCATTACTTAAATTAGAAATGAAACACACACACACACACACACACAACCGTGGCTGAAAATTTAATGTGACAAAAAAAGAAGACAAAAATTAAACTTGAGAATATTATAGAGGGAACAAAAGGTGAAATAATTTGAGAAAAGCTAATAGACATAGAGAACAGAAAGTATAACTTGAATATATAGAATGGAAATTTTTAAAAAATCAAATATATAAGTAATAAAAACACATATCCCTGAAATGGAATAAAAAATGAATTTGTGAATATAATAAGGATGCCATTTCAATGAAAACAATTAATTCCTATTAATCAACACTAGACATACTGCAGAAAAAATAGTAATAATGACAAATATTCTTAACAATATTTTGTTTAAAAAAATGAAATCATTCACAAGTGAAAAAACCTTCCTCAAACTTCTCCCAGCAAGGATTTTCTTCCCCAGAAATTAGTGGAGCAAGATCTACAATTTTTTCTTTTGACAAATAAACAAAGCATGACATAAATCAACAGAGTATAAATGCAAGAGAAAGACATTGTCAAATTTTAAGAGCTTTAGAAATACAACCAAACAAAGAAATTCTACTAACCAAAAGACAAATCAAAATAAATAAACAGTAATGGAGAAATACAGCATTTGGCATAAATGAGCTGGTACTGAGCATTTGTTAATTTCAAAGTTAGAAAATATTTGATATAAAAATGGGAATTATAGTTATAAAATGATGCAAATAAAAATTGTAAAAATAATAGGATTTCTAGAATGAGTTGGGGAAATTACAATACTTACTAGCAAAACTATCAGAAGTTGGATAGAAAGTATATCGGTTGGGAGGAAGTATAATTGAATAATTTTATGATGACTTTGAGTAGAGGAGTCACTGTAGAGAGTTTGTGTGTGTGTGTGTGTGTGTGTGTGTGTGTGTGTGAGGAAGATTGGCCCTGAGCTAACATCTGTTGCCAATCTTCCCCTTTTTTTCTTTCGTCTCCAAAGCCCCAGTACATAGTTGTATATCCTAGTTGTAAATACTTTTAGTTCTTCTATGTGGAATGTCACCACAGCATGGCTTGCCGAGCCATATGTAGATTGTCGTCCCGAATCTGAACTGGCAAACCCTGGGCTGGTGAAGTGGAGCACACAAACTTAACCACTCACTACGCCACCAGGCTGGCTCCCACTGGAGAGTTTTAAATACCATTGAGGTTGTAATAGTTACTACCATACAACTCTTAAGTTACTAGGGGTGAACTTAGAAAAGATCAACCAAGAATAAAATATCAGAAACAAAAACAGAAAATGCCGTAAACTCAGATGGCACAATTAGGGCTTAAGTTTACATTAATTAATATAAATTAGATACACCCATATTAAAGAAATATACTTCTTTTTGTGCTATATACAAATGAGATGTTTTAAAAATGTGACTCAGAAAACTGGAAAATAAAAGTAAAGCCAATCAACTTACCAAGAAAGAGCTGACAAAAGATTAGATAATGATATTAGTTTCAAACAAGTGGTTAGCCACTCCTGAATCTGAGACCAGTCAGTCTGGGGACACAGAATCTTAGCACATAACCTAATGGGTTAAGCAGCAATACAGCTTTATTGTTTATTCTCTTCCAAAGTTCTACTCATTGATGGTACACTTAACCACCATTGATAACCTTAGCTATGTCCATGACAAAACTCTGTCTTGTACCCTAATTGTCAAAATTATGGAGCCAATTCAGTAGATAAGAAAATGACCTGTGAAATTGAATAGTAATAAACTGAATATCCACAGTCTACCATTTATCTGTGTGAGCTTTTTAATATTTTAATAAAATATGACTAAATAAATCATTTCATTGTTGACTAACTAAAATAACTTTTGTAAAATACAGAGGCCAGTATTTAGCACACAGCAGGCAACAAATAAATATTAGTCCTCAGGCTTCATTCTAAATCCTTTCTTGCTACTGAGTTTCCTCCTCAGGACTTATTCATGCTCTTACTCTTACAGGAAAAACTGGTGCCTGGTTCTCTTTTGTCTTCCTAATGGCTTTCATTAGGGAGCATTGTCTTCCAACACACCCCCATCCCTTTGTTCTACCCACTTAAATAAAAGCTCTACCTGTTTGCTACCCTAGAGCTCTGTGATGCTGTCTGGCTTGCACTTCTCATTCCTCTCTAAAAGAATTGGTTTAGTTCCTGCTCTCCACTTCCTTTTCTTGTAGGTCATCACTGCTCTCTGACATCCCGAGACTCTGCCATCCCACTGAAAATTCAGCTGTTATTAGAACACAGATGAGAAGGATTAAGGGACATACTTTATTTAGATGATTTTGATCCCATGTAAAACAGTATTTAATGATAATAATCCATATGTTGCCCAGGTAATTGAAGATTTACAGAACTACTTCCCCATTTAAATACCATTAAGAAAAATGCATTTGTCCTTCCCTCATTTGGCACTACAAAAGTCTGAGGCTTAAAGAGATTTCACTGCTTGAAAGATATATTATTTCTCAAATATTTGCTAAGGTCAATTTTTTTTTCAGACATGACGTTTCTGGGCAGCTATGTTGTCTTATGAAGCACTGCCATTTATGGTAAGCTACAATACATGCTCCTTTAGCTAGAATCAAAAAACTCTTCAAACAGAATGCACATCAATTCCTTAAAGGTTAATTTCTAAAAGAAGTTTCTTATCATTTCAAAAAGAAACTGCTATACTGCATAAAAGTTCACAGCAATTTTTGTACGAGTCTGCAGAGTAAAACGCTCTTTACAATATAAGCCAGCCCTCTATTTTTTAAACAAGTAGTTTAGCTGTACAATTTTTGATTTCACTATCCACTTGATTGAAAATATAACTTTTTGATGTTTTAAAATTCTGTTACCTACATATTTTGAAAGTTTATTAACCTACTGATTTTCCCCAAAACCTACCTTCATTTATTTGACATGGAAAAGGCTGAAATCAACTGTCTAGATAGTAATTTTAGATGAACTGAAGTTTTGAAATCAGAATATAAAAGTATGTGTAGAGGAAGAATTCATCTTAAACTTATGTCAGATGCATTCGGGATGAAGACATGTTAATGAAAACATTTACAACCAAGCCTAAAAGGAATAAAAAAATCTAGTGAACTGAATTAAGGGAGGAAAATCTTATGTGCTGATTGAAAAAGGAAATCTAAGTATTAGCAATAAAATTAAATCATCTGAAGTTCAAATTTGACCAAATAGCACTATGTTTTTTTCTCATACTTGGAGATTGTCAAGAGTAAGGTGAGCATTTCAGAATAAAAATATCACAAATTGTGTATTAGTTTTAAGAATACACTTACATGTTTGGGGAAAATTTGATTCAGTTGAGGCCGTATTAGAGATGGGAGATTGATAAAATTTAAGAAGCATGTTAGACTGTTCTGTTGTTAAAGATTGGTCTAGGTGCTTTCTGAAATATAGATGGGAATGGAAAAGATTGAAAGTCAGAAGGCTAATCAGAGAACCATTTCAGCAATCCAGGCAGGGAGTAATGAGCTAATAGGCAAGACAGTGACAATGAGAATTGGGAAAAATTGATTGACAGACATTTTGAAAAACAGTCCTGATTGGCTATTTGGAGAAAGGACAAGGGAAAATTAAAATTTATTTGGCAATGTCTGACTTTAGGATATTTAATAGTGGATAAATAAGGAAATGAGATGGAGCTATTTCTTTTGAAGGAAAGGTATTTATCTTATTTAATCCATGATCAATTTGAAATGACATGTGACTCTTTTCAAGAAAGTGTTCAATAAGTAGAATGTGAAGATAAAACTCCAGGAACATATCTGCTTATGTCCACGGATACTAAGGATGGAAATGGTGGCTGAAAAGAAAATGAAAATTTAATAGAGAAGATAAAGTTAGTGACTAGGCAATGTCCCAAAGGAGGCAGGGAGGACTTATTCACAAACATCGGCAATGACTCCTGGAAAACCAAAGAAACACTGCTCTTCATAGGCATCAAAAGAAGAAAAAAAAGGAAAATTGGGAATTTGTAATTTTTTTTAAATAAATTTAAGGTTAACTCTACGTGTTCCGCATTTCGTTTTGTTTTGTGTTAGAATTTATTCTTTAGAGCAGTTTTAGGTTCACAGAGAACTTCAGCAGAATGTACAGTTCTCATTTACGTCGTTACCCCCTCAGACACAGTTTCCCCTGCTATTAACATCTCGTATTAGTATAGTACAAGTGTTAAAGTTAGTGACACAGGGGGCTGGCCAGACCCGGTGGTGCAGCAGTTAAGTGTGCATGTTCTGCTTCAGATGCCTGGGGTTCACTGGTTCAGATCCCGGGTGCGGACATGGCACCATGTGGCAAGCCATGCTGTGGTAGGCATCCCACACACAAAGTAGAGGAAGATAGAGGAAGATGGGCACGAATGTTAGCTCAGGGCCAGCCTTCCTCAGAAAAAAGAGGAGGATTGGTAGATGTTAGCTTAGGGCTAATCTTCCTTGGGAAAAAAAAAATTAGTGAGACAATATTGATATATTGTAATTTAAAAAGGCTATAGTTTACATTAGGATTCGTTCCCTGTGTTGTGTATTCTATGGGTTTTGATAAATGTGTAATGACAACTATCCACCATTACAGCATCATAGACAATAGTTTCAGTGCCTCAAACTTTCCCTGAGCCCCACTTATTCATCCCTCTCTACCTCTCCCGAAACTCTGGTAATCACTGGTCTTTTTACTCTCTCTGTAATTTTGCATTTACCAGAATATCATAGAGTTGAAATCATACAGTATGTAGCCTTTCCAGAGTTACTTCTTTCTCTTAGCAGTAGAATTTAAGATTTCTTGACTTCTTTTTCACATCTTGGTAGCTCATTTCTTTTTATCCCTGGATAATACTTTTTGAATAATATTTTATTGTCTGGATGTACCACAATTTGTTCATCCATTCATTTATTGAATGATATCTTAGTTGCTTCCAAGTATTGGCAATTATGAGTAAAGCTGCTATAAACATTCATGTGCCAGTTTTAGTGTGTACGTACAATTTCAGCTCATTAGAGTAAATACCAAGGAATGCAATTGCTGGATCATACGGCAAGAATATCTTTAGATTTGTATGAAACTGCCAAACTGTCTTCCAAATTGCTGTATCCTATTGCATTTCCACCAACAATGAATGAGTGTTCCTGTTGCTCCACATCCTCATCTGCATTTGGTGTTGTCAGTGTTTTGGATTTTGGCCCTTCTAATAGGTGTGTAGCGGTATCTTATGGTTATTCTAATTTTCATTTCCTTGATGACATCATGTGGAACATCTTTTCAAATGTTTATTTGTCATCTGTATATCTTTTTTGATGAGAAGATGTCTGTTAGGGTCTTATGCCCATTTTTTAACTGAGTTGTTTGTTTTCTTACTCTTGAGTTGTTTTGTTTTTTTTTTTAAAGATTTTATTTTTTCCTTTTTCTCCCCAAAGCCCCCCGGTACATAGTTGTATATTCTTCCTTGTGGGGCCTTCTAGTTGTGGCATGTGGGACGCTGCCTCAGCGTGGTTTGATGAGCAGTGCCATGTCCGCACCCAGGATTCAAACCAATGAAACACTGGGCCACCTGCAGCAGAGCGTGCGAACTTAACCACTCGGCCACGGGGCCAGCCCCTCTTACTCTTGAGTTTTAAGAGTTCTTTGCACATTTTGGATAACAGTCCTCTATCATATATGTCTGTTGTAAATATTTTGTTTTGTTCTCTTAACAGCATCTTTTGCAGAGCAGAAGTTAACTTTAATGAAATCCAGCTTATCAATTTTTTCTTTTATGAATCATGATTTTGGTGTTGTATCTAAAAAGTCATTGCCAAATTCAATGTCACCTTCTCCTACGTCAATTTCTCCTATGTTGTCTGCTAGGAATTCGACAATTTTAAATTTTACATTTAGGTCTATGATTCACTTTAATTTAATTTTTGTGAAAAGTTTGAAGTCTATGTTTAGATTCATTTTTTTTGCATGTGGACATCCAGTTGTTCAGCACTATTTGTTGAAGACTATCCTTTCTCCATCATGCTATCTTTGCTCCTTTGCCAAAGATCAGTTGGCTCTATTTGTGTGGCTCTGTTTCTGGGCTGTCTATTTTCCATTGATCTAGTTGTCTGTTCTTTTGCCAATACCACACTGTCTTGATTACTGTCGCTTTATAGCAAGGCTTAATGTCAGGCACTGTCAGTGCTCAGACTTTATTCTCCTTCAATATTGTGTTGGAAATTTTGGGACTTTTGTATTTCCATATAAATTTCACATCAGTTTGTTGATATCTGTAAAATTATTTGCTGAGATTTTGATTGGGCTTGTATTGAATCTATAGATGTTTCACATTTTTAATTCCTCTGCCTAGTTTAATTAATTTCATCTCTAAATTTTTGGATTTATTTATTTGGATTTATTCATCCTAAGTGTAAAAATACCACTATAAAGATTTCCATCATTCTAAGTAAATTGACATTAAGCTAACATTAAAAGTTTACACAGGAAATACATTTGTCAGGGACTTCATTTATTTCTTGCATCATTTGAAAGTTACTTTTTCTCAAGGACTGATGTTTAATTTTATAGTTCTCAGATTTGACATTACTTTTTTCCTTTGGTATATTTATAGTATAGCTGTGGTAGGCTGAGTAAACAGTCCCTCAAAGATATATATGTCCTAATCCCGACCCTGTGAATACATTACCATACATTGCCAAAAGATTTTGCAAATGTGATTAAGTTAAAGATTTTGAGATAGGGAGATTATTCTAGGTTATCTAGGTGGAACCAATTAATCACAAGGCTCCTCATAAGAGGGAGGCAGGATGATCATAGACATGGAAGGTGCTATGATGATGGAAGCAGAGAGCAGAGGGACAAAGGGAGATGTATAAGGCTGGAAGCAAAGGTCCAAGAGAAGAGAAGATGCTGTGCTGCTGCATTGGAAGATGGAGACAGGGGAAGCAAGCCAGGGAATGCAGGCAGCCTCTAGACGCTAGAAAAGGTAAGCAAATAAACTAGACCCTAAAAGCCTCCAAAAGAAATGGGCCTGGGGCCGGGCCTGGTGGCACAGCACTTAAGTTCACATGTTCCGCTTCCTGGCGGTTCGCCGGTTCGAATCCTGTGTGCAGACATGGCACCGCTTGGCACGCCATGCTGTGGTAGGCGTCCCACATATAAAGTAGAGGAAGATGGGCATGGATGTTAGCTCAGGGCCAGGCTTCCTCAGCAAAAAGAGGAGGACTGGCAGTAGTTAGCTAAGGACTAATCTTCCTCAAAAAAAAAGAAATGGGCCCACATTGGACTTAATTTCAGCCATTTGAAACAGATTTCTGACTTCTGATCTGCAGAAATGCAAGATAATTAATATGTGTTGTTTTAAGCCACTAAGTTTGTAGTAGTTTCTTACAGTAGCAATAGGAAACTGCTATTGTAGTTAATTATATCTTCTTCAGTTTTCTTCTGCTTAAACTGTCTCCACTCGATTATTCGTATTATGTGTTGTTAAAAAATTTTGAGATAAATAATTGGAAGTGAAATCCAGCCATTTCTCTTCATGTGTGTGTATGTGTGTTATATACATCTATGTTTTGATATGCAGTTATGTACATGTGTATATATACACATATGCATAAATACATATTTATGGATACACATATAACATATAACTAGAAAAAGAAATGTGAAATTTCATTTAATCAACTATTCTGACTTCGAATATATTCTGTAACTCAGCCTTCCAGTATATCATTTTTTCAGTGATCCAAGAAATTTCAGATATTACTTGAAATTTAATCCTATATATTTTCAGAATTCCCTTCAGCTTAGTGAAAAGTTTTGAACATGAGTCTGTGCTTAATCCAATATTCATCTCAATCTGCTAGTTCAGTTGAGTATTACATGTGCAAAGCATGTTTTAACAAGGAAGCTAAAAATGTAAAGATAGGTTGATATATTTCAGTACGAATTTGAATGGGAAGTGCTTCTTTCTCTAATGTCCCTAGATTTTTTAAATTACCGTAAAATCATTTTGTTGTAGCTTATAAGATCTAATAAAACTGCATTTAAAATAAAATTATTGAAAAATTACTTTATGTGTTTGAATTAGTCCATAGTAAATAGTAGATGTAATAGATTTCAATTCATATTTTTTCTTTCTCATCAGCATTTACAACTTTTGGAGAAACATATACA
The DNA here is from genome assembly GCF_041296265.1 of Equus caballus. NCBI lineage: Eukaryota > Metazoa > Chordata > Mammalia > Perissodactyla > Equidae > Equus > Equus caballus. The sequence goes on from NC_091685.1 coordinate 104,868,815, forward strand.
TAAATATTCAATTACTGAGGCATTTTTTATCTACTTATTATAAATTTTTAAAAATCATATTAAATCTTTTTATTTTAAATTATTAGAAAGTTTGATAGTAATTTTTCCAATAAATTTTCTGATTGTGTATTACTTTAGTATATAATTCTTCTGAAGTGTACTTTAGAAAAAGAATATTAGATTTTGGCACCTGTAACAAACTTACACCCAACTTGATACAATCTAAAACAAAAAGAAAAATTAAAATTAATCTTTTATCTTGTTTACCTAAGAATTCTTGTACAATATAGAAGATATGGTGATAGGTGCATTATTGACCCATTTCTGATCCCAAAGTGAAAACTTACAATATCTGCTCATTAATTATGCTGTTTCCTGAAATATTTTTTAGATACATTCTTTGTCACATTAAAGATGTTCCTTTGCTAGAATAAATGGTTAGTGAATGGTCCAAATATTCTTTTTGCTGCTATGGGAATTGGGGCAAATGACTAAATCCTGTAATCTTCTCCAGGACATTGCATTTGGCTAAAGGAGCTCCCTGGCCTCGACAAACGTGGGAGGTTGCACTCCCTTTGGTGCAGACAACTGAATGATGTGAAGATTAAAGCCCAGCTATCTTGTTTCCAGGGACGAAAGTTGGTTTTGCTATTTGTATTCCAGAAGCTACCTGTGAATGACACTAAAGCTAAGCTTTGTCAGAGATCTCAGTTTCACTCTGCCCTTTCCTAAACCTGTCTCTTTCTCCTTTAGAGGATTTTCTATAAAGCATATACATATGAATCCCTGTCTCAGGTATTCTAGGTCCTTCTAGCGAACCCGACCTAAGACAATTTCTCTTTCTTGTTCATTATGATTTCGCATTGTGAATGGATGGTGGGTATATGTATTTCTTGTTCTGATGCATGGTGATAATTATATTATTTTACTCCCTTTGAATAAATAAAACAACATGGGATTGTGCTTATTGATTTTCAGATGATAAAGAACATTTCATTGCAGGAATTAGCCCAACTTGGTCATTGTCTTAGTCCATTTGGGATGCTATAACAAAATACCATAGATTGAGTGGTTTACAAGGAACAGAAATTTATTCGGCACAGATGTGGAGGCTACGAAGCCCAAGAATAGAGTGCTGGCAGATTGGTGTCTGGGGAGGGCCGCTTCCAGGTTCGCAGATTGCTATCTTCTCGCTGTCTCCTCACATGGCAGAAAAGGGCAAGGGAGCTCTCTTGGCCTCTTTTATGAATATTAATCCCATTCCTGAGGGCTCTGACCTCATAACCTCATCACCTCCTAAAGTTTCCACCTCCAAATACCACCACATTGGGGTTAGGTTTCCACATGAACTTGGGGGACACGTTCAGTCTGTAGTAATCATGGTGGATCATCTACCTTATGTACAGCTGAATTTGCTTTGCTCATATTTGAAGGTTTTTTTGTATCTATACTCATGAATAAGATTGTCATGCAATTGTCTTTTATTTTGATAATCTTGTCTGTATTTTACTTCAAGTTTACATTGGCATGGAAAATATCATTGGGAACTTATTTTCTATTTCTTGAAAGAGTCTCTGTGAGAATGTTATTTCTTCCTAAATATTTGAAAGACTTAATAGTACTGTTATCTGGACTGTGACTTTTTTATTGTAGGAATTAAACAAAATATTACTAGATGTGTTACTTTAAGTTATAGGAATGTTTCCGTTTTTAATTTTCTTCTATTATTTTTGGCAAATCCTGTTTTGTAAACATTATATTTCTTTATATCTCATCTAAATACTTGAATATATTAGAATAAATATGTTGATAATATTTATCCTCTTATTATCTGAAGTAGACAGAATTTTGGGTCCAGCCCAGTGGCATACAGTTAAGTTCACGTGCTCCACTTCAGCAACCCGGGCTTTGCTCATTCAGATCCTAGGCACAGAGCTACGCACCACTTATCAGGCCATGTTGTAGTAGGCATCCCACATATAAAGTAGAGGAGGATGCCACAGATGCTAGCTCAGGGCCAGTCTTTCTCAGCAAAAAAGAGAAGAACTGATGGTGGATGTTATCTCAGGGCTAATTTTCCTTAAAAAAAATTGAAAATAATTAGGCCCAATTTTAAGATGGTTGTCTCAGATGTATAAGCCATGTGTAACCCATGTATAATACTTGTTGCTTGAATGTAGGTGGGAGAAGTGATGTGGCAAGACAAGAGCGTTATAAGGGTATATTATTCCTATGATTAGGTTACTAATCAGTTGACTCTGAGTTACTTAAAAGGGAGATTATTCTAGAAAGACCTGACCTATTAGACAAGCCATTTTAAGAAAGATGAAGCGACAGAGAGGCTTTCTCCTGAAGGCATGAAGAAGGCAAACTATCATGTTGTAGAGAGGGCCACTTTGCAGGAAACGGTAGTTGCCTCTGGAAACTAAGGACATCAGACCTTTCAGAAGGAATTGAATTCTTCCAACAACCAATAAGCTTGGAAGAACACCTCAATACTCAGATGAGACCAAGGTTAATTTTCAGCCTGGTGAGACACCAAGCAGAGAATCTAGTTAATGCCTGCCCAGATTTCCTACTTACAGGACTAGGAGATAAAAGATTTGTGCTGTTTAAATTGCTTAGTGTTTAGCATTTCTTAGCAGCAACAGAAAACTAAAACATTTGTCCAGTTTTTCTACAATTTTTAAATTCTTAGTATAAACCTGGCTTTAGCTACAAATTATAAGTTTTGATAGGCCATATTTTATCACTTATATATAGTTCAAAATATGTTTAATCCTGATAAGATTTCTTCTTTTACTCATAATTGCTTAAAAATGTACAAGGATTTTTTTAAAGTGTATTCTTCTGTTACTGATTTCCAGTTTATGTCCATTTTATTCTGAACTTCTTCTCTGTTTGGCTTCAATTCCTCAAAAATTCACTGAGACTCAATATGTGGTCCATCATACACTTTATACCTCCTTGATAAAAATCTATATTCCATAATTCTTGGAGATATTCCATGCTATTTAAGTCAAATTTGTTAACTTTATTACATAACCTTTTTTAACCTTTACTGATAATTTTTTCTATTCTATCAGTTATGCAAGGATATATGATAAAATCTTCTACCATGATTTTGAAATTCTATTCCTTTTTTTAATTCTGCCAATTTTTTATATCCACATAAGTGTAAACTAATTTATCATTTGTATTATGTATATTCCTAATTTTACTTTCAACCTTTCCTTATCCTTATGTTTAAGGCAGATTTTGGGTAAGGTACACATAGCTTGTATATTTTATAAATAAGTATGATGATCTGAGTCATTTAATGATATATTTAATGTTTGTATTTAACATAATTTCTGTATTTTCTAATTTAAATCTATTATTTTTCCTGTTTTTCTATTTTCCCCACTGTTTTATAGTGATCTCTCGTTTCTTGCCTTCTTTTGGATAAATTATTTTTTATCATTCTTTTTTAATCCTCATTACCTTGTTAATGACACATTTTCTTAGTCTTCCTCCCTTAAAATATTACCCTGGAGATGAAAAAATTTGCCCCACTTATTAAAATCTATATAAATTAGTACTCTTTAATCACATTTGGTGTATGCAAGAATCTTAAAGCAATTTGAACAGATTTTTCTTTCTCTTCTGTTTGTTCTGCTGTCATATTATATTTTAATTCTTTATATATATTTTAAACTCTATGAGTCATTATTTTTATGATTTTGTGTACTTGCAATTTGTTTAGCTCTATCCACAAATTTACTCTCTCTTGCTTTTCATTCCTTCCTTTATCTCTTATCTACCACAGGGATAATTTTGTTTTCCCTGAACTCCTTTAATCCTGTTTTGATCATAGTAAATTCTGTTTTTAAAATATCTTAATACATTTTACTTATTGTTAAAGTATATTGTTGCATATTGAATTCAATTGCACTTTTTTTTTTGAGGAATATTAACCTTGAGCTAACATCTGCTGTCAAACCTCCTCTTTTTGCTGAGGAAGATTGGCCCTGAGCTAACATCCTTGCCCATCTTCCTCTACTTTGTATGTATGATGTCGCCACAGCATGGCTTGACAAGCAGTGCAAAGGTCTGCACCCAGGATCTGAACTGGCCAACCCTGGGCCACTGATGTGAAATGTGCAAACTTAAGCACTGTGCCACCAGGCTGGCCCCTCAGTTTCACTTTTATGTCGCTGTGCTACATTTTATCTTAGGGTATTCCTTTTTATTATTTTTGGTTTTGTCTAGAAATCACATCTGTTTCCCAGTTGATCCTTAGAGCCAGGATGTATTTTTCTCAGTCTACATCTAAGACTTTATCTTCACTTTTCAGAAGTTTCACTGACATACTCAGGTGTGTTTTTCTTTAAATGTATGCTGCTTGGAATACATATAAGCCTCTTAAAATTGTGTTTTAATTCTTTCAGCAACATTGAAGACTTCTCCACTATTATCTTTGTAGATGTTGCTTTGGCCCAACCATTCTCTCTTTACTTTATAGGACTCCAATTACATGTATCGTAAACATTGTGATCATGTCTAATTAACTCATACTACTTTTTATGCTTTGCAATATCTTTTTCTCTGTGCTTCAGGTTAGATATTTTCTTTTGACCTATTTTCCAAGTCAGATTTCTCTCTTCAGTAGTGTCTAAGGTGTGATTAAATCCGTGTTGAGTACAAGCTTTCATATAGTGTACTGTTTATTTCTAGGTTTCTCCTTTGGTTATTTTTGTGGATTTAAGCATTCTGCTGAAATTAGTAATCTTGTCATTTAATTTTTGAAGATGTTAATCAGTATATTTAAATTCCAAATTTTGTAGCTCCTGTTTTTCTATTTTATATAAGTTGGCCTATTGTTTCTTTGTATGCTATGAGTATTAGTTCACACTTATCTTTTTGAAAGCCTAATTATCATTATTTTTTTGGTGAGTAAGATTGACCTTGAGCTAACATCTATTGCCAATCTTCCTCTTTTTGCCTGATGAAGATTGTCGCTTAGCTGACATCTGTGACAATCTTCCTCTATTTTGTGGGATGCTGCCACAGCATGGTTTGATGAGTGGTGTGTATGTCTGTGCCTGGGATTCAAACCCACAAACCCCAGGCTGCCAAAGTAGAGCACATGAACTTAACTACTACACCACTGAGCCAGCCCAAAAGCCTAATTAGTTTTGCTTGAATGCAAGAAATTTTGTATAAAAATTTTTAGAAATGAAATTGAGCCTCTGTTTCATGTAACCTGCTATTTGAAAAGTTTTACTTTGTTTTTAGCATGCATTTAGGATAGTGATAATTATCTTACTCCAATCAAAGATTGATCTGATTTGGAGATGGGCTTTTAGAGAGTTTGACTATTATGATTCACTCTTACACCTCAATATAACCTTTCGGGGGTTCCAAGTGAAACTCCCAGGTGTTTATTAGGCCTTTCATCTAGACCAGCCTGAACTGCATTTCCTCCTTTATTCCCATGAGATTTCTACATGAAGGCTTTCTGAAAGACAAACCTCTGGAAGCTCAATTCTCAGCCTCTCAGCAGCCACTTCCTGCTCAAGATCTCAGACTTTTCTGCAGAAACTTTAGAATTGACAATGCCTTAAATGTTGTGCTGTCTCATAGAGTAGCCACATATGGCCCAGTATTCACATACTGCTGCTAAGCACTTGAAAGTGCTGAAGTGACATGTGCTCTAATACATCAATTTTTGAAGACTTAGCACACGCAAATACTTTTTCCATCTTTTCCTGGTTGTCCTGTCAGGAATGTTGATCAGAAACATGGAAGCTTATCAATGTCTGAAGCAGAAGTTTCTAGACTGGAAATGTATGAAATATGTAAATATTCTGTAATGATGCTAATTAGGAATAAGCCACAAAATTTTAGATGCTGATAAAAACTATTTTTTTAAAGAAACTGAATCTGCATGTGCAAATGGTTTTAATAAGACGTTCTTAAATGATGAAAACATTTGTCTAAGGAGGATTCCAATATGCTTTAGGCTCAATACAGCCCCTAAATTCATCCTATCCCAAATTACAAGGATCAGTATCCTAAAAGAAAGCTTCTCTGGTAAAGAATTTACACAGTTGATAAAGTTAAGAGAAGCAGGTTAGAGGCACGTGATATTTAAGTTTGGTTTTATGTTCCATAAAGATAAATATTAAAAAACTATGCCCACATTTAGGGAATATAAAGCAATATAAATGGTATTTTACACATATACCCTAATAATAAAGGGTCCTTGTTAATTAATTTTCCCTTATTAGAAAATTTAACATTTGTCCCACCTTTAAATGAGATATTTTTGCAGATACTATGTATTTTAATAGCCTTTTCCTTCACAATATTGTCCTTACCTTCCAAAGTATTGAAACATTTTTATTATTTCCATCAGATCCAAAAAGTAAGATTAACGTTGATGCTTGAAATGGAAGAAATACATTTAATCTTTATTTAACATATTCAGCTTAATATAGCAGAATTGAAAATGACAACTGGTAAATAGTTGTTTATCATAAACCCCTTGACAATCTCAACTTCATCTATTAGAAGTTGTATAATAACATTCTGATGTGGCCCTCTCAGACATTACTTCCACAATCACACACATTCACACACACTCACACAGAGAGGGATCTTCAGATGTGGAAGGACAAGTCGTGTTTTTAGTTGACTTCAGCTACTTTATGGCTTATTTCTCTGATGTGAAAAATCATTCACCTTTTCCTCTACAAAATTTTAGTTCCATTGTTTTTCTGATTTACTATTAAAAGTGACTCAGAAAGTGCATGTAAAAATAATTTCACTTGCATTTTATTTTCATTTAATATAGTAAGAAATAAGGGAATATTAGCGTTATTGTTGCTTTTATCAAAATAAGACGGTTCCCTTGGTCCTCCAATGACTCCATTGAGAGGTCTTTTTGGTTATACCAATGTATGAAAAAGGACATCCATTGCCCTGGGTGAAGAATGTAATAAGAACTTGCGTTTTTACCTTCTTAACAAAGGTTGCTTGGCCCCTGTTTTACCAAGGTAGTCCTCAGAGAAGAGATTGATCATTCCTGGGCAAATGTAGGTTCCAACATGGGAAGATACTGTGGCAGTAGGGGGCAAAAGAACTTGAGATGCCAACCTGAACTGAGAAAATGGACTCCTTTATGGGCTGGAGTTAAAAGTTTTCTTCCAGAATCATCCACTGTGGTGCATAGTTCTGCCTAGGAAAAATGACTAGACAGGAGAATATGAAATAAAACAAAGTATGTCTCCAATAGCAATATGTGAGGAACAGTGACTATGTGACAGGACACACTGTTTTTTATCCTTCACTCTATGTCCTCCCAAGACCACCTCTTGCTCCTATGGTTAACTAGGGGGACTTACAACATTGAAAAGAAGAACTCTTGAAATGGCTCATTTCTTACAACTGTTCTTATAAAGCAATGAAAAGAACATCAAACAACTAGTCCTCTCACAGGATTCCCTTACCGAGCTTCTCTGAGGATCCCGAGGCTAACAGCGGAGCAAAGCCACACATACAGACACTGAAGAAAACCACACTCATGCACCGAGACCAACTTTCAGAAGCAGCACAGTCCAACTTCTTAATGAGGATGAAAAGTTCTCTTCTATTTACAACATAAAGTACAGAAGTTACCTGACTCACGACAGAGATAACATCCTTGGTAAAGATACTTTTTGAGTTCTTTTCTCACTTTCAGGTTGTGCCTCAGAGAGTAAACAGTACTTAAGAAGCAGAACACAAGAAATACTATAGACGGATCGTCTCTCTATGGATGATCAGCCTCATCTAAACTAAGATTCATCAGAAGCTTTATAATAATATTTTTGTTTTTAAGTTAACTTGGAGGTGTGCTGAAGCTCTTGCATAAGATTTTGTCCTATAAGCACTGTGAAAATAGGATAGAGGGCGTTCAGCTACTCCTGTCTAAGCAAAGTCCCTAGAGTTGGAAAGGAGAAATGATTTGCTCTTGCATTTATTCAGTAGTAGGAAGAGAACCTATATATTTTTCAAAATAGCCAATAGGTCCAAGCACAAATCTGGACCATAGTAGGTGCACATAAAAACAGCAATTTTGATTTTCACTTAAAATAAAAATCAAATTGGAATGACTTGGAATACACAGTGAGTTGAATACAGTGGAATAGCAAGCAAATCACACAGAGAGAGTGGAAATAACAGACACCATCAAGAAGGTTGAAGAGGGCAGGGAGAAGAGCAAATCAGAAAGGAAGAAACTGATGAAGACTCGAAAGATTAAAGTCCCTGTGAGCACAGTGCACGACTGATAACACAGCTCTGATGTGAGGGCTGAAGGGGGAGTGAGCGCTGCCCTCGTCTCCTCCTCCCACGCACTCAGATCTCTGGAGGTGAAAGACCAACAGAGGCTCCAACTTATCTTTCCTGGAGATTTCACTTATCATTTAGCAAAAAGACAGGCCTGATTTTTTTTTCAAAGATTAGGATTCTTTGTATTATGTTAACTACTGATTGCGAAATAAAACTGCATGCTTTGTGGCGCATATAAAACATAGTCCTTACCACCATTTCCACTTCATGCAATGGTGGTCAGTCCGACAGGAGGAACCAGAAACAGCGACAAAAACTAACGTGGCCATACTTTCAAAATATAAGAGTATTTACTTAAAATATACAAATTAACACTGAGGCAGTTTATGTCTCTACTATATAAACTTCTCCATTATTTTTTATTTCTCAAATTCCGTGGCAATCTATAATTTTATTACGTATACATTACTATCCATATACGTATTGATTTAATTAAGATGAAATTTTCAGGTAGTAAATGGAAGGGAGGAACGTCAAAGATTTAAACTCCTGTAGTCCAGGACGACCACCAGGAACTGGAAAATGAAGTGGGTACTAAATTTTACCAGTCAAGACCAATATATTGGTGAAAGTTATCCACAGAAACAGAACCAATATACATATGTGTATATACAGAGAGAAAAAATCTTATTTAATCTATAAAACTACTCTGTATGTTAAGAATTATTAGCATCTCTATTATACAATTAATAACAAAATAGCAAAACGTACATAGCACTTACTGTTTGCCAGAAACTGTCTTAGAGGCTATAAATAATTTTATTTCTTAGTTCTTACCCTAGAGTTATAATATATGTTCAGAACTAATCTAAGTCTGCTTTTAAGTATCACAGTACTGATTCACGTAGTGCTGGCATCCTATAACAGAGTATTGACAATTCCTTACCCCCATCCCTCATAACGTTCTTGGATATCACCTATTTTTGGCTTTGGAGCCCTTAATATATTAATCATAACTATTTTATTTTATTTTTATTTAATTTTATTTTTTTAAGAAACAGGGCCCTGATGTCAGGACCTCTGTATAGAATTTCTTCTGAATTCTTTAATATCACTTAACAATATTTATAACATTTGGCTGTTTTCAGAGCACCACCCCCCCTTTTTTTTTAAAGGTACACTTTTTGGTGAGGAAGATTGGCCCTAAGCTAACATCTGTTGCCAATCTTCCTCTTTTTTTTTTTTCCTCCCCAAAGCCCCAGTACGTAGTTGTATATCCTAGATGTAGGTCATTCTAGTTCTTCTATGTGGGATGCCGCCACAGCAGGGCCTGATGAGTGGTGTGTAGATCCGTGCCCAGGATCCGAATCAGTGAACCCCGGGCCACCCAAAGAATGCTTGAATTTAACCACTTGGCCGTGGGGCCAGCCCCCTAATCATAGCTATTTAAAATTCCTTGTCTGGTAATTCCAAAATCTATGTCATATCTGAATCTGGGTCTGATGCTTGCTTGTGTCTTCAGGCTATATTTTCTCTTTCCTCTTAGCATGCCTTGTCATTTTTAATTGAAAGCTGACGTTATGTATTAAGTAATAGTAACTGAGGAAAAAGGCCTTAATGTGAGATTTGAAGCAAATATGGCTAGAAGTTTAGCTAGTTTACTGTTTCTTCCAGTTGTAGATGCAGGAGGTTTTGATTCCTCCAGTGTTCTTGTTTCCTTGGGGTTTCCCTAAGACCTTCTCCTTAGGAGAGTTTTGTAGCTCTCTCCGCTGTAATCCTGTATTACCTGGAGTCTTGTTGATCTGGTGGTAGGGTGTAGGGCCAGTGCTGCATTCTATAATCTTATGATTAATTCTCAGCCTCTCAATGGGACCATGTCCCTGAGCTGTGACCTTCACAAGTGTTTCTACAGCCCACTACCACTTCTGGTGAGATTGGAAGGATAGAAGGAGCTGGAGGTGGGGAAATGCCCTTCCCCGAGATGAGATCAGCCTCTGGGGTAGTCGTTTCCCCTTGACATAGAAAACACTCTGGGTCTATTCCACATGGCAACTTTTCCCTTCCCCTGCCACAAATAAGAGGTTTCCTTTATCGGCTATTTACCTCCTTGTTCTCAGAAGTAAAACTCATGAGAGTGGGGGCCCCAATTAAGAGTGTGATAGCCCAGAAGTTTCCCACTCTCATGCTAGTCCACATGCAGCCTCCAACTATTTGTCAAAATCACTGTTTAAGCATTTCTACCAGTTCATGGTACCAGTGGCTTCTGCTCCAGGTAAGGAGATCTCGGCTATGACTTTGGATTCACCTGTTTCTCCAGATTTGGGGGCAGTAGTTTATCCCACAACCTCAGTTCTCTGATGAGAAAAGTCACTAATTTTCAGTTGGTTCAGCTTTTTTCTTGTTGTAAGGATGGGAGTGACTACTTCAAATTCTTTACCTATGGGAGCTGAAAATGGTAGTCCAGCTTTAAATATTTTAAATTATTTAAATCATATAACGACCTTATGATATACATAATGTTATTACCCTCTCTTTAATGACAGGAGGAGTGAAACGCAGAGAGTTGGAGTGCCTTGCCCTGGTCTCAAAGCTAGGAAGAGGTAGAATCAGTATTTGAACCAGGTTCGTATGGCTCCAGAAACTACTTCTTTCAACACTATGCCATCCTGCCTTTTGGAGAAGGCCCTGATTGAGCAACTTGTCCAGGTCACCTCAGCAGTAGAGGTGGAGCCAGACAGCCTGGGTCTCTAACCACTGTACTGCTCCGCATGGGTTCAGGTCAGGTCTATCAGTCCACATGTGTAGCGTGCTCTAGAATGTCTGGATGTCCATCATTACGTGAACTTCAACTTTTACAAAATTTCTCCGTTCACAAATCCTGTATAGACACCCAAATTACTTCCTATCTCAATTTCCCAACACGTAATGATGATGTCTTTCTCTGCCACAGACTAATAATATCTAGCCTGCATTGAGCGCTTACTACATGCTAAGTGATGTTTAAGGGACTTTTATACATTAACTCTTCTAACTCTGACAACCCTGTGAGATCAGTAATACTATTATCTTATTTTAAGACACGAGGAAACTAGGTTATAGAGATTTTAAATAAATTTCCTAAGGTTTTGTATAACAGTTGTTATAGTTTATTTGAAATCAGATCTTTAATACTGAATTGCAGTGATTAACACCCGAAACTGTGAAGTCAGTGAGACCTGAGTGTTAATTACAGCTCTGCCATTTATTAGTGTGACCTCATTAAATTAAGTAACTGATGGACAAAAAAAAAAATCCATGAGAAAAAAACTAGGGAGCTCACATGCTTATTTGAAATATTTCAAGAAAAGTAAGTTATTTTTAATATTTCCCCCAAATAAATATCAATATTTCCCATATTAAGTGAGCAAAGAGAAATTATGATGGCTTAAGCACAGTAAAATGAACCAAGTTTTAGTGTTTCAAAAATATGTAAATTATAGTATGGTGGAAGTTAAGTAAAATATGCACTTCGGTTTATGAAGTTTCTATTGGCATATTTTAAGCTCACTGATTGCTTCCCTAGTAACATCCAGTCTACTTATGAGTCCATCAGAGGCATTTTTCCCTTCTCTTACACTGTTTTGGATTTCTACAATTTCCCATTGATTCTCTCAGAATTTCCATCTCTTTGCTTACATCACCCATCTGTTCTTGAATGTAGTTCACTTTTTCCATTAAAGCTCTTAACCTATTAATCATAGTTATTTCAAATTCACATATATTGTCAGTGCACACCCATAAATAACAGTTGTATGCAGAAAAAAATACGCAGTATAACATGCATGATAAAACACAGTGAGCTTTTGTGGTAATAATTATATCTCTCAACATGTTAAGTATAAATTATTTTAAAAAATAACAAGGTCAGTTCAGACACATATTTTTGAAATAAATATCCAATATCAGAAAGGTTTACTAGATTATAGAATCACTTCAACAGTTATCTTTCTGAAGATCTGTAATATTCCACACATTGTGTGGTGTTAGGTCCTTTACAACTTTAATGTTCTATTATTCTATATCTCTAATATATTCATAGTTTTTGGAAAAAAATTTATGCAACCTGAAACTCTTTTTTTCTCCTTTTTATTAATGTCTTAAATTGCTCAAACTATGGAAAAGTAAATCAGAACAATGAAAACAAATAGATTATCTATTTCCTCACATGTAAAACCTCTCGTGAATCACCTGAATTAGTTTTTTTTTTTTTTTAAAAAAGCGCAATTGCTGGCATTACTTATTCATTGTAGTATATATGGCAATGTGTGAACAACATACATATTCAGTTTAGGTATTAGGGACCTCAGTGATCCTATGCAAGAAGCAAGATCAGAATTCTCTCGTATCTCCAGTGGCTGCATGCTGTCACAACCTCGTAGATGTTAAACTGAGTGTGATCTGGAACTTGATGCTGTTAATACCATCTCTTTCCAGTGATTCCCCCCAAAAATGCAGGCAACTTCATTCATTCATTTGTCAGAGTCATCAAGTAGCAGAATTCAACCATAGTTTCAACTTTGTAGTATCTATGAACATTTCATCACATCCTGGGTCTGCATCCCATTAAGTGCAGAGGGGAGTGGGGCTGGGGAGTGGGCAAAACTGGAGAAGGGGGAGGTCAAGAGGTACAAACTTTCAGTTATCAAATAAATAAGTCACTGGATGTAAGGTACAGCTTGGTGACTAAAGTCAATGATATTGTAGAGCATACTTTGAAAGTTGCCAAGAATAAATTCCTAAATGTTAACTTTGTATGGTGATGGATGGTAACTAGACTTATTGTGGTGATCATTTCGTAAAGTATACAAATATTGAATCATTTAGTTGTACATCTGAACCAGTATAATTTTATGTCAATTATTCTTCAAGTTTTTGTTTTTAGAAATGTGCAAAATAAATCTGAATCATTGTATAAAATTAATAACAAAAGACAATGGGACATGACTTCTTTTCCCCGGGGGATAATGATTTGGCTATCCAATGTAAAGCAGAATTTTAAAATGTCTCCCCATCCTTACGTCACACCCTTTCATTTCATAATTAGTAGTATAGACATGCCAAGGCATGGCAACCAGACACAGAGCAATGCTAATGAGTTGCAAAGGATTGAGGCTTGCCAAATAGTTGTAAATTTTTTCTCAGCTGGGTGACCTCCTCTTCAAGAGGTCAAATGATGCTGCCATCAAACCAGCACATGGAAAGAGAACCACATGGAATGTTCAAAGAGGTCATCAACGATAATAGGTACACAGAAGTTAGGATTCAGCACCAAAACATTGCAGAGTGATGAGTTGCACAACTTCTGAAAAGGCCATTGAATTTGAAGTACCTCTAATTAACTGCAGGGGTGAAAAGCAGCCGTAGAAAGATAGTAGAGGAGGAATAAATCATGGACCTCTAAGAAAAACATTATTTTCTTCATTAAAATTCTTTTACTTAAATTTTCTTCTGTAGAGTCTTAGAGATGGCAGAAGCCACCTAATTAAAAATTCACACATTACCTATTAGTCATTTTTCAATCACATTATATAACGCCCTTGGAAAAGAAACTTTTGATAATGAATATATTCTACCAATTAAAGTAACCCAGAAATTTCTTTGATTTACAGTAGAGAAGCTGTACTTGACAATGAAAGTAAAATGACTTGATTTGCAGTTTCGAAAACTATTTCAATCATTCCGTGCTTCCTTTAATGCCACTTTCTATGCTTAAATTGGTGTATCTTTATCAGGAGAGCTTGTTAGAAGTAATTTGAAATTATGACTACTCTAAGTGGAAAACACCTATTAAGAAATGTGGGATTTGTCTCATTTCCATTACATTCTTATTTGAAAAGGCTTATATTTTCTCAGGAAAGGGTAAAAGGACAAATAACTAGGATTACATGAAATAATTAAAAGCTGCACTAATTTTTTAAACACTTCAGTTTTGAAAAGCTTATAGAATTCATCTAAAATCAGAGTGATTGAAAATGCATTTCTCCCAAATGATCAATTTGTCTAACTTGCATTCATTCATACTGTTGAGAACATTTAGATGATGCTAATCAAAATATTAATAAATTAGAAAAGTAAATGCATTTGTATAATTTTATAAATGAGCAATATTTTGAAGAGCTAAAGTTTAAGGTAGCTACTCTATTTGCATCATAGAAAAATCAATTAAAATCATCAGAATATACTTGATTAAAAAATGTTTTCAGGATAATTATCTTGATATATGAGCAGGATTATAACAGTCAGGAAGAGGAAAGGACATCCCAGGTTAAGGAGAGCAAGGGCTTTTTAATGACTGGGGTGGTACAGCTTAGAGTAGGAAACTGTGAATGACAGAAGACACGGATTCTAGATCTGGCTCAACTACCAACTTGATTCATGTCATTGAGAACAGCCCTTTATCCCTCAAAGCTTACTTTTGTTTTTGGCATTTGTAATATAAGACCTCTCATTTGTATTGCAGAGTTTTAATTATCTATGATTTTACAGGCATATTCAAGAGTTAAATTCCACTGAAGCATGGGATAGATTTAGCAGCATCATGAAAAATCATGGGGGCTCAGGTATGCCAGCCTGAGAGAATGTGTAATCCTGTAAATTAAGTGAAACAAAACTTTTTCATCAGCACATCCTCTTAACAGAATCGATAAAATCATAAACTATCTATAAAGAGGAAGATAAAATCATAACAGTTTAAGGTGATGTTTCTCTTACTTCTTTTGATGTGCTCCTAACATCAAAGGACTATTAAGCCTTAGTCCAAAGGAGTCCTCTGAAAGTGAAGGTGTTGTTTTGGTAGTGTTTGGGTTTAGCTGAAAAATTCATGAGACTTTTCACTATGCGCCATAATATAATCATAATTTTTGAAAAGATAAAATATTTTCCCCCAAATCTTTGAGGCAAATTGAATCTCCAGAAACATTTTCCATGTTTATTCTCTGGCTTGACTGCACGCCTCATATGCCATCTCAGACTTCTGGAGATGTGTCTGTTTAGGCAATCAGGTCTAAATTGTGCGTGTGTGTGTACACATACCCACATACTGGTGTGCATTATTAAATATAAAGTGAAACAAAAAAATGTAAAATAAAGACCTCGCAATCACTTTTATATACCTTATTATTTTCTTCTAGGTTCCTTTGTTGTGTTAACAACTGTGCTGTCTTTAAGATTTAAGTAAACATAGTTTTAAAACAATCAGTTTTTCTTTGTATTAGCACAAAACCAGATTACACAAGATACAAATAGATTTAGGGTCACCTTTTTAGCAAATGTGCTTTAAACAACAAATTTGTAAGTGTGACTGTAAATCTAAAACCTGAATAAAGAAATAGCCCAAGTTGAACATTGCTAAATACATTAATAAAAAAGGAACTTTAGTGCTCAATCATGAAAATGAAATTAACTAGTCATTTACTTATCCAAGAGTTTCACGGCAGTAAAAAAATAGTGAACTAAGAAAATTAGTCAAAATTATATCTATATAAATACACATATATATATACAAAATATACTAAGGAACATTAGAAGGAAATTTATATAAATAACCTTTGCTTGTAAAGTGGGATTTTTTTGTAAAAGAAATCTTATTTCTAGCAAAAGTCCATCATGAAATATGTCCTCTCATGTAGAAAGGAAAGCATGATTTTTAATGTTTATTATATTTTCGTCAGATATTAAAACTTTGTTAGATTAAAAATTAGATCACTCTATAAACTTTGATAGAGCAATCAGAGAAAATGAGTGATGGAAGAGCTATTTTTTAAAAATAATCTGTTAATAAGACTAGTTCCAAACTTTAATATGTAAGGAACTTCTAATCTGAATTAAAGACAATAACTTCCAAAGTTTTCAAACTTTCCAACATTTCCCAAGATTCCAACATTTCCAAAGAACATGAGAAACCTCGTGTTCTTGGGCATTTAATATAAGACTGTTTTATTATAAAATCAGAAAAAGTAGTTATTTATTGGACACCTACCGTGTGCTATAGACCGTTCTAGCATATTCATACATGTTATCATTAAAACTCACCAACTCTCTCAAAGGCAATGTTATATTCATTTTCATGATGACAAATCAGACTAACACATGTAGCTAAGTTACCTACACTTACCCACATACCAAGTGACAGAATTTTAATTAGTTGTCAAGTCTTGGAATAAAGGCCCTTGCTGCCTCTCAAACTATAAGAAATGTTAGTACTTGGGAATGTTTTCCATGGTCTGAAATATGAGGGAAGTGATTGGTCCTTTGCTGTGAATGACGGAAATAATCCCCATTCTTTGCCTTCAACCTCTGAACTCAGGCTGCTTCCAGAGCTCTTTGCATCACCCATGCATCCCCTTTCTAAGTATAGTCATCCTGGAATCAGAGCTTTCGATGGACAGACTTGAGTTAAGGTGTCTCTCCAAACTTTAAGTTGAAAAAGAATGTCATGCAACTTCAAGTGTTAAGACTTTCGCAGACTCTGTCCCAGTCTTCTAGAACATAATTACTGATAAATTACTAGGTGAGTCAATGGTGAAGGCAAGAGAAAGGAATGGGAGCAATGATTTGTTCAGATGAACCACTATACACCGATACATATTCACATGAATGCATATCTGTCTTTGCCCCCTCCGTTTTTTCTTTAAATTTTTTCTTACTTCTCTCAGTTGACTTAAACATTCCTTATGACATGAATTTTTCTACATATAGAGATCTCCAATATACATGTTCTTTAATGGGTAGGGTTATTATTTCAATAATATTAACTGTTATAAATCTTTACATGAAAGTATAATTTTCTGGATATCTATGCAATTTCTTCCATAGGAAAAAAATATTAGTGTAAATTTGTGTAAAACAATTGTGTAAGACGATAGATGTTTTATAAAGCTAGCAATGCATTAAACATGTAGTTTTGATTCTAGAAAGTTTTATTTTTGGTTCACTAAAAATGTATAGTGTATCTTGAACAGATAGCACAGACTTTCTAAAATGAAAAGAAAATTTGCTTAAAATGTTTCTGCATTTTGGAAAGCTCATATGAAGAAGAATATTTTTCCCATCTCTAATTAGGTATCATTTATGACATAGGCTACCAAAAGAAAAAAAGGACAGAGATGATGATAGAAAATGAAAAAAGATCGTAAACTTAAAAAATCTGTCCAATACAAGAGTGGAGCTCAAAAGTTTTGGTTTTAGGACCCCTTGCAACTCATAACAATTATTGAGGACACCAAAATACTTTTGTTTATGTGAATTGTATCTATTTGGATTTACTTTATTAGATGTTAAGACTGAGAATTTTAAAAATACTTATTAATTCATTAAAAATAATAAAACAATTACATACTAGAAAATTATATTTTGTTCCAGTATTATCTAGCATTTCTCCTGTAGTAGATAGTAGCTATATCACAATTTATACTACTACTGTTCACCTAGGTGGATTTTCTGTTTGATTGTAAGATTAATGAGACCATGGTCTGTATGTACACACACACACGCACACATATACAATATAATGTGATATAATACATACACACACACTGTTTATTATTTTTACTATGGGCCATCTACTAGGTTAGGCACCGAACAGAGTGGTGAATTAGATTAATAAGAGCTCTGTCTCCATCAAGCTACGGTCTACCAGCAAGACAGATTTTTAAATAGATATTTACAAATAATCAAATAATTTCAAGTTTGCAAACTACTGAGGGGGAATATAGGATATTAAGCAGATTTGACTAGGCTTATGTTACAGTAACAATAACAAAAACATCTGAGTAGCTTAATATGCAGTTCAAATTTAGTTCCACTTGGTCAAATTTTACCTTAGAAATGGGGAGAGGGCTCTCTAGTCCATATATTTACCCAGGAATCTAAGCTGACAGAGGATCTAACATCAGGGCCATTGTCTAATATCAATAAAGGTGGTGAATTGTAGACCATATACAGGTCCTTTGACTTTAAGGATAGTTGGAGGCAATTAAAAAGTTATAAGCAATGGGATTGCTCTAAAATCAGTAAAATTTATTAGATTAATGAATATGAAATGATCAGTGAAGAATTCAGGTTTTGTTTCCGTTTTTGTTCTTTTCTCCGCTAGAGAGAAGATGGTATTTGCTGGGATTAGAAAAACTAAAAAAGGAGTAATATTTGAGAGTTACAAGAATTTAGCACTGGATATCTTGAGTTTACAACCCCTAGAGACGTCCAAATGGGACTATTGACTCAGCAAGTGGAGAGCTAGTGCAGTGTGGCAGTTAAGCATATGAGTTTTTGAGACTAACTGGATTACTTGAATCTCATCGCACCACTCTAGCTATGTAACCTTGGGCAATTGTATCCACACTCAATGCTTCAGTTTTATTATATATATAATGAGAATACTCAATCTATTTACCTCACTGGATATTGTGAGAATATCTAAAAATTACTGTAAATAGTACTTGATGCACATTAGATGTTAATAGTTTTTATTATTGTTGTACAGATTTAGAGGAGAGAAGAAAAGGCTGTGACCGACATACAGATTTGAGAGTTATAAATATACAAATTATAACTGAAGCCGTAGGGATATGTAGTGTTGACTGAAGATACAATATAGACTGAGTAAATTATTGAAAAGTAGAGAAAAAGAAGGAGTTGGCAAAAGAGCCTGAGAAGAAGCAGACAGAGTATAGAACTATCAGGAGTGCCTGGTGACTCCGAAACAAAGGGATAAGCAGAATGCTTCTAAACAGACATACAAAATTGATGGTCAGAAAACACCTGTTGGGTTTGGCAACATGGACTCTAATAGTGACTTCGCAAGTGCTCTTCTGGGGCTATGGATGGGTGGAAGTTCGGGTCAGTTGAAAAATGAGTAAAAGACTAAGAAATAGTTTATAGAGACAATACTTTCAAAATATTGAAAATATAATAGAAAATAGAGAGGTTACTGGGAAGTGTTATTAGACACCAAGATTTGGTCATATTGATGGAAAGTCACTAGTCCAAAAAAAAGAGGATGAGAAGAGAAACGCTATGAGAGACCGTTAAGCATACATGTGTCTACAGGAGCTGAGATGAAACACATGGGTGGAAGAATTGACCTCAGAAGAGAAAACTCTCGCTTTGTATGAGGATGGGAGGATAAATTGTGATTTCGGAAACAGAAATATTTGTAAATTTTTCAGAAATTGAATAAGCTCTGGGGGTTTCTTTTTTTCCTGTTAAGTAGAATGCAAACTTCTTTTGTTGAAGGCCAGGGGTGGGATGTGGGGAGTAATCAGAGATCTGAGAGGAGTGAAGGTTTGAAAGAGTTATTTCAGGGTGTGAGGAAGTAAACTGTTCAGTGTTTGGCAGCTTTAAGAGAAGTTTTGAGTTTAGTGACCATGAATTTTATACTAAAACCAATTATATCAGTTTTGTGATTATCTCCATTAGGTCGAAAAAATTTAAAAAGGTTTGATTTGTCTTTAGGTCTAACTTTTATGGACAAATATAGTAAGAGATTAAGGATCAAAGGGAATTAAAGTAATACAAGAGAATGGGAAAAAACCATAGCCCATGGAGTGTAAATTTTAAAGGCAGTCTACAAAAAGAAACATTTGGGAATATCAGAGGTACCCATGAGATTTGCAAATTAGCGTATTTAATGAATAAGCTGGGAAAAAAATGGGAGTTAATTCACCGAGTAGGTCTTCTAAGTTATTGGAAAGTAGAGCAGCTTCGGGTGACTGTCAAATGGCGATGGGAAAGAGCTGTTGGAGAGGAGTCTAGGGGACATTTGGAGATGATGAGGGCAATGATCTGAGGTCAAAGTGTTGCCCAGGCCCAAACAATTGCATGGCCTATGATCCTCCTCAGCAAATGACGAGGCATATCAGGATATTTATAAATGACAGTCAAAATGAGGAGACTGCAGTAGGCAAACTTCAACAAAGCCTTCTGTGTGTATGTGCGCATGCGCATGTTTGATTGTTTTGTTCATTTGTCTGCTTGTTTATAAGTTAGCAGAGATTTAGTCTCCTGGGGGTGGCTCTCAGAGTGAGGAAGACGTGAGTCCCATTTCTAGACAGTGGAATTCGTAGAAAGTTAGAGAAAGAGCAGTCATTCCTTGACAGTGCTGCCAGGAAAGCTAGTCTCTCCTTAGAATGGAAGTAGGAGGAAATAATCACGGAAGAAACTGAAGGTGGGATGTATTTTTGATAATGGAGCAGGAGTTTCAGATGGCAACAAGAAGAAGTTTGAGTGAGGAAGACAAAAGAATGGAAGGATGAGTCATGGCAACTGATGCAGAGACTGTCAGCGGGACAAGCGTACCAGGACAATAGGAAGGTGAGGCATGGTTTGCTTAGCTCTGACCGTCTCTTAGAAGACAATGCCAGGTTTCCCCTTTAGAGAGAACTGTGAAACTCCTTGTGCTTATATTTTATTATTTGGCCGTTTCTATAGTGACTGCATACAGTTTTCTACTTGCTTGCTTTTGGAGGCTGCAGCAGACGTTTATTGATACTTGACCTTAATCTATACAGTACTTGAGCCTCCTGTCTCCAACAGATACCTGTTTTCCACTGAAAATAATTTAGATTATTCTATACCAGCAAAACATCTTTATCTTTGGGAACTCACAACCTAATACTCTGTAAGGTACAGATGGCCCATCAAGCTGCTTTTTGAAGCTTCACCCCAAGAATAACATGATCTAACCCCTGATAAGCTCCCCTCCATATCTCTCCTGAGGAAGAGCTTATCATGAAAAGTCACAAAATCTCCAAGATGGAGGAATGAGTGAGCCTCACCGGTGCTTTCCTCAAGTAGGAAACTTATTGAAAAAAAATACCTACCTTATGTACTAAGGTAGTAATGTCAAGGAAACAGAAGGGTTTACACTATACTTTTCAAAAGCTTGTTCTTTTAGATATTACAACATTAGTTCATTATAAGTATTATTAAAAGGCACCTTCACTACTTTTATGAAATTCCAAGGACCTTGGACACTTTATCTCTATTTGTTTTCTTGCACCTTAAATATTCGTGACAGTATGTGTTTTAATCTCTAAAATGGTTTTAAACAGGCAGATAAGTGCTAGCCTTTCAGTTCTGTGATGCTTATCAGAGTCCCTGCTTCAATGCACTGCATTTCATCAAATTCAAAATTCCAGGCCATGTGCCCAAATACCACTGATTCTCTATCTTCATCTAGGTGGCAGTTACACAGGTGGGTTCGCATCGTAAAAATGCATCAAATCTTTAAACTTAGGATTTTGGCACTCTTCTGCATATATTTGCTTTCAGCAAATGTTTACTTAAAAAAGAAGTGCTTTGGCACATAGTAATTTAAAGAAAGCGAATTGTAAATGGTGGAACGTGTCAGTGAAATATTCCAATTTGATGGGCAACCAGTGGACGAAGAAGGCAAATTTGTGCAGTTGGAAAAGGAGGAAAAAATACAATTAGCGTGTTCCAGCTGCAAGTAGGATATATTGCTAAAACTAGAACCTGCTTCAGAACTGTGTTCCCACAGACAGCGCATTTTTAATAGAAATCAATTTGGTTCCATCTCATCCTGATTAATGCCATATATATCTGTCGTTGTTGTATTGCTTATTGCTTTCCATTCTAACTCCTTACTGCATATAAGACAATTTTTGTACTTGCAAAGGCATATTGCATTTATTTTGACCATATGACCAATATTTACCACAATTTATCAAGCTATTATATGGTATTAAGTCAGTATGAAACGTGGTAGTGTTGTTAGAAATTTTTTTTGTTTTATGGAAATTTTCCCTTTCTCTATTAGACACAAATATATTAAACATTATTTTTATTTTAAGGTAATATGTTATACTGTGAAAAAGAGTAAGCAAAATAACTTTCATACCTTATTTAATACAAACCTTTAATACTATAACCATTATAATCTACAAATCTCAGGATATTTTTACATATTTTTTGCATATCAGACATGTGGGGATAAAATATTCTAAAAATAAATGGATCTTAGATGGTTTTCCCTTCAAGAAGAATGTCATATTGTTTAAAAGATCTGCTTATTTAAAATGCAAAATATGTCATATTGTGTTTAATTCGCAGCTCAGCTCTTTCCATTATGCTCAGAAAATCTAAGGCCTTTACCACGGCCTCTGAGACGTTGATCTGGCCTTCTGCCAGTTCTCAACTTCGTTTCTTCTCTATCCTTCTCTACTCTACTCTGGCCACATAAGCATCCTTGCTTACAGGTCCATTAAAAGCGTGCTTCTCTTTCAGATCCTTAGCCCCAATTTTTCTTTTCCTGAAAATTCTCTTCCCTTAGACGTCCGTGTGTTTTATTCTCTCACATTCCTCAGGCCTCTACTCCAGTGTTCCTTGAGCAGCAAGGCCTCCCCTGAAAACCCATGTGAAATACCAATGCTCCTGCACCCCACTCCAATCTTACTCCCTGTACCATGTCTTATTTTATAGCTCATATTGCCATCTGACATTATATATTTATGTATTTATTTACTGTCTCCCAGTTCTAGACAACAAGTGTCACGATAGCAGGGACATTGTTTTACTTGCTGTTGTAAGAAAGTGCCTGGAATGTTGCAGTCATTAAATATTTCTTGAATAAATGAATCCATTTTCTATACTTAAGATAATTATAGGTTTATCAAGGTTCTCTCTGCTAGCGTATCTTTGTAGGCTGTTATTCCTAGTATAATTTGGATTTATAGTTTATCCTGGGTTCAATAAAAAACAGTAAGACTCCAAGGAACATTAGGTTTGCAAACTAGCCTTTCTAGAACATTCTTATATGAAATTAAAGTTGACTTATTCTATCACCTACTGATATATAATTAACAAGCAAGCCAAACCCATGGTAAATATTACCTTGGTTGATCTTCAGCACCTGTTCAGTGGATTGTCATCCAAATACAATCAGTATTTGCCTCTCCTACTTTAAATTTAAATTGGTGTATACAAACTGCATTCACAAACTCTGTGTCCCTTGTATCTTCCTGAATTATCATCTTCTTAGGCTTTCATTCCAGAGAGTTTGCTGATTCATACTCGTTAAAGACCCTCAAGGAAGTAATAAAAAACCCTGTGAGCTTTGCCTTCCTCAGCTTTTTGAGGCCCACTGATCTGCATATGTTTTTTAATAAAAATCTTGGTGATTCAGCCACCCTATTCCTCTTGTGTTTATGAGGTAAATGTTTTTAAAAATCTATTCTTTGACATTTGTATTCTGAGCTCACTAAAATCATCCATTATTTAACTACACCGATTTTACATTCCACGCTGCCCCACCCCTAACCTCCCTGCTTTGTAGACACAGGCAGCCAGAGAAACTAATAAAGGTAGGCTTATCTATTATGGACTCACTTGGGCAACCTCTAACTTAGAGTCCTAACCCCTGAAGGTTTTTGGAACACCTCTCATAATACATGTCATACTGGATTCCTTTCCTATAATGTTGGGGTCCTGATGAATAGAACCAAACAACGCCAAGTTATGGGAACTACAAGTTTGGGTCTTTCCATACCCAACCCAACCCCTCTCCAGCATATCTGCTTATCCTATACGTGCTGAAAAGCTACAAACTAAATTTTCCAAATTTACTTGCAGTTATCATATGGATATGTTACCTAATTTCAACAAATCAGAGCAATATGAAGAGGTGTCTGCTCCCAGAGAGAACAGATCTTGTGAGAGAGGCTTTTCATTCTCCTGGGGCTGTGGTAGCAGAGTCCTGATGACTGGTCTCTGGCAGGTGGCATCTTTAACATCATAGCGATAGTTTCTGTGTGCAGTTTAACATTGCTCCCGGCTCCATTTGTTCCTGACTGTAAAGCACAGAAACTTGATTCCTAGCTTCGTAGAAATTCTGTAGGATAACTATTATCCTGTGAAATCCAGTTGTGCTTAAATCAGCTAGAGAGGATTCTGTTATCTGAAACTAAGAACTTGAAAGATATCAAAGTATTCTTAACTTCCTTTCCTGATCTTCCCCTCTCAAATCTGTCCTCATCTTAGTTATATAATAATTCATGAAAGTTAAAAAATAATGTTTTGATATTGACTTCCCACACACAGCTTTATGAAGGTAACCCTTGATAGTTTCTTAGATTTGATCCACCTATGCACACTTATATAATTTGGTGATCTTTCTGTGTTAGAATTATAGGGCTCCAAATCATTATCTTTTATTTATTAATGAAAGTTAGCACTCTTTCTTTGCTAATTCTTAGCGTCCTTAGCATTCAGATCTGAGGATTTCTGGGGAGATTATATATACATATGTGTGAAATCTTTAACATTTCAAATGATTATAGTTTAACATCTCAATTTCCAATCTCCCTCCATTCTCTGAAGCTACTTGTCTGTATTAGCCTAAAATTCTTTTCCTGAACTTTAGATATCTGGAGATATAAATTATCTTGTAATTTCTTTGCTTGTTGCCCAAGTTCTTTGCTCTCTTTTGGACATCTAATTCCCAAGGCAGTCCTGATACAGATTTTCTTGTCTTTGACCTTTGTATTTCTCATAATTTTACATATTCTTTCCACAAATATAAATTTTCAGAATTCTTAAACAATGTTAAAATTTTGTTTAAATGTTTGGAATGTTTAAACTTAAACAATCGTTTACATTGGTACAGTGCATGTGACTTATACCAGCAATCCACATTTAATTGCATCTAGAGCTTCACCAATCTGCTGGACATTTTAATATGACTTAACTTTCAATCCTACACTAGAATCCCGTATCAAATTTTGCTTATGAGAGTAAGCTGAATTCTATATCTGACACAGGTTATCTTTTTCACTACTGTATCCTCAATGCAAAGAATATAGTAAGAGCTCAATAAACATTTATCAATTAATAAGTTGAATTTTTTTTCTCTCAACTTGCTTGCTATTTAATTTAAAAAAGAATGAACTCATTCACTTTCTCTCCTATATACAGTCACCCTGTCAGTGGACTCTTTTTCAGATTGGTTCCACAAGATCTGCTCACTAATCGTGTGATAGTTCTAGATTTTTAATTCACATTTGTGAATGAATAAATTGGATAACAACTGTAGTTGGGCTTAACATTTTCTAGGAGCTCTGGAGATGGTAGGCAGAACATAGGAGAACACCAATATCACAGTGTAACGTGTACATAGGGCACCACCTGCATTAGCAAACCATACCATACGTACTATATAATCAGAAAAAAAGACAATTTGTAATACTAAAATACGTACATAAATTGGTGATGCTAGGATTCATTTATTTATGCAAAAAATCATTAAATAAGTACCAACTATGTACAGGTATAACTATGGACACTGAGTTTATAATGATTAACAACAACAAAACACAAAAACAGGTTTCTATATTCCTGGAACTCAGAGCATAATTGGAAAGAGAGGCTTTATCAAACATCACAGACATAAAATAAGTGCTGCAAAGCAAAAATCATGATTCTATGCGAGCATATCATAGAGAAATATAAATTAAAGTTCAGGGAAGCTTCTTCTGAGAAGACGAAGGGTGAGTATATGTTCCCCAAGTTGGGGAGGGGAAGGGGACCATTTCAGGAAATCATTGACAAAGTCCCCACGGAGCTTGAGACCTAGAGTCCTGGAGGAAGTAAAATATCAGCAGAGAAGCAGTTGAGAGCAGGGGAGAAGAGTGGAAGAGGAGTCTGGAGAGGAAAGCCGGGTGCAGATCACGCATGACCTGTAGGCCACAGGAAGAATTTTAGTTGTCATCTTAAGAACAGAAAGTTAGTGAAGAATTTTAAGCATGGATATGACATAATTAGAAATATGTCTGAAAAGAACACTCTGGTGTGTACTGGTAATCTGGAAAATAGATTCAAGTGTTGAGTTAATGCTTGGAAAACAGGAAGCGTTTGCAGCAGTGTAAAATATAACTGAGTTTCTGAGATATATTTATGAAATCCTGATTCCCAATCAATGTTCTTGCCTCTAAACTAATAAATATTTTGGTTGAATTATAGAGTTTATTTACGAAATAACCTTACTACTTCTGCTTGTTTTATTGTAACTATATATAAGTAAAAAGCTCTGATTTAAGAACTAATACTTGCATTCCTTTGAATTAATTAATGAAACATTTATATTAACTTGGCATTTTGAATGCTTGCTTTATTACTCCTATATCCCTGTGTTAATATGTCATTTTAACATCTGAAGTAAATTTTGAAACTTAAATAAAATTATGGTTTGTGCAATTAAAAGTTTAGGTTTCTGAGTAAAATATTATCTCATAGATGTGTTCTCATTAATATTTTGAGTACAAAGACCTCAAACCAATAAAATTAAGAAGCATGGAGGTGCAATTTTAAAAATATGTTTTTATTTTATATTTTATTTAGTAGCTTTCTGAGTGAGGCAGGACTTGAAATAGGTTTTAGCATAAGAATGTCACAGCTACTTGTTTTATTAGACACAGAAAGTCACCTTAGAATACATTTCCCTCAATTAGGCCAAGTGGGTCCATTTTAAATTTTGAAATCCCACTCTCCAACAATCGATGTCTTTATTTTTATTTAGGAGACTTGATGAGGCTTCAAATTCAACCTGTGCTATACTTCAGGGACGTGCAAGGTAAAACTACACATCAGATTTTCAACATCTTAACTCCTGTGGCTAAAAGGGAAAAACACCTTTCGTGACCCTGAGTTTACCTGGGAGTTTAACACTCTGAAGTTGTCCTTTTCTTTCTGTGAGCTCCCCAGTATTAGAATCAGCCAGGCCACCCTTCTTGTATTCCTCACAACCTTAATAATGGACCAGAGCCTTGCTCTCCATACTGGTACCAATCATTGTATCAGTCACTGTTTCAGTTTCGGACATCAGAGACTACTTTTTTTATCTACAAAATAATTTTATATGGGCTATTACATAAATTGTAGTCTCCAGGATAACAACAAAACCTAGCCAAAAGAGCTAGAGAAAATTCCCAACACACCACTGGTCTACTGAAGTAAAAACACCACTGCCACTGCCACTGCAAGTCAGCCATTACTATCCAACAGCCCCCTACTGTCATATTGATGGGGAAGTTAATTATTTAATTATCTTCTATTATTGCATTATAAAACAGTTTCTTTTCAGAAATGGTTTGTTTCATCATGCTTCCTTAGCGGATCATAATCCCAGACCTCAGATTTCTATATGAATAAAGTGGCTTTTTAAATGCCAAGGCTTAATGCCTTAATTTGCTAGTAAAAGTCAAGTAGAAGAAAGACTCCTTAGCCACTGGGCTTACTTTTTAAAAATATATAAAATTTTTATTTGTCAAATATATATATATATTTAAGATACAAAATGTAATATTTTGATATATGATACATTGTGAAATGATTACCATGAACTAACACATCCATCACTTCCCACAGTTACCATTTGTGTGTGTGTGTTGAGAATATACGAGATTTACTCTCTTAGCAAATTTCAAGTACATAATACCTTATTATTATTAACTATACTCACCATGCTATACATTAGGTTTCTAGAACATACTAATCTTATAACTGATCAATATCTTTGATCAATAGCTCCCCTTTTTCCCACCCCTCGGCCTCCAGTAACCACCATTTCTACTTTTTAACAAAGTTAAACTATGAGTTAAACTATTTTTTAGGTTCTACATGTAAGCGAAATCATGCAATGATTGTCTTTCTGTGTCTAGCTTATTAGTTTAGCATAATATCCTCCAAGTTCATCCATGTTGTTACAAATGGCAAAATTTCCTTCTTTCTCATGGCTGAATAATGTTCCATTGTGTGTATATATGTATATATATATATGTACACACATATATGCACACCACATTTTCTTTATCCATTCAGCTATCTACGGAAACTTAGGTTGTTTCTTTATCTTGACTACTGTTTTGATTACTGCAGCTTTGAGGTATATTTTGAAAGCAGGAAGAGTAATGCCTCCAACTTTATTCTTCTTGCTCAAGGTTACTTTCACTATGAAGGGTCTTTGTGGTTCTGTATTAATTTTAGAATTTTTTTTTCTATTTCTGTGAAATATGCCATTAGAATTTTGATAGTGATTGCATGAACATGTAGATTGCTTTTGGAAGAATGGACATTTTAAGAATATTAATTCCTCCAGTCCATGAACATGGGATATCTTTCTATTTCCTTGTGTCATCTTCAATTTTTTTATCAATATCTTATAGGTTTTAGTGTATAGATCTTTCACATCCTTGGTTAAATTTAGTCCTAAGTATTTAATTATTTTTGTTGCTACTGTAAATGGGATTGTTTGGGTTCACTTCTTTCTCGCACGATTGCATTGCCAGGAATTAAGTGACATGCCTGCATTTCAGCTAAAAGTTAGATCAAGAAATGTATTTTTTAGTTCTTGTACACTCTCATAAAAAAAGGAAAAATGGAAATATATTGTAATGGGTAGTGAGTGTGAAAATTTAAACCATCTGCCACAAATATTTTCAGTATAAGCCAGGATCTTTTGGGGGGTACACATTAGATTTTCTAATTCTCTCTCTCCCTGGTGTCTGGAAGTTGTTCCGAACTCTTACATTGAATAAACCCTAGGGATACTTAGACAGTTCTAGAAAGGCGGACTTATAGGAAACTTATTCTAATATAGGCAGCTTAATTCCTGAGCAATTAACGTGAACATACTAATAGGCCAAGTAGGTAAGGTAGACCATATTCAGTACTTACATAAATACACACCAAATTATACATATTTATTATATAGAATGAATAGTACAGGATAATGATGCAATAATAATTATGCTTTGATGGATATATCATAGAATATAGGTAAAAAGTTACTGAAAGCTCAAACTGTTTTAGAGATACCAACTATGAAGTATTTCAATACCTCCTAATGAGTGCTAACCCCATAAAATATTCTTAGAGAAGCTAAATCGGCCATTAGGGCATCAGTTCATTTCATGCCCTGTTTAAAAGCCTTCACTGTCTTTCCACTGCCTTCAAAGATTTTATAAAGCTAAAAGCTCTTATATCACTGCTATTGCATCTCAGAAACCCATGGGATATTTTATTTCCATTGTTCAGACAAGAAAATAAAGGATCAAAAAGCACAGGTAACTTATTACAAAGGGCCTGCATTTTAAAAATTAGACGGATTCTTTGGCCATATATCTGTGCCTGTCAATTATTTCCTCCTGTAGTTCATATAGGACAACAAACCAGGAAACTACTTTCATCATCTGTTCCCATTCTTAATTAAAAAAATCAAAAAAATTAGTGATAATAAGTGTCATACTGGCCAATCTGATTTAATTTTGAGGTGGAAGTATTATGAATACATTTTCTTTAGCAATAGGTTATTAGTCAAGTATTTAAATAGCCTGTATGTCTTAACATATAGTTAGAGAATGAAGAACAAATATGTGTTTATCTTTTACTTTTACTATGTGATGCTTGATTTTGCAAATAACGTATAACAAATTAGATGATATTGAAGCAAATATATTTTTTATTTTTTTATTTTTTATTTTTATTTATGAAGCAACTTGACTTTTTATTTAAAAAAATTATAGTTATTAAAAAGTAAGGCCAATGCATCTATTTGTCAGAACTGGAACACATACTGTCTGCTGCTAATGTTTCCATTAAAGATGCAAGAAAAAGATATCCTTGTACTATCTGTTTGTCTGACTGTGACAGTCAAAACTGAATGGGGGAAAACAGAAGAAAAACATGGTAACAGGAAAAAAACATAGAATTTTTGCAACTCAGAAATAATCTTGTAAACAGTGAAGATCCTATTTTACTCCAAAACAGAATCTAGAATTTGAGTTTACATGCGAAATGTTGGAAAATTGTATCTTCAACACCTTTGCCTCCTGGTTGATTCCATTTTAAAAGAGTAAAGTTTAAAACGAAGTTAAAAGCAAGCCAAAAAAAAAAGCAAGGCCAGACCTTCAACTCAGGATGCAAAAAGCTTGAAAGAGCATCATTCTCAATCTAATAAAAAGAAAAAAAAAAACAGATAATCCACAAAAATATAAATTTTCTTGAATCTAGCAGAGGGTTACACAACAAACTAGCCTGAAACGACTAGCTTTAAATCCATGGAGAGATGAAATGTGAACACTTGCTTATGTGAGTCAGACCCCTGGCAACATACAAGCTCGTAAGAATGAGTCAGTTAAATGTTGATGGAATTCCTATAAGCCAGGGTGTCTAGGGTGAAGGATACTAACACCTGGGAAATACAGATGCAAAGGGAATTCAAACACAGTCACAGACGCAAATTATCAATATCAGGAATTTAAGGAGGAGAAGCATCTCAACAGATCCCACACACATTGAAAAATAATAAGGCAATACAATGAAAGACTGGATGTCCATAAGTTCCACTACTTAGATGAAACGACAAATTCTCTGATTCAGAAATTACAGAAGCTGATTTTTAAAAAGCCATATGTGGCATATCAATATGATGGAATACGACTCAGTAATAAAAATCAGTGAATATTAATAAATGAAAAACTATGGACGAATCTCAAAATAATTATGCTGGGTGAAAAAATCCACGTAAAAGAGTTTGTTCTGGATGATTCCATGTATATATACGTTCTGGATAATGAAGACAATTCTATAGCTACAGCAAGCAGTTAAGTGATTACTTATGGGTAGGCTTTGGGGGAGCGGATGAGAGGGAAGATTATAAAATTGTAAGAGAAAACTTTTAGCAATGATGGCTGTAGTTATTTAATTGTCAGGTTGATTTCATAGCTGCTTATATATGTCAAAACTTAACAAACTGTCCACTTACCATATGTGTATGTATTATATTTCAATAAAGCTGTTCCAAAATTCCTAAATATGAGGACAATGTTTTAGATCCATATTATGATATTCCTCTTTGGTCCTGCTTGAACCCACAAATCCAAACATTTCCACTGAGGTACACACTGAATAAATGAATACTTGGATGAATGCAAGGAGGACTGTGGAAAGTCCCAAATGGGTGATATGTTTTATGTGTATAATTAGACTTTGGAGTTTCAACAAATTCGATTTGGGTTTGGAGAAAGTAAGAAGCTTTTGGATAGTTCAGAAAGGAAAGAAAGTTACAATGAATTTGCTCTGAAGCTAAAACATGCAGTATTTGGTTTCCACTTATTGGACATGATTTTTCTAGTGCATAAGGTTAACGTAAGAGAAAATTTGGAGTTCTGCTTTAAGATAACCTTCCCAACCCTAATTCAAAGGACATTTTCCTTCATTATCCTTTATTTTCCTTACATTTCACCTTGTAAATTGTGGTCTTTAATCTTATATTTTATTTAGGGAACTACATCTATGTGTCCATTTCCCACTATTTTAAGATATATTTCTACTGTATAGTGTCTCCTCATATAGAAGGGTCTGTCTCTGAACTTTCAAGTTCATTGCAATTTTTTTGTTTGGGGATTAATATCATATTATTTAAACCAATATGGAATTATAATACAAATACCTCTCTCTTTAAGCCAGCATTGGTGATCTAGAGTTAAGAATTGACACTCCACTGCTACCCAGGTTTGTTTCCTGGTCAGGGAACCATACCACCCATCTGTCAGTTGTCATATTGTGGTGGCTGTGTGTTGCTGTGATGCTGAAAGCTATGCCACCGGTATTTCAAAGACCAGCAGGGTCACCCATGGTGAAACAGGTTTTAGCAGAGCTTCCAGACTAAGACTAGGAAGAAGACCTGGCCATCCACTTCCAAAAAATTGGCCATAAAAACCCTATAAGGAGCAGAGCATTGTCTGATACAGCACCAGAAGGGGAGAGGAAAGTGCAAAAAGCCCAGGCAGGGTTCCACTCTGCTGTACACAAGGTTGCCAGGAGTTGGAATCCACTGGACAGCACTAACAACAATAGGTCCTCTCTTCAATTTTTGGTCCCCTCAAATATGACCTAGCTAATTCTAAGACTTTATTTTACAAATAATTTCAACAAATTCTTCAAATAATTGGCAGAAATTTTGATTAGGGTTGCAAAGAATTTGTAGTTTAATTTAGAAAACTTTGCATTAATACGATGTCATTATCCAAAATAAGAACTTGAATTTTCTTTTAAATTCATAGTTTGTTTTTAACCCCTTAGTTATTAGATTTTTTAAATTTTGTCCATAACGGTATTACAAATTCTTTTCTTGTAAACTCCTAAACAGGTTTTATAACTTGGGGGACATATATAGTATTCTCTTTTATATTCTAGTAGATTGTCAATGTAGAGAAATCCTCCTGATTTTTATATACTCTTCTTGAGATTAGCAAACTTACTTAACCATCTTATTAGTTCTAATAGCATTTGGTGCTGTGAATGTTTTCCATGTAGATGATATCATTTGCAAATAATGACATTTTAATCTAGTCCCTTTCAATACTTATACTCTAATTCCTTTCTTTCCTTTTCTTCCTTCACTCTCTTGTTTTCCATCTCTCCATATTTGTCTCTCTTTCTCTCTCCCTCCCCTCCATTACAGTCATAATTCGCTTAATAACAGGCATGTGTTCTGGGAAGTCCATTGTTAGGGGATTTCATCATTGTGGCAACGTCATAGAGCATACTTACTATACTACAAGGTTTGCATAGCCTACTACACACCTAGGCTATATGGCATTAATTTTATGGGACCACCATCATATATTCAGTCTATTGTTGACTGAAATGTTGTCATGTAGTGCATGACTGTATTCTTATAGCATAGTCAGGACATTCAGTGCTATGTTAAAGGGTGGCCATGCTAAGAATTGCTGTCTTCCTCTTGTTCTTAAATAGGATGTGTCTATATAGGTATTTGGTACATAACCTTTGTCATATTAGGAAAGTTTCCTTCTTTATATTGTCCATTAATTTTTGTTAGAAAGTATTGATCTTTATCAAATGCTTAATTTCCATCTAAGATATATACTCTTTTTCTTCTTTAGTCCATTAATGTGATGAATTATAATGTCAAAATTTTTTATGCTGAATCCGCAAAGACTTTTTGGGACAAATCTTATATGATAATAATGCATTAAGTTCAGTACACTTCTGGATTCACTTAACTATGGTTTTATCAAGAGTTTTCTTGTCTGTATCCCTAAGAGAAATGGATCTATAATTTTCCTTTTTATATTATCTTTACCTGGTTTGAGATTACACAAACTTCACAGAGTAAATGGTTACCTTTAGCTATTTCTTTCTATTTTTCTGGAAAATGTGCAAACATCCTTTCACTTTGGAAGTTTCTAAAATTTCTTCTTTGTCTCTGACAAACTCAAATTTTAAATATAACATGCATAGGTATAGATTTCCTTTAAAGTGCAAGTTTGGCATTCTATAAGTTGTTTCACTATGAGATTTTAAACTTTATAACTGTATCAATATTTCTTGAAACATTTGCTCTCAGTTTGGTATTCTTTGTCTAAATGCTGGCAATTCTACTTCTATTCCCCCAATTTCTTAATATTTATCTCATTATCTTCTTCCTATTACCTTCTGTAAAATGTTCTGAATATGATTTTCCAGGTCATTTATTCATTCTTTAACTGTTTCTAACCAGCATTTTATCTCATCCACCATAAGTAAAATTTCCACTTTGTTACTTTGTTTTCTATTCTTTTTTAAAATTACTAATAGTTTTCCATAATAAAAATACTTCCACAAAGTTTATGTATTACAATTAATTTGTATTCTATTCTATCTGTTCCAAAAATTTAGCATCATGTATTACATTTGCTATTTTTTTCCTTATAGTGGGTTTACTTCTCAGATGTCTGATGATTTTGTCTTGTGACTTCATGTTCCTCTGATGTATCACTTTCCCTTTTTGATAATTGTATTACAAGAGGAAGTTTGTAGTGGTGTCCTTCCTGGTGAGACTAAGGATCATCTAGGGAACAAACCCCAAGCTCGAGAATCTCAGGAACCTTAGAATCCTTTTGACCAGTGCCATGTCTTGTTATTCTACCTGACCACTCCCTGGTGTGGATTGCTTTTTATATCCTAAATTACTCAGGGTCTAGGTTAAGTCTCTATATCAAGGAAACTCAAAGTCAAAATGACTTAAATGCAATAGAATTTTGGGTCTTGTCTAGAGCTAGTGGGATATTTTCACCACAAAGTCATCGAGAAACTCAAGATAGAAAGTGGTTCTGGGTCCAAGTTGACCTCTGTAGGTGTGGTCATTTCTACACTAGCAAGAAAGGGGGACATGAGAAGAACAAGAAATTTTGGTTTTTAAAGATATAATCTAGAAGTTGTAAACATCATTTACACTTGTAGTCCATTGACCAGCATTGCATTATATGGCTAATTTGGTTGCAAGGGAAGCTGGGAAATACATTATCTATTTGGGCAGTCTTCTGCCCTCCTAAAATTCAGGTGGTTTTATTACTAAAGGGAAGAACATTTGAATAGATCATGGGAGATAACTGGCAATTCCTTCTAAAGAAAACTACTCTTAGACAAAGAAGTACTCAGAAAAATCTTTCTATCTAAGTGGCCTATCACCAGTCCTCTGTTTGAAGGTTGAGGTGGAACAATGAACTTTGTACCTTCTCTCACATCTGATCCTTTAGCCATTCAGACCATCAGGGCAAATTCTTAGGACATTGCTAGAGATTTCTGTGGTGATGGCAAGCAGTGGCATTCCCAAAATAATGTGGCTCTAAGGTCAGAATTTTAAAACTCTCTCTCTTTCTAGCCTCCGACTGCAGTTCACCTTTCTCCCAGGATGTTGTTGACCCACAGGCTACTCTCTCTTCTTCTCACTCCCTCACTCACTAATTTACAGCAGCCTTGATCTCCCAGGTTTCTCACTCTTTAATATTAATCCTTCAAATCTATGCTTCTCTACTGCTTCTGTCATTTTTCTGGAGTGGATTATATGGGAGAAACCCAAAAGCATGAGCTAGTTACCATTTTATCAGATAGTAGAAGTCACTGATTTACTTGCTTAACATTTCAAATTTTGAAAAATTAAGAATAGCTGTACATATACTCCAGAGAACTTCAAAATAATTTGCAGAAAGTTAAACATTTTATTCATAACCTTTCAATAACTTCTGAAAACTTACTTTATCTCCTAACCAAATGGATTATTTTGACATTTTATTGACGTAATCATAAATAGAAATATTCGAGAAGACAAGAAGAATGGTGAGTCACGATCATTACTAAAATAGGTAATATAAAATGAAAGAATAATTGAGCATAATTTTAGTTTTAATTAAATGAATAAAACTTGAGTTTAGTCAGATTTGGGGGAAAATTATAGCATTTCATATTGAAATTCTCAATGTCTGAGGATATGATTAAGTTCAACGTTTTATGATAGAATGACAGGAAGGCTGAAGGGAAGATTATACCTCAATGGATAATATAGCCACAATGTTAATGAATAGCATGGTTGTTGGACTTTAAAAATTATGCTGCCATTTTAAACAAGCAAATTAGAAGATTATTGTTCTGTCTTACCTTTAACACAATTTTTATTTTACTAAAAATTAGAAAGATGCACTTTTTGCAAACTTTAGAACAAACTATCTTTACTCTAGCTTATCGTAGTTTTGTCTTTTAATATATTAAGTAATTCCCCAATAATCCAGTCTCAGTTTGAAGTGCTAGTCTCTGGTGGCTGATGGAAGCCTGTAGCTCTAGTCAGAAACAGTACTACGAAACTAGACATCTCATGAGCTTGTTCTGCTATGTGTGTGTTTTTAACTCATCCACTTCCAAGTCAATAATTTAGGCTACTCTGAATATGTCCCCAGGCTCTCCTGAAAAGTCACATAATCAGACCAAGGCAGGTCAAGGTGTTCTTACTTTATTGTGTATCTTAGCTTTCTCTTGCCGTATCCTTTCCTGTGGATCCTGGGCTGAATTGGTCTTGAAAAGACATGGATTATTTGTAGGCATAACTACTCCAAACTGATTTAAATCACCACAAATTCTTAGTCTCTGAATTTTTTGGTTTTAGGGCTGAGACCCATAATTGCCTAATATTTATCCCTCCCCGGTATACTAACAGACTTGGGCATGCCTAGAGACTACAATTCCCAGCCTCTTATGCAGCCTATTGTGAACATATTTATTGTTTTCTCACCAATGGGATATGAGAAGAAGTGATGTCTTCTACTTCTAGCGTGCCTTGAGAGGAATGTATGAGCGCTTTCTCGAATTTCTTCCATACCAGTGGCCTGGAGATGGTGTGAAAGAGCTGCCTATGAAATAGAAACCTTGAACACAGAGAGGGGCGCCTCCCTACCAACTCTGGATCTACTGCGTCTATTCTTTTATGTGAAAGATGGATACATTTCTATATTAAGTTTGCTATTATATTTTAGAGTCTCTTTGTTGTAGCAACTTGCCTGAACACTAATATATCCTGAAAGCTAAGTCAGACATCCTTTGTGTTGGGACTAGTCCTAAACTTGATATAACCCATGATTGCTTTATTTTGCAAATGCTCCTTTTAAACCCATTCCTGCCTATTGTTACATTCTTACAGAAAATTGATACTCAAGCATATAGGAACAAGGCAGGGATTTTGCTGCTTGATAACTGAGATATCAAGGGTGGTTCTAGCAGCAAAACCAAGTAAGTCTGAAACAATAATTCTCACAATTTGGCATGGTGCTGAACTTACAAAGAGAAGAAAAACTGATCAAAAAATATAAGTAGTTTTCACAGCAGATCTTAGGAAATGATGTGATCATTATAGACAGGAACTCATCCTAAGCTAGTTGTTTATTTCCTTACTCTTATTTCATGTCACATAATATAAACGGACATGGATGGTTCAAGAAATATTTATAAACACATGCTGTATTATAGTTACAAATCCTCTGCTTTGTGTTGATATATCACCTAGAAAATGTCAAAAATTTTTGAGAGGACTCAAATAATTACAATCTTGTAGTCACAATTTAAAACTCTAAATAATGTTTATATGTTTAGAGACAAAAACAAACTTGAACATATTCAGGTAAAGAGAAAGGACCCCTAAAGGAGGGAGTATAAGATCACTGATAGGATCTTTAAAGTCCTGTGGGGTAAGGAAATAATTATTTTCCAAATATAGGTAATAAATTAGTGGATGTATATGGCTCAAAATGTAGTAGGCTAGTAGGGGAAGGTAATAACTCTGGATTATATCAATACATGGAAAAAACAATATCCCTTGAAAAGAATATTATCTATCCTTTTCAAAGGACTATAAAAATAAAGTAACTAATCTATAGGCTCCTTGGCTTTAAGAAACTGAGAATTTATTTTGGCACAAAACCTGGTAAACAATTCTTGTAAAGGGAGAATGAATAAGTGATACATACAAGTTCAAATATAATAACATGCAATTAATTCTGACTGGGAGATCAGAGAAACCTTCAGAGATAACGTGTCTTTTGATTTCAGTTTTAAATATGAGGGGAATTTCAGCTGTGGGAGCGTGGAAGAAAAGATAACAGGTAAGAGGTAAAAGATAAGAAAAGATCCAGGTAAGAGGAATATAATGGAAACTATTGTCAAATAAAAAATAAATTCAGAGTTATGTAAGGAGAGACAATTCAAAAAGACTACCCAAATAGAGAGAATGCTTCAACCATGAGACCTGCAAGAGTCTCTAATGTCAGAAAGAAAGGACTATGCTCTTTAATGAGGAGGAGTAAACAAGGCTAAAAAGAACCAGGTGTGGGAGGAAGATGAGCAGGTGACCTGATTGGGCAATTGATCTGGAATGTTTCTCTTTGTGGTCAGGTGATGCTCTGGAGGGACCATTAAGGATATGGGCAGTCAGGTTTTAGTTGTCTGCGACGATGAATCCAGGAAGGGGGCAGAAAATTGGAATTATTAGTTTGGAGAACGGTAGTCAGATACTGAAGGACACGGGAAGAAGCAAAGGTTTGGTTAAGTGTTGCCCATTTGTGCAAGGTGACAGGATCCAATCCAAATTGCAGGTAGGTAACAAAACTGGTTTTTCCAAGTGAAATAAAAAATCATTTGAATCTCTACCACAAAAGACCATTTGCATACCTCTCAGTTACCTTCAATTTACAAAAAGTAGCAAAAATAGCCCAAGATGATGAACAAGACCAGAATATGATAACCTGCAAGGACATTCTATAGTTTTCTGTTGAAACAAAATTTCTCTCTAATGCCACCTTTCTTTTCCCTTGATCAAATATAATCAAGGAAAAGTTATGCTTGATCATAAAATAAGGCCAGTCTCATTATATTTGGCCTGATTATTTACATAGGTTGAGCAAGAATTGTAATTTCCTATATAAGCCTTTTAAAGTTTGCTTTGCTGGAAGTTTTCATAAGAAATATCAGACTGAACTTTTAAAAGTCTGTTGAGGTTAGGAAGCTAAGCAAAGAATTTTCAATCAGATTTCACCTGCAGTACCTATAAATTTGGGTGAATTTTTCCTTTCCTGGGGTCACCAAAATATCATAAGATTCCTAAGGGTGCCAGGAAATGATCTTCCTTATTTCCCTGGTAAGACTGGGAACTCTGTAAGCCAGACACCAGGCCAGTTTTCCCAAAAGGGAAAGCACTGGCTCCATAAAAATCAACTTTGTTTCCTTAAAACTGTCTGGTCATATCTGATTAAATGAACATGATTCTCAAATGACATTCCAGTCAAAGCCTTGGTTGTATAACCAATGTTTCCAATTATCTCCAACTAACAAGAATGATAGATTCTCATTTAAACTTTACAAATAACTCTATTGGCTTAAAAATAAGAACATTCCATAAGAGTTTCCGAATTCTGGAGGGTTGTACAGGGATAAAAACGTAAATATTAACTTTCTGTTTACAAAAGCATAGTCTAAAAATTGTCATGGGTATACATAACTTAAGACAAAGGTGTTTTTTTTTTTATTTGGAAAATAGAACATCAAAGCATCAGCAATACTCCAAACAAAATCTACAGTCATCCTTCATCAGTTAATTCAGTCCTATGTTCTTAATTCCTATTCCACTCAACATTGAGTCAGCAGTCCCATGAATCCATCTGCTCTCCACTAGAGTTCTGGAAATCCTGACTCAGCCCGGGAGTACCTGGCACAGCCCTTTTCCACAGGTCTCTGAGACAAGTCATTCTCTGTTAAAGATGAAATGTTCTGGCTTCTATCTGATTTGCAAGCACTTTCAGGTAACCATCAGAGTAAAAAAAAATCTTTCTGTATATGACAAAAACTAAAGTTGGCTGTGGTTAACTGACTATTGGTAATATTCGGAAGTAGACGATCTGCTGAGAGTTCCTTACAAAAACAGTGCAAAGGACAAGGAAATTTTTGAGGGGTTTGAAACAAAGTGAAATCAATCCAAAAGGTTTAGACAAAATATCTTAAATATAATTAACCTTATTCTCAAATAAGAATTGATATTATATCTAATTTATAAAAATGGGTGAATATAATCTTTACAGAGAAAAAATCTTCAGATATAATAAATTATAATTCTAAGATTTAATATTCCACAAATATAATAAGCATATGGTTAGAATATATAAAGAATATGTCAATATTGTCAAGTAAAAAGATTCATTAAACTTTGAGTAGGTCCTAAACATCTGCATATCATTAAATTAAGGGATGTGAATCCCCAGTCGATAACCACTGGCCTAAAACATATTGGATTCAAATTAAAGGAGTAAAATTGAGACTAAGTTAATGTTAAAAAAAAATAACTGAAAGTATGAATCTTGTTGGTTGATATAGGCAAAGCAGCACAAGGACTCTGATAAATAGAAACATGTCATAGCAAGGCATTGATAATCTCTATACAGAGAACATCATACAAATTCTGAAATCCCCATACAACAAATTTAACCTAGGGAATGCCAAGCATCTCTTCTGATTTCACAGTGCTTCCCATACAACTCATAACATATCAAATAAGTTAATTATTTACAGCACTTTTCTTTTTATAGGATGAAAGAACAATTCTTTTGTGATTCTCCAGGGGCCTCTGAGAAATTTCAAAGGCAGTTTAAGGTGCAAAAGATCTCCTTTAAGAGATTTAGATTTGGGAAGGAAAAATGTCAAGTTGTAAGGGGATTCAAATACTTGACTAAATAGGATCATAGATTAGTGAGAAAATACATGGCTACCTATTAATCAAAGGGTCCATAAAGATCTTAAAGGTAAATATAGGAGGTAATATGATATAAACATCCTTTGTTCTTTCAGAGGTGAAAATACTTGGTTCTCTTGAAAAATCAAGGCCATGATAAAGTCAACATAAAGCATAAGAAATTTTTCTGACGACACAGAATCATTTTCTGCTAGGCAGATTACTCAGAAGACAAAGAAAAAACTTTTAAAACTCTTATTAAGAATATACCAATAATCCAAGAAACTGTCATTTTGACAGAGGGAAGACCAAATTCTAGTTTTGCATCAGTGTAATATTTGATACTTAAGTTCTTTTTTATAAATAAACTGATAAAAATGTTAGCCAGCTACAAGAAAATTCTCTTTCTACAAATCTTTTACAACTTTCAATACCTATTCTGGAACAAGTAGACATTATACTTTAGGACAAAACAACTCTTTTCCTTAACAAAAACACATCCTTGAGGTTGGCCTCTTGGCCTAGAGGTTAAGTTCAGCATGCTCTGCTTCTGTGGCCTGGGTTCACAGGTTTGGATCCCAGGCATGGATCTACACAATAAGTGTCAAGCCGTGCTGTGGCAGCAACCCACATACGAAATAGAGAAAGATTGGCACAGATGTTAGCTCAGTGACAATCTTCCTCAAGCAAAAAGAGGGCCAATCTTCCTCAAAAAAGAAAACACATCATCTGTACCACATATACTAAAGCTGTTCCTTTCTGCCATTAATTCTCCTGGTAAATTCTCATTTACTTATATTGATTATAAATTTTAACTATGGTAACTTCTATTTTACAGAGAAAACTATCTGATGGATAATTGTAAACAGTCTGCCATACACAAGTACTTTGTAGCAGACAAACAGAGTTTACAATTGTATATCTCACAACTTTTATAGCTATACAATTTCTCATAGTACAGCTTCTCAATTTGTCAAAAATGAACATGTTCATTAACAGACCCAGATATGCACTATAAAAACAAGAGGCAAAAAATACATAGTTAAAACATTTGGCTTAGTTTCTATAAAAATACTTTCGAAAGTAATAGAAGTTCAATTTTCTTAATATCTGGG
The DNA here is from genome assembly GCF_041296265.1 of Equus caballus. NCBI lineage: Eukaryota > Metazoa > Chordata > Mammalia > Perissodactyla > Equidae > Equus > Equus caballus. Next base: position 104,910,344 of record NC_091685.1, read on the forward strand.
AATTATAGGAAGATTTCATTTATCGAAGTGTTTATCACTAAGCCAATAAAAAATAGAGCTCCTTTAAGGGAATTTTATGTAATAATTTGATGATACCATCTGAGAATAGGAAAACATTATACATATTTACATAAATATACACATGCAAATTTATAAACATTCAGACAGACACAAATAGAGAATGTATAGTTCAATTTTAAATTTTAACCGTAAGTCAGGCATATACACAGAAATACAAATCTCACTACCTTGAATAGAGTCTCTGGCTTCCCTCCTTGCCCCATCTGTACACTTTTACCAGATTGTGTTTTTAGCAGATGAGGCAAGTCGAGGTTACCTAGTCAATATAAGGGCTAAAATGTCTCCATGAATATTTGTGAATATCTTTAAAGATTTTTTTGCCTTGATGTTTAATCCCATGAAGGCTGTGGGCTCAGTTTTGGAAGAGACACTGAGGAGAAACCAAGCAGCCATCTGGATGTCTCCAAAGGCCATTGAAGTGGATAAAAGATCTAGCCTATTTCTAATTAGCTTTTTAAGCGTCAAGTGAGTACTCATAGGGTCCCTGAGCACCTCAAGAGCTCCTGACAGAGGGAGGGGGCATGAAGCTTGAGTAACTGTAAGGAGTTGATGGGCCCAGAGAAAAGGGAAAGACTGGCACGGGGCATAAGGAGTGGAGGGAGAGGTAGGGGTGTTGAAGGAAACAGATCAAGGACTCAAGGGAGGTGAAGGGAGGGTCAAATGTGGTAAAAAGGAGGAAGGGGCAGTAAGGGTGATAGTAAGAAAGACGTCTTAGAGGAGCCAGTTTGGGGAGATGCCAAGTTTCGCTGATGTTCTAAATGATCCTTACTAAAAATGTTTCCATTTTTGAATATATTGAACTGAATTAGCACCATAATGACAAAGCAGGTAGTCCATGTGAGAAACGAAGAGAGGGTGCCAATGGACTGAAAGTTACCCGTGGGATTAGATAATCAAGTCAGAGATATCTTAAAGGAGCTGGGAAAAGGTCTCACTCAAGTACGCTCTTGCTGGAGCCCCAGCCCAGAAACCAAATCTGCTCACCCCTCATCCCCGAGTGCAACTCGCAATCCAGGAGCTGAGGGAACATCCTTGCTCAGTCCTCATTAAAGGAAAAACAGAACAGTCTTCACAAAAGGGCCAAAAACTCTCTTTGCCCCAAAGAATCAAAGTAACTCCTTATGTGCTTCTACAGTGCTTCTTCTGGAGCACTGGATGAGAAAACGTGACCCAGGACTACGGACCCTGATTTTTCCAATCAGGAAAGGGCGTAAAGTGTCCAAGAAGCTTGCATAAATACCTGTGAGAAGACAGTGGGGTCTCAGGGGCAGTCAGCACTACATCCAAGTCATGACATAAAACTGTCAAACAAGACAAAACAAAACAAATCTGGAGGAAAGACTTTTTTCCAGATTACTGTAATGAGAGGACACTCTGACCGTAAGATCTGCAATAGTGTCCACAGTCAGAAAGAACAGGTAAGCAAGGCTAGAAAGACCAGGTGTGGGGGAGTGGGATGAGCAAGGGGCGTGACTTTTGATCGGGGAAGTTTGCACAGTGAGAACAGGAATTTGGAGGTCCCTGCCTGGCCTTGTTTTAGGTAAACAAGGATATCATCCTCAGGTTTTATCTAACTCATCTGGAGAAGGGTCATTCTTTGCAGTAAACCATTTCCTGGAACTCGAAAGAGCAGGAATTTCTTAATTATCATAGTTTTCAAGGAGCACAGGGCTCAGGCAAATTTCAACATTGTCAATAGTATGAGAAATTATGAAAATGCATATAATATTCTATTACTGTTTTAAATATACAAATTGTATATGTCTTCTTCAGGTAAGTCATTGACCATTTAAACATTTTTAAGAATTTATAAAAATAAATTTATAAGAATAAATTATAAAATTGATTAAAATATTTCTGTCTATAACACTCAGGTTTAGAAAAATGTAAATGGAATTATAATGAATAGCAATAATCTGTGGCTTTCAAAAATATCCAAAGAATAAAAAAGTCATAATCAAATACAAACAAATGAAGAAGTCAACATAAAATTTTAAATACTGGAAAAAAATGGTTGAAATCACTGTTCCTGTGGATACACACATACTAGAGAACTGGCTCAATTTTTTGTTAAATTCTCGTGAAGTTACGGAAATAATAAAACAGTCATGGTTTTCAACTTTAGGATTACAGTTCTACTTCCAATCTTTCCATTCCAGTGGCTTTAAATATAATGAAAAATTGAACAATAACTAATGGCTCTTTAATTTTTTCTTCAGTAGAAGGCATGTACTAATTACATCTCAGTCTGGGTCGAGGCTGAGGAAGTATGCAGAGATCTATATGAGCTCAGCAATGATGTGAACATCTATGAATAGCTATTTCCACGCAGTGCACATAGTTTGCAAATGCTTGATATTAATAGCGAGTTGCTCATAAGAATGTTTACTTTCAATTCTAGGTCTATGCCTAAATTTTAAAGCATATACTTCATGACTAAGAAGGCAATTATTCTGTCAGGCTCACTAACGATTGTGAGATATTTGATTAGCAGGTTGAAGTTTTTTTAAACTCTCTGAAGCTATTATTTAAATTACATTTTAAGGTTTTATTATCTTGACTCCTAGCAATGCCAAATACGTCTCCCTTTTCAATTCTCTTTTTCCCTTAAGTCATATCTGTCCTTTTCCTTTATTTCAAGCAGTAAGTCTATTAAATACTATGCACAGAGTCCACAAATTGCCACTAGAAGTGACTATTGCTGCTAAAAGATCAATTGCCAGGAGATATTTGAATCTGAATATTTAGATATGGTATATATTGGCTCAAATATGATATCCCCTATAATTCTTTTTCCTAATTTTAGAAATAAATAAATTAGAGGAAATGATGATAGTTGAACATTGGAATTAGCATCAGTAATCTCAAACAAAACATATTGCTTTCTCAACATCATAATTTCTGAAGAGTTTAATTGAGAAGGATCAAATTTCACTTTGGTTGATAAGGTTTATGGAAGAGTGAATAAAACACTGTGCTTGAGAATAAAAGATGCAGTGTTTCTGGTTTTGTCACTTCTTGATAAGTAACCTTAATTATTTTTAAATTTTTTATAATACATATCAAATGGGAGTACAATATCTAGTTGATGTCAGTATTGTGAATACTAAAATTACATACATCATAGAGCTATTGAGATAATTTGTAATATTAATAATCGTTTAACTAGTATACATATTCCAAAAGTCCTATTTAGTCCTTTTGTCTTTTTTTTTTTTGAGGAAGATTCACCCTGAGCTTACATCCATTGCCAACCTTCCTCTTTCTGCTCAGGAAGATTCGCCCAGAGCTAACGTCTGTGCCTGTGTCAATCTTCCTCTATTTTGCATATGGGTTGTCACCAGAGCATGGCTGATGAGTGGTGTAGGTCAGTGCCCAGGATCCAAACCCATGATCCCAGCCCACTGAAGTGGAATGTGCCAAACTTAACCACTACGCAATGGAACCAGCCTCCCTATTTAATTTTAAATGAAAATAATGTGTTTAAATACGTGGTAAATATGGTTGGCTCATTAAATACAATATTTAAATTATAAACTAGTCATTCTTCTTTTTTTTTTTTTTTTGGCTGGGAAAGATTTGCCCTGAGCTAACATCTGATGCCAATCTTCCTCTCTTTTTTTTACCTCCCCAAAGCCCCAGCACATAGTTGTATATTCTACTTGTAAGTCCTTCTAGTTCTTCTGTGTGAGCCACTGCCACAGCATGGCTACTGACAGATGGGTGGTGTGGTTCTGTGCCCAGGAATAGAACCTAAGCTGTCAAAGCAGAGCCTGCCAAACTTTAACAGATAGGCCATCAGGGCAGGGTTGTAAACTGGTCATTCTTAATCAGAATTCCCAAGTGCTTTTGATATTGAGCCATTCTGAGCAGATTTTCCCTATAATGCAGTTCTAGGTATAAAACCTGGCGTACTTTTACATTAAACATCCAAATCACTGTAAATGCTCCTTTGCTGTTATTATACATCCTACTAATCAGAGTCTATTCGTTCTTGTATAGTCACAGTACAATATTCTGTCTTCACCAAGCATTTCCTCCCAACTCTCAAAAGCCCTGACATGGCCATCTTGACCAGACTTCTGGTAAAATGTAGTCCCTAAAAGGCACTTGAAATAGCACCTGTGGCAATTAGACACCATGACCCAAAACTGGGGGCTTCATGGACACCATGAAGACAACTTCCAGGCAGGCCAGCCCCTCCATCATGCCTAATATTTAGTCCAAATATTGCTAGCTGATCAGCGGTATGGAGAGTTAACTTTCCTGATGTGGGACAGAAATGTTTGAGGTTTTAAAACCTTTAAAAAGTTTTTAAAAACCTACCTAATTTTCTCCAGTGCTTTATCATTGAGAGTGTGTTGGATCTGATTTTCCCTGAGAGGCAATAAAATGTATGCACAGTGCTCAATCTTTGGTTCCAAAGGGTTTTTTATTTCCTTTTTAATACCCTATGAATTCCCAAACATATTCTATCTGCTTAGATGGCCTTTTCCCTGTGCCCTTCCATCTTGTGAACTCCTATTCAAGCTTCAGATTTTGAATCAAACATCTTCTTATCCAAGAAGTTTATATGATACCTTTAGACAGCATTTCTGTTGCATTTATCCTTTCTTTATAACAGTTACTATATTTCACTCTTCACAAAGGGGATGAGGCCCTGTGTTCTTTGCATCATTTTTTTAATTTCCAGAGCTGCACAGTACCTTCCACGGAGAAGATACCCAATCAATATAGGCTAAATGAACATTGATTTAGGAATTATTTATTTAGGATTTACTATGTGACAGACCCTGTTGTAGGTGCTGCAAATAAAGCATTTAACCAAACAGCACTTTGTATGTGTGCTTGTTCATTTTAACCTCTTTGGGGGTCCTAGTTGGCCAGGTCATGCCAGGAACCCTAGCATTTCAGTTGTGGTCTGGGTCAGATTCTAATGATCCTTCTGTTTGTGAAATTATGATGAACCCCTTGGGATCTGTAACTTTACAAGTTGGAAGATATGATAAACTCTGGTCCTGATATTGGTGGGCTTAAGTTGGAAAATAAAACTCTTCTTTTCTGAGGTACTCAAAAAGAACAGAAGAATGCCCTGGGGGAGGAGATAAAAGCAAACACAGTAATGATCGGTCTAGAGCCCCTGGTTGATCGGTGAGTATTACCAGGCAAAACATTCTCCAGCACAGAGCAAATTTTCCTAGTTTTCACTAGTTAAGCAAATGCTGTAAACTGAAAAATAATTCCCCTAATTTCTAGAGAAGGTAGAGAGAGAAAAAACTTACATGGAACGTCAAGAGACCAAACAAGTCATGGAGGTGTGAGTGTGATTGAAATCAAACGTAGAGATACCATAGCTCTACCACTTGGCCTTCCTCTCACATTCTGAACGCCCACCACTCCGGCGCTGGAGCATCACTATTGGAAAATCACAGCATATGATTTGCATTTGTGTATGAACAGAAATAGAGTTGTTATACACTTTGTTAAATGGTGAAAATGGGGCTGTTAGTTTTGAACCATGCTAAATTTCTGGTTGGTAGACTATTGTATAAACCAGGGAGATAATTTCTCTTAAATTTCTCATCCACTTTAACTAAGAAATGGCGTCTAATTTGGCCCCCTGTATATCCCTCAATGTGTTTCCTTTTCTTTATCTCTACTTCTACAGCTATAATTCAAATACTGCCATTCCTCAATCAGGCTATTTTGCAACAGCCTTCTAACAGAGCTCAATATTTTCAATCTGATGCATTTACAAAGTGTCCTCCGCACCAGCCGCTCTTGACTAAGGTGTAATGATACTCTTGAGTCAGCAGAAGGTAAAGGGATAGAATCGCTGTTACTGCTTTGTAGGAATTCAGTCACCCAAAGATTGTGCAGTGGCTCATGCTGTATTTCTCCTTAACATCCTTTAATTGCCTTTAATTTGTTACATGATAAAATGCAAACATCTTTTCGTGGACCGTTAGTCAAAATAGGCTAGGCTGTCTTGTTTTAAAAATTAGTCCCAAATCTCAGAGAATTAACCAGATAAAATGTTCATTTTTCACTCATACAAATCCAACAAGGGTCAGGTACATGCCTTCACCTGTGACTATACAATATGGATTCCTGGTGTCCTCCAAGTTCACTACAGAAGTGGGAGAAAGAGCATGAGAAAAACACACTTGTCTTTAATGGCTTAGGTCCAGAAGTGACTGTTTCATATCATCTTAATGTGACATATGTCACATGTAGCATATGTGACTTTTATATCACTGCTACAGAAGATTATTTGGATTGAATCTAATCCCAGGTTCCTAAGAGATGAGGCTGGGAAATATAGTCTTCTTAAGTAGTTACAAAAGGTAAAATAAAATGAGATTCTTAAATGCATAGCATTGTCTCTTTCACATCTGATATTTAAAGTCTTTTTTGATCTACGTTCTGTCTATTTTCCAGCTTCATATTCCTCTATTCTCTTTATCACTTTTATTGTTCCAGCCATAACAGAGTACTCTCAAATGCATCATGCTATATTTCATGATTTTATGACTTGAAAAATACCTGAAATACCAGCTAACTACTCTCTTTAGCCCCTCTGTTTTCCTACAAAAATCTTACACATTCTTAAGATTGATTTTCCATTCTCTGCCTCACAGCTATCAAGTCAAAGAATTGTTATTTGAATGTTCATTTATGATTAAGTGTGCTGAGGACAAGAAAAATTAGTCAGTTGTGTAACATAGTAGAAGGAATGAGGGAAGGAGAGAAGGAAACAAAGAAGGAAGAGAGAGGAGAGAGGAAAGTAGGAAAGAAGACAAAAAAGGGAAGAAGAAAAAATATTAGATTTTGTGTCAAGCTGGATAGGGAACAAGGGCATGAACAGCAATTAGGAATTGCAGTCAAGAGCACAGATAAAATAGGAGAAAAATAATTTGGTGAAGAATTTATTTCAGTCAGTGTTCAACCAGAGGAAGTAGAACCAATAGGAGATTATAGATACAGATATAGTTGCAGATGAGAGAGAGATTTATTGCAGGACATTAACTTATATAATTGTAGCTAACTAAGCAAGCTCAAAGTTCCCAGGCGGGAGGTCAGGAAAGAATGATTCAAAGGAGGGGAGAACAATTGTAGGCCCAGCTGGTGCTTCATGCGGCTCAGTGGAGTGAGTCCGCAGATCTGCTACAATGAAGTGATTATTGAAGGGCCAGGATGTAGAAATGTTTTACAATCTCCTTTCCCTCTTAAGGGCTCTGAGCACCAACTACAATTCTGATCACCAATTCCAAATTATGGGGAGTTTTTCCCCTCACATCCAAGCAATTCTCCCACACCACATAGGTGCCCTACAGTACAACTTAATTCTGACATCATCTACCTGGAGATAGCATCAGATCCCACAGGTTAAGGACTCAGTCCTACAAGACTGCCTCTCCCTCCTCTTTAGACACCAGTTGAAAGTCTAACTATCACCCATGCTTCTGACTGACTGCCTATAGATCGAAGGTTCCAATGACCCCTCCTTGGGTTTGATTAATTTGCTAGAACAACTCACAGAACTTAGAGGAACATTTTACTTACTAGATCATCAGTTTATTATAACAGGGTATAACTCAAGAACAGCCAGATGGAAGAGATGCATAGGGCAAGGTATGGGAAAGGGTTGTGTTTCCATGCCCTCTCCAAGCACACCCCAAATCTCCACTTGTTCACCACCCTAGAAGGTCTCTTAACCCTCTCCTTTTGGGTTTTTATGGAGACTCCATTACATTGGCATGACTGATTAAATCACTGGTCATTGGTCATTGAACTCAATCTCCAGCCTCCTCCTGGACCCAGAGGTCAGGAGGGTGGGGCTGACAGTTCCAACTCTCTAATCACATGGTTGGTTCTCCTGGCAACTAATTCTCAACCTTAGGAGGGGTCCAAAAGTCACTTCATTAACACAACCAAAGACATCTTTACTGCTCTCATCATAGGAAATTTCAAGTATTTTAAGCAAGCTGTGTCAGAAAGGACAACAGAGAAACTGTATTTAATTGCAATATCACACTTCCATTGTCTGGAGACTGATTTTAGTCCTTCTTTAAAGGGCTTCCCACTAATTAAGCCAGCCTACCCAGGATAATCTCCCTTTCAAACCAGTAAAATCAACTCATTTGAGGCTTTAATTACATGTGTAAAGTCCCTTCTCAGCAGCACCTAAACTAGTGTTTGGACAAATACTTGAGGGAAGGTATGTGTATGCTACAAAATCACTGCCGCCCCTTTCAGCCACCCAACTAGTGAGAGAATCCACTCTAACCAGAGACATCTTAGAAAGGGGATTCTGTGGTTTGTAGTTCAGTGGGGCCAAATTGATGTATCAGCAAATAATCAAATTAATTTCATGAATGCTGGATATACTGGAGTAAAACTTCTCGGAATCATCCTAGACACTACCTCAGACAGAATGAAACACTCACTACTCAGTAATCTCATACTGGCTTACACACTGTTAAATATAGTCAATTATTGTTCGCGTAGCTGCGTGGTGTAAAGTGGCCTCAAACACTGTGTTAGTGAATACTGAACATCGCTCCTAGGAGAAGTACAAGGTTATGTACCTATGAGCCTCATAGTCTCAACATTTTCATCAACCAAAATGCCATTTGTGTTATATATGTTCATTTGCAGTGCTATTGTAAAACAAGTCACTCTCATCAGTGTTGAAATCTGCTTTTCCAAATAACCCTTTTTCTGTATAATACTTAGCAGGTATTTTGAAAGTTCTTCTGCAGCTTCTTGACCTGTAGAATCTGCTTTGCCTGCAGGTTTAACATTTTCCACACTGCATCACCTTTTGAAATGTGCACGGCAGCCAACACTAACTAAAAAGAATGTGCAATTTTCCTGATTCTGGGTAATGTCTCTGTAAATTTTTTTGCCTTTTAATGTCTCAACAATATTGTTCACTATGCTATTTTTCCTAGTTGTGACATTTTGGATCCACAAATTTAGCCACTGTTCCATATTTTCTGTAGCTATAGAATGCACGGCATACCTTTTGTAGTCATGTAATAAGTTATCCACTTCATCTGTGCTCAAGACGCTCATTAATGAAAAAGGAACTTAGAGTGACAGCTGCCTGAATATGGTCCATGGATAAAACTGCGAAAGGATACCAGGCATGAGAACTTCTTAAACCTCATAAGAACTGCTTTGTAAAAGCATTTCCGGTGGGTGAGAGCTCTCACAACCACCTCCTTCAAGGTGAGGGGCGGTGCATATGTCCTGTACGGATTTTAGATGGGACTGGAGAATGTTGAAATCGACAAATATTTATATGAAGAGGAGTAGGAGATAAAGTTGTACATTCTAATATTAACTTAAAACTACAGTGTTTATTAAACATTAGTCAACAAATTATTCCTGTCCCAACCTAGTAATAAGTTTAGACAATAAGGTTCAGTACATGGTATGTGCAATAAAACAAGGATGATGAAGAAATAGATATGAGTAACTTCCTGCCTACTTCAACCTAAATGTAGGAGAAAGTGACGGAACTACTAAAATCCAGGGACCAGGGACATTTTAAACACCCAATTCGCTCAATTCCATTCACTGGCACAATGGTCTATGGAGTCTCTGCTCTCTGGACATACATACAAATTGCTTGTAGAAAGATCTATTGAAGCTGAAGAAAATTGTTTTCTATCCGTTCTGGGCAAAAGGGGAAATGTCTGACTGGTATTCCACATAGGCACAGGAAAATCAAGCGTAGCATTTTAAGCTGTTACATAAAAACATGGTTATATTTACATATGTAAGTACACATTTCCAAGTTTTTGTTTAGACTTAACACTTTGTAAATAGAGGTGATATTAATAAAAAACATAAATATAATTTGTTATAGCAATTGCTTTCCCAACTGCTTTCAGACTAGTATACTTCTTTTTAAAGAAACGGAAATTGGATTTTGAATATTTTTTTGATTATGAGAAACTTGCTTGCAATTTGAATGTATATAGTTGGACTTATTCTTGAAGAAAGAGTTTAAGGCGACCAAGGTAGGTTTTCAGGCAGCTGAAAAGAACAGTGTTTAGTTGGCAGACAAAGGAAAGGAAGAGAAGTGTGTCCCGATGGGGCACATTTTCAGAAATGTAGTAAGATCCAACTGTCTTCCAAATGCCTCCCCACTAATATTTGCCACACTATCCGAATTTCATTTATTAAAGGCATTACTTGTAGCTAAAACATTGTTTTCAAGAGGGTTTGGTTTAAAAATATACAGTTATAATAGTCGTAGGAGTAATAGCAGTAATAGTAAGAGGAGTAGTAGTAAGAGGAGGAGGAGTAATAGCAGCAGCAGTAGTAGTAGTGGTAGTAACAACAAGAACAGCAACAATAAAAAACGATGTTACTCTACCATCTGCCAGGCATTCCCAGAAGTGCTTTACAATGCTTTTTCGTGGAACTATCCATAGCTCTTTCTTCATTGTCACTCTCAGTTAATGACTTTGCTTCTTATTTCAATGAGAAAACAGGAACAATTAGAAGAGAACACCCGCACACCTCAACCACTGCATCAATCCACCCAGCTCTATCTATGCATTCACTGTGTCTGCCATCCTGTTCCCACAGATAGACTAAATTTGCTCTTATCTGAGGTCAGCTTCTCCACTCACGCACTGCTTCCTATGCTTGCCCCCTGTTAAGACCATCCCTCCCTTCTTTCCCGCATAATCAATTTTTCCCTCTCTACTGAATCCTACCCCTCAGTGTACAATGTTGCTGTTACTTCTCCTAACGAATTAAAATTCTTCATTTCACAACTCTTTCAAGCTACACCCCTGCTGCTCCCCTCCTCTTTACGGTAAACATTGATGATTGCTCCACTTCCCCTTCTCTCTATCCATCCTGAACCCATTCCAATGTGACCTTCACACCCACCACTCCCCCAAAACTGTTGAGCTGAGATCACCGACGACCTTTACTTTGCAAAATCCAGTGATCAGTGATCCTACCCAGTGGTTGATCCAGTGATGACAGTCCTTAGGCTGTCTTAACCAGCAATGACATTTGATGCACACAGTCTATCACTCTGTCCTATTGCAAACACGTTCTTCATTCACTTCTGGGACGGCACACACATTCCCAGTTTCCCTGCTCTCCCTCTGCCCACTTCTCTGTTTCCTTTGCTGTTCCTTCTAATAGAAATCATTTAAGTGTCTCAGAATTGAGTCATCATCACTTATGCTTTCTCACTCTTCTCTCTCTCGGTCATCTCATCCAGACTCATGACTTTAAATGCTGTCTGTATGCTCCCGACTCTAATATTTCCATCTGTAATCCACACCTCTTTTTGAACTCAAATATTAAATATCTAATGCTGAGTTGACACCATCCTTGGGATGTCTAAATTTATATATCATCAGCTGTCTAAAATTGAGTTCTTGATTTCCCTCAGCCCCAAGGCTGCTCCTTGCACAGTCTTTCACATCTCAGTAAGTATCTGCTCCTTCCTTCCTATTTCTTAGGCCAAAATCCTTGTACTCATCTTTCTCCCACATACCCCATGCATCAGCAAGCCCTCCCAGGTATGCTTTCATGAGCGATGCAGAATCTGGCTACTTCTCATCACAATCTTCATTGCTACGCTAAGCCTAGCACCTAACATCTCTTACCTAGATTACTGCAGTTGGTTCCTGTTTCTGCCTGGGCGGCACCTGCCTCCACCCAGTATAATCTATTGTCCATGCAGCAGGTAGTCAGAAGAATTCTTTTCAGACATAGTGCCTGTCACTCCTCTCATCAATAATATCTTGCTATTTCACTCCAATCTCCAATCAAATCAACATCTCCAATGTTTTCCAATATCATTCAAAGTAAAAGAAAAGAGCCCAGAATGATCTAGCTTTGCATAACCTTCATTAATTTATCTGCTACCACTTTCTCCTCACACCTATTCTAGCCACACTGGTCTCCTCTTTGTTCCTTGAACACATTGGGCCCACTCAATCCTCAGGGCCTCAGAACATTCTGATCCCTCTGAGTGGATCACTTGCGTCCTAAATATTCAGTTGGCTAGCTACCTCATTTTGTCCATCTTTTCCCAAATGTTCTGTTCAGTGGGGCTGCCATATTTAAAACTGGACGCCCCCCCCCACACACACATATATACTCCTGTTTTTCTCTCCTATTTATTTTTCTACAGAAATGGTCACCTTCTGACATACTATTTATTTTATTTAGAGCTTTGTTTATCTTTCTTCCCCCACTACAATGTAAGTTTTATGCAGGAGGTGGTTTTGTCTATTTCTGTTTATTGCTATATCTGCAGGATATTGGATAGGACTAGGACATTTTGCCAGCATTTGATAAATACTTTTTGAATGATGGTAATAATAATAATAGGTACTTCTATATTCCCTGTACTGTTCTTGGTTTTAACAAGGTTATCCAGTCCTCCCAAAAAGTCTTATGGTAGATATTGTTATTCTTATTTATAGACAATCTCAAAGAGCTTAAGATAACTTGTTAAAGATAACAGCAAAGAGATATGGTGCAAAATTTTGAATCCAGATTATGTGTGTGTGTGTTTGTAGAGAAAGAAAGGGAAATAGAGGCTGCTTCTCTTCTAAATTCCTCCCTTTCTGAATTAGCCACTTCCTGCGATGGTGGGAATGTTGGTTAAGAGTTTTCGGCTACAGCCATAGTAGTCTTACTTCTAGAAGTTCTGCAGCCATTTTTCTTACAGTGGCTCCTTCTTCTCAATTGATTTCTTCTTCTATATTTACTTCTCCTTTGCAGAGAAGCAGAAATTGAGATTAAAGAACAAGTAAAGTACAGGACAGTAGGAAAGCAGGACCTAGGGTGGCCTTCACAAAGTAATAAGTACTGTTGCTATCTTCTCTTCAGCTACTAGAAAAAACACTGATGCTGCATTGAGTAAATACACAATACAGTAGCTCTGCCCCATCCATGGTTTCACTTTCTGTGGTTTCAGTTACCTGTAGTCAACCACTGTCTGAAAATATTAAATAGAAAATTCTAGAAATAAACACTTCATAAGTTTTAAGCAGTGTGTTGAAATCTCATGCTGTGCTGCTCTATCTTGCTCAGGATATGAATCATCCGCTTGTCCAGTGCATCCACACTGTACACACTACCCATCTGTTAGTCACTTAGTAGCAGTCTCGGTTATCAGATCAACTGTCCTGCTATCATAATGTTTGTGTTCAAGTAACCCTTATTTTACTTAATAATGGCCCCGAAGTACAAGAGAAGCGATGCTGGCAATTCAAATGTACCAAAGAAGCAGTAAACTGCTTCTCTTAAGTGAAAAGGTGAAACGTCTCCACTTGATAAGAAAAAAAAGAGTATGCCGAAGGCTGACTACTGTAGTATTAATTAATCAATGTAATTTGAGGTGTGCATGTGTTTGGTGTTAAAATCAAAATTAAAAAATCCATGACCAATTTAGATGTTTCCAAAACTACTTCTAAAAAAAGTAATTGTAATTAAATGACCATGTACTACCTAACTATGTATGAGGGTTAATACACTTTGACAAGCAATGCCTTTACCACAGGCTTTACTGTTTTAATCTGCTATTCTCTACTTCACCACAAATTTGAAAACATATGATTTAAGAAACTATTTTCATTTCCGTTTTCTCAGCAGTACTTTAAATAATTTATGACTTTAGTTATATTTGTTTCGAGTGAAATCTACTGCCCAATAGAGCCTTTATGTCATTCTTTGTTTCAACAGTTTATATCTTAATGTCACATATAAACCAAAGTCTATGAAATCCCGCAGCGATTATACTAGCTCAGCAATATTTTCTTGGCACTTGTTTTTCTTTCTTTGTATTTCCATGTGGGAACTTTACAATTTCCAAGACAGAAAGAATGTTTTAAAAGCATTCTTAAGCTTCCAGGTCAAGATGGTGGGATGTAGCCCAACACTGAAATGCAGTCTTATGTTTCCAACCTAAGCGCGGCATAGCGTCCAAGGGGGATGGAGGCGCGACAGTGAAGGACAGGTCACAGAATGGCAGGGAGTTACACATCAGGACTTGGGTGCAGCTGGGGGTGAAGGTGGGCTGGCAATGGAAGCAACGGAAGTGGCAGTGAATGCTCTTTGCTGAAATCTTAAGAGATGCCTATTTTGAAGTTACGTGTGGAGGTGACGAATTAGGTATGGGACTGAAAAAATAAGTATTAATGAAAGATTTCCCTACACAACAGCTGCCTCACAAATTATTTCATTTCCACCTGGCACAAGGAATTCTTACTTATGGGAGTAGAATGCAATCTAATAGCCCCATCCTTGCCTGAATACATTCAAATAAAACAGGTGGGCTATCACATCCCACTTTTGTTCTCATGAAGTTTCCCTCCCAGGGGGACAAAATTTGGGGAAAACAGTTCTATGTATATGGCATCATTGGAAATTCCCTTTTACTGCATTATGACATTCTATCTAGTCACTCATTCCAGGAAATGAATTAACAACCAGGATTTGTCACTTTTGTTTGGAACATGTGCAGCATAAAACACCAAGACTGAGATGGAAAAATTAACCCTGATGTAATCAGAGGCAACTAGAAGTAGAAGATAAGTTTAAAAAAATAAGTATGAAATTAGAATCCTCAGAGACATATTAAAAGATATTGCACCCATAAAAGCAGGGAGAGGAATAATTAGAGGAAAATAAAGAATTCTTTAAAAGCCACGTATATAAGAATACCTAGATGATCTTGAGTTTGGTGGTGACTTTTTTTTTTTTTTTTTTTTTTTGCTGAAGAAGATTCACCCTGAGCTAACATCCATTGCCAATCTTCCTCTTTTTTAGCTTGAGGAAAATGAGCCATGAGCTAACATCTGTGTCAACCTTCCTCTACTTTTTTTTATATGCTGTGTACCACCACAGCAATGGCTGGTGAGTGGAGTAAGTCTGCACCCAGGATCCATGCCCACAAACCTGGGCCTCCAAAGCAAAGCACACAAAATTTCAATCATTAGAGATATAAGCTAAACGATAGGCTAGATAGTTTACCAGAGACATCCTGACAGTAGAGAGCTAAGAGGAACTCTCTTAGGATCACAACAAATCTCAAACATTGACTGACATCAAAAAAATGTCCTTGGAAAGGAGCCTGATTTTAGTTGACTTTCTCTTTGGAGTGAAATATTCACCAGGGCACTGTTTAAAACAATAAAATAATCAGTCACCGATTAGGGGAACTTAACAGCAGAGTGTGATAAGAGTAAGAGCATACCAAAGAGAGCCCTGCCAAAACCTCTGACATCCCAAGGTGACTGTGCTCATGTCCAAGACAGTGCCCTCTGATAAACAGCATCAGAGGCTTCACAGTATGGTGGAGATAGACTTCACTACAATAATCCAGCCACCCAAGAAACAAATAAACAAGTAAAAAGCGGTAACAATCCCCAAGGGTAGTGGCAACATCAGAGTTACTACAATGTATTTCCTAAAATGTCTAGTTTTAAACAAAAAATTACAAGACATGGAAAGGAACAGGAAAAAGTGACCCATAGAAGAAAAAAAGCAGGTAATGGAAAATGCCTTTGAGAGCAGACAGATGTTGGATTTAACTGACAGAGACCTCAAAGTAGCCATTAAAAATATGTTAAAATAACTAAACTAACCCTGCTTAAAGAAGTAAAGGAAATGTGATGGTTAATTTTAGGTGTTAACTTGATTGGACTGAGAGATGCCCAGATAGCTAGTTAAACATTATTTCTGGGTGTGTCTGTGAGAGTGTTTGTGGAAGAGATTAGCATCTGAAATGGTGAACTGAGTAAAGCAGTTAAATATCTACTGACTCTTCAGAGCTCATCTCATACCAGACATTGCAGAGAACATATTACCTGCATTATCTCACATGATCTTGACAACAATCTGATGACAGGTATTTTTATTTTCCCACTATAATCATATTTTACAAAAAAGGAAAATGGAGACAAGAAAAATTATAAAAATCGGGTAAAGATAACACAATAATAGAATGGCTGACATGAATCACAAGGAGTTAAAGATGTGTTGTATGAAAGAAGGTAGGATGGATTTTAAAATGGAGAATTGCATGACACATTCTAGAAGCAGAAAGGCAAGGCTGGAGCGATAATGCCTCAGATTGCATAATGTCAACAATAGTTGACATTGTCACCTCCTTCCTTCTTAGACGTCTTTACCCTGGTGGCATCTTCCTTCTGATTCTCCTATCTCTTTTTCTACTTCTTTTTTTTGTCTTTTTATGGTTTTGCCTATTTTTGTCTAGTATTATCTATTCTTTGTGCTTACTTCTAGGAAATCTTGCCTAGCCTCATGCATTACTACCTCCACGTGAATCACTCACAAGCCTGCACCTTTTAGTTGGGACTCTCTTGAGCACTGTCTTAAATATCCAGTTTCTATACCACTACTCAATTCTACATCATTATAATATTCATCCTAATTTTTCATCCTCACTGCTATCGCCTTAGCCCAGGTTCATTCTATTTCTTGCCTATGTTATTTCAGAGTCCTATTGACAAGTAATATGGCCTTTAGTTTGCCCACTTTTAACCTATAAGAGTGCTTTTCTGAAATGCAGAATTGATCTTATCATTGCCCATGGCATGAGGTTTGCAGTTTGCAGAACTTAATAATGAAAATATAAAGTATATATGCACCACTATTTGTTGATGAATATTTTTTCTTTCATATTATACAGCGTTACTATATGTTAATAGAATTTGTGAAGAATAAGTCATGTTCTCCTATTTGCTCATTTAGCCTGATTAGGACCTAATGAATTCAGAGAATCTCACATTTTTTCTTAAAAATGTGTTCTAGTTCTGAAATGACTGACATAATTTTTGAGTCATAGAATTATAATATCTGCCTTGGTCTATCAAATGGGGCAGAAAAATAATCATCTTGTTTCCTCAATATTATCGCTTATTAACATTGTCTAAAACGTCCAGCGTTGAGTATAAAATCTTTTTACATCATGACGTACCAAGTAAGAAATTAAATGATCTGTTATACTTTTTATTTGAATGAGGAATAACAAAAGAAATATAATGCCAAAGAACTCTTTAGTATATAATTGATGCATGAGACCAAATAGGAGATATTCAAGGCAACCTGTTAGATCAGTTGGTTGGAATTTGAAGGGTTGCAACAGAAAGAGTTAACACTGGTGGTTAATTACTCAGGCTAGACCACAGAGTAATTTTTGATCTAGGCATATTTATTTCTATATTCCTTTTGGCCCCTGGTTGGGGGCCAAAACTGTATTTGTATTTTCCAATTGTTGTACGTTGTACCTTATACAATTGTGCATTGTACATTGTACATTGCATTTTCCAATTGTTGAACACAATTGGAAAATACAGAGAAAAGCAGAATTAAAAACAATCAATAATCCCACCACACAAAGAAGAAAACCACAGTTAACATTTTGCAGTATAATTTTCCAGTTTTTGGTCAATGCCAATTTAATTTGCCATTTTTTTCCTTTTGTATGGTCAGTCAGACTATAAAATTTAAACCTTATTTTTTTTTAGTGAGGTATAATTGACATATATTAGTTTCAGGTGTACAACATAGTGATTTGATATTTGTATACATTGCAAAATGATCACCATGATAAGTTTAGTTAACATCCATCACCATACATAGTTACAATTTTTTTTTTCTTGTGATGAGGACTTTTAAGATCTACCAGAAAATTCTTCAAAACTTTCACGGAAGCCAGCAAGAAAGTCAGTTTGACAAGTTGAACCTTGAAGCGTTTCCCTGATTTTCAAACCAAAAATTCTGGTCTAGATTATGTTTTTGACAGGTCTGCCTTTTGGTTCTCAGAATTTTCTATACTTCTAGCTATCTCTCTGCCTCAGGACTTTCATATTTGAATCTACTTATTTATTATTATCACCTGTTCCAAGTACAGTATCTGAATTACCTGAATTCTTTTATTTTCCTTTACTCAGGCCTGTATAGTCATGGCCTTAACAGAATGTGCATATATATGTATCTCAAAGAGGAAACAAACAAACATAAAAACCCACAATATTAGAGAATGATAGAAAAAAGAATGCATACCTTGAGAAAATACGTTCTAGTAAAGAACAAAATATAGAACAGTTTTTACTGTCAGGGCAAAGTAGATACATGTGAAAAATAAGCTAATAAATCATACAACCGGAGAGGAGCGTTGGGTTCACTTATTCCACAACTTCATTTCACAGGTAATGAAATCAAGACTTAAGTGTTTTTCCTGAGCTATTCAAGCAACCGGTGGTCGTAAACTTGGGCTCTAACGCTAGGCTTTTAATTTGAATGTTTGTTTCTTTTTCCTCTCAGATATCAAGTAGAATAAAGTTGTTTGAAGAAACAATGGAATTGAAGAACAAATGGTTGAATCTTCCTGTTGAAGAAAAATCAAAGTATAGGGTGATAAAGCTCTAATTAATATATTAATATTTATTTCAATGTGTGTATGGATGTCCATATGACTATTAGCAACTTGATGGATGAGTCCTGTTTAATAATGTCATGGTTATATTATACAACATATACGTGGATTTAGAAAAGGTTTCATCACCGTTTGTTGATTTAGGAATGGATAGTTGAAGGCTGTAAAGTTCTAAAAGAGGATATAAGTTCTGTTGAGCTGATTTCTAACATGAAAATAGGAATCAGCATGTCAGATTTTCACAGTTTTGGTATTGATATTAAATAATAGGTATAGTTTCTAAGTAATATGTTCTTATGATGCTTATGAGCTCTTAAATCTATTTGAAGCATAATACTTCTCACACCAAATAACAGTCCTGTCTAGTTGCACAGTATGCACTCAAAAATGCTCCCAGTTGAAATACCTTCTGTTAAATGTATCTGTAGGTGTGGAGCTTTTTACTTTACTTCCTTAGTGTTATGTTCTCAGCTGTCAGCTGATGTCATTTTCGTTGCATTGAATCTCTAAATCATTTGTCATTTTAACTGACAGATATTAAAAAATCTTTAAAACTCCTGATTAGATTCATCTCCAAGTCATAGAGATTTATCTTTAATGTTCATCTTCAAGACTAACATCGGCAAAGAATATCTAACATAATGGCTTTCAGGATGGTTCCCTTCTGCTGACAAATAGTATTGCCGTTAATAAATACGTAGGAATTATTTTACATAAGATTTACTGCAGTTATTGTTTCATCAAAACATAAAATTCAAAATGAATAATGAATTTAAGAACTGTATTAGTTAATTATAAGAAATTGGAAACATTCTTCAGTTAATACGTCTGCTCTAACTATAAGTGTTGAATCGTTTATGGTCAATTATTTTTTATTGTTTTTCTCCAGAATCTAAACATGTTGAGTATAGTCTCCATAGCTAAATTCTAACTAAAGAATACTCTTCAAAAAGTATCGAATAATCTTGGAAATTAATAAAGCTAACAGTGCAAATGGTGAATATAGTTTTGTATTTTTCTGTTCCTTTAAAAGGTTTCTACATCCTTCTCATTGCCATGTCAATTGTAATGTCTCCTTGCCTTGGTGAGAAGAATTATAGATCTCTGACCAATTGTTTATTGTTTTTTATTGCTGAATCTTTATCCATTCTCATCTATTTTTATGAAGTTCCAAAACTGAATCTACCAGTATTTTAATGAAAATTTTACTTCAGACCGGTTATTCACCAATACATCTGGATTTTCTCACTATTTGGCAGCAAAAAACTGAAACTAATAGGTGATTATAGCAACGTTGAAGGATACAAGGTTAATACACAAAAGTCAATCACTTTCCTGCATATCAACAATGAGCAGGTGAAATTTGAAATTAAAAACACAATACCATTTACATTAGCACTCCAAAAAGTGAAATACTTAGGTATAAAGCTAACAAAATATGTACAAGACTTATATGAGCAAAACTACAAAACTCAAACAAATAAAATCAAAGAACTAAATTAATGGAATGATATTCCGTGTTCACAGAAAAGAAGACAGTAAAGACCAGATATCAGTTATTCTCAACTTGATCTAAAAATTCAATTAAGTCTCAATCAAATCCCAAAAGCTGTTTATGGATATTAGCCAACTGATTCTAAAGTTTATACGGAGAGGCAAAATATGCAGAATAGTCAAGACAATATTGAAGGAAAAGAACAAAATTGGAGAACTGACACTACCCAACTTCAAGACTTATTAGAAAGCCACAGTAATGAAGACAGTGTGATATTGGTGAAAGAACAGACAAATGGATCAATGGAACAGAATAGAGAGCTCAAAAATAGACGCACATACATATAGTCAACTGACATTGGCAAAGGAGCAAAGGTAATACAATGGAGGAAAGACAGTCTTTTCAACAAATGGCCCTGGGAATATTGGACATCCACATGAAAAAAAGACGAATCTAGACACAGGCCTTACACTCTTCACAAAAATTGACTCAAAATGGATCATAAGCCTAAATGTAAAGTGTAAAACCATAAAACTCCTAGGAGATAACATCGGAGAAAATCTAGATGACCTTGAGTATGGCAATGACTTTATACCTACAACACTAAAGGCACAATCCATGAAAGAAATAATTGATAAGCTGGACTCATTAAAATTTGAAAATTCAGTTCTGTGAAACACAATGTCATGACAATGAGAACACAGACCACAGACTGGGAGAAAATATTTGGAAAGACACCTCTGATAAAGACCTGCTATCCAAAATGTACAAAAATTTCTTAAAACTCAACAATAAGAAAACAAGCAATCTGATTAAAAAAACAAGCCAAAGACACCACACCAAAGAAATTATACAGAGAGTAAACAAGCATATAAAAAGATGCTCCACAACATATGTTATGGGGAAACGCAAATTTAAAACAATGATATACCACTACACACTTATTAGAATGGCAAAAAATTGGAACACCAACACCACCAAACTATGTAAGGATATGGCACAAGAGGAGTTCTCAGTCATTGCTGGTGGGAATGCAAAATGATACAGCCACTTGGGAAGATGGTTTGACAGTTTCTTGCAAATTAAACACACTCTTACCGTATCAGCAATCACACTCCTTGGTACTTATCCAAAGGAGAGGAAAACTTATGTCCACACAAAAACCTATGCACAGATGTTTATAGCAACTTTATTCCTAATTGCCAAAACTTGGAAGTAATCAATATGTTCTTCAGTAAGTCAATGGATAAATAAACTGTGGTATATACAGATAATGGAAAATTATTCAGGGTTAAAAAGAAATGAACTATCAAGCCATAAAAAGATGTAGAGGAAACTTAAATGCATATGACTAACTGAAAGAAGCCAATCTGAAAGGCTACATAATGTATGATTCCAACAATATGATATTCTGGGAAAAGCAAAACTGTGGAGACAATAAGAAGATCAGAGGTTTCCAGAGGTTGGAAAAGCTGGGGAGGCATGAATACGCAGAGCACAGAGTATTTTTAGGGCATGGGAAATAATTGTTACCTTAATGATGAATACATGTCTTTATGCGTTTGTCCAAACCCACAGAATGAACCATACGAAGAGTGAGCTATAATGTAAACTATGGATTTTGGGTGATTGTGATGTGTCAAAGTAGGTTCATCAGTTGCAGCAAATGTACCACTTTTATGGGGGATGTTGATAAAGAGGAAGGCTATGCATGGCAGAGCAGGGGATATATAGAAAATCTCCATGACTTTCCTTCAATTTTCTGTGAACCTAAAACTGATATAAAAAATAAAGTCTTCATTAAAGAAAGGAATAAACAAACAAGCAAAAAAACCCACTGGGCCATTTGTCATTCTGAATAATACATTCTCATAAGAAAAATCTCTACTAAGGCCATTCTATTCCACGCCTTTGGCTCATGCCTGGGGTGCTTATTGCTAAATATTCCTCAAGTACTGTTCCATTTCTAGTCAGTATTTAATTTATACCAGTTCTTTTACGTTCAGCTCTGTCATCCCGTCCTTCACAAAGATGTTCTCAATTTTGCTGGAATTTATTTCTCCTTTCTATCTGTTCCTGTTTCATTTGTAATCTATGTCATTGGTTTCCAAAATGGTGACTATTTATCCCACTGGTTGCAAAAGTAAATTACTAGATACAGAAAAGAAATATTAGAAATTCAATTTATATGCAGGTTTCTTATTTAAAAATAAAAGAAATAAAATTTTACATATTTTCTTGTGCCTACACAGATTTCACGTGTCAGATGCTCATTTGCTGTGCATCTCATGTAGTACAAGATAAATCCCAAAAAAGGAATGGGAACTTCATCATACAGAGAGGTTGAATGTGGGGTCCTCCAGCTATTAGTCTCTTTCAGTACACTGAAACATAGTGCAGTTAATATGTATTTTACGTACACAATGTTGAAGATAATGCTAATAAGAAATACAAAAGCAAACCACAAGAAGATATAATTGTACTTTTCTTTAATCATATTTAAAGATTAAAATGAGATCTGACAAGGAGACTCACAAAATATTATCAAGCCTAATTGAAATATGGCCCTCAAATTCAAAACAATTAGGAGGATTCTATGCAACAAGGATCTACTTCATGAAGTGCATTAATAAACTATGTATATGTTTTTTACAATTAATTTATTGTATTTTCATATTATCTTTTAAATTTTTAATTTGTATGTCTTTTGTGAAACCCATATGTTAATACAATTGTACACATATAGACTTTATAAACAAACATAAATATGCACACTAAATAGTTTTTGATAGGGATGCACAAAAAATTGGAGACTACTAGGTGATAAAACAAACTGTGTACTTTAAAAATATTTTTCTCCATTATTTTGACATCGTTGGTATAATATGGAAATAAAATTTTAAGCATCCTCAGAACAAAAGGAAAAGAAGGCTATCTTATTTTTCTTCTATATGCTATCCCAGATTTAGGAGTGTGCTCTGCCTCTGGTAGGTAGTCAAAATATACATGATTATGGTCATTAGAAGGCAAAGTGTGAATGTGCTTCTGTGATAACTGACGTTTAATGGTTTGCATTTCTGGTAACAATACTGTCACACCATATAAACAGTCAAACTTTGGGTTACTTTAGCCAGCCAGAAAGAATGGAGAAGAAGAAAAAGATGTGTTTATGCACAAAGAGGGCTGCATTTTATTTAGAAGCACAAGTAATTCACTCTGTTGGTGATATTGATTCATAATAGCATTCCTGGTCTATAGCTCTTTGAAAAGGATTTAAATTTTCTAAGAAAAAAATCAATCTACTTCAAAGATTTTCTTCCATTATGAAATTAAAACGAAAATCCTAACAATCTAAAACTTTAAAATGCCTGTTTTATTTTTACTGAGAATTGATTTGCTCTCTGTTTCTAAAAATGAAGTTAGAACATGTAATATTACAATAACCGTAGTTCCAGGAAAGCATTAGATTTTATTGGCTGGTGGTGGAGAGGCTTTTTCTTTTGTCTGATCCACTGGAATTTCCAGTTGTTGGATTCTTCAGGTCTAAGTATGGGATATACGAGTCAGTAAGAAAACCCAGGTGACTCACAACACAGGTGGTTCCCTAGATCTGCATCCAGGGTCCCTAATTAGTCAGCCTTCTCTCCAGCCTTCACAGTGCTCTTATGTTTATTTTATATATAATTTAAAGGGTTTTTAGTTGTAGTTAGAGGGGAGAATGGGAAAAAGATGTCTACGCTGTTTTCTGAGCGTGGAGGATCATGAACACTACTTTTTATTACTACAAGATGCATCTTGAACAAAGGATTCAGCCAAGTTGTAACAAATGTTGAACAAAAGACGGAGATGACAATTTTAGTATCAAACAGGTTTTTAATCATGACAGAAAAAATCATTCATAGAAGACTTTTACAATGATAAGTATTCAGTTCACAAGAAATATTTGTTTTATATATTTTATAATGTCAGAAAATATATAACAGATAACAGAACAGCTACACTCATGAAATAAAACTCTCAGAAAATAAGAGATTAGAAACACGTCACTGAGGCCAGCCCCGTGGTCGAGTGGTTAGGTTTGCACATCCCCCTTCAGCAGCCTGCAGTTCGCTGGTTCCGATCCTGGGCACAGACCAACACAACATTCGTCAACACCCATTCTACGCGGGTGGCATCCCACATAGAAGAAATAGAATGACCTACAACTAGGATATACAACCATGTACTGGGGCTTTGGGGAGAAAAAAAAAAAAGGAGGTAGATTGGCAACAGATGTTAGCTCAGGGCCAATCTTCCTCCAAAAAAAAAACAAAAAACAAAAAAACACATCATTGGTAGGTGATTTAGTCCATGACAGACCAGATGAATGGAGAGATGACTTAAGAAAACTTAAGGTAATTAATAAAGAAATTATTATATATTTATACATAGAGAGAGAGACAGAAAGAGAGACATCAGAGAATTCACTTATTTCCTGGCATCCTTAAGATATTTTTTGATATATTAGCCTATTGAGAAAAACCCAATAAAACCTAAAGTTAACTGATGGAAAGGTCATAAATAAAATGGAAGGAGGGACAGGTGAAGGGAAAAAGGTCATTTATGAGCTAAATTACTTATATTTATTCATGGAATTCCTAGAAAATGCTTTTATGGAATAAGTTATGCAATAGAGATACAAACAGAACTGGTACTCGGGAGACAATTATCAGCAACACTTTGAGACTAGGGAGCATCCGTTCAGACGGGGATGTGCTTTCTCTACACTGGCTGCTAAGAATATCGAATATTACCCCCGAGTATGAATGTACTGTTTAGAGTAATAAAGAATGGACTAGAAGAGCTAAATAGAAACAAGGCCCAAAGTGGTTATCATTAAGGAATATTACTTATAGTTTTTTGAACTTTACATTTGGTACTTTTTCATAGTGTTTCAATTTTTGCAATCTTGTGGTTAGATTGCCGTAGTAATTTTTTTTAAAAAAATCACTGCTCCGATCACCAAACTTGAGCAATCTCTACCCCTTCTATACTTACCACAGAGCCTTCTTCAAGCTTTTTCTTTAACGTGTTTACTCTTCCCACAAGTATTTATAATATCAAATCTCTTCTCGAATTATATTCTTCTAACACTTACTATTAATTATTTATACTTAATAGTATTTACTACTAAGTCTTCCTAATTAAAACACTAACTTCCATAATTTGATTTTTGTATAAACTCCAGAGAATTTTTTCAAACAACTTACTTTTTATAAACAATCCTAAACGTTAATAAATAAAATCGTTCTAATTTATATTCAGAACTGAGCTGAAAGAAGCGCTGAAGTACGAGGGCAGAAGAAGATCCAGCTCTGGCCCCAGATCTTCCACGTGAAGTCACCTTACTGTCACTTCCCCTCTGTATCCCCGCTTCTTCTGTGGAATAATAATGATAGTAACTATCACATGGTGTTATGATAAAGATCAAATGTTTTTATTCTTTGCAATCACTCGTAAAACATAAAACATTAGTTGTCTGCTTATGCTAAGATGCGTATTATTTGCTTCGGACACATAAGTGAGCGCGCAGCACATCCTTGGAGCGATGTGTTCATATACAAAGGAAGACACTTTAGAAAGCCGTCTATGTCTTGCATCTACATTTTTTTCACTTTGTCAGTTTTGTCGGTTGCCAGTGTATTTGATTTCAGCGAGTTGTGCTCCTGACAGCAGTCGCATTACATTACAGAATCTTCCAGACTTGCTTGGCACCTTCATCTCATTTTCTATCAAAAAATATGCCTGTTTCCTTCATCAGGCAATCCATAATTATCTGAAAATATGCAGCCTGCTGTTGATGCTAGCAAAGGAAATGAGGAAAGAATGATATTCTTTTCTTCGCACATGCCTGGACACTCTTCAGAGACATCTGATGTAATTGCCAGTAACAATCTTACACTCATGCTCTTTTACATGTCTACGGTTTAAGCCTTTACAATTTTTTAAATCCCCCTGCAAGAAGGAGCTTATTCATGCATATATTAAAAACTGCATAATCCTTTATTGTGTTCAACAGAGATGGTATAAATTATTGCACGATTTTTAGGCCAACTGTTTATGGGGGGGTGAGGTAGTATTGCTCTTTAATCAAGTGGGCATATGTGTATGTCTGCTTTGAAAAATGGAATTGAGAATTTAGTAATTATGCATACATCTCAATATCAAGATGAATTTCTGGTCACTGAGACTTACAAAATCATCACCTAGGAAATTATGTCTGGGAAAACTGTCTCAGTAACATAAGGTTTATTTGAATTATACCAGTCAACCCATTTTTTAACTAAAGATGTTACCAACTTGGAGAAAAACACCACATTGTTTCTCTGAATCAAGAATCATAAAAGAGAATCATATAACAAGTGTTTGCTATGGGAAACTATTATATCATCCTTCTGTATTTATAATCTGCAGATTTTAAGTGGATCCTCCTACTTTTCTCATGTAGCCAGGTCATTGTCCTTACTTTTGACTTCTTTTAGTGGGTCGACTTTTTATCAGTTGCTCTTATATTTTTCATTTCTTACCCTCGGTAGAGTTTTACGAAAAATAGTAGCCAAAATTAATTAGGTATTAAAATTGCATTACAGTATTTTCTATAGCATTTATAAAAATTTAAAATTTATACATGATAAGTCCTGGAAGGACCAATTATTGAATGCATAAAAGTTCTGCAAGATTTTAAAATTTTGTCCCTCTAACATTTCTCAAGAATTATTACTAGAACAAAGCGGCGTATTTGACATACATATCCTCAAGCCATGAAAGGAGGAACTGATGTTCATATTACAGGCATGTCCTACATAACAATCCTCATGCGGATATTGCGTCAGCAGGTGGTGCGGAGTCTCGGCCGGCATGATTTTCATGTCTTCTGACCAAAGCCCTAAGAACATTGTATCAAGAGGCATCTCATAGAGCCAACAAGCTTGTTTTTCTCCCAGATTCATTTTTCTTCTAGACCCATTGTTCTCTTGCAAACTGATTAATATAATAAATTATACAAAAGTAATCACCAACTTGTACTCTTTGCATTCTTAAAAGAAATGACATTTTTAAACTACTTTTGTAATTGCTGTAAAGTTATTTCCTTCTAATCCTATAGCCTAAGGTTAAAAGTTTCATATCGTCTTCTTTAAATAGCAAAAGATAATATTATTTATCTTATCCCGAAGTAACTGATAGGCATGCCATGTTGATGCCATGTGGATGATCATGTGAATAAATCATAGAAAAGTACTATGCTCAAAGGAGAATCTGACAGCATAGCCAAAATTATCATATATCTATGTATTTTTCTCATTTCTAGATATTTTAATTTGTTCTTTCTATTCAGTTTCTTGTGATATTTTACTAGTTTCATTTATTTAATAACTTCAAATCTGGGTGTAATTTTTGTTAGTATTTAATTTTTCCTTCTTCATATTTAAAAATAAGTCATGTTGGAAAGTAAAACGCATTGGCTATGCATTTCGGACCTGGATTTAAAAGTACAACAAGATGATTAGTTTTAAAAAATCCTTAGAGGATTGTTATTAATTCCACAATGTTCTGCATATATTAACATGATATCATAATATCTGCTTCCTCTTATTTGCCCAGGATTACCTTAATTATATAAAGAGATGTGAGAATCAGGCTTTCTGTGTACAAAAATACGCTATAAATATTTATTAAATTACTTCAGTTAGATCAAATTTTTTTCATATAGAGCTAGGGCTTTGAGGCCATCTCCACTTGAGATGTATTTCATACAAAAGTCCAAGTGAGTGCAATAATGAGGGGACACTTCATAGGCCCTTTCAACCCTTTGAAAAGACTCATGTGAAGAGACACAAAGGAAATTTCTCTTAGAATAAAGAATGGTCTAATTCAACCTGTTTTTGTGTGCACTAAAGCTTTGAATGTTTGGAAACTGTTATTCCATATGATTACTATATAAAATAGCTATTTCATCATTAAACATGAAGGAAAACATATGATAGATGCATTCAACTGCAATCTAAATAAACATAACTGTTATAGTCCCTATATAGCCTATTGTTTCATTGTTAAAATAAAAAAAAGTAAAAATCCCTAAATCACCAAGTCTCCCAGCAACATACATAAAAAACATATTTGTGCTGCAATTTAAATGGACTAGTAAAAAGAACATTCAACCATTTGGAACTGAAATATTCATGAGCTACTCAGAGAACAATGAAACTAAATATCTTCAGATGTCCTAGAGGAACAAGAGTCAAGGAAACACAAGAATAACGAGACTATTCTATTTTAAACTTTCTTCCTTTTTTCTTTTTTTCCCCATTAGATGATAATATACAATTTAATCTTTCTACATTATGAATAGGATGTGACAAGCTCACGATTCTTTGCTGAAAGCTTTTGACAGAGTTTAATTCCATACTTTTAGAGATATTGGGACTTTAGTTGGCCTTATAATATTTAATGGGGTAATTACAATTATGGGAAAAATGTCCCTTATCTAGGTAAACACTGAAGAATGTCTCATGGCATATCTTTGAATTAAATAAAAATCGACATCTACCCTAAGTTCTACTAACGCAATATGTTAATAGGATAAAGACCCAGAATTTTGGAAATTATAACTTCCATAATCTCTACAAACAGCTTTTGTGCAAATAATAATTGCTCTTTATTTGAATTATTTCTACGTGGTTCCATTCCATGACACATTTTAAATTTTAAATCAGCTACACTGTTTTAAAGATTATCTATTATAAGTAACAGACGAAAAAAGAAAGTTTAAAAAGAGCATTTGATTAATTGGTAGTTTTAATCAAATTCTAATTCTCAGTCAGACAGAATGATTTTTAAGTGAAAAATTGGTCTATTTGGAAACAGAATTACCATGTGTATTTTCTCATATGCTCAGTGACATTTAGAAAAAGCATATGCATGTAAAACTTTTTAATTATTTTATTATTAAAGCTGAAATCATGAGTTTCAATTCCCCACAGCCACATCCTTTCAACTCCACCTTTGTTCCTGTACCTCTTTCTTATTCAATTTTACTATCATCTTCAAGTTCTCTGGATCTGTAACCTATGAGTGGTCTCATTAATGCCAAGTCCTCACTGCCACCTACCCTAATAAACCATGGTCATCTCCTCTCCTGGTTACATGCAACAGTCAAAATTACAGTTCACAAGGAGCTCAATAATCTCCAAACCTATCTCTTCGTCACCGCTTTTGTCCCCTAATAATCTAATCCTTTCATGCAGGACAAAAAGTGCTCACTTAAAAATATATATATTGTCCCTTATAACTCACCAAATTAAAATAGTTTGCAATGTGTCAGGAGACAATTCTCCATGACATTTCTGCAGGTCTTTGATTACTTTTTGTTCCCAACTATCTTTTCGAGGGTGTGTGTCTAACAAACAACCTTGGAAGATACTGTGTCTTCTTCTGGAAGACAGGAAAGATTTATTTTTTCTTCAGAATAAAAAGATAATGTTTGCAGAAAAAGTGGGTCAGGTTTGCTAGCAGCCTCCTTTGCAAAACTGAGGTTTCCTAAATTTGGGGATCCTTTCCTAAATTTGGGCACACAAAGCCACTGTGCCCACTGTGTAGGCAGCATCAACCTGGGCCTGCTTCTTCATTGCTCCTGTGGGACTTGGCAGGCAAGGAAACATGAAGTAAATGCTGCCTGCTGTGCTGGAAGTAATAGTCTTTTGTCTCAGATCCAGGAGTTTCATATCTTCTGCCAGCTTCCATGAAACTGCAGCAGGTGCACTTGTTAGCTCAAAAGAAGGATGTAATCTGAGACCTTCACAGTTCTTAGTCATTGCACTTAGAGTAAAACTTCAGTTCTTAAATTTGACCCTTATATGTTCTCAAACATGATTCTTCATTTGTTTCTTCCTCTGACTCACTAACTACCAGCCCCATCAATCTTATTTCAGTTTCTTAAAACTACTAAATGTTTTCAAGTATCAGTGAAGTTCCTCATTGTGTGCCTTCTGCTTCAAATATCTCTTCACTCTAAATGTCACCTGAATATTTTTCTTGCTTTACTCATCTACATTTCTTCACTTATTAATATATATGAATAACCTGCCTCCACCCAGATATTATCTTTCCAAGTATTCTTTTCTTTTCCTTTATAGTGCTTTTCACAATTTTTTTTTTTTTTTTTACCATGTATTTAAGTAAAAGCAGCAGAGAATATACCAGGGCTCTGCTCATAGGAAAATCCCCTCCAGGTTCAGGCTTGGGACATCTCGATCAGAGGATGTTATTGTGCAGCATATTCCCTCATAGCTTTTAAGTTGCCACCCTTTGTTCACAGAGGCTTACAGATTTCCAGTACTGTTGAACGGTAGGTTCTTCATAGTGACACATTACATCATTGATGTGGAGGTTGGGGGAGGAATTGGAGACACACTGGAGGACCACTGGTCCTTTCGTCCTTTGCACTCTGCTTCTTCTTTCTTTTTGGGAGATGATTCTTAACTTTATCATCTGCCTGCTTTCTCTTTTCCTGTTGTTTTTCTTTCTTTTCCTCCAAGCTTTAACTTATCTAGGCTTCCAAGACAAAAACAATCAAACAAAAGCCAGTTTCTTAGTCTGAAACTTTGCACTTACTTCTGACCTTGTTTTCCACCCTCTGTGTGGTCAGATGGAGGGAAAATATCATCGTGTTACGTGTGTGAGAGATAGAAGAACATTGGAGATAGAATTTGGTTACTGCTCAGTGATGTAACCCAGTCATTTATATTTGCATTTTCCTTTTGGCTTAAAGTTTACTGTGCTGACATAGTGTATGCTTCTGAGAGAATGTACTATGTCCTTTTGAACTATATGCTCAGTGATAAAGCACAGGATCAAACACAAAGAAGGCACATATTATGTACATGTTGAATGAATTACTGCAGAGTTCCCTAAGTGGTTTCTCTGCCATGAATCTTGTCCCCATTCCACCCATTTGGACACTTCATACACAATGATCTTTCTGACTATCGTATCCTTTTACAACATTTAAAAGATTTCACCGTCATGAGAAGTTTCAACCTATTTTCCATAATTTTAAGAATTATGCCTTAACTTCTCTCTCCATATTCATTGGAGAGAATCCTCCTCCAATGCAAGATGTCCCCCTGTAGCACCATGAATGAATTCTATCATTGTACTTATTCAGCTGACTACAGTTGCTTATTTAGTTTTGCGTTTTCTCTATAAGGATGTCTGCTTACATATCACTGTATCCCCAGCACCTACCTCAGTCTGAGCACAAAGAAGACATCTAATACATATTTTAATTAATTAATTAATTAATTTTTATTATTATTTCATATGCTGAGCAAGTTTTGCCCTGAGCTAACATCTGTGCCAATCTTGCTCTTTTTCATATGTGAGCCACCGCCATAGCATGACCACTGACAAGTGGTGTAGGTCTGTACCTGGGAATCAAACCTGGGTCACTGAAGCAGAGTGCACCGAACTTAACCATTAGGCCACCGAGGCTGTCCCCATTTACATATTTTTTGGGTAAATTAATAAAACAATCCAATAGTTCTATTGCACAGCCTTTCATAACAGTATTTGATTTCCTATAGTAAAATTAGTCTTCCATTTATTTATCTATATGTAGTTATATATAACCCAAATTTTGTTTTCCAAAGTAAGATTGTGCCAATGATAATCATCATTTATTTCCTGCTTTTATCTGAACTTTTTTCCCTTATATGTGAATAGCAGCTTCTACTAATCTAAGAGTGGTCATTACAAAATCTAAGATACCTTCATTTACGTTGCAAGAATAAGAATACACAATATATAACCCTATAATATATGCACAGATTAAATATAGAAATAGATATTTTACACCCCGCTAGGTTTAAAGATATCAATGTTTGCTTTTAATACATTGTGAAAATGTGAGTTATAATTAAATGACTCACAATACAACTAAAGAAAAACTGTATATAAAAACCAGGATTTCTCTCAAGTTTCCTAAATTAATAAATAGCACAATAAAAAGACTAATTTTTTAATATGAGCTATAAAAATGCTGAAAATATCTTCCAATAATTGTGCATTATTTAAAAGAATCTTATATTGCATATTGCATATTTTTTAATGCAATTCTACGTTGCTCACATAATACAAATCAGCAATTATATACTTCTTTTTCTGCCTACTTGGAATTTGTGAAAAGGCACCACACCCATATACAATATGGGGCCATGTTAGGATCATCAGGTTGTACAACGAGGATTAATCATTCAGAATCTGCTTATGATATCATAGGCTACCACAACAACATATTTGATTTTATTGCCTAAATATTCAGAAGAGTAAAGAAGTAACAGTGTTTGCTATTATAACATAGACTACAATAAATATTACATATATTCAGTTACCTTGTTCTCCCTGTTATATTGGATGCTTACAGAATGCCATTGGCTTATCTAGAAATACATGAGGAAAAAATTCAATTGAACTTGAATGTCTCAATGGAAAATTCCTGGAACTGCTGTCATGCTGAAATCAGGCAATCCATTTTTGTAGTTTATTTTCTAGCAAAAAAGTCTCTCTATTACAGACATAACAATTCTTTAGTCACCCAGGAGAATATCGATGGCATATAGACTGATGTCTATGGAAATAATCTCCCAGGAAACACCATCTCAATAAAATATACAAATACTTTGCAGACTAAAAGTTATTTGATGTTTTAAATTGTCATTTTAGTCAACCTTTCAATTAGTCTATCTTTACCATTGCATTTAGAGTATGAAGAAAATGAAATAATCTAGGTAATTTCTTTATATTATGTTGTTGGAATGCACAAATCTAATGATGATCATCTTCTCTAAATTATGGTGAACTAGACAAAATAACACAACTCAGCAACTTGGCAAAATTAGTAGCCTGGGATAAGCTACTGCAAGGGACCACAGCTTCTTGCCAGTATGGTCTAAACTAAGGTTGGGACTAACTTTGCGACTGAGAATAACTGGCATGTCCCATGTCCCTCCACGTCCTACTATCAGTGGATAAGCAAGCAGTGAGAGGTCTCCATGCACGTGGAGGACTCAGTCAGGTTGTGAGCAGGTAACACTTTTTTCTCAACTTCCTTTCTGCTTTAGTGGTCATGGTGTCCCTTAGGGCAGGCGAAGTAATGTGCACCCACACACGCTGGTTTATGTCTAACAACTGCATCCAAAGTTGGTAGCTTTATGACAGGTCTACAGAACCCCCAAAACCCCAGAGTGCTCTGGCTCAGTGCATTTCCTTTTATTTAGTGTGAATTCTAGATGATTTATTTTCCCTCTTTTATTTAACACATTTATTTAAAACCCAACATTTTCCTCTCATTTAATCTTTTATTCTGCTACATAAGTACCTGCCCAGCTCTTCTTCCCTAAGTTGGAGTTAAATCATCTATGTTCTACCTCTGAATGTTCTTTACTCATTGCCATGTGACTATTTTAACTATAATTTTATTAACATGAAGAGAGGGACTCATTTCCATGGTAACCAGGAGAGGGGCCTGGGCAGTATAATCTCATTTATATTATATAATCCGTTTAGTCATACTTAAGCTCTAAAACTGCATTCATGGCTCATCTTGTTCTTGTAGTGACAATAGTGCAAACACTGCACAGTGCCATGTTCTTCTTGCACTGATTTTATTTGGTAAGAGAAAGAATGAAAATGGGAATTAGGCAGAAACATCATATATATATCAGAAAATCTTCACATCTCATATGTCTTTTTCTTTATCTTGTCTTATTGTGTTTTTAAGTATGTCCGATATAATGATAATATGTCACCATTAGGAATAGTGGGTGTCCTTGTTTACTCCTGCCTCTAACAGGAATGAGTTTGTTATTTCCATTTTCAGGATTATCCCGGTTAAGGAGGTGAAATTGATACATTTTTCTCGTGTTAAGTAACTATGTGTCTAATCTTGATAAATCAACTGTTTTAAGCAAGACTGATTATTGAATTTAGCCAAAACGCAGTTCAGCATCAGTGGAAATGATAATACCATAGTGTTAAAATACAGGGACTTTGCCACTGGCCACTTGGGATTCAAAATCCAACTTCATCATCTTCTGGCTACACGATCTTTGTAAAGCGAAACCTTGCTTTACTTTAGTTTCTTTTGGTTTTCTTTTATAAAATAAGAATCAAATGCATCTACCTTATAATATTGTTATGATAATCAACTATAAAGTGTTTTGAATAGAGGTAGGTACTATGCACACTTTTCTTTGTATTATTATTATATGTTTTCCTTAAAAACATATAATAATGACTATGTAAATATATTTACTAATATTTAAACATTCTTGTATTCATATAACAAATACTACTTGGTTACAATGTATTATCCTTTCAATCAAGTGATGAATTCTGCTGTTACTATTTTACTTAGGATATTTACACCAATATTTATATTAGTTAGCTAAGGCTACTATAACAAATTACCACAAATTGAGCGACTTAAAATAACAGAAATGTATTCCTTCACAGTTCAGGAGGCCAGAAGTCTGACATCAAGGTATTGGCCTGGCCACGCTCCCTCCAGAGCATCCAGGGGAGAGTCCGTTCCTTGCCTCTTCCAGCTTCTGGTGGCTTGAGGTGTTCCTTGGCTTGTGGCCTCATGACTTCAATCTCTTCTGTCTTCACCTCTGTGTCTCAAATATTCCTCTTCCTTTGTCTGACAAGCATTTAGGGACCACTCAGATAATCCAAGGTGATCTCATATCAAGATCCTTCACTGAATTACACCCGCAAAGTTCTTTTTTCCAAATGAAGTCATAGTCATAGTTTCTGGGTAGAAATATCTTTTGGGAGATCACTACAATATTCATAATTAAGATTATAATTGTATTCATTTGGGCAATATTTGTTAGGTTTTGGTTTCAAAACTATGCTTGCTTTTAAAAAAAAGTTATTTTTTTTCTTTTACTGGTTGGAACAGTTTAAACAGCATCTCAATGAGCTCTTAAAAACCTTTTTTATAAAATGCTTTATGCTTTAAGCATTGTTTTTTTGGGGGAAACTCTTGAACAATTTTCTGTTTCTTTTTTTTTTTTTTAATACATCTTACACAGGCAGTTTCTTCTGTGATCTATTTTTGTCAAATTACATTCCCCCCCCCCAAATTTTCCACTTTGCCCAAGCTTTTCAAATTTATTTATATTGATTGAGCAAGACGATTTATGTCAACTTTTTAATTTTTAAATCTTTTCTGCTTGTCTGTCTCTAATCCTTTCACATTTTGTTTATCTGAACAT
Organism: Equus caballus; assembly: GCF_041296265.1. Taxonomy (NCBI): domain Eukaryota; kingdom Metazoa; phylum Chordata; class Mammalia; order Perissodactyla; family Equidae; genus Equus; species Equus caballus. The sequence goes on from NC_091685.1 coordinate 104,945,697, forward strand.
ATGCTTTTAAAAATTGATTGGGTAAACTATTTTCTATGTCTTTTTTACCCCAAAAGATCCACCCACAACACGAAGTGTAGTGTAGGTAGATTTTGACAGGAATTGGTGTTACAACAAAAGTCACAGTCTGAGGTGAGGGCAACTAAAGGGTCTTCAAGCATGCATTTATTGATTCTGGTCTTTTATTTTCAAAACAGAGTGGTAATTGGGGCCCAAATAATTACTGTCACTTTAGAAACAGTATCAGTAATTCCTGAGAACTCTGGGTATTTCACTGTCCACTGCATTTATTCATAATGATAATGAACTGGAAGTCCCTTTTGGAAGGGAGAGAAAGGCCTACAATACATATATCTTAGCTATGGTTTAGAGTTCAAGGGGCTCTGAGTTTGTGAGCGAGCTTAGATCTGGAAAATCAGAGAGAAATAGTAACATTCTACTGTGGATAAAGTTGATAAGATGTTCAACAGACCTGGAGTGTTTAGTCGTATTTTGCTTGTTTATTTCAAATTATAAAAATCCATTAAGATCTTAGTAAGTTGCCAGCATAATTCAGAACTTGGGACATCATGGATATCCTGCTGGTTGTGCCATTCTTTTTATCACTTAGGCTTTGTAGACCTTTTGAATACCATGCCTACCACCGCTCAGGTGTTTAAGAACAGACATTTGGCTACTGCTACTTTGGGATCTCATTCTTCTACACATATGTAACTTATAAGGGTATGCCTAAATATCTTCTTTTAAAATGAGGTGAACCATTGATTTTGCACCCCTCATTTAAGGCAAATGATTCATAGTCCTTATACTGGATATGAAAGTTCAATTAAATGAGATATAATGTGAAGTAGTATGTCCACCTTGCTTATTGCAACTATTTAATGGATAAAGCAAATAGATTGTGTTTAAACTTAACTACTTACTAATGAATCACAGAATATCAGCTATTTGGTTATAAAAAATGAGATAATGCTTTCTTATAGAATATACATCATCAGAAACTGAATCTTAAATATCCCATTAATGTGCAGTTAAACAAGTCAGGTATCACTGGTTCAAATAATCCATGTGAAGCTTAATATTCTACTTTATTTAGCTCAATAATCAGAAATACAGGTTGAAATTTTAAGTACATTCACTGGTACTAATTAATATTTCTACTGAACATTCCCTGAATTTATACACGTTACCTAGCAGTAGCCTGAAAGAGCAAATGTTCAGGTCTCTATAGAAATACTGCCACAATTAATTCAGGCAGCCACTAAGCCTTTGCTGATGGTGCTTATTCATTGGAGGATAATACTGGCCATAATGTTTCAGATTGAACTTTAGATCCCAAACCTGAGTTCACACCTGAATGTTGTCACTTACTGTGTAACTTTGGACAAGTTGCTTACACTTCAGGCACCTCACTTTTTTCATGTATAAAATAAGTAATGTATGTTATTTATACCTTATTGCTTATGTGAGAATTGAATGAGTTAATATATGAAAAGTGGCTACACTGTTGCTTAGTATGTAATAAGCTCTCAATACACATTAGTTATTTTATTATTAGGCAGCAGTAGGATTGCAATAGTGGTAGGTTGTGCCTATTGTTTCCATAACTTAAAATTTCACTATACAGTAACATCTGTATTACTTGCAATGAGAAAAGTCCCGCTGACAAATTGATGCCCTGAAGCTGAGTTTCTGCTAAACAGAAAGGCTAGTGCCGAGAATCTGAGGAAACTTATGAATCATTTCTTCTAAATTTGAAATATAATAGACCTGTCAAACTGGGCAGAAAAAGTTTACATATCCTTTTCAAAATCTCAACTTTTCTCCAAGTAATAAACTCACTGGAAACAAACAAATTCTTCACAAATCTATTTAAGCTAAAAGTGTGTTTGAGTACACAAGGGAAACAGAAAGACGAAGGGATAAAGCTAGAGTATGACAATGACACAGAATAAAACCAATAAAGAAAAAGAGACAGAGAACAGATAACATTTCCAAGATTAACTTGGAAGTTTTTAGCATGAGGTTTATAATGCGCATGTTCATCTTCTTTAGGTTAGAATTAGCTCTTTCTTCTTCACTGTATTTATAAAATGGAAGATATTTTATATTTCCATAAAGCAGATCTTATGATTTTACTATCCAAACATGATATGCTAAAAATATTATATATTGTTAGAAATTTTAATGCAATCACAAGAATGACATTCAAATATTAAGAGAGATTAACGTGAATGAAATAGTCCAGAAATAAAGGGAAAAATGTGATCAAAATTCAGCTACCAGACAGACTCACAGCAGCCAGTGATCCTTTGTTCAATCCACTTCATTACTGTCTTTAAAGACTTTTTATGTTTGAGCTTGTATACTTTACTTCCTGGGAAGTTCACTAAGGAAACATAAAGACATGAAATTCACTGTTTCTCTCAAAAAATAATGTAAAGTACACAATAACCACATGAAAAGCAATGCAATTGCACAAGCAAAAATCTTCATTGTCATTATGTCCCTTTCTAACTTACTCTCCATTGACCACAGGTCTATACTCCCACTGAAATTCCCTCACGTCAGAAAATATTTCTTCACCTCAAATTACTCTAAGAGCATCCTGACTCAACCCCTCCCAGTTAGAAGTGACAGAAAACCAAGAATTTTTCTTTCAATTCTTCCTGCTCACCTATCTTCCAAACATTAAATCCTATAACAAGTCCCAGAAAAAGAAGGAGCATAAAATGTTTGGACAAATAATGACCAAAATCTTATCAAATATGATGAGATTTGATCTACCAAATAAGATGATAAAATAATAAAGAGCCAACTTCCTTTCAGAGGGGAGGGGGCAGTTCAAGATAGTGACATATAAAGATACTGAACTCACCTCATGCTATGGACACAGGAAATCTACAGCTACATCTGGAACAATTCCCTCTGAAAAAGACCTGAAAACCACTGAACAGTTCCTCTACAACAAAGGAGGAAAGAGACACATCAAGATGTGTAGGAAGGGCTGAGACATGGTCTTGCCAAAAACTCTACTTCTGGTGCATCAACCCACAATTTGGAACAATCTGACAAATACAAAGCCTCTCCCTGAGGAGTAAGGGGTTCACCCCACTCCAGACACCCCAATCCTTGAGACCTGCACCAAGATAGGAGCCCCTAAAATGCCTGGCTTTGAAAACCAACGGGGCTTATGTCCAGGAGACCCAAAAGGCTATAGAAAACTGAAATTCTGTTCTTAAAGGGTTCACACACAGACCAACTCACCCCAAGATCCTGTGCAAAAGGAGTAGTTTGAAAAGCACATAGACGGTGTGTGAAGGAGATTCATTTTCTAATCTTAAAGCATCTGCTGGAGGGGAAAGGGCCTAATGGGACTCTCTCTCAGGAGATGGAGGCACTGATGGGTGCCATTTTTGCACTTTCACTCTAACTTGCTCGCCCCTGCACTCTCCAGTGGCCCCGCTAACTCTTGCAGGCATGCACAGTCCACACAAGGGATGTCTCTTAAATGCCTGCCTCTTGTGGCCAGGGAGCTTGTGTTTCTGAGTCCCATAAGACTGAAACAATCAGAGAGACATTTTATAGTAAGCAACCGTCCCCAGGGCACTGCACAGATATCAGACTGAAACAGAGCCCCAATAGTCCTGTGAAAAAGGCCTATTTACTAGTTTGAAGCTTCAGGTGAAGAACAAGCTTCAAGTTTACCATTTATCTAGAGGATACAGAGATGCTATCAGGGAATGTAGGCTGAGGGGCACCATCTTTGTGCTCTCCCTTGGCCTCACTACAGCACACTGGTACCTCCCAGAAAGGAGCATATACACTCATCTGCATACCCAATCTCTGCAATTGTCAGCTCCATATTGTCTGGTCTGGAGTCCAGCAGGTTTGTGATTGTGGTCTCAGAGGATTATATATATTTGCATACTTTAAAAGCTGGTCCCTGAGGGTCTGGCTTTTGATCAGCCTTAAACTGATGTTATGAAATCTCTCCCTTTGAAACACTGACAGATCTTGGCACACCCTCAATAAGTCAGACCTCTCAAGAATAAATCAGGCTGCTTAGACAATCACAAAAGTTCAAGAGACAACCAAGGGCTACAGCAAGGTTAAACAATAAGCTTCATTTCCTACACAATGCCACTCCTTCAAGACTCAGAGAGGTAGCTATTTCACCTAATACAAAAAAACAAACACAGAAAGTGAAGCAAAATGAGAAAATAGAGGAATATGTTCCAAACAAAAGAACAGGAACAAACCCCAGGGAAAAACCTTAATGGAATGGAGATAAGTAATTTACTTGAAAAAGAGTTCAAAGTAATAGTCATAAAGATGATCACTGAATGTGGGAGAAGAATGGATGAACAAAATGAGAACTTCAACAGAAAGCTTAAAAATCTAATAAAGTACCAAGCAGAAGTTATAGAGCTGAAGAATACAATAACTGAACTGAAAAATACACTAAAGGGGTTCAATAACAGACTAGATGAAACAGAAAAAAAAGAGAATCAGTGATCTAGAAGACAGGGCAGTGGAACTCATCCAAATAGAGCAGCAAAAAGAAAAAAGAATTTTAAAAAGTGAAGATAGCTTAAGGAACCTGTGGGACAACTTCGAGCAGAGTAACATCTACATTATAGGGGTCTCAAAAGGAGAATAGAGAGAGAAAGGGACAGAACATTATATGAAGAAACAATGGCTGAAAACTTCTCTAACATGTGGAAAGAAAAAGACATCCATATTGAGAAAGTCCAGACCGTTCCAAATACGATGACCCCAAAGAGATCCATAACAAGACACATTATAATTAAAATGTCAAAACCTAAAGATAAAGAGAGAATCCTAAAAACAGCAAGAGAAAAACAACTTGTTATGTACAAGGGAACACCCATAAGACTATTAGCAGATCTCTCAGCAAAAACTTTGAAGGCCAAAAAAGAATGGTATGAAATATTCAAAGAGTTGAAAGGAAAAAAATTTCTAACCAAGAATAATCCACCTGGCAGGATTATAACTCAGAATTGAGAGAGAAATCAACAGTTTTCCAGACCAGCAAAAGTTAAAGGAGTTCATCACCATTAAATAGGACTTACAAGAAATGTTAAAGAGATTTCTTTAAGCTAAAAAGAAAAAGCACTAACTAAAAACAAGAAAACATGTGAAAGTACAAATCTCATGGGTAAAGGTAAATATATAGCAAAGGTAGAGGACTAATCACTTATAAAGCCAGTATAAAGGTTAAAAGAAAAAAGTAATGGGGCTGGCTGCATGGTGTAGTGGTTAAGTTTGGCACACTCTGCTTTAGCGATCCGGGTTCGTGGGTTTGCGGGTTTCGATTCCAGGTGCAGACCTATGCCACTTGTCAGCCATGCTGTGGCAGCGACCCACATACAAAGTGATGGAAGATTGGCATAGATGTTAGCTCAGGGCTAATCTTCCTCAGCAAAAAAGAAAAGAGTAGTAAAAATAGCTATAACTACAATAATTAATTATGGGTCACACAAAATAAAAAGATGTAAAAGGCAACATAAAAAAATGTGGAGGATGGAGTAAAAATGTAGAGTTTTATAATAGATTCAAACTTAACTTGCTAGCAACTTGAAATAGATTTTTATATATAGGCTGTTATATGGGAGCCTCATGGTAACCACAAAGTAAGAACCTGTAGTAGATACACAAAAAATAATGATAAAGAAATGTAAGCATACCATTAAAGAGCATCATGAAACCACAAGGGAAGAGAGCAAGAGAATAAGAAAGAAAGAGAGAGAAACTACAAAATAGTCAACAAACAATTAAAAAAAATGGCAGTAAGTACATACCTATCAATACTTACTTTAAATGTAAATGGACTAAATTCTCCAATCAAAAGGCATAAAGTAGCTGAGTGGACAAAAAAACAAGACCCATGTATATGCTGCCTACAAGAGACTCATTTCAGAGATGAGGACACACACACAGACACAAAGTGAAGAGATGGAAAAATATGTTTCATGCAAATAGAAACCAAGAGAAAGCTGGGATAGCTATACTTATAATAGACAAAATAGACTATCAAAAAAGGATGGTAATAAACGACAAAGATTAGCATTACATAATGACAAAGAGGCCAATCCAACAAGAAAATATAACATTTGTAAACATTCATGCAGCCAATATAAGAACATCAAAATACATAAAGCAACTGTTAATAGACCTAAAGGGAGAAATTGACAGCAATACAATAGTAGGGGACTTTAACACCCTACTTACATCCGTGGATAGATCATCCAGACACATCAATAAGGAAGCATCAGCTCTAAATGACACATTAAACCAGATGAACTTAGTAGATATATATGTAACATTCCTCCCAAAAGGAACAGAATATACATTCTTCTCAAGTGCACACAGAACATTCTCCAAGATAACTTATAAGTTTGTCCACAAAAGAAGTCTCAATAAATTTAAGAAGATTGAAATCATATCAAGCATCTTTTCCAACCACAATGGTATGAAATGGAAATCAATTACAAGAAGAAAACTGGACAAATCACAAACACGTGGAGATTAAACAACGTGCTACTGAGCAACCAATGTGTCAATAAAGAAATCAGAGATGAAATCCAAAAATATCTTGAGACAAATGAAAATGAAAATAGAACATACCAACATCTATGGGATGCAGCAAAAGCAGTTCTAAGATAGAAGTTCATCTCAATAAAGGTCTACATCAAGAAGCAAGAAAAATCTCAAATAAAAATCCTCACTGTACACCTAAATGAACTAGAAAAAGAAGAACAAACAAAGGCCAAAGTAAGTAGAAGGAAGGAAATAATAAAGATCAGAGAGGACATAAATGAAATAGAGATTAAAAAGACAATAGAAAAGATCAATGAAAGTAAGAGCTGGTTCTTTGAAAAAATAAATAAAATTGACAAACATTTAGCCAAACTCACTAGTAAAAAAGGAGAGGACATAAATTAATAAAATCAGAAATAAAAGAGGAAAAGTTACAACTGATGCCAAAGAAATACAAAGGATCTTAAGAGACTACTATGAACAATTATAGACCAATAAATTGGACAACCTAGAGGAAATAGGTAAATTCCTAGAAACGTACAATTCTCCAAGACTGAATCCTGAAGACATAGAAAATCTGAGTAGACCAATTACAAGTAAGGAGATTAAATCAGTAATCAAAGATCTCCCAACAAACATAAGTGCAGGTCCAGACGGCTTCACTGGTGAATTCTATCAAACATTCAAAGAAGATTTAATACCTATGTTTCTCAAACTCTTCCAAAAAACTGAAGAGGAGGGAATATTTTCAGATTCATTCTATGAGGTAGCATTATGCTGATACCAAAACCAGACAAGGAGACTCCAAAAAAAGGAAAGAAAATTACAGACCAATATCCCTGATCTACATAGACACAAAAATCCTCAACAAAATATTAGCAAACCAAATTCAACAATACATAAAAGTATCGTACATAATGATCAAGTGGGATTTAGCCCACGGATGCAAGGATGGTTCAACATTCACAAATCAATCACTGTGATACACCGTATGGACAAAATGGAGGATTAAAATCATATGATCATCTTGATAGATGCAGAAAAATCATTTGACAAAATTTAACATTTATGATAAACATTTAACATTTATGATAAAACCTCTCAAGAAGTGGGTATAGAGGGAACATACCTCAACATAATAAAGGTCATGTATGACAAGCCTACAGTTAACACCATACTCAATGGTGGAAAGGTGAAATATTTTCCTCTAAGAACAGGAAAAAGACAAGTATGCCCACTCTGGCCATTTTTATTCAACATAGTACTGGAAGCTTTAGCCAGAGCCATCAGGCAAGAAAAAGAAGTAATGGGTATCCAAATTGGAAAGGAAGAAGTAAAACTGTCACTATTTGTGGATGACATGATTTTATATATAAAAAACCCTAAAGATTCCACCAAAAATGTATTTGAACTATTAAACGAAATCAGGTAAAGCTACAGGTTACAAAATCAATATATTAAAATCTGTTGCATTTTTATACATTAACAACAAACTGTCAGAAAGAGAAATGTGAAAGATAATCACCTTTACAATTGCATCAAATAGAATAAAATACCTCGGAATAAATATAACCAAGGAAGTGAAATATCTGTACTCTGAAAACTAAAAGCCCTTGATGAAAGAAATTGAAGAAGACACCAATAGAAAGATATTCCATGCTCATGGAATAAAAGAATTAGTATAATTAAAATATCCATTTTACCCAAAGCAATCTATATATTCAATGCAATTCCTATCAAAATTACAATTACAATGACATTTTTCAGAACAAATAATCCTAAAATTGGCATGGAACCATAAAAGAGCCTGAATATACAAGGCAATCTTGATAAAGAAGAACAAAGCTAGAGGCATCTTGGTCCTTGATTTTAAACTGTATTTGAAAGCTATAGTAATCCAAACAGTATGGCATTTACATTAAAAACAGACACATAGATCAATGGAACAGAAGACAGAACCCAGAAATAACTCATGCACATATAGCCAATTAATTTATGACAAAGGAGGCAAGAATATACAATGGGGAAAGGACAGTCTCTTTGGTAAATAATGGGATGACTGGAAAGCCACATGCAAAAGAATAAAATTAGACTACTATTTTATACTATGCACAAATATTAACTCAAACTGGAGTAAAGACTTGAATGTAAGACCTGAAACCATAACTCTTAGAAGAAACCATAGGCACTAAGCTCCTTGAAGAAACCATAGGCAGTAAGCTCATTGACATCAGTCTTGGTGATGATTTTTTGGATCTGACTGCAAATGCAAGGGCAACAAAAGCAAAAATAAACAAGCGGGACCACATCAAACTAAAAAGTTTCTGCACAGCCAAGGAAACCATCAACAAAACAAACAGGCAACCTTCTGAATAGGAAAAGATGTTTGCAAATCATATATCTGATAAGGGGTTAATATCAAAAATATGTAATTCATACAGCTCAATAATGAAAAGATAAACAATCTGATTAAAAAATGGGCAGAAAATCTGAATAGATATTTTCAAAAAAAGACATATGGATGGCCAACAGGTACGTGAAAAGATGTTCAACATCACTAACCACTAGGGAAATACAAATCAAAATCACAATGAGATATCACCTCACACCTATCAGAATGGCTATCTTATGTTATTTCAAAAACATAAGAAGTAACAAGTTTTGGCAAGGATGTGGAGGAAAGGGAACACTTGTGTCCTGTTAATGGGAATGTCAGTTGGTGCAGCCTCTATGGAAAACAGTATGGAGGTTGCTCAAAAAATTACAAATAGAACTACCATATGATCCCACAATTTGACTTCTGGGTACTTATCCAAAGAAAACAAAAACACTAATTCAAAAAGATATATGCACCTCTATGTTCATTGTAGTCAAGATATGGAAACAATCTAAATATCCATCCATGGATGAATAGACAAAGAAGATGTGATATATACATATACAATGGAATACTACTCAGTGATGAAAAGAATGACATCTTGCCATTTGTGACAACATGGATGAATCTTAAGGGTATTACGCTAAGTGAAATAAGTCAGACAGATAAAAGCAAATTTCATATGATGTCGCTTACATGTGGGATCTAAAACACAAAAGAAACAAACAAAACAAAACTCCATAAATACAGATTGGTGGTTGCCAGATGGGAGAAGGGTTGTAGGGTGGGCCAAACGGGTGAAGGGGGTCAAGAGATGCAAACTTCCACTTATAAAATAAATAAATCATGATGTATTGTACAACATAGTGACTACAGTTAATAATACTGTATTGCATATTTGAAAGTGAAGAGAATAAGTCTTAAAAGTTCTCATCACAGGAAAAAAATTCTGTGAATTTGTATGGTGACAGATGGTAACTAGACTTATTGTGGTGATTCTTTCACAGTGTATACAAATTTCGAATCATTATGTTATACACCAGAAACTAATATAATGTTACATGTCAGTTATACCTCAATAAAAACTAAAAAAGGAGATACATCGGGGGGGGGGGATACTTACCTCACATGGTTATATGGTAATTAATAAAGATAATGTTCACAAATTAAAAATAAAATAAAGAGCCACAGCAAATGAAATAGAAAGCAAATTAACAACAGAAAAAGTCAGTGAAGTCAAAAGTTAGTTCTTTAAAAAGATCTAAAATTGGGGCCAGCCCAGTGGTGCAGCAGTTAAGTTTGCATGTTCTGCTTCCACAGCCTGGGGTTTGCCAGTTTGGATCCTGGGTGCGGACCCAAGCACCACTGGTCAAGCCGTGCTGTGACAGGTGTCCCACATACAAAGTAGAGGAAGATGGGCACAGGTGTTAGCTCAGGGCCAATCTTCCTCAGCAAAAAGAGGAGGATTGGTAGCAGATGTTAGGTCAGGGCTAATCTTCCTCAAAAGAAAACATTTTTAAAAATATCTAAAATTGCTAAATATCTGAATAAATTAATGAAGGTAAAAGAGAGACAACAAAGAAAAATGCTATGCCAATAAATACTACAACCTTGAGGACAAATACAAATTGCTTAGTAGATGCAAATTATAAAAACTGACCAAAAAATAATTAGAAATCTGATTACATCAGTTTATTAGAGAAATGATACTTGTAATTTAAAAATCTTCCCACAAAGAAAATTCCAGCCCTACATGTGTTCCCTGGTTAGCTCCATCAGACATGTAAGGAAGAAAATTGTATCAATCCTATACAAACTCTTTCAGAATTTAGAATGGAAATCATACTTCTCAACCTGTTCTGTGAAACCAGTATTACCTTGATTCCAAAACCAGACAAGAATGTTAGAAGCAACAAAAATTGCAGACTCATATACCTCTTGAACATGGACACAAATAGATAATATAAATATAATTTCTGTCTAGCTATCCATCTCCCCATTCCCTGTTAAAAGATCACAAAATTTAAATTTGTAACGAATGTTTGCTTTCATACTAAATACTTTCTTATGGAGTTTTATATGTATATTCCTTTTTTAGAAATTATATTTGATACGTTCATTTTGCCTACTTAGAAATTAGCTCTAAATTGTATTGACTTTATCATGAACTGAACCACGTCTTTTATGTTATCAACTATGTATCACCTAATACAGTCTCTCATTTATAAATGACATACAAATGAGTAATTGCGGATTTTCAGTCACCAGTTGCTCTGTGAGCCTAATGTTACCAGAACTGAACAGTGGTATTAAACTATTTTCTAAGAAAAGAATCCCCAATATTATTTTTGAAATCATATAAAAATATTTCATTATATAAATGAAAAGTGAATAATAAAACATTTAAAAACCAGTTTGTAGGTGAAGCAACCACTTGATAATAGTAGAAATAAGATAGAGTTAACTAATGACAAATGCTGAATAGACATCAGATTTTTCCAGAAGGAAAACTGAATACAGATAGCATGCATTTGATATAATTATTCCCTCTTAGAACTAGAAAAAAAATCCCAATGAAATCATGCTTTGTCATATCTGTGCCTTGACAAACCATGTGTAAGAAAGAAGCTGCAGTGACAAAACATCAATGCTATTTCCACTTTCCAAACTTCGAATGTTTGGACTATCTTATAAAGGACTTAGAAAAGTTTTTCTTCAGTAATAAATACAAGCGTAATGAGCAAAACTTTTTACCTTGAACAGGTCTTAACAACACCTTGGCAACATTGTAAACTTCTAACATATGGTTCATTTACATGAAGAGCATCTTGGCAGAACGTTTTTAAATATCTAAGCCTCAAAGATGATGAGACGACAAACAACCTGGCCCACGAGGTGATTGATACCATTGTAGACAACCATGATTGATTGCCCAGAACACATTCTTCTGTCAAATTTCTCCTGGTAAAAACTCAGTGCAAATGAAAGTCTTTTTTCCCATTTTGAATATTTTAACAGCTTCATTTCCTTAGGTAAAATGATGAGTGAATTATAATTAGCATGTAGCCTTGGGTCGACTATCACAAAAATAAAGTCAGTGCACACTTCCAGAATGTAAACTACAACAATTTAATCCTATTTTTGTTTCTTTTATTTAGCACTTTACAGAGATATATTCTTATGTTGAACCATAGAAGACAATGCAAAAACTAAGAAATACACAGATTCACCCATAAAAGTCTTGAAATATATATATATTCTAATTTAGAAATTATCTGAATACGTAATTAAGAAAGTATCTGAATCATGGTTAGAAATTAGTAACTATGATGGACAGATAAATCCCTTATTTCTATATTATATAGTAATTTAATTTTCACTATACTGTAAGCTTCTGAATAATATTAATTATATATTTACCCTTGGCATTAAATATATTAGATCTTTCAGTTATATCTGCAAAGCTGCGTTTGTTTCAATTTTATAATGCTAAAAATAGTTTACAGAAATAACTATTTTGTAACATTGCTGCTAATAATATTCCATTTTTTTCAAAAGTAATTCAACCAGCTCTCAAATTATCTACCTTGTCCTTAATACCGAATCTATAGCTCTATCTATATCTATCTATCTCTAATATCTAATGACTAATATCTAAGTATGTAAGAATATGTTTATGTAGTCTCTACAAAATAGACTAAAAAAATTCAGTTTTATATCCTTGGTCCTCTGATATACTGGTGGTAGAATAGAGGTCATTGAATAGACAAAATAATACAGCAAGACTTGCATGACTTTGGATAAAAGAGAAGCTGCCGTAACAAAGAGATACCCAAGAACACAAGCCTAAACTAGATTTGTCTATTCCTCTCTCATGTAACATTCCAGATGTAAACAATCAAAGAATATTGAGAAGTTGTATTTTCCTGAATACGTAGCTTCCACCTCTGATTCCCAGGTGCCTGTCCCAGGTGTCACTATTTCCAATTTCAGAGGAATCACAAATTAGCATGACAAGAATATATGTAAATATATAATTGTGGCACAAGTGCAAAAAAATCGTATGTTCCAATAATTTTATTAATATGCCAAAAGGGTAAAATATATGAACTAAGTTTTAAAATCAAAAAAATAAAAAAAACTAAACTGATAAATCAAAAGAAATGAGCTAATAAATAAACAAAAATTAGTGAATTTCAGATTTCTTCTTTCAGCAATTTTAGAAGTAAAATGTTTTTGATTATTGTTTGAGAGGAAGCAGCACAGAGAGGGCTTAAGAGATTGTGATCAATGTCAGCATCATGGAGGAGTGAGAGGGTTCCTTTGGCTCATCTCTTTAAATTCAACCAAACAGACATCCATTGCTCAAGAGAGGATTCCCTACACAGCACAATAGGATGCCTAAGATATCCAGGCAGCTATACATCTGAAGGTGGGTGGACTGGACCCCTGGAAAGCACTGAAACTAGGGAAGCAGTTCCCCCCACCCCCAGGTAGCAGCAATCCAGGGCACAGATCCTCATGCAGTGGCCCACGCAACTGTGACTGGAGGAGAAGGCAGCCAACTGCACATTCAAATGCCCGTGGGTGACAGCAGTGGCTGGCAGCAGCCCCATGTGAGCATTAATGCCTATGGGTCAGTGGAGGCATTAGCTCTGCCCTGCAATGGTCAGTGGAGCAAGCAGACAGGGCAGGAGCACCCAGCCCCTGGTAGCAGCCCCCCTAACGCCAACTCCACCAGCAGTGTGGCTGCATACAAGTCCCTAGGTCCCTTAACCCCCATCAGCAACAGTGACAACTGTGAACCCGGCACCCCTAACAGCAGTGCAACCAGCACCCCCAGACAACTTGGGAACAGCAATGCAGGTGGTGCATGGGACAACAGCATCTTAGACCATGGAGGGCTAGTTGAGGAACATGAGACCCCGGTGACCAGAACCACAGTAATCAAAGCCATGCCAAAAAAGAGAAGGTGGTTTCTACCACAAATAAATTGGCAGAGGATCAATTCTTCAAACATCCTGAAGAACTACAGTAACATGGAAGAACAGAAGGAAAATGACAACTCTTCAGAAACCAAACATAAAGTCATGGAAGATCACAATGTAACTTACAGAGAATTTAAAACAGCCATCATAAAGAAACTGAAAGAATTATAAGGAAACTCAGAAAGACAATTCAATGAAATCATGAATAAAATTAATGTCCAGAAGATGTACTTCACCAAAGAGATTGAAGGTCTAAAAAAAAAATGAAATGGAAATTTGGAATATGAAGAGCATGATTAGCCAGATAAAAAAATAATGTAGAAAGCATTAAAAATAGAGTAGAACTTATGAAGGAGAGAATTAGTGAGCTCAAAGATAGAAACATAGAAACGATTCAGGTGGAGGAGACAGAATTAAGATTTTAAAAAATGAAGAGGGGCCAGTCTGGTGGCATAGTGGTTAAGTTCTTATGCTTTGCTTTGGTGGCATGGGGTTCACGGGTTTAGATCCCAGGCATGGACCTACACACTGCTCATCAAGCTGTGCTGTGGCAGCATCCCATATACAAAATAGAGGAAGATTGGCACAGATGTTAGCTCAGTGCTAACTTTCTCATCAAAAAAAAAAGAGAAAGAAGCAGAAGAAATTCTATGAGAAGTAGCTGACTCAATTAGGAAAAGTACCATAAGGGTTATAGGTATCCCTGAGGAAGAAGAGAGGAAGAAAGGAGCAGAGAGTTTATTTGAAGAAATAACAGCCAAGAACTTCCCAAACCTGGGGAAATAACTGGTCATGCAAGTACAAGAAGTTAAAAGAAGTCCTAATTACATCAATCAAAAAAGACCTTCTCCAAGGCACATAATATTAAAAATGTCAAAAGTCAATGACAAAGAAAAAATATGAAGGGCAGCAAGACAAAAGAAAATAATCTGCAAAGGAACCCCCATCAGTCTTTCAGCAGATTTCTCAGCAGAAAACTTACAGGCTAGGAAAGAATAGTATGATATATTCAAAATACTGAATGACGAAAACTATCAGCCAAGAATACTCTATCCAGTGGAATTATCCTTCAGACATGATAGAGAAATAAAAGCTTTCTCAAACAAAAGCTGAGGAAGTTCACTGCCAAAGACCTGCCCTACAAGAAATATTGAAGGTAGCCCTCCTACCTGAAACAAAAAGGCAAAGGTTTACAAAGGTTTGAGCAATGAAATAAACAAATAGACACAATCAAAAAATTGCAGCTCTCTATCAGAATAGGTTAGTAAACAATTATGACATGAAGGTTAAAGGGAAAGGAAGCACCAAAAATAACTATAAACACTGCAATTCGGTCAAAAACTCACAGCACAAAAAGAATAACTTGTGACAACAAAAGCATAGAAGGAGAAGAGGAAAGGGATGGAACCTACATAGGCTAACAGAGATAAGAGGCTGTCAGAAAAAGGATTGTCTCATCTATGAGATTGTTTGTATAAACATCAGGGTAACCACAAAACCAAAAATCAGAGCAGAGTCACAAATCATAAAAAGAGAAAATTGAGAAAATCACCAAACAAAAATGGTAGACAGGAATACAAACAAAAAGAAACAATGGAAATATAGAACAACCAGAAAACAAAAAGATAAAATGGCAGTATTAAGCATTCATATATCAATAATCACTCTAAAGGTAAATGGATTGAACTCACCAAGCAAAAGACATGGAGTGGTGAGATGGATTAAAAAACAAGACCCAACAATATGCTGTCTCCAGGCAACATATCTCAGCTCTAAAGACAAACATGGGCTCAGAGTGAAGGGATGGAAGATGATACTCCAAGAAAATGGCAAGCAAAAGCAAACAGGTGAGCCATACTTATTTCAGACAAAGGAAGCTTCAAGATAAAAAAGATAATGAGAGACAAAAAAGGGCATTATACAATGATAAAAGGAACATTCCAACAAGAAGATATAACACTTATTAATATATATCCACCCAAAACAGGAGTACCAAAGTATATTAAGCAACTCTTAATAGACTTAAATAGAAAAATTGACAGCAAGACAATAATAGTAGTGGACCTCAACACCCCACTTGTGTCAATGGATAGATCATCCAGACAGAAAGTCAACAAAGAAACAGTGTCCTTAAATGAAACACTGGACCAGATGGACTTAATAGACATATATAGAACATTCCGTCCAAAAACAGCCAAATACATATTCTTCTCAAGTGCACATGGAACATTCTCAAAGATAGAGTATATGCTGGGAAATATGGCAAGCCTCAATAAATTTAAGAAGATTGAAATCATATCAAGCATCTTTTCCAACCACAATGCTATGAAACTCCAAATCAACTATAAGAAAAAAGGTGGGAAAGTCACAAATATTTGGAGACTAAGCAAAGCTGGAGGTATCACACTCCCTGATTTCAAAATATTCTACAAAGCCATATAATCAAAACAACATGGTACTGGCACAAAAACAAGCACAGAGATCAATGGAACAGAATTGAAAGACCAGAAATAAAACCACACATCTATGAAGAGCTAATCTTCAACAAAGGAGAAAGGAAGTCTCTTCAATAAATGCTGTTTGGAAAACTGGATAGCCATATGCAAAAGAATGAAAGCAGACCATTATCTTACACCACACAAGCAAAAAATTCACTCAAAATGGATTAAAGACTTAAATATTAAAACCTGAAATCATAAAAATCCTAGAAGAAAATATAGGCAGTACATTCTTTAACATGGGTCTTAGTAGTATCTTTTTGAATACCATGTCTACTCAGGCAAGGGAAACAAAAGAAAAAATAAATAAATGAGACTACATCGGACTAAAAAGCTTTGGCAATGGAAAGGAAACCATCAACAAAATGAAAAGACAACCCACCAACTGGGAGAAAATATTTGCAAATCATATATCTGACAAGTGGTTAATTTTCAAAATATATAAAGAACTTCTACAATTCAACAACTGATCAAAAGATAGGCGGAGGATATGAATAGTCATTTTTCCAAAGAAGGTATACAGATGGCCAAGAGACCAACTTCATGAAAAGATGCTCAACATCACTAATCATTAAGGAAATGCAAATCAAAACTACAACAAGATATTACTTTACATCAGTCAAAATGGTATAATTACCAAGACAAAAAACAACAAATGTTGGAGAGGATGTGGAGAAAAGAGAATGCTCATACACTTCTGGTGGGAATGCAAACTGATGCAGTCGCTATGGAAAACAGCATGGAGATTCCTCAGAAAACTAAAAATAGAAATACCATATGACAAAGCTATCCCACTACTGGGTATCTACCCAAACAACTTTAAATCAACAATCCAAAGTAACATGTATCCCTATGTTCATTGCAGCACCTTCAGAATAGCCAAGACATGGAAACAATCCTAGTGCCCATTGACTGATGATTGGATAAAGAAGGTGTGTTATATGTACAATGGAATACTACTAAGCCATAAAAAAGACAAAATCATCCCATTAGCAACAACATTGATAGACCTGGAGGGTATTATGCTAAGCGAAATAAGTCAGACTGAGAAAGAAAAACACCATATGATTTCATTTCTATGCAGAATATAAACAAACACATGGACAAAGAAAAGAGTTCAGTGGTTACCAGGGGAAGGGGGGTGGGAGGAGAGCACAAAGGGTGAAGGGGCGCACTTGTGTGGTGACAGAGAAGAAATAATGTACAACAGAGCACAACTGAAATTTCACAATGATGTAAACTATTATGAATTTCAATTAACAAAAAAACAGCTACAGTGAGATATCACCTTACATCCATCAGAATGGCTACAATTAACAAGACAAGAAATAACAAGTGTTGGAGAGGAAGTGGAGAAAAAGAAACCTTAATTCAGTGTTGGGGAGAATGCAAACTGGTGCAGCCACTATGGAAAACAGCATGGATATTTCTTAAAAAATTAAAAGTAGAAATACCATATGATCCAGCTATCCCACTACCAGATATTTATCCAAAGAACCTGAAATCAACAATTCGAAGAAACTTATGCACCCCTACGTCCGTCGCAGCATTATTCACAATAGCCAGGATGTGGAAGCAACCCAAGTGCCCATATCAATGGATGAATAGATAAAGAAGATGTAGTATATATATACAGTGGAATACTACCCAGCCATACAAAAAGACAAAATCATGCCATTTGTGACAACATGGGTGTACCTTGAGTGTATTATGCTCAGTCAAATAAGCCAGACAGAAAAAGACAAACACTATATGCTTTCACTCATATATGGAAAATAAACACATGGATAAGAAGAACAGACTAGTGGTTACCGGAGGGGAAGAGGTTGGGAGGAGGGCAAAAGGGGTAACGGGGCACATAGGTATGGTGACGGATAAAAATTAGACTATTGGTGATGAACACAATGCAGTCTATACAAAAATTGAAATATGATCATGTATAGCTGAAATTTACACAAAGTTATAAACCAATATGACTTCAATTTAAAAAAAAGAGAGAGAGAGACTATGATTTTCAACAGAGGGGACAAATAACAATGTGAAACTCACACTCAGTCTGGTCTTTTCCCCGAGAGCATTGTCTAGTTCATTGTAGGAGAGAATAGAGTTTAAGCAGAAAGTGAGAACCTCATCAATTGCTGGAGACAGAGGTTTGCCTTTGTGGTGTGGGCCATAATACCTGGGTCATGAGAGATAAAATCCTGAAAAACAGGGAACCCCAGAGAAGTGAGCCCCAAATCCATTTAAAATTTATTTTTGAAGTTTATGTCAAGTACAAAGCTGTTCAAATGTAGAACAAAATTCCAAGAAACCCAGCCCAAAGTGGACTCTGGGAGGCTGAAGACCTGAGCAGGTATTTTTGCTGCTACACAGTACAGGGAAGGCAGTGGATGGAGGTCAAGGTTTCCCAAAGTAGAAGGGCTTTTATGAACAAACCAGGCTTTTCTTTGAAACCCTGGGAGCTCCGCATCATGCATGGAAGGACCACACCATTGGAGTAAAGACAAAAATGACATATAGCAGCCTCAAGCGACTCTAAGGCAAACCTAGACAGTGTCAAACTGATCCCCTTAAACCTCTCTGCTTGCCAGAAAAAAACAGATAAATAAAAAAAAAAAAAACTTAAAATCTGTGGAGAATAATATCCAGATTCAACACAAATTTTCATATACGCATTGAATAATCAAACTTACGAGGCATGTTAAAATACACGACCAAATAACCAAAAAGAAAGGTTAAACAGAAAATAGAAACACAGCTAAAGTTTTCTCAGATATTAGTGTAAACATATATTTTAAAATAACCATAAGAATATGACCAAAAAAGGGGGAGAAAATGAAGAATTTTATTTCAAGAGATCAGTTATCACATTTATATTTATTATGTCAGACCTATTTAGTATTAATTATGTTTAATTTTATAATTTTGAGCATATAACTTTGATATTTGATAACCATACTGCTTCCTTTTTTATCTTTTACAATTTTCTCTATGAATGCTTTCATATTTTAGTATTGATCATTTTATCCCTTCTAATGTGTAGGTGTTCTGATACTTCCCTTTGTAGATGTAAATATTCCTTTTAAATCTCTACTTCCTGGTTTTGAAATTTTACACAGAATTTATTTATGGCTCCTTGCTGGAAAATTTTAGAGATGTTAGTGCTGACATTTCCACTTATCTTCTCGCTAAGCTCTCAATTTGTGTTAATAGGATTACGACTTTAAATTTTTTTACATTTCCTATATTCATTCTGTGTAGTTTTAGTTCTATACAAAACGGATTCAGTACCCATCAAAAAAGTGTTTTAATACTCAGTTACTCAGCTCTTGAATTATTTATTTTTATTCATCACATATTCGGTTGGATTTATAAGTCAAGCATATTTTTCAAGAAAGTATCTTGTATGCTAAACTCCCTGAGTCATTTTAAGATTGAGATAGTCTTTATATTTCCTTTACATGAGAGGCAAAACTTCACCCCAGTTAATTTATGGTAGGAGGAAAACCTGGCTATTAGGAAGTAGTCAGAATGCAGTATAAAGATGGCTTGGGAAAAGTGTGTCTGAACAGAGTTGTGAAAATTTAGTGCGTGCCGTAAGTCTATTTCATATATTGCGATCCAGGTGTCTATGGAGATGAATTAAAAGAGCTGAGCATAACCAGGCATGCAGTGCCCTTATCCTTCCCACGGAGTTTGAATTAAATAGAAAAACAAAATCATTTCTTTCATAGAAGATATTAGTTTTTAAGTCAATTGTTAAAGAAATAGAAAAGTCAATGTTTCTATTTGTCTTTATCAGTCATTATGCTTGCAACATATGATGGGGGAAAGGAAATGATCTATGACAATGATGGAGCATGTAGTCTTAATTTACAGCACATACATAAGATCCCATGAAATAATCTACATTTAAAAAGATATTTGCGGGCCAGCCCAGTGGCTGAGTGGTTAAGTTCACGGGCTCTGCTTCGCTGGCCCAATGTTTTGATGGTTCGGATCCTGAGTGTGGACATAGCACTGCTCATCAGGCCATGTTGAGGCAGCGTCCCACGTGCCACAACTAGGAGGACCCACAACTAAAAGATACAACCATGTGCTTGGGGGATTTGAGGAGAAAAAGCAGGAAAAAAAAATTTAAAAAGAGTGGCAACAGTTGTTAGCTAAGGTGCCAATCTTTAAAAAAAAATAAAAAGATTTTTGGACACTAACCCTTTCATGGGACTAGTGCTCATTGTTTCATCAGATTCAGGGATAGTATTAACTCCCAAATGTTTAAAAACCTCTGTAGAATTCCATTTGCATGCTGTGAGGGTACACTTCTGAAACAATCTAGTGCAATTCATTTTCATTAAAAATACAACTGGGGCAGAGCGGGAATACATAGAAGAGTGATTTTGAAATGTTGTGCTAAACTTTGTCCAAACTCAGATATGTAATAATGAGCAGATAAAGCCTCTAGGAAGAAGGCAGGCATGACTACGTTGTGCTTTTCCAGCTCTCACTTTCTGGATCACTGAACGTGATCACAGGGGCCCCGGGGTAGTGCTAATTGGAAGTGATGTTCTCAGTGGTGCACTGATATTTTTGGGAAAAGGTGTGTAATAAAGGTATCTGTCTTTGACTTGAGGCTTCCTGCTCAGGAAGACACATGATTTCTGAGTCCTTTCTTTTCTAATATAAATGTTTGATTTTTATTTTGTGTGTGTGTATATTCAGTACCCAGGATTATTTCCTAAATTTTTTTCTTCCACTTTTCTCCTTTATCGCTGAATTTATTTAATGCTTTTATTAATGCCAAAATAGAAATTAGGACAAGGACATCTCCTCTGCCAATTCCTCTTGGAAGAAAATTATTATCCTTTAAATTGCTTCTAGAAGGCCTCACTGAACAGGGAGGTAAGTTCGTGACTGACTGATTAATGTGGAAGCTGGGGCTCTGGAGAACACATTGTAATACCAAGCAGATCGGAAAATGTGTGCTGAATTATTGTCATGGTAATTACCCTCCACTGAATTTATCTTGGTGTTAAAAAGTAATAATAAAAATCTTGAATAGGTAGAATAATTACACTTAACTGCTGTAATTAATAAATTAATTTAGAGAATGATTTATATCAGGAATGAATTATAATGACTGAAATTTAAAACCTCTGTGCTAACACTTTCTACAAGTTTTTAACAAACTGTGTTTAAATTATTATTAAAAAGAATGTTTTTCTGGCTTAACTTTTTTGTATCTTAGTTTTGATTCTTATAGCTACACAATTTTAATGTGTAATCAATGTCTCCACATTATAAGGATGCATGAACCCAATACACTTTTAGGAACAGTTACACCCATTCACAGGGGCAATTGTGGTTTACTCTGTTCCCAGACACGCATACGTATGTCAATGCAAACACACATACAGGTTCTACTATAAACAGCACATGAAAATCACTTCCATAGATGGATTCTATTACTTGTCACTATAACTTATAGAAACTGCATGAAGAATGGGGAAACTATAACTCAATACCAGTCTGCATGCTTATTATCCAAAATTTCATGTTAATTTTGGATGGAATTTATAAACTAGTGAACAAGGCATTACTGTCAATTGCTTTTGACTCAAATTTTAATGTAAGAATATTTTTATAACTTTTAAGTATCTTGCTTTAAACATTCATTGGTTCATATTTCTTAAAATTTCACCAAGTTATGTGAGAATTTTAGCTGGACAAGTGCTAAGAAGGCCATGAGATATACTGGGCGCTGTGTTAGTGAAGGAACGAGAAGGGGGGGGCCTCTTCTGCCTCTATCAACAGATTTCTCAGAGCCATCATTGTGTTTCTGTAAAATTCTATCAAAAATGCACACTACATAAATTTTTCATTATGTTATAATAAAACAAATATAATAATCTGGAAACAGATACTTTGAAAATATTAAAAATTTAAGCCACATTATCATATCGTTATAATTAAACAGTTCCAAATTTAATGCACTATAAAACAGGTATCATCTTAGAAACAATGGAAAAGAGCATATCCTGAAGAAAATTCAAGTACTGGTTCAGTGTAATTTTAATCCAGCAACTAACACTTTCATTTCTTGTTTCGGTGGCCAAAGAAAATGTCTGGATTATCAACACTTTTCTCCCTTCCTCCCTTCCCCCTTCCTTCTCTCTCTCTCTTTCTTTTCTGTTGTTGTATTTGTTCTTTCATTCAATCTTTTCCAGCCAATTACAATTCCAACTGTACAATGTGCTCTATTGTTCTCTGTTGAGATCTGACAAGTGTATGTATCAGAGAACAGTGAAAGATGAGATTAAAATGGAAATATGCTGAATGCCAGTTTAATTTCCACTTAAAGTAATGCCCTCCCTCCTTGCCTTTAAGAGAGACACATTTCTTTCTCTCGATATATTTTTTAAAGTAGACACGAAAATGAAAGTAAAAATTGGAAAAAAGCTTATAGTGAGGAGAATCAAATGAAAAACTAACAACTGTGTAATCAGTGGATCTTCATTTAATACAATTTCATGTATTTTATTCATTTACATTCATTCCTAAGAATGGATGGGTACTAAATATCCAGAGCTTAAAGGAAGATAGAGAAGGTGAAATTAGCTCCCATTTGAGAAGATTTCAGTTCGTGTTAATCTAATTGACTGTTTATTTCATGACAGTCGTGAATTAATGTAACCTTACTCTTGATTTCCACTCTCTTGCATCCACAAAGCGTAGTAGCAATACATGCTACAGATCAGACACACTCTGGTGCCCACATCTGCAATACAAGCTTAGAGTCTGGCTATCCTCATCATGTTATTTCTTTAAGAAATACGTTCAGCAGGGCTAAATTCAAGAGCATGCAGTATTGTGGTCTTTGTTCTATTGAAAATATTTGAGGTCAAATAGCCTACCTTTCCAGCATTTCTTTCTATTGAGTAAATTATTAGGATGCCAGGTTCACACTAAGCAAATGGTGACAGTGGTGAGTCAACTTCATATCATATTTCTCCATGGTTAAGTTTACCAGTTTGTGCATTTCTCTCCTGAACATAAAAAGCTTTATTGTCATCAAAACATATTTTTCTAATAGCACCATTCCTGCTACATGTCACAACAGTCACATTCCTGAGTTTTTAATAGCTATTATAACAAAAGATGCTTGGAAAATTAACATTTCCTGTGTTTTATATTTCCTAACTTAACTGATCGTTTTGCCCAAAATTTCAAGTAAGGCACAATGTATTCTATTTGGGAACCCAAAGAAGTTAAGCACCAGATTTTTAAAGGTACTTTACATAGGTAAATTTTGTCAAATAACATTAAAATAGAGAGGGTCATTTATAGTGAACCTGGTGTTTGATGATTGACAAGGTTACCTAATTTGTCTAGTGGCTGTAAATGTAAGATGTTATCTCCCTCAAAGCATATACACTCAAACAAATGAAAAGGAGAAGAGAATAGTATAGTTATAATTGTCAGCAATCTAGAAAATTATCAGTCTGACTTTTCTTCTCATTCTGTTCCAGAAGGTACTATAATTGAAAATAGAATCCTGAGATAAACTTTGTTTGCTGATGAAAGATTTATGCAATTTGATCATTTCAACTGCAGTGCTTAGTAATAATGGTAGGAGGTGAGGGGGTAATACTTTCAGTCTTTGTTTAATTTTGTCATAACAGAATTTCTTCTTATCCTCCTACTTATAATCCCAGCTCCTGCTGCAAAGGAAAGTGGGATTTACAATATGATTGTCTAAATTCAAAGAAATGGCTTGGGACATGTTCACTTGGAAACGAGGCACTGTGTGTTAAAAGATGCATGTGACTGCTCTTTGTTCCTTCACTTTGTTACCTGCTATTGAGGTACTGGCTGACCACAGTACCTCTCTGGCAATCTCTTGAAATTCCTTCTCCCATGTGACTAGCTAGATGGTAATAAAATCCTCAGAAATGATTTATTGTAATGAAAACCCAAATAATACTTGTTTCAGTTAGAATGCTTTTTTAATAAAAGAATTCATTGACTTATGAATCAAAAAGTACTGGTTCCAGATGCTGCCAGTCCAAAGTCCTAATGAGGTTCTGAGGGTTCTTGTCGCAGATACACTGTCTCTTTGTTTCTTAGATTGCCATTCTCAGTTTGGTTAATCAGCCCATCAAAAAGGGAAAGACTTTTCTAAAAACCATGCTGAAAGGTCTCTGGTAAAATCCCGGCCCGGCTTTGGCCCATTCCTAAAACACACACTTAGACTGGGTCTTGGACTACTTTGGCTTCCCATGCCTCTATTTTATATTCACCATTTCACTAGAGGTCATGCAGAGTAGCCTCGGCCATGTCATATGTAATAAGTAATATAAAGGAATGAGGAATTAAGCATCAACTGTATCATTTAGTTATTTCCCTGTAATGAAACACTTTAGCATTAAAACACTTTTAGTGTCTTCAAACAAATATTTATTATTTCTTACAAGTTTATGAACATCTAGGTGATTCTACTGATCTCAGCTGGATTCAGCTGATCTTGACTGCTTGTTCTCATGTCTGCAGTTACCTGTCGGGTTGAGTGGGGTTGGGTCATGTAAAATGGCCTTGGGTGTTATGAGTTGGCTCTGCTCCGGGTTGTATCTCATCCTCCAATAGGATAGCCCTGACTTGTTCTCACAGTAGAGGCCGGAGTTTAAAGGAGAGAGTGGGAAGCACAGAAGCCTCTTGAGGTCTAGGTTCACAATTAGCTTGTCAGACCCACTCCGTTCTATTGGCCAGGCCAGCCCAGTTTCAAGAATGGAGAAATAGACTTTGCCCCTTGATGGGAGGAGTTGCAAAGACATAATGCAAAAGGTATGAACAGAGGAATTACTGAAAAATTGGCAACATTAGAGCAATCAATCTTAAACATCAATAATGGGAGACAAAGTAATGCTGGGCAGGAAAAATAAAGTTTGAAAGCTGTCTTTATGGCTGATATTAAATGTGGATTGTGGCTTTTGTGGTTTAAGGCCAAGCTTGAGCTCAACTCAGCTTTATAAAGATCTACATTGAATTCTTCCCACAAAAATAATGACACCTCAAAGATAGTAAAACAGTATCTTGTTTCCTATTTGTTTTCTCTTTCTTGCCTTATGTCTCCCTTAAGAACCCTAAAAAGGAGTGTGTATTTGTCAGAGAAGATGTGGATGTTCCCATGTCACAAGCCATTAAAAATCAAAATCCAACTATGATTTCTAACATTGGCTGGAATATTAATCCCAGACACTGTCTAGACTCTATAATTTATCTGAAGCTTTTACAAAAAGTAGCTGTTTTAATCTGCAAACAACTCAGTAAATTATGAATTTATTTATTTGCTGAGGAAGATTTGCCCTGAGCTAACATCTGTTATAAAGATTTGCCCCGAACTAACATCTGTTATCTTCCTCTTTTTTTATGTGAGCTGCTGCCGCAGCATGGCCACTGACAAGTTGTGTAGGCCTGTGCCTGGAATCAAACAGGGGCCACCAAAGTGGAGTGCACCAAACTTAATCACTAGGCCACTGGGGCTGGCCTCTGAATTTATTTTTGATCATTTTTTTCATGCAAGAAAACGAATCCTCCCAGTTAGCAATCTGAGTAAATTGTGGGACACTTGGGGAGAGCTGGCTTACCAACATTTTTCAGTTAAACACATGGTAAGTGACCACTATTATATGGAAGAATAAGAACAATAGTACTGGGATGAAGTATAAAGAAGCCTTTCTCACCATGATGTAAAATTGAGTTAGTGCTGGTGGAGTCTAGGCACCCTGGAAAAGTGAGCTCCAAAGGGCAAGTGGTTTAAATTAATGAAATTTCCTTCTTTTGCATTGTTGGTAATATGATTACGAATTCGGGTGTTGATACTTACCAACAGGTCTGTTAATTTGTTCACATTTTGCTATGTTTATGTGTTCATATATTTTCAATGGTCTCCCAGAAAATTGATGTAATTAAGACTCTTATATAGACATTAAATATTATTTAGAAAGTAAAGAAATTTGTTTTGATATATCATTTTCTCATTGATAAACAAGAATAACAATGAATGAGGTGGGAATGCAAACTGGTGCAGCCACTATGGAAAACAGTATGGAGAGTCGTCAAAAAATTAAAAATAGAAATACCATACGACCCAGCTATCCCACTACTGGGTATCTACTCAAAGAGCTTGAAGTCAGCAATTCCAAAAGTCCTATGCACCCCAATGTTTATTGTAGCATTATTTACAATAGCCAAGACATGGAAGCAACCTAACTGCCCCTCAACAGATGATTGGACAAAGAAGATGTGGTACATATATACAATGGAATACTACTCAGCCATAAAACACAATAAAATTGTCCCATTTGCAACAACATGGATGGACCTTGAGGGAATTATGCTAAGTAAAATAAGCCAGTTAGAGAAGGACAATCTCTGTATGACTCCACTCATATGAGGAATTTAAAACATAGACAAAGAGAACAGATTAGTGGCTACCAGGGGAAAGGTGGGGTGGGGGATGGGCACAAAGGGTGAAGGGGTGCACCTACAACACAACTGACAAACAATAATCTACAACTGAAATTTCACAAGATTGTAACCTATCATTAACTCAAAAAAAAAAAAAAAAGAATATCAATGAATGAGATAAATAGTCTCATATTTAATTATGTAACAACAGAGAAAAAACTGTGTCAGTGTAGTGATGAATGGGTCTTATTTTATAGGGTCTAGTATTATGCATTTTTTGTTACTTTAGAAGATATTAAAAAAATCCATTAATGAGTTCATTAGAAGATGGTGATACCTTGAAGGCCATGATGTTGGTAATTCTGACTTCTGCTTCAAATTGTTTGAAGGAATAGCAAATTTCACATATGCCAATATCCAGAAGTACAAAAGAAAATGCTTAGTATCTTTACTTTTTTAATGTTATGTTTTGTATGTTTATCTAAACAAATAAATTATTACTTGTCATGTTTAAATTCCCTTAGCGTAACATCCCAACTGAATGTGTTAATAGCATTTTCTCCACTGAGGAGGAAATTAATGAGTAGAACTTGAGAAACAAACACCAGTGGAGGAAGCCTGTGCGTTTTTCCTCATTCAGGCATCATAATGTAATCCAAACAGAAGAACATTTTCCTTACAGAGCTCTGTGTTAGGATTGACTTCTTGGATTATTGCTCATTACTAGGATGCGAGCAGTGTGCAAAAGAGGTGACCTAAATCTTTAATTTGACAAATGGTACTCACCCTAGCAGCAAAGACCACCGCAAGTAAGACATTTTATGGAAGCTTTATTTCACTCTCTACCCATATTATTCTATAAACTAGAGGGATAATTTACTTTGTAGAATAAATTTGTTCACCCAAAGATTCAGGCCTATAAATTTATTAAATTATGTTTACATATTTCCATTGAGGAATAAATGGTCTCTTGTATTAAAAGCAGAGACAGCCAGCACTTTCTTCCCCCAAATAAAAATAAATTGATTCATGAATCCCAAAATGTAATACATAGTAATTTACATAGAAAAAAATGCAAGAAAACAAATATTTAAACAACAATGAGATAAGTTACTGATTACTTAAGTAATTAATTTCTTGTCTGTATATATATTTTTTATTTTATGTTCTGAATAATTTAGCATTCTGAAAACATTTCTTATATCTTTGAATATATCTGGTAATTCAGACAGCACTAACATATTTATATACATCTGCTGATACAGAAAAGAGATGGAAACTTTTACATAATGTAAGAACAAAATGTTTTGCATCCATTTTCTGGATAGTTCAGTTGAATAGAGCCTTGCTTTTATTTTATTTATTTATTTCTCTTTTCAGTGGAGTCAGCTTTTTTTCTTGTTGTGAGAAGGGGCTTTTATTTTTTGATGGGGTCGCTTTTATTAATTGCATAGATCAGTTCTACCTGTGATATATCTTATGTTGATGGCACTTAAAGGCACATTACATGTAAGACCGGAATTATTGTTGTATGATAAAGAACCAGAGAAAAGTATTTATTCTTTGCAGCTACTAAATTATTATTCAGTGTGTTTGATGAGCAGTGCCTTGTATTGAGTTCCCGGAGGTTTCTGTCCCCTTTTTCTTCCAGTTGGTGAACAAGTTGACATCAGCTCAACCCTCTGCCAGACTCACTATGATATAGCACCCAATACGATATTTAGGAATATATTAACTTTTATGTTTTCACTTTTGATTAAAATTTGAAAATGTGTCATGCAATATTACTGTTTTAGGATAGGAAAATGTTTGAGTTATATCTGGCCAGGAAGAATATGTGTTAATTTCTTCTAAATGCTTCTTTTAAATGTTTATTAGGTACTTTCTTCAAAAACATTTATTACGAGAAATCATCAGGATAAGCATGTTTTATTTTAAGTTGCATTAAAGTTAATTTGATTTTAAAACTATTTTAGTGCCCCTAAATATTGATATACACAATGTTGAAATAATTAAAGTGAAACGTGTTCATCATTTCTCAGGCAAGTTTAAGCAAAATTGAAAATGTTAATTGTACTTGATTTGACCACTGCTAATGTGATCAGATTTTCTCATCATTTACAGACATGATGTTAAGTTCACTTTTTGAATAAGAAGAGAAAAAAAGAGGACAAAGGAGGAAGAAGAAGGGGAGGAGGAGGAGGCAAAAGAAGATAGTGAGGAGGAGGAGGAGAAAGAGAACTGAGACAAGAGAGCAGGATGAATTAGAGCTGGCCCCGTGGCCTAGTGGTTAAGTTCACATGCTCCGCTTCAGCGGCCCAGGGCTTCACTGGTTCAAATCCTGGGCACGGACATGGCACTGCTTGTCAGGCCACACTGAGGCGGTGTCCCACATGCCACAACTAGAAGGACCTGCAATTAAGATACACAACTATGTACTGGGGGATTTGGGGAGAAAAACCATAAAAAAAAAAAAAAAACAGTTGTTAGCTCAGGTGCCAATCTTAAAAAAAAAAAAAGACATTGTTTAACTCCCAATGCATCTAATACTGAATCTATACAACACGATGTTAAGTCAATAGTGTTGGGAATTAGCTAATTTTTTTGGTATAGAGGGTTGTTCTGGATTCAAGTCTCAATGAACTATTTTGATATCTGAGATTTTCTAGTTTATGTTTTGTTTTTAATTCCATGACTATTTACTCTATTTTGTGTACATAGATCGTGCGTTAGTGATTCATAGACACTGCATTTGTATGCAATGAAAGTGGAAAAACTCAATTATTAGCCAATTATTAAGCTAATGTATCTCCAGCACTATTTTCCACAGCTCAATTTGGCTATATTGTTTTTTAATGAGTTTCATAGTTGTTTTCCCTCCACTTCACTTGTTATAAGTGAATGTAAAGTTATCTCTATATGTCACTAGAGAGATAACATGACATCAATTTTTTAAAGAACCTGTATAAAATATTATATTAATATATATAGCGTACAGATGGGAAGATAATATATACACATATATGTATAATTACACAGATATCCAGATATTTTTAGTATTATTTGTGGAAATCAGACTATTCTGACATTTGTGATTAAGGGTCAAAATAATTGAAATGCCAATTCAATGAGATTATTTCACATATTTAGACATAATTTGAGTTCTATGCAGCTTTTCATTCTGCAAAATGATAAAGACAGCCTACTTGATGGGCAAACTTAATCTGGTTAAAACTGATCACTTTGCAAAATAACAAGGAAGATCATTTGTGTCCTTGATAAATTACCAAGATTTATTTTCTCCCCCATGATCGTAATTTCATGATATGTCACATGCTTGAGATTTTCTGGGGAAAGTTTCTACTTAAGTATATTTTAATCAGACGTAAAGGTTTTATTTTTTCTTCTTTTGAGCTCTTAAACTACTATATCTGAACCCTGTTTTTGCCAACAGTAGCAAAACATGCGGCTCATTAGGTTATCCAGACCAAGCAAAACTGCAAAGGGAACAAATTGAACAGCAAAAAGGATATTTATTATCTACAAAAATTTTAAGTTTCTATTAGTAGTTCTTTCCATCATAACTTCTGCTTTGTGCATTGCTAAACCACTGAGTTTCATCAAAAGCAATTATGGGCATCCATTCCACCATGACACCACAGAACCTAGGGAATATGATCAAGCTTCCGGCTCATTCATGTAGTAATTCACTCTTTACATTACAATTGCATCAAAGATTGGAAAATTTGTGGCTAAATCTAACCTGACTCAAAATCTGACCATAAAACTGATTTTAAAATAGTATAAATTTAAACTCCTATTCCTCTATTTTTAGGAATAATTTGACATTTCTGAAAATCTAAAATTGTTGTTGCTTGTAAATTTAGAACATTTTATAAATACGTGAAAAGTTATTAAAATGTATAGAATTTGAATTGTTAGTATACCTGCGGGATACACACTAAATGTTACCTTCCCATATGGCTTCTTATATAGTGAGGTTTGTTAGGATCTGAGCGTTGGATTCCCCCAAAGCATAATGCGTGGTATACAAAATCTGCACAACTGAAAAGGAGTTAATATATGTCACTTTATTATTATACTGGTTTTTGGCAGATGATCTCTATTATGATATGGATTATATGTATCACCAAAGAGAAGTGGAAGTCTTTGCCTACTGACCCCTACTCATATGTATTTACCAGCTAGCTTTCTGCTTTCCCCAAAGCAATTTCACTGCATGCTTATGTCTGAATACTTATATCCACATTATTTCTGCAAGTCAAATAATTAAGCTCACCCCCTTGCTGACCAGAATGGCCTTAAAGTTCTCCTCAGAATGACAAACGTTTAGATAGTCTTCTTTCTGACTCCAAGCCCCTGACCTCCTTTTTCTTAGAACATTTACTTTAGAAAATTTGCAATTATAAATTTTTTCTCTTCCCCTTTGAGAAGTAAACCTTCTACAATCCAGGAATGTCGTTATCAAGGACCTAGAAACCATCCCTTTCAAATGTGTTATTAAAGGACATATCACTCCTCTCTCTCTAACTTCAATGAATTACAATTAGCAAACACTGATAGCCTACTCACATTGACCAACCTCCCTCCGGTGTCCTCCAGTGCTTTTCCATTGGTTCTCCCCAGCATTTAAAAATCCTCCCCCCTTTTGTTTCAGTGAAGTTGAGTTCAATCTCTCTTCCTTATTACAATAGTCTAGATTCCTTTTGTAATAGTCTTTAATAGACTTCCTTGCCATTTTTAACAAGTGTTCATTGTAAATTTTCTTTCATAGTTCCCTGGTTAAATTCGTAACTTACAGAGTTCATTCGTATTATAAAATAGTTACTTTATGCCATTAAGTTTAGGAGTATTTTGTTATACAGCAATAGTAGCTTAAAAATCATCCTGCAAAAAAATTACCAATGCAACCTATAGTTGAAATAAAATTTAAATTAAAAATAGAGGGAACAATACTGTTTCAACACAAGTAATTAGAAAAGGAAAAGGTAAGAATGAAAAATTTAAATTGACCTTTATTTACATATCATAATTCCTTTCCCCATTAACTTTATTTTTGTAAGGAAGGTTGGCCCTGAGCTAACATCTGTTGCCAATCTTCCTCTTTTTTGCCTGAGGAAAATTGTCACTGAGCTAACATCTGTGCCAATCTTCCTCTGTTTTATGTGGGATGCTGCCACAACGTGGCTTGACGAGTGGTACTAGGTCTGCACCTGGGATCTGAACTGGTGAACCTTGTGCTGCTGAAGTGGAGCACAGGAACTTAACTACTATGCCATGGGCCAGCTTCTAACCTTACTTTTTTAAAGTATAATTGACATACAACATTATATTAGTTTCAGGTGTACAACACAATGATTCAATATTTGTGTCTATTACAAAATGATCACCACAGTAAGTCTGGTTAACATCCATCACCATACATAGTTCAGAGTTATTTTTTTTCTTGTGATGAGAACTTTTACGGTTTATTTTCTTAGCAACTTTCAAATACGCAATACAGTGTTATTAAGTATAGTCCCCCATTATCCTAAGCCACACAAACTTAGCACCCTTCACCCCTAAAAGAAGGAAACTCTTCACTTGTCTTGGTCAGCAACTGCACTGATGATTAGTGCTGGAGAACCTCCATGCCCAGGAAGATTTGAACCACCAGTGAGACTTTATCACAAGTGTTAATCTCAATTGATCCTTTCTCACTACGATTAGATCCCTGGTTACCCTAACCTTAATCTCTCTTACTCAATATGAATTTTAAACCTTTCCACTCTCTTCAAATGTTCCCTTTCATCTCTTTTCTGCCTCTCAGAGTAAACAGAAGCTACAAAGCCACAATAGTGTACAGTCATGTATTACTCCATTTCTCTAGTTCCAGTGAAAGACATGTCCTCCCTCCTGTCTTAGGCCAACTCCTTTACCTCCACTCTAAAGCCGGCTCCTCCCACTTCTCAGTGGGAGCTCAGACTAACATGGAGACAGACAAAGACTCTGTCACTAAATGGAATGGATTTTCTGCACTCTCATATTGCTTAACGTCTCAGCATCATTTGTAAGTGTGTATCTGAAAAAGTCTCATTAATTTCCATCTACCACTCTGCCTTCTCAGGCTTTTACATGTTTGGCTACTCACTCTAGCTCTCATGTCTCCATGATGTTTACTCTACCCATCCTCATGGCTTCAGTTTCTAGTTATATTCCTGTGTCTCCTAAAACTACGTCTTTTGTAAAGACCTCTATTCCAGACTCCAGAAATCCATACTCAATTGTCTACTGACTATATACGCTTTGATGTCTTATAGGTACGTGAAAAGCTGAAGAAAGAGAAGTTTCTAGCACTAGCAAAGAGATGATTAGGAAAGAGAGGAAAAGTATTAAAAAGGATATACATGACCTGTGAGACAGAAATTCCCTAAATGAGAATGAACTGCAGTGCCAAACCAATAAAGGAAATAGAGTGCTCATAATGCATAACATGTCTCCTCAAGGGATGAATTGAGAGTGATCAAAAAGAAGGATGGAGATCAATTCTCCAAAAGTATTTCTCAGAGAGGTTGATCTAGGACATCTGTGATGCTATTAAAAAATGAAGGGACGATGGAGGATAATCTGGAGTAGGAAAAGCAATAAGAAATATTTTGTTTTATGAAATATTACGTATTATATTGTACTTAGTAAATGGCAAATTCTATACTAAATTTTGGAGTACATTAACTTGGTAATTCTAACAGAGTGCTATTAAGTAGTAATTCTTATTATCCTCATTTTATAGTAAAGTATTTGTGAAGAGGGGCTATACTGTGCCCAAGTTCATGAAGATAGTAAGAACTAAGGCTGAGATTTAACTGTAGGCATTCTGATTCCAGATTCCGTGCTTTATTGTACATTGCGCAGTTTTAAAGCTTTGCGTATGTTCTATATACACACCACTTCACCACTCCAGCATAAAGATATGAGGGAGTTTGACTGAAATCAAATAAAAACAAAGTAAGGTAAAAAGATGGGCCGGCAAAGAGAGAGGGAGGAAAACAGGAGGAAAGAAAGAAGAGAAAACAAGTCAATTCTTTATTTGGGGGGTTACATAAAATGTAACTCCCTATTATTTTACTCTGGGTCAATTTCCTCCTTCTCTAGAAACAACATGAAGTTTTAAGATAAAAAGCGTGAGCTTAGGCTTCATGCTTCCTTGTGTTTGAATACTGCCTTAGAAGATGACAAGCGGAACAAACTGAGCCATGTTCCTTAGACTCCTGGATATTCAGACTGAGGATGAAGGAGAAACCTTATAGCGATCATCCAGCATATGGTCTGACAATAGGAATTTAGTAAGAATATGTTTTCTTCTCCGCACTGCAAATCATTCTCCACCTGAATTCATTAATTCCTGAACCTTCTTCAATGTCCCCCATCAATTCAGGCTACACCACTGAATCCATCCTCATATCTTTGCTACAGCTCTTCCTGTCTTGGAATGCAGTGTTCAATAAGGAACAAAGAAGTCTCCGAGAATATTTTCACTCATTTCAAATATGTGTGAAGCCTAACAAATATAAATGCATTGGATGTGAAATACTTCCAAAAGAGACACTGAGCAATATTTTGTAGTGCCTCAGTTTCTTTCACATGGTGGTAAAAAGAGAGTTCATTGACTTTCTCAGACCAGTACGGTACTATCGAGTAAATCATTCCATAATTGTGTTAAGTTGTATCCAAGTCTGCTATTCATCAAAGGAAAGATAAATTTCCTTCTAAGTCTGGAACGCTTAGCTAACTTCAGAGCCTGATTTATTTAAATCTGATCAAACTGAAGGCTAAAGTTTCTTGCTATATTAATCTGTATCCAATTCTGTTTTATTTTATTTTTTTAAACATTTAAATGCAAAGAACACCAAAGCTAAATAGATAGGGAGACAGAGAAAACCAACTGTTCTATGATAAATGAAGTAGATTATTACTACTATGATAAAAGTTAAGAAATCTTAAAGGATTCTCTACAGGTGCTAATTTTCCTACTTGAACAAAATTAATAAGACTCTATAAAACAGCAGGAGCTCCTTAGATTACAAGAGTAATCAGCAAGAAAATTTATTGTGCTTTCATGAAGCATAAAATGTTTGTGTAATATATGCAAAAGTGGTACTTTATTCTCTGCAGTGAACAATTCTCAGTCCTTATAATAGAAAAATATTTAATAGTTTGACACCTCTTGAGGCATAGTTTTTGAAAGTTGTTCAGTGTGATTAATTGACCAAATAACAATGCAGCAATGCTGAGTCAGGTAAAACTACTGGAGGATCTGACACATTCATATCATTAAAACAATAATAACTTCATGAAGCACGTATGATTATTAACTCCATTTTATGGATCAGAAAACTGAAGAACAAGGGATCAATTGGCCCAAGACATTATTGGGTAGAGTCAGAATGTAAACCCTGGTCTCTTAACTAATATAATATACTGCTTTCATACAGTGCAGCAAAAGACATGGACGCTGATTTCGTTTAAACGCATGTCTTGTAGACTATGCTCCTATATCTATTTGCGACATTTTAGAAATTCTCAGATTCCTTTCTTCCTTGTTACTACAGAATATTTTGTTTTATTTCTTCACTTTTCTCTAAGTGTCCCACTCTGATGCCAAGTAAATACATCTTGTTACCTAGAGGATTTGCTAACCGAAATTGTTAAATGACTCTAAACCTGGATATTTTCAAGTAAACCAGAAAAGGACTATACAAGAATGAGAGAACAGAGGTATGAGTTGTATGAGAACAAGTCATGACAATCAAATGGATATCTATTCTGGACTAAAGTTCAGAATGCTTCTGATGAAAAAGGAGAAACTAAAATGGAAAGTTGCCCTAGTAAGCTGTCAGTCATTTATGATAAAATCTGCTTGTCTGAGTTAACCTTAGACCTCTCTAACATGCAGAGTAATGAAGCTAAGTAATAAATACGAGTTCATTATTAGATTTCACAACATAGATATGCCCAGTTTGCTTTCAATGACCGTGAAAATTTTAATGTCCAACTGCTTTGTACAAAGTTGATTTGTTATTATTTAAAAATACAGCTTTTGAACTTATGAATATTTGCACTTTGGGAGCATTTAACATTCATTGGTTTGAGACATTAAACGTAATTTTCTGGACTTGTTATTTTAATAAAGTGATTGAAAATATCAGTAGAAAATAGTTGAGAATTTGAAGTTGAATTGAATTAGAGCTAAGCCAAAAAATGATTTTAAAAATGCAAATTCTAATACAATCCTCTCATAACTGTTTTCTCTAAGGTAATTTTTCATTTCCATACTAGAGACATAGCTGCCTGATCTTTTAATATTGATGAAAAAGAATGTATATGTTTCTATGATCAGACATTATCTTGTTGTGACTTAAACTTGACAAAGACAGTCATTAAACTCATAACAACATATATGTCAAACGTAGCAATATATATACCAATATTGAAAGATATCCATTTGTGCAACTACTCTGTAAGAAGTATCTTCACTTATTTTCTCTCAGTTCAATTCAAATCCCTAGTGTTTGGAAGATAATTTGCTACTTAAGCTAGATCCTTAATAGTTAATTAAGTCTACACATCAACTTTGCAATTCCAGACTCAGAATTTTATATATGAATGGGCATACTCTCAAGAACTAATTCTCCTATCAATGTATTTATTCAAAGCAGAATATATGTCCAGCATGGTAAACGGGTATTTTGTTCATAGCACTCCCTTCTGTTGTATAATCCTACTCAAGAGATGTATCTCTGAGTCAGAAAATACTTAGAATAAAATTAGACTATATAAATATTGTTAGGAAGATTACACAAATTTTATAACTTAATTACTTAATTAACTATAAATTTTCCTTAATTTTTACCAGATAATTACTGAGTCTCTTCCAGACTAGACATTGTCCTGGGTGCTGAAATGCAGAGGTGAAATAGGCAAAATCCCTGCCCTTATAGTCTTTATATTCTTCCTGGGAATCCAGATTATGCATAAATGCACTCTAAGTTATGCAAGAGTGCAGTAGCTATAAGGGAAGTTTTCTCTCAAGAGGCGTCTATTAATCAAAAAACTAAACGAGGGAGGAGGAAATGTCATGTTTGGGGAGGTCTTGAGAAGTTGCTGGGTAATAACCCAAGAGGTTAACCCAAGAGGGCCTGCTAATGTGTAGGGTGTAGAGTGTGATACAAAGGATGCCTCAATAACAAATCTTAGGATTTTGGCCTGAGCAAACAGGTTAATGAATAGTGGCAACATTTACTGAGATGATAAAGAGTGAGAGAGAAGCAGATTTGAGAGGAAAACCAAATATTCTGTTGTATCTTATTAACTTTGATATATTTATTAAAAATCCAAATGGAAATGACCAGTAGGTAGTTGGATGCACGAGTTCATCAGAACAGTAAGATCTTAAGATAAAATGGGAGTCTTATCAGAATATAGAGTATATCTAGGGGCACAAATAAAGCACAAGGAAAGATATTAAAAGTATTTTGCTAAAGGCAGAAAAAATAATGAATCTTGCACATCCAGAGACAACACAGACTTGAGTGAACAATGAAGATAAATGTGAAAATATAAGACACCATTAACAAAAATAGAGAATGTGAGAGCAATAAAGTGTTTGGAAGGCAAAGGTAGAATTTGGGGGTGAACTAACAGATTGCATCTGTGGGCTTTTTAAATCCTCAGTATCAATAAACAATAAGACACACTAATAGTGTTATCCCAAAGGCAATTGAGAATAGCAAACTATAGATAGAAGATTCTGGGAATACCTATGGATGTGGAACTCATCTTCATAGCGTGGGTAAGTTCTAGAGCTTGAATATACCACCAGAGGTGGAAAACAGAATTTGGTTTTTTATTTGTCTATTTTAGACTTTTGTTGCTTTTGTTGTAATGGGGGTGGAGGGGCATTCTCACAGAGATAGCTGGGCCCTAAGGGTGAATTGTTAAAATAACTAAGGCTGTAGTCCCCATAACATTGTTTAGCATTTAGAAATATGAAAGTTCAGACTAGGAATAGCCAAAAGGACGAGAAGTAATATCCAAACTGGTTTAATCTTACATTGTAATGTTCCTAACATCACTTTACATGTCTATATTAGAAATAGTAAAAGGTTAGGAGAATAAAACAAAAACCAAAACCAAAACAAAACAAACCAACCACAAAATTTTGGGGAATCCCTTTGCAAGTGACAATATCTTATAAATATTTTACCTTATAGATATTTGCTTCATCTCACTGTTACTGGATACACTTACACATCTTCTGTTATCATATGTTCTCCAGAGTGAAATCACATGATTATCTTTACTATTTTACGTAATTTCCAATTTATTTGGTGAATTGTCTTTATAAGAGGAGCAGTCCTGAACCTCTGTAGTCATGGTATGGAGAAAGGAAGGAAACTTCTAACAGAAGGGAAACAGTTTTGTAAACAATGGATTGATTGTCTACAATGGTCAAAGTGGAAGAGCATTACCCAGTCAGGGTCAATACGTGACTTGAGGGTATTATGCTGAGTGAAATAAGTCAGAGGGAGAAAGTAAAATACCATATGGTCTCAATCATAAGTAGAAGATAAAAACAATGACAAAAAAACACATAGTGTTGGGGATTGGACTGGTGGTTACCATTGGGGGAGGGGGGAGGGCAAAAGGGGTGATTAAGCTCACATGTGAGGGGATGGACTATAATTAGTGTTTGGGTGTTGAACATGATGTAATGTACACTGAATTCAAAATATGACGTACATCTGAAAAAAACAAATACTTGACTTTGTATGTTTAAAGGATTCTGCCTGCTGTTCTGTCCTTTCAGAAACAGAGATAAGGTAAGAGTAGCAGATGAGATAGCTATGCATCCATTGTCTTTTGAAAAGCCTTACATCTTTCTACAGATTAAAAATAGATTTAAGTAATCCCCTTCTCTACCAATATGCAATATCTTTAATATGCCATGGGCAGCTGAGGGAATTTTGCCTTTAAGCGTAATGGGCAAAATCACCTTATAATTACATAGTTATTAGCAACTGTTGACGTTTTAATTTATCCGTCACTTTGTTGCTGATAGAAAGGCAACATGCATGGTTCCGTGTCTACAAACCTATCAGCCATATCAGTTGCAGAATAATTTATTCTCAGAATTTAGTAGTAGATTAAAATATGCACAGAAAGGGAAAAGATGGAAAGGCACTATATGGTTAAACATCATTCATGAAATTGAATTTGAATCTGATTATATTGGTTTCCTATTTCTGCTGTAACAAATTATCACAAACATGATGACTCAAAGTAACACAAACATATTATATTAAATTTAATGGAGGTCTACAGTCTGCAATGATTCCCAGTAGGCTAAAATCAAGGTACTAGTAGGGCTGTGTTCCTTCTGGAAGCTCTTTAAAAAAGGGGGAATCTCAAAAAGGAGAATTATTTTCTTCTCTTTTCCAGCTTCTAGAAGCCACCTACACTCCTTGGTTCCAAGCATCATCACTCTGAAACTGTTTCCCTCATCGTATCTGCTTCTCTAACTCTAACCTTCCTGCTTCCCTTTTATAAGAATCTTTGTGATCATGTTGGGCCTACGTGAATAATCCAGGATAAGCTCCTCACCTCAACCTCTTTAACCTAATTAGGTTTTTGCCATGTCATGTAACATATTCCCAGGTTCTGGAAATTAGGATTTGGATGTCTTTGGGAGAATGTTATTCAGCTCATCACGGTGATCATAAAGCCTTAGTTTGAAACTCATGACTCTGCTTAAGATCAGGATCATTCCACTCCTCTTGATATTATTATAAAACTGAAATTTTACATAAATATAACTACAATCAGAGGCACTCCATAATTTAGAAATTGGATTAAAATACCTTGTGGTTATAAAATGATCTCAGCAATAATTTCATCAAAGTCATTATTCAGAACTTCTCAGGTAATTTTAATGTATTTCAAAATAGTACAAAAATATTTCCTAATATTAAAGCAATATTGGAAAATCATAGAGGTTAAAGAGTATTTTCACAAACATTATCACATATCCAAAAGATTTCAAAGGAGATACATATTTTAATTTTCTTTTATTCTCTGAGAAGCCAGAATCTAGAATATGCTTAATCATGAAAAAAAACCCCAAAACCTTACTACTTGAGATAGAAAAATAGTATGTGTGTGAGTTCCTAATGCAAGTTTACTTATTATATAACAGAGTTTCATCTTCAGATGTCTGTGAAATAAGTAACAAGAAAGGATGCACTTTTTTCAAAGAAAGATTATTTAAAACAACTGTTAATAAATACAATTTTTTTAAATGGAGGCCATTCCAATAAGCCTTTCACATGAGCCATTCTAATAAAACTATTGGGGAAAAGAATCATCATTCTAGCCATTATAAACCAAATCCACTTCCAAAATGAAAACGCGATAATTCTCCTTAAAAATTCACTGTAGCCTAGGGGCTGGCCCCGTGGCCGAGTGGTTAAGTCTGTGCGCTATGCTGCAGGCGGCCCAGTGTTTCGTTGGTTCGAATCCTGGGTGCGGACATGGCACTGCTCATTAAACCACACTGAGGCAGCATCCCACATGCTACAACTAGAAGGACCCACAAAGAAGAATATACAACTATGTACTGGGGGGCTTTGGGGAGAAAAAGGAAAAATAAAATCAAAAAAAAAATTCACTGTAGCCTAATTTTGTGCTTACTGTGGGAATAGAAGATTCATGATTTAAAATCGTTCAAACAAAAGGAAGAGAAGAAGAAGAAGATCTGATCACATAGGAATGGGCCACATTACAATGCAAATGTGTTATAAAGTTACTGAAAAGTTTTGTTGTGATTTCTCAGCATTATATCTATGTATAATATTGGAGCAAAACCTCAAAATGTACAAGAAACTTTATTATCAATATGACTCTTAAGATACAGCTGTATTACAAATGTTGAGCATAAGTAATATTGACCTTAACTGGATATGTTTATGCTCCTCAGTGCGTTTAGCGGTGCTGTCAGAGGGCACGGTCTGACTCTCGGCTTCCTCACACCTGGCGACTGTAGCTGTTGACAAAATCTAGCACTCAGGGGCATTTTTTAGATCTATGATTGCCTCTGGAGAACTATGAGTCAAAAAGCCTACAAACAGATGGAGTTAAGGCATAAATATAATATTTTCATCACCAAGAGATGAAATCTTTTTCTGAAATTGTTCACGTTTGGTAAGAGAGCATTTCACCCTATTTTCTTTAGACCAATACTCCAAAACGTCAAGAAAAAGAACAAGTTAAACTTCACTGTTGAAAATGAGCATCGCAAATGCCTTTAAAATCTCCATTGTTCTGTGATGCAGATAGATATGCTTCTGGAAAATGGTCTTACAAGTCAGGATGAGTGGAAAAGCAATTTATGGAACTCGAATGATTTCTGGCAGGTAGCAGGTGACATCTGTAACAGAGAAGTTAGAAGGAGCTTTTGCATGCTTTCTGGCTTAGAGTGGACAAGGCTATCTTAGATCTGAAAATCCCATGGGCCAATTTAGAGAATCTCTTGGAAGACAGACTTTGCAGTCTTATTTGCCATGTATCACTAGATGCTAGGCAACACCCTGCTTATCGATGTCACCATAGATGATGCAGCTTGTCCTGCTAGGCTAGGAAAAGTGAAGAGCTTCACATCAGACAAGAGACCCTGGAAGAGCAGAGATGAAAGCACAGGGGCTGGTTGCTTCTAGTTCGGATGATATCATCATCTCTAGAAATGAGTTTTATGATCTTTTGGTCTCAGACCTCCAGGGGAATAATTATAACCCAAAGAATAAGTAGTGTTCAACCAACTAATCAAATGTAGAATGGTGTAAAAGAAACTTTTAGCTCCGTGAGTCTTATTTTGCATTAATAAGAACTTTACCAATGCTGAAATTGAAGCTTCATAATTCACTCATATGCCTCCCCTGATTCATTTTGTTGTTGTCCCTATTTCTCCTACCATGTCACATAGGTAGCACTAAGACTAGTGCATAATTATTTGTTGTTTTGTTTTATTAATTATTTCATAAACTTT
Source organism: Equus caballus (assembly GCF_041296265.1). NCBI lineage: Eukaryota > Metazoa > Chordata > Mammalia > Perissodactyla > Equidae > Equus > Equus caballus. The sequence goes on from NC_091685.1 coordinate 104,987,685, forward strand.
ACTCGTAGAGGGCATGGATTATATGTCATCTTTGACCACTTCCACAAAAATGGCCTGTTAATAGAACTATAATGAGAAATAAACATAAGCAAAGTGAAACAAAAATAGTATCCCTCCATTTTCATCTATTATATAAGAATATGTAGACTATGACCAGTATAAACATTTTGCAAGTCTATTTTTATGCTCTATGTAATTTGCATTTGTTAAAAAAATTCACGACTTGCCTTAACAATTTAAGTGGAAATCTTCATGACTTCAAATTTTAACGAACAAATATGAGGGTGATTAAATTATTATTTTATGAAATGTTTGATATTCTTCTTTTTTTCCCGAGGAAGATCAGCCCTGAGCTAACATCCACTGCCAATCCTCCTCTTTTGGCTGAGGAAGGCTGGCCCTGAGCTAACATCCGTGCCCATCTTCCTCTACTTTATATGTGTGATGCCTACCACAGCATGGCGTGCCAAGTGGTGCCGTGTCCGTACCTGGGATCTGAACCTGCGCACCCTGGGCTGCCGAAGCGGAACGTGTGCACTTAACCGCTTTGCCACAGGGAAGGCCCCAAGTGTTTGATATTCTTAAAGCCAATAAAATTATACTTATATATTATAAAATATGTGTCCTTGAGATCAGAACGGCTAAAGGCATCATAAAACAAAATTGCTTTTACAGTTTTAAAAATTAATGTGCCTATTGGTTGAACAGTGATATGTTTTTCAAACATATATACACAATAATCAAATTCATTAAAAAGATGACAACTAAAAGTTAGAAATTGCAGTTGATATTTATGTCTATGTGAACATGTACATTTTCAACAAAGCTAATCACTTTAACAAATATGACACAATATTACTCTACTATAAAGTCTTACTTTTTCCTGATTGTTTTCTATTAATATGCAATTTTGAGTCCTAGATAAAGGCAGACGTCATTTTTCTTTCTGATAAATGTTACCACCAGATATCTACCATTCTTTATCTTATAGGGAACCAAATTTGACTTCTTATTCTCTTCCACGTGGGTTTATTTTCCACAGTCAATTATGATTTGATGTTTGCCAAAGATTGTTGCTTCAAAATAAATCGCTAAGGATGTAGATTTCATTTACACTAAAGCTATGCATTAAATGATTACAAAAGAACACGATTTCAATATACTCCTAAAATTAAATGCAGTATTATTCCATATACAATTTGTTTTCTACAGATAGAAATAGTGTGCAACATTTGGAAATGCCAAACTTTGTAGGGAGGAAACAGGAATTCTAGATAAAAGTACTTGAGAAATTTATCTTGCATAGGATTTCCCAATTAAAACTTTCACATTAGCATTGCATTTTAAACAGCTAATCTTCTAATGAAACATCCCCAGCAATGAGAAGGAAGTTGCAGGACTGAACATGGCCCTGAGGCCTGTAGCTGGAAAGGGACACATTTTGGTATTTTTTGAACTATTTCATTTGGAAAAGAAAGTGCTACACTGCCACCTTCTGGCAATGATTTTCTCTCTGATCCGAAAACTTTCTGGTCTAAATGGGTACATTGCTTACATGATTTGGTGTAATTGATCTTTTTAAGACATAAAAGATTAGAATATTTTATATTTTTCTTTAAAAAATTATCTGTACTCTTATGCACATGGAAAATCATTTAAGCTGCATATATGCAAATTATACAAAAAAACAAATTAAACAACCCTGAACCCACCATCCAAATTAAGAGTTCAAGATTATCAACAATGTTGAACCTGCTTATATACACCTCCTCAACCCTATCTAAGTTTAAAACTTAACTCTGAAAATACATCTTTTTTTTTTTTTTTTTTGCAGATGGCATTAAGGTGACTTTCATACATGTAATATTTTTGCAGCCTGTTTACTTGTATTTCTGTGGTTCCCTGTTGCTCCTGACCTGTCTGGTATGCATGTGGTTGAAAAATGCCTTGGATGTTTTCATAGAAAATTTATGTTTCTTCTTTTATCTTTCACTATATTGGGGAAAAAATACTTCATTTATTTAACAGAGATTTCTTGGGTACCTCCTATGTGTCAGTTTCAATAGCAAGTAGAACAGATCGAATGGAGATCAAGATGCAATCATTGCTTCCCCACTGGACAAGTTTTACAAGGAACTCGGGAACAACCAACAATTAAAATTCAGTTAGATAAGCATCATAGTTAAACTGAAAAAGTTCCTTTTCTCAATCTGGCTGATTTTCAAGAACCTAAGGGTACTGCAGACACTGACAGAGGACCTGGCCAGCATAGAATTTTAATTAAATAATGGATTGGCTCAGGACACTGTTATCAGGTCAGTGATATGATTGAACCCAGGATTTTAAATCAAATGTCCTATGAGGAATTCTTTTTTATCACTTAAGTAAAGTAATAGATATCCTGTAATACATGATACTGTTTCTCTGGTGAAATTGGCAAATGTTATTGGCTATAAGATTCATAAGAAAGAAATACCTAGAAGGGATATAGATGAAAATAGTATTAGCTTGCTTTCATAAGAAAAGAATTCTAAAGGTTGAGATGATAAAATTTGTTTATAAAGGTCCACAAAAATGGTGCCTAGTTATTGTTCACTGTCATTTCCTTAGAATTTTAAAATAATAAAGATCAAACTGTAACCTCATCTACATAATTAACAATATTTGCAAAAGTAAAAAGCTTTTCATATAAGCATTAATTGAAATAAGTGATTTTCACTGTTTGGAATTGCTTAGAAATACTGAACTATATTTAAAAACATCTGATTTAACTGGTGACCGCACATTACACAATGTGGTGAGAGAAATAAGTTTCTGCAGTTTTAGTAGGTCAGTGTTTAAAGTGGGCTAAGGTTGGAAAACGATTAGAAACCCCTCTTATTTTTGTACTCTTGGTTCTACATCAGTTTTAAAAATTATATATAGATTTTTTGTGATGTCTCATTGTCTTAGGGGGAAAAGTGAAAAGTCACTGCACAATTATTTTTATAGCTTTCCATGAAAAACATCTCATCCTAGTTCCTTGGAAGGGCACTGAGGGTATCTCAGAGTTTTCTGAAGCCATCTGTACCTTGCACTTGGATGAGGCCAAGTCCATCAAAGTTGCCCAACTGTGCTTCCCTGGTGGGTCCTGGTCAGCTAGTCAGGAAAATTTTGCCTTTCTTTACATCCAAATAATTCCTTTATTTAAATATCTCTAAACATCACTCTTAACTGTTCATAATCTTCACCAATCCTGGATCTAGAGCATACAAATATCAAGTGGTTTTTCCAAAGAAATTGCTATCATATCCGGATTTTGTATGATATCACTTCATGAAATCCACCATCTAAACATTGATTGGCTCACCCTCATTTCAACACATTCAGTATCATTTTTAATTGTTTAAGCAAAGAAATTAAATCATATCTTTCACAAATATAATTGCTCTATTTTACACTTAAATATTTTTATCTTCAGTTTACTACAGTCTTTAAAAAGCATTTTATACTTTGCCTTTTCTACTTATATTCTTTTTTATTATTGCTAGTCAGCTTCATTCTTTTTAAAAGTACAATACTTTAATTTACAGTACTCACTTGGAATTCTGTTTCTTTTCCTATAATGTTTTTAGTTCCTCCTTATTACTGGTCATCTTTTTCATCCCCCTAAACCTCAATGGAACTTATAAAAGCATGTCATTTTTAAAGACTAGACCTAGCATAGGCAAAGCATTTACATTTGAATTATTTAGCACTTGAAATATTTTTCAGGGAAGATAATAGCAGGTATTGCTCCTTCCAGACAATTAATAATCGCTATTTGAAAGACAAGTCTGCCCCCAGGTGCATATTGCCAGTTTACTTATTGTGGTAGTTGGACCGATTACTGACAGGGCACCAAACAGTGGATGCACTCAGGCATCAGAGAGAAAAGGAGAGCGTGATTTACTCTGTGTGGATACTTGATTGTTAGTTCCTGTGTTGACGAATATATAATTTAGTAAAGAAAACTTGACTGGAGTGAAATTTTAATAAAATGGTTTGGGGAAGAAAATTTTTCTGAGGCTTGATCTAGGCCACTTACAAAGACTGAAAAAAAGCAGCTTTGAAGTATGATCAAGTCCTTCATTTTCCTTTTACTCAAAGAGGATTGGCATTGCGCAAGGTTAAATTATGCACCTAACCACATCGTGAATTTTGTTTTACTGTGAATTAAATTGCAAGTGCCTCACCTTGCAATATTAGAATTGTTTTCCTTTAAGTCCTAAAGGTTTTTCAATCTTCAGTAGTTCCTTATTAAAATGCAAATACTCTAGGATTGGAAAGCCCTTAACTCAAAAGTATTTAACACTTAGAAAGCAGAAGGGCATGATGCCCTCTAACTGGGAGGAAGTCACTGATGTCAGGGATGGAAAAGGCAGTGAAAGAGAAGGAGGAGTGTGCTGGCAAAGACCAAGGCGGCCACCTGGAATTGTCAATATTGCCTCTCTACAGCTTAAATATGTTATATTCTTGACATATTTAATCATTTCTGTTCAACATATCTTTTCTTTAATACATTGGGGTAGAGTTTTTCCTCTCATCTTTCACAGAGTCCAGGAGGGAGCAAAATCAAACCAATCATATTTAACCCACTGCTAGTCAGTGCTGGATGTGACCTGTCTCCTCAAACAGGCTACAGACCAATTGTGCTGGTCAGAGTCCAGAGATGATTAGGATCTTATTTCATTTCCAAAGAACTTCCTTCAGTAATACAACGATTTTCTAAAACTACAGGATTAAGGAATGCTAAATTCTTCCTCAAGTATTTGTACATCTATAGTTTCTATTTCACTGTATTACATTTTGGCCAAGGTACCTGTAGAAGACTAAATTTAAGTTTATTATTGAAGTTCAGGGAGCTTATGAACCAAAACTGTAATATAATTTTTGGCCAAATATTTCTTATTCATTGCAATGTGGCATCATTGGGCACAATAGTAGATACTTTCTTTTTATAGTATAAAACAGGAATTATGAAAATCATGCTTAAAACTCTAATAATCTGTTTATGTCGAAGATATATAGTTTGTGAAGATCTCTTTAAATAAATGAATGAAGAAGGTAATGAATCCTGAATTATGCTGGAGAATGGAAATATAATTATGTCTGTATCTGTCAAGAGTCTTTGATATAGAAGTAACAGGAAACCAAACTCCAACTGTCTAACAAAAATGTACATTTGCTGGCTTTCTTAACTTTAAGATGAACAGGCAGGAAATTTTTCAGTTCTCTTGTAATGAACAGATCTACTGATTTTTAATGAAGGAGAAATCTACTTATTTTAGCAAATGAAATCTATTTATTTTAGCAAGGACTTCGCTTCACCCTTCTCTACGTTCCACACTGTCAGCTTCCTACTAATTCTAGATATCCTCTGGGTAGCTACTGTAGTTCCCAGCTTCCCATCTGCATATCACACTTTCTGGGACAAGAAAATGTTAGCTTCTTGCAGCTATTTCAGGAGAGGAGAGAAATTTCATTTCCACTGTCTCTCTAGAAAACCTCCCTTCATATCTTATGCATTCAAATGGACCCAAATGCCCATCATTGGACATATCATTTTATGCAGGAAAATGCCATGAGCTGGTTGGTGTGGGCGTCGGTTACCTGAGCTGAGGACTGTAGCAAGAGGGAGGGGGTGGGGCTTCATCCACTAGGGGTGAAACGAGATCCTATTTTAAATTGTGTGGCTGATGAACAAGGTGAAGGGATGTTGGGAAGACAACCAGACTGCCACATACAAACTATCCCAAATATGGCTTAAGGCTCCTCATTGTTTTTGTTAAAATGTTATTACATGATTAAAAAATAGGAACAAGAGTTCATAAGGAGATTATAATCACAGATACTTGGTTCATATTAACATAATGGCACATAGGGACAGAATAAGTACTTTATACACTCGTATGAACATAGCCATGCCATACACACGACACACACATAGAGATACACACAAAACTCTCCTGAAGACCATAATGTATATCCATTGTGTGCTTAAAATGGTATGCATATATGCATATCTAAAACCATAGAGTTTAGATAAAAATCTTTATGCTGATATTAAACATTATGATCTCCCAAAACATCGTCTTTTATTTTTTTGAAATATATGTTTTTATACAATGTTTATAGCATACCATATGCTTACAGAAAGTAAAATTCTATTTCAGTGCCTCTTTTGAAATAGTGACAACTCTCCTTCTTGAAGTATTATCCAAACAACAGAATTTTTTTAACAATAAAAAACAATTATTTATTATTGAAAATAGCATTTTAAACATTTGAAAATGTGTTAAAGAAAAGTTCTTAAATCTCATCCTGTAAAAGGAATATGGTATTCTATAACCTGGTTTAGCAAACTTTTTCAGTACAAGGCCAGATAGTAAATATTTTCCATTTGGCATGCCATATGGTCACTACTGACATCACAGTGTGGAAAAGCAGCCATAGGCAATGTGCAAATGAATGAAGTTGTCTATGTTTCAATAGAATTTTATTTACAAAAATAAGCAGCAGGCCATATTTGGCCTGTAGTGGTAGTTTGCCTACCTCTGTAATATGAAGTCATTAATTTATTCAAACTGAGAAATTAAATTTAGATGCATTGCTCATTCATTTTTAAAATAATCTATATTTTGAGATGTGTGTACACTAAGAATAAGTTTATTGCAACTAATGGTAGTCAGAAATACAATTTACAGACATCAATTTGAGAATACATAGATTCATTCTTCTAAATATGCCTAGTCTCATCTAATTCTGTTAAGGTAATCTTTCCCTCTCACCTTGTGATTGCATAGACAGATTTCTTCACGAACTACACACTTATCCTCACTTAATAAGGCGTGTGTGTATTTCTGGCTCACAAAGAATCTCACTTATTGTTGTCTCTGATTGTAATTAAACATATAGCAAAGTCTAACTAATTTGTAAAAATTGGGAAATCTTGAGTCAAAAGGTATGTTGAGATCTGAACACACATACGGAAAAAGAATAATGTATGCAAGCAAACAGAATAGCGCGAGTGGAAACATCCAGTCTAATCATTAAATGCAGAAACACCTTGGTAAAAAATAATGTAGAAACACCTAGAATTACAGATGTTTTATGATTACTGTTTTACCAGCAATAATCAACTTATGATATTTAATATTAATTAAAACAAATCTTTGCTAATCAGAAAAAGAAAGGTTTAATAAAAACTAACACTTCATATTTTGTCTGCTTTATAATAAACAAATACTTTGACTTACAATGTGCCAGGCATAGTAGTGCTAAATAACTTAACATGTGTTAACTCGCTTAATCTTTAAACAACCCTATAAGATAGATATTATCACCATCGTCATTTTAAAGATGAAGAAATGGAGGTACAGCTTACAGAAAGCATTCAGGGACACAAGGCTACCTAGTAGCAGCACCAAGAGGTACATCGGGGCAATCCGAAAGCAGAATCAGGCTCTGGAATCTATCAGTGTTTATTCTTATGTTTGTTTTGAATTACTATCTTATAGTACCTTGTACTAATCATAAAGAATATTCTTGACAATATGAATTAATCCTTGAGCAGATATCTCAAAAATATGTTGAAAGACTTTTATTTCCTGAGCTCTTCAGATGAAAGGAACATTGGCTTTAAACATTTTCATCAAAGTTTATTAACAACATCTAAAATTTTTATTTTTTGTTTTATTTTTATTAAGTACCACATAATATACTGTGTAGCCTTCCAGCAGGGTAGGAGAGCATAACTGAGTTATTTTTTTCGTTAATCAGGAAATGCTTCCTTAGTCAATTTTCTCCAAACCCTTTGATACACAGTAACAGTTAACCCCAGAGATCCTCCTGTGTCTTTCCATCAAAGTACACCAACACAAATAACAGGCAACTCTTTTTTCTTGCCCCCTTAGTGAAGCTGTGGATGGGTGAGCAAACACATGACCATGACAGCAATAAGGGGGGAACATCCAACCACATGTGGTAAAGGGACCTAGCTAGATTTCTTAATTACTAAAAATTTAGAAGCATTTTTCATCAGATTTTAAATAACACCATCTTAAATTCAAAGGAAAATAGTGGATATTGATTAGATCAAAATTGCAACACGTGGAGTAAAGTATAGTATTGGAATAGATGAGTCAAACAGGAATTTAGGCTTCATATTATGTAAATTCATTTAACTGAAGACTCTAAAAAATCTGTTTCAGGAAATTATATTCCGGAAAAGAATTTTTCTCCGGCTGTCTGTGGACGTCCATTCTTGCAATGGATAGTCTTGTTTAGAAAAGAAGCTTTGGTGACGGATATGCTTGAACTTCTGAGTTTTTTCCCTGTTCCAAAAATTCAAACTGGATTTCTTAGGTACTAGTTTGCCATTGTGCAATACATGATGAAGAAAGATTTGAAACTATGGGGTAGAAGTTTCTTTTCTGAAACTACAGAAAGATTGGGCCATAAAAGTATATAAAAATATTATATAAAGTGAGAAGTCCTCAGAATCTGAGATATTCATCTGGAATATCTAGCTTATAAATTTTCCCTGAAACTGTAAGGAAAAGATGAAGTTTGCCTACTAGCTCTTAATCTCTTTTGCCCAGAAATAATGTAAACAACCAGTCTCTTAGTCAGCCAGAATCAGTCACATGGCTCCAACTTTCTGTTGAAGGCTTACATCAGATTTTATGAATATGTAAATCTGCTAAGCCACTGAGATTTCAAGGTTTGTTTGTTTTGCCTGCTTGTGTTAGCTACTCTGACTAATACAGGGTGCATATGTTAACCTGATAACCATTTGTCAACAGAGAATGAGAAACTGTCGGAATAGAGGAGAGATTTTTGCAGGTGATGATCTAAGAGGATGGCAAAGAGCATCTTGGAGAAGCACAGACTCCAGAATTGAGTCAGGGCAGCAGAATTTATGGCAAAGCGTTACTGAACAAACTTAAACTGCCTGACTTCTATTAGTGAAGACAATTAGAGAAAAATCACAGTAGGGATATGCTGAGAGCGTAGAGGTCAGACACTAGATGACAGTACGTTTCCAGCTCCTGAATCTTATCTCCAACCAGCAAGTTCCCAGAGGGAAAAGCAGGGATTGAATTAGAGCCTAGTCAGTCCCCCAGCTCCTCCCACCCCCAAATTTGTGTCTAGAGTGCCGATGTTGGCCACATACAGTGACTACTCTGGCAACATTCCTAGGACCTCAAAATGGATGGACCAAATTGATTAACAAACTCTAGCCTGTTCAGGATTTTGATGAAACTTGAGATGATTTTGTTTCAGTTTTGATGAGAAGCACTTCCAGGGGCTTGCTGAATCATGTTTGTTTACAGGAAAAATAAAGGAATGTTGGAGAAAGAATACTGAATTCTAACGCTGACATTTTCACATCTTTCTTTCAGAGATTCAGCCCGGCCAAAGAAGGCGTAGACAAAGAAAGACGTAGGTAATAAGAAGGAGAGGTTACAAGCCACGACAGATAGAGAATGCACAGCATATGTTCAATCTGAGTGCCAGAGGGAGAAAAGACAGGGAAGAAGGCAGAGAATTTCCATAATTTAAGAGAGACATCAATCCTCAGATTCAAATGGCCCAGTAAACCCAAACTAGTATTTAGAAAGAAAGAAGGTTCTGACTTAGAAATCTCATAGCAAAATCACAGATACAAGGGGAAGAAGACATGTAACTAGATGAATATCCTATGTCCTGGAAAACAGAAGAGGTAATCTCAGTTATAGCAGCCGTAGTGTAGAGATACTTCCGCTCTGTGCCTGGGTTTTAATTTATAAAGATGACTGAGTGATGGCACAGAGAGGTAAATGCCATTGAAAGAAAATTTTAATGTTACTCTCAGTTCCCCTGGAAACAAGAGAAGTGGAGGACCTTGGGCCACAAGAGGAACATTAGGTTTAGGTCGGGAAGCAGAAGGAGCGAGGGGAGAGCTTAGTCCCATGGCTTTTATTGGAGTTTTCGTGGGAAAGCCAAGACAGGGCTGGATGAACAGTTTAGGATTGGCTAGTCTGAATAATTTCAGTGGGCTTTGGGATTTAGGAGTGGTCCCTAGTTGACTGGTACCTGGCTCTAAAACGATTAAGGCAGAGGAATATTGCCTTCTGGGGTGTAGGGCCTGATAGAGGAGATATGGCTCTGGATGGGTTAGTTTGCATATTAGACTTGCTTCTGGCTGGGCTCTTTGCCTTCTCTAAGAATTGGCTAGCCCTAGGAGGCACAGTCTCTCCCCGGCCAGAAAGGATTTCTAAGATGTCATAACATCATAATATACAGAAAATTAAAACATGATTAATACAATTTCTTTGCTGAGTGTATGAATAAATTATCAAAAAAAAAAAAAAACATTTCTATCCAGTCCACACCACTGTTTGGAGGAACACGAATGCAAGTTGCAGACGCTGGAGCTTTCTACTGATAGATATCCAGACCGAGGAGGGAGGGGATGCAAATGCGGTGCTTCCCCTTGCCCTCCAGCCAAAGCCTTTGCTTTTTTCAGGAGAGGAGTGTCAACAGCCCTTCTACTTGCTTGCTTGGCCCTCTGCTCTTTCTCAAGTAAAACATACTTGAGGATGGGGAAACAGGAGTGTAGGAGGATGGATCAGCATGAAGCATGAAGGTCAGGTTCCCTCTACCCAACTTGCCATTAACCCAATTCCGTTGTGAAGATACCTACAAAGATGCCCTAAAGATATTTGTATGTGTGTGTCAAACACAGCTGTGTTGTCAGTGATAATGCAGTAGCTGATAAGTTTTTAATATCTGCATGTATTCATGTTATTCTGAAAGTAGACACAAGATTTCTGGGGTAGGAAAAGATTAATTATTACTTAGAGTAAGAACTACGTCATTTTCCTTGCCCTAAATGCCCCAATTCTGGGGTGATGTGAGAAGAGCCAGATAGACAACCTCGCACATGTGTGGGTTATACCACAGGACAGGACCCTTGAACTCTGAATCTGAGAGTGTGTAAGAACATAGTCACCCACCCCACCTCCACTCCCAAGAGAAGGACAGACGCCTTTGCTTCCTGATATAAACAAATTCTCCTCAGGATAAAAAGGGAAAATAAGCTGGCATATTACCCCTTGGAATATAAATGCAGTCATAAGCTGCATAATGACATTTTGGTCAAGGACAAAGAGCACATATGACGGTGGTCCCATAAGATTATAATGGAGTTGAAAAATTCCTCCAAAAAAAAAAGTTTCTTTGTGATGAGAAAGAAAAGACTGGACCCAACTACGATGTTGAAGTTATCTCTAGCTCTGGGTAGTTTAAACGATTCAAGAATCATTATTCATATATAAAGTGAAAGTGAGTGGTGAGTCTGTGAGTGCTGATGTGAAGGCAGCAGAAGAATTTTTGGAAACTGTAGATAAGCTGATTATGGATGAAAGTTACTTGCCAGAGCAAATAATCAATATGGATGAAACCTCCCTATTCTGGAAACAGATGCCTGAAAGGACTTTCATCCATAAGGAGGCCAAGTCAATGCCAAGTTTCAAGGGTTTTAAGGACAGGATAACAGTCTTGCTTGGGGGAAATGTTGCAGGATACAAATGGAAAACTTTTGTGATCTGGGAGAGAGAGAACCCCAGGGCCTTCAAGTATATCAACAAGCACACACTGCCAGTGTAATAGGGGAACAATAAGAAGTTATGGATGACCCAACTCCTCTTCCAAGGTGCCCTTTTGAGTTGCTATGCCAGCAAAATGGACAAGTACTGTTTGGAGGATAACAAGCCTTTCAAGATTTTTCTTATGGCTGATGATGCTCCTGAACATCCTCCTTTTATTGGTGATCTTTAACCCAATATCAAAGGGGGGTTTCTCCCTCCAAATACCACCTCTGTGGTCCAACCAATGGATCAAAAAGGACAGAATAGCTTTTAAGGCCTGCTACCCGAGGAGGACCTCTGCCCAGACTATTACTGCAACTGAGGAAGACACTAATGCTGTCCTGGAAGGATTACAATATATATGACTGCATCAAGGACCTTGGTTGGGCTTGGGTTATGTCAGCAAGGAGTGTATGAATGGCCTCTGGAAGAAGCCACTCAAGAGGTTTGTCCATGACTTCAAAGGATTTGGTTGAGATGGCAAACAACTCTAACCTGGGTGTGGATAAGGATGATGTGGAGGAGATCCGAGAGGTGGCTCCTGAGGAACTGACTGACGAGGAGTTGATGGAACTAGAACAGGAATGCAGAGCTGAAGAAGAGGCAAAGGAAAGGAAACTGCAGGAGAAGAAAAAGAACTCCCAAGAAAATTCACAGTGAAGGGTTGCAGAAGCTCTTGCAGACCTTGACAAGCTCCTTAGAAAGTTTGAAAACATGGACCCCAACATCAAAATATTTTCATTAATAGAGAGGAATGTTCATGGTGCATCATCTGCTTGCATGCAAATTTGTGATGAAGAAAAGAAACAAACCAAGCAAACCACCATGGACATATTTCTGAAAAGAGTGACCCCTCCTCAAGAAGAGCCTCAGGTGGGTCCTTCAGGAGGTGTTCCAGAAGAAGGCATTGTTATCATAGGACATCATAGCTCCATGGGTGTTTTTGCCCCTGAAGACCTTCCAGCGGGACAAGATGTGGAGGTGGAAGACAGTGATACTGATGATCCTGACCCTGTGTAGGTCTAGGCTAATGTGTGTCTTTGTGACTTAGTTTTTACCAAAAAGTTTAAAAAGTAAAAAATAGAAAAAGTTTTAAAATAGAAAAAAGCTTTCAGAATAAGGATATAAAAAAAGAAAATATTTTGGTATAACTGTACAACGTGTTTGGGTTTTAAGCTGTCTCATTACAAAAGAGTCAAAAAGCTAAAAAAAATTAAAAAGTTACAGTAAGTTAAGGTTAATTTATTATTGAAAAAATATATGTTTAATAAATTTAGTGTCGCCTATAGGTACAGTGTTGATAAAGTCTACAGTAATGTCCAAGGAGTTCGCATTCACTCCCCACTCACTCACTGACTCACCCAGAGCAACTTCCAGTTTTGCAACCTCCATTGATGGTAAGTGTCCTACACAAGTGTGCCATTTTTTATCTTTTATGCTGTACTTTCACCGTACTTTTTCTATGTTTGGATACACAAATACCTACCATTGTGTTACAGTTGTCTACAGTATTCAGTACAGTAACACGCTGTACAGGGTTGCAGCCTGGGAGGGATAGGCTAAACCACATAGCCTAGGTGTGTAGTAGGCTATACTATCTAGGTTTGTGTAAGTGCACTCTGTGATGTTCGCATGATGACAAAATTGCCTAATGATGCATCTCTCAGAACGTATCCCATGGTTAAGTGACGCATGACCATAAATGTCTTCTTAGGGAAGGTAAGAGGAGCTTCTCAGAGTTTGCAATCCCTAGAACAACATGTCTATGGATCTGGGTCTCATGCCTGATTGCAAAGTAAAGAAATCCCTCTGGATAGGCACAGGTCTCCAGAGGGTCTCTGCCTGTCTATTCAGTAATGCCCAAGGCTTGTGCTTTGACCCAGGTCCCAGTAAAATATTCAGAAAGCTCTAACTATGCAGAAACATAAAAATATTCACTTCCTGACAGTAGGGTCCCAATAGGAAGTACTCTGATCTTTTCAAAGATAATTTGGCAAAGGAAGAGGCAGTTTCCAATGTTCTCATGATGATTTTGCCAGGAAATCTTCCCATGTTCACAGAGGAAATAGTCATAGCCTAGGTTCTGACCTAGTTGGGAACCACGGTCCTGAAACTTGTTGCAATGCAATGCTACATGACATTTTATCCATTATATCATCTGCTATTTATGGAACATCCCTCAGTGCCAGGCACTGTTCTAGATGCTGGAGAAGCAGCTGTCAACAAACATACCAAAAAAAAAGAAAAAATACTGCCTTCATGGAGCTTGCAATAAGATATGATGTAACATATGTCATTAATTTATTTCTAATAATAAAGCCTAATTTTCCTAAATGATGTAATGTTTTTTGCATTTTCATATTTTTTGAAATAGAGGTGTAGCTATCCTTTACAGGGCACTATTCAACTTTATATTCTCAGAGTTTATGGAATGGTGTATAAAATGATATTGAGTCTAGCTTGCCAGAAAACATATATAACCTTAGTGATTCACGTGTAGGCTAGAAATGTTTTGAGGGCTGCTGGTTTAGCAAGCTCAAATCTGGGCACGTCTTTGCTCTTTTTCAATTACTACACTTTTTAAGCAATATGGACTAGAGGATTTCTTAGTTTTGTCTAATGATAATGGTTTAGTTTATTAAATGTCTTTAAATTTTTTCCTTTTTTTGACGTGTCTTTCTGAGTCCTGAATTTCTGTTTAAGTTTTAAGATTTATGATTGAAAACTTTATGATTAGGGACTATATATCCGTTCATCTTTATTCTAGCTAGAGAAATTTTTAGGAAGAGTATAGGTTTAGGAGATTATTCCAATAACTCTGATGTGGATATGTTTTTATTTAAAATAATATGTCTGTATTACTGTCAACATTGTTCGAATGTATTGACATTTTTGAAATAAGCCTTACTTTTTTGTTTCATTAAATGTGAACTTAACACAATAGATTACCTGTTTTATAGATTTTTTTCACTTTTTTTCAATGAATGAAATTACCAAGATTTCTCTGAAACTCTTGGACACAAAACATGCTTTTCTTAAGGCAATCAACAATTTACCTTTTATCATATCTAAAAGCAGGTTTTATGGAAAAAATAGAATATTTTCAAATACAGCCAGTTATTTGTCTGATAGCCCAAATCAATCTAAAAATGATACAGTGGCTTCTCAATGAGTGATCCGTTTTAAGCTGTCTACTCATTGTCAGATAAATATTGAGGCTCTAGAGAAATACAGTATATATCTCAGTTCTCTCACTATAAAACATATGCAGCATTCAAAGTGTAAAAAGTGCAGGAGGTAAGACACTGTTCTATAAACGTAAGTGATGCATATTGTTATTTTTAAATTATTTGAAATCATGTTAATATTTTCAGTAATATGTTTTCATTGTTTTACAGAATTTTAATAGTATGGAGAAAAGTCATCATCTAAAGAAGAAATAACCTATCAATGACGGTCAAAGTGTAAACAGCCACTTTCGGTAGAGCTAAAGGAACTCATTGTGCGGTTAAGATCTTTAATAGTAATTGATGCCCTGGAGGTAATTGCTGAGAAATTCGCTGTCAGGTTTATTTTCTGTGATCAAATTCGTTTAAAAGAGGAGATTGCACACAGAATGCTTTCTTTGTTTTGATACAACTTGAGTGGTTATGAAGTTGTTCCCAAAGCTTGTCAAAAGTGAATTTAGTGGGCTCTTTCCTGGCGGAAAAGGAATCAAAGCAGAGCTAACAATGAAGACATCTGTCCTTTGATTTGATGCAAAGTTATGTGCAATTTACTTTGTGGGTCTGAATTCAGCTAAAAACCAGCAGAAAAATGACGTACTATCCAGTACTTGTGAAAAACAACAGAGAATACTTTAACATTGGATTCAGCACTAAACTTTCTGATAAAAAATAACAAAATGCAATAGTTTAGAAGAAGTGGGGGCAGGGCAGGGTAAGGTAAATAGCATCTTTAAAAGTTTCACTCAAGTTTGTCTTACTTACAAATCCAGAGTCCAAGCAAATGCTGCCAGAGTGGCCCAGCACAGAGGCATATATCCAGGAAATGAGGTTTTCTCCCTTTTCTGAGGTCTGGAATCAGTGATTGTGCTCAATAAGATGGAAAAGGTCAAAATATTCTGGTTTAATCTTCTTCCATTGAATTAGACGAGTCACGAATTTGTACCTGAAATCCTCTACACCCAGATGTGAGAGAGAGAATGGCTAACATTCCCATCTGCCTGCCAGCTGTTTGAACCCACTTTTAAAAAATAGTTTGAATCATTTCGATAAGAATAAGAGTAACAGCCCTCAATATCTCATAGAGGGTAAGAAAAAAAAAGAGCACATCTAAACTCACATTCATGACATATGTTTGGAAACTCATGACTGTACCTATTTAGGCAGAAAGAAAAAATTATATACTGTAAGTGTTTTACTTATAGCAACAAAGAGCAGTTAAAATAGTTTCTTTTTCTGTGCAATATACTATCACCTTCTACCTCTACAATTCCTGTATGATGTGATGAGAATCATAGGAATGGAGTATGAATTAAAAGTTTTCATTTTTAAGTTGTGAAGTCACAGAAAAAATAAACTAGGTTAATTTATATTTACTTTAATTTGTCATTTAACATGTGTACTATGCACACACTCATAGACACTTAAGGAGGAATTAGTCATTAATCTAGCTATATATATTATAATATTTACGGTTCTTCATTAGAGGATTTTAGTAACACAGACCTCCAGTTCTGTAGCATTCTTTTTAATGGGGCTTACTGTATTAATACCAGGTCATCTAAGAGATTGCTAAAGATTACATAATTATGCTTCTAATTGATGGCCTGCCCTGTGGTCACTAGAAAATAAAGCTCCTATGGCCACTGTACCACATGAGGGGGATGAATCCTCTAAAGAAAAGACTGCGACAATTAACACTCATGCTCCAGAGGGCAGAGGGCTGGGCCTCTGCAGGGCTCTGGAAGGTGCATCTATGTACAGCTCTGCAGAAAGGAAGCACACGCCTTCCTCTTAGGAGAAAGAGGAAGCACGTTTGGAGAGCAATGCAAAAGAGACACTGCAATCTTCTGAGGTCACTGTCTCTCTCTAGCTTCTAGTCTCTACCATGGTGAGAGCCTGGCTCCATCGCATTTCAAAATCTTCTTAACAACTATGATGCTAGCGGTAGAACTGGAAGGAAGATAAAGTGGCATTTTCCCTTCTCTTCTTGAGGAAATGATCTGTCTTAGGCAAAGGAAGTAGCAACCAGACTCATAACAAAAGCAGTAACAAGTACGATTTAACTCAAGCCTAATACCATGCACCAAATACAGCGTCAAGCACTTTATAGGCGTAGTAAATTATTCCTTAGGCTACCGATATGGAATAAACATTATTTTATTTCATTGATCCATTGCATGATTTTTGACATTCTAATATCTCAGAATTTGGGATGCATCTTAAATTTTACTGATAGATTTTTCTTTCTTTTTCTTTTTAGTACTAAAACAAATGTTAGAATCTTAGATTTAATGAAATATAGTGTCTTTCCACTTTTAAGACTGAGGAAACTGAGCCACAGAGCCTTACCCAGTATCACATAGACAGGATGCAAACTCAAGACTTCATGACCATGTAGGGGACTGGAATTGGCCACCCCAATATATGTCTCTTTGGCATGAGGATTATTCTGGGCTGCTTAATTTTAAAAACTGCAGACATGAGAGAGACAGTCAGAAGTAGACGTTACCCTTTTTTAAGAGACATTTACATTTGTAAAGGAAATCTCCATCTGTAAAGGTGTCTCCCCCTTTGTACCAGGAAGAAGGGAGGATGACCTTATCTCTAGATTCTTATCAATGTGGAGGCAAGGACTTAAATCTGCATAATAACCTTACTCTTGTTTACTGTGCTTTTCTGGTAATCTCCTGTGATTCCCCCCACCCCCAACATCCCCCTTTGTCTTTAGCTGAGGATGATATTTAAGCTGAGAGCTTCCACCATTTTAGAGAGTTATTCCGTTTTTCTGGGCCTCTCCCACGTATACATGTTATAAAGCTTTGTTTAATTTTCTCCTGTTATTCTGTCTCATGTCAGTTTAGTTCATTGTCTGGCCAAAAGAACTCAGAGTGGGTAGAGGAAACGTCTTCCACTCCTACAATTATAAATCTCTTCTTTTAACTAATACAATATACTGCTTACCATATTGCCAAATCTCTTGGAAGCAAGGCCACGGCACAGAATCTCATCCCGTTAAACAAATTATGATTCAAAATAAGAGAGGTTAGAAACATGAGAGGGATTCAACATGACGGGGTTTCTCAGTTGCTGGTTTTGAAGATGAAAAGGAATGTGTGCTGCTTTTAAGAGCTGAGAGCCCCTGGCTGACAACCAGCAAGAAAATGAGAACTTCAGTCTGAAAGCCTCAAGAAACCGAATACTAAAATAACAAAGGTTGTTGAATGCTAACAACCTAAATGAGCTGGTTAGCAGATTCTTCCCCAGAGCTTCCAGGAAGAATGCAGCCTGGCTGAGGACTCATTGAGGATGAGACTCGAGTCTGAGCCATCACTCAGAGAACCCAGTTGATCCTAACCTAGACTTCTGAGCTACAAGGACAGTGAGCTAATAAATAGGTATTGGTAGTGAAGCTACTAAGTTTGTGGTAATTTATCATGCAGAAATAGAAAAATAACACAGATTTTGCTGAAAGAGAGAAAGGTGGAGAGAGAGAAAGGAAAATACACAAGGGGAATGATAGGAGGTTTGTTAAATGTCGTAGACAATCCACGACTCATTTGCCCATTACTGCAACATTCCAGATAATGCAGAAACATGTGAGCCCACATTTTCTCAGATTTTCACATTTTCTTATTTCTTCTTCTGGGAGAAATGATGAAATAAGGACCTCAAAATGAAATAAAAATGGTGGTGTGTTTCTCATCATCATCTCAAATGGAAGATTACAAGCTTTTGCCAATGTGGCGCTATACTTCATTTGTCCTCTGTACTGTGAGAAAATGACTCTTTTCAGTGATGATGGACTCAGATGATTGGAGTAGTGAGTAGGTTGTATAGGCCTTAAACCAACAAGAGCATCCCTATGCTGAGTGTATCATATGTCAGTTATCATGTCATGCTTTTATATAGAGACATTCAATAACTCCTCTGAACAACTCTGTGGCATTATATTAGTTTTTCATTTTGCAAATATGGTCAAAGGGTGTGGACAACTTGCTGTTTAATTTATAAAGGTGTACTCTTTTCCCTATCTTACCTTCAACATCTCTTAATCATTGCTGTGTCTCATTATGGTACTGATTATTTGTCTCCCAAAAAGTAAGCATATAACTTATATTGGAACCATCAATGCAATCAAGTGATGTTATTTGAATATATCTGTCCTTGATAATATGTATATTGGATGTAGGAGAAAATAATCAGGCAGTTTTAAGGTGCTCAAACTGAGTTATGAATTTCTTAAAGTATTCTGTAAAGATTTTGTAAAATAGCACATGAAACGTCTTTTAAAGATCCATTAAAAATTAGATTTAATTAGTGAAAAGGATTCAGAATCTGTTGCACCGCAAACTTTAAATCTGTTGACTAGAACCACTGGAGGTTAATAGGAGGATGTGTTCTTTGCTGACAGCAAGAGAGAGTAATAGGGTGGGTTGAGTTAATATTATTTTGTAATTATTTGTTGGAAATTTGCAACACATTTTCCTTTAGAGTCAATTTTAAAAATAATGGTTAAGTGACTGTGCCAACCAACAGAAATATTTGTAATGAATTAAGAAATAATTAGTACTATTATAAAATCTTGCAGTTTTACAGTACTTAATAGTTTACAAATTTTTTCAAATAGATTATGCAATTGTTATGTAAATGGATGATTGCAGCACTAGATCAATTTTATTTAAAAAATAATTAAAATGTTATTTCAATAAATAAGTGCATTATAAATTCCCATTTGGAATACAGGACATGTCCTTGCATTCTCTGAGACATTACTGGGGAATGAGAATCCATTTTTATCATATTGTGCACTCCTAGCCTACCGTCCAACTCAATACCACTACCCTTCCTACCTCACCTTTGTTTCTCTTTTTCTTTCAACAGTCACAGCTGTGAGCTCTTTTTAAAGGGCTACCCTTTAGGTGCAAGAATAACTACCCCCTCTTTAAACTAAAGAAGCAGAATTGTATGGGAGTTTGTGTCCCCCTTGGCAGGTGATAAATTTTGGAGTAGAAAAGTCCAGCATCCTTGAGTTAGTGTGGGGAAACTCTAAATTATACTTACACTCCAGAGTATGGGGGCACTTTCTTAATATATCATTTGCACATGAATATTTGTCTTGAGTCAGCTTCTGGGAAACTTGACATGGATAAACGCCAGTTGTAGTCCTAGAAAGCAGATCTTAAAGATGAAATTCTGAAGTGGGATCACTCACAGGCTAGATGGCAACAGAGACAATGACGGTAAGGCTTTCACTTGTGACGAAGTTGGATGGGATAGAGGTAGAAATGGATGCCCTGACTTATATGATATCTCTAGCATTTGAGACATATGGGGGGGGTGGGTAATAGTAATTATAAAAACTGAGAAATTGATATTTGCTGAATTCTGTTGATGCGTTGAAGAAAGAAAATGGCAAACTCAAGTCATTCAATTAGCAATTTAAAGCATGGTATAAAAGTCAGAACACCTTCATAGACAGAGATCCTCATCTGAATAGCCCAAGAACAGATTATTTTGTACACCAAGCCAAGGACCAATTACAAGATAGAAGAACATCAGAAAGGACTGGCTTTATGACCCAAGTCTCCTGACCCTTGGGATGGGGACATTTGAAAGAATGTGCTTAAGAAAATTGAATCCCTAAGTTCCTCTCAATATTCTAGACCTATAGAATTGGCCAGCTTCCCCCTTGGTACAAGCTAACAGTGCCCTCCTCAACATGTCTCAGTATGGCCCAACTGAAGGGACTTTGCACCTGCTAAGAGCCAAAAGGGAACCATCACTAAAGGAGCTGCAGGACCAAGCTATTATATATGAGCAGGAACTGTGTAATCATGCTTGGAGTAGATCTTGAGGGACCTAATCCGATAGCAGCAGACTGTGAAGCTGAATAATGGAGAGTTTTTGATATGGGAACACTTTACCATGACTCAGGATTTAACACCCAGGAAAAGGCACCTGGGACAGATCCTAATATGCTCCTGCAATGGCTCTGTGAATCTCAGAAAAAAATGATGGTTTATATTAAATAAAGGGGAGATGACAGATTTTCCTTGGCAGAATGTGGAGCAGAGATTCCCAAGGCACTCAGAGGTGGACTTGGTGGAGTGAATCTGTTATATAAGATGTCAAATCACCACTACTCCCTCTGATATCATGATCCTTATGAGAGCCAGAGGACACTATTTTGAATGGTTATAGGAAGGATAGTTCTGCATCATAGAGAAGCCCAGTAGTAACTGTTATTTTTCAGCTGGGCCTGACAGTAAGAGATCCTGTTATACAACCAGGCTCCTTAGTGTCACAAAAGATGATAGGATGCCAGAAATGCAGAAGCCAGGTGGCAGTATTTAAAGGCAAAGGCAAAATTAATTAAATTACTATGATCTGCAACCAGTCAAAAAAACTTTCCTACAAGGATCTTGGCAATGATGAATGGACCAGGGTTTTCCTAAGGAAACTTAAAAATGATTTTTCTCACACCGTCTTGGCCACATCAGTGTCTGTTAGGTTCACAAACTGTGTGATTTACCAACAAGAGATCCTGCATAGCTTTGCTTGGGAACAACGGACCAGTTTAAGATAAGAGAGGAACAACAATGGGCATGTTACCATGGGATTCACTGGTATTATCGTATGCAGAATCACCAGAAAATGCATGCTCTTAAAGTGCTAAAATGGGTTCCTAAAGGTGTAGCTAAGGCACCAGCTTGAGAATAATCCTATGTGTATATGGGATTCTGACCTTCAAGCTGTCACATACACTCTGAACCAACCACCATAGGACATATGTCAATGATAGGTGGACCATATGGGTCTGGGAACAAAGGAGTGGTCATACTCATCATCTCGCAGTGACCCCTGTGAGGAATTTTTGCTTCTGATCTTCATATCCGCGGTCCTTTAGGTCTAGAGATCTTGGTTCCCAGATGAAGGAGGTTTCCACCAGGAGACGCTATAAAAGCCAAAAGCCACAGCTGCCACCTTATCATATGGTTACCCAAACTTGTAGAAATTAACAGACAAACAAAGGAGTTGCCGTATTGGCAGGAATAGATGTTGATCCTCGTGAGGAGATGGGTTTGATGCTTCATAATGGGAGAAGGGAGGAACGTCTTCGTAATTCAGAGACCTCTATCCATGTTAGCATGCCCAGTTTTAGCTACAAATGAGCAATTACAACATCCACAACCTGACTAAAGAAAGATATTCAGGAGCTCAGATCCCCTAGAACTACGAAGGTCTAGATCATGCCACAGACAAATCATCTAGACCTGTGGAAGAGCTACCTGACAGAAAGGGTCATCTAGACCAGGTCGTAAAGAAAAGAAATACTGAATATAAGTTATGCTAAGGACTATTTGTGGCACTCATCCTTTTAATCTCTTTTGTATTCTTCTCCTAGCAAACTACCATCTTAAAGACTCCACATCAACTAAGTCATGAACAGATCAACTTTATTGGATCTGAGCAATGGAAGTGGATACCGTAGCAGAAAATGTTGTTGTTCAGTCAGTCCAGATTCCCACAGATGCCTTTTTGGTCTCTGTGGCCTCCACCCTCTTTGCCCCTCCAATAGCCCTCTCTGCATCTCATGTGTGCTTTCACTTACAAGAGCCAGTGCCTCAGGACCCACTTTGCCAGTACTAAGCAATAGCTGCAAGCACCTGGAGATATTCCACTGGGCTAATGCTTAACCAATATGGAAAACTGAAAGCCAAGCTCCCTTGCATCAGGAGAGGACAACTCTAATCTATACCTAATAATTCAGAGTTTTCCTTTAGCTTGGTGGCTCTTTGCTTGTGATTTTACCTGCTGTAGATTGTTGCAATGATGAGCTGCAATGATTTGTTACTCCCTGCACCCATGCCCTTAGGGCATCTCTACATACATTGACTCTGTCTTGACTATGCAACTTGCTGTGACCAATGGGACATTAGCAGATATGATGCAGACAGAAGCATGAAAAGTGCTTGTGCTTTGTAGCTTGCACTCTCTTGCTCTTCTTGAGGACCTTACAACCATTGCCATGGGAATAAAGCTGGACTAGTCTGCTGGAGACCTATGGCCAAAGCACCTCCTTCAAGAGCCAGGACCAATTGTCAGACATGTGAGTAAGGGCATCCTAGTCCAATCAGATGCCAGCAAACCTATGGAGCTAAAGGAGCCGAGGAAAACAACCACTCAGCTAAGCCCAGCCCAAGTTTCTAACCCTCCAAATCATAGGCCAATACATGATTTTTGTTTTAAATTAGTAGATTTTGGTGTGGTTTGTTTTACCACAAATGTTACCTGATACACTACTTTTGTCTAACTAGCCTGTCCTGTGTCCTACACTCCTTTATGGTTTCTCCTGGAAGTACTTCTTCCATAAATCACTTACACAGGAGTCTTTGTCTCATGATGTACTGCTGGGAAACATGACCCAAGACAACAATAATTTGTTAACTCTCTGGACTTTATGAAGTAAAGGTAGCATTAAAATTATACATCTACATTACAAAAATGGACACACATTCCAAGTATTCTAAATTTGAAAAGAGAAGTTATTCAGAGCAAAGCATGGGGGAATCAGGTGGATTTTCCAGACCTAGATTCTTCTCTTTCTTCTGTCTGCTATGACCATCCATCCTTCTTTTACTAACTTTATTTATGAGTGGAGCACAAACTAGAAGATTAGATCTTGTGTGGAGATTTGCCAATGGATTAATAATTCTAGAAGTTTAAAACACATTCTAATCATAGGTCGGATGATCTTTTTATTGTACTCCCAAATGCTGTGTTCTACAACACAAAAAGGAATCAAGAAAACAGATGGTGAAATATTTGCTGTCACTTACATGACACACAACAGCCAAGTGCATGTTCCTGCCATTTGTTGCTTGACAGAAGGATTCTCAGAGCTAAGAAGGGCTGAAGGGGCACCCACTGAAGAGATGCCATCATTGCAGTTTTGGGTGCTTTTTCCATCATTTACTGAATTAATCACCACTGGGAAATTTCTTTCATAATGACGGGAGTCCATCGATGTTTTTGGAAAACATGTTGTATCAGCAGTCTTAATATAAACTCATTTTGGGGGTGGGAAGAACAGTATTGTAAAGCTTTTTACAGTGAAGGACTGTATCTAAAGGTTAGTGATATTTAAAGTCTCATTCATCTGTACTGCCCTTAGGTGTACTTTTTCCAGAAGGGAGAATTCTATTCTTCATTTTTTTTCCAAAATTTATGTTAAAGTTTGATTGTTTATCGAATAAAATATAGGAAAATAAAATTGGTCTTTACACATTATTGGGTTTTGTATGATTATTATAAGTTGCCACCTTCATACAGTGACAGTGTATCATTATTTAGATATATATACATTTTAACCATCCTGTGAACTATTTCTGAGAGATGATATATATTTAATTTTATGGTCAATAATTAAGTTTTAGATAAATTATAAAATGAAAAATTTACTCAATCTTTGACAAGATGACCACTTTTACCAGTTAATAATATTAAGGAAGTAAAAGACTGTTATAAATGGAGAGATTATATTTGGATTATTAAAATTAGCTGTATAAAGAAAAAGGAAGGCTACAATATATATGAAATAGAGCATTAATCTGAGCTTTATCCACCCTTTTATGGAACAAATACTATGATTCAGAATATGAAGTAAAAGTGGAGTACGTGATAATAAAATGGGCCTCTCTTGTATTTCAAATATATATATCATGTGAAAGAATTTATGCTAGAAAAATATTGTCACCTCAGATAGGATGTTTTCATGTTCAAATATTTTGAATGACTAAAAATTCTGACCTTTCCATTTTAAAAACTATGTTATTTATTAATGAAAGAAAAGTAATATTTAAAAAAGTAAAAACTGTTGTCCAAGTAAATAGTAAGGATTAGTCTCCAATTTTTACTCATCTTGACTATACTCCAAAAATATTAGGTATATGTACATTTGTCACTACTTGCCATGTATGTTGTCTTGCATTTACGAATGCATGGTTTATAAATAATAATGAGCATTCACTTTTTAATGGACTTCAATCTCTTACACATGTTTCTTGTTTGGCAAACATGGAATTTTTTTGATGGTATCCCATGAGCCTGAGTGTAGAAGCACTTAGAAAAGGAAAGGACCACAACAGGATCAACTGCAAATGTAGCCCCCTATGTGGAATCAGGCTGTTGCCACTGGTTTTAACAGTACAAACCAAAAAATTACCAAAAAATAGTGTATAATATCACACTATAGAGAATTTGGATATAAAGTGAATTGACCTTCAATTAGGCCTTCTACCCAGACTGCATTCACAAACTTGTGTGATTGTTACTTTTTGGTGTCAATTTGCCTAGGCTGTCATACTTAGTTGTTCAGTCAAACACTAATCCAAGTGTAGCTGTGAAGGTATCCTGTACACACAGTTAAAAACTACAATCAATTGACTTTAGGTACAGGAGATTATTTTTGATAATATGGGTGGGCCTTCTCCATTTGAAGGGCTTAATAGTAGAATTGAGGTTTCTACAAGGAAAACAAAATTCTGTCTCAAGACTATGGTATCAGCTCCTGCCCCAAAGTTTCCAGCCTGCAGACCTGCCCTACAGATTTCTGACTTGCCAGCCCCCACAATCATGCAATCTGATTCCTTGAAATCACTCTCTCTCTCCCTCTTTACGTACATATGTCTGTGTGCATGTGTGTATACACATATATGTACAAATATATTAATATATGTATATCTATGAAATATATATATGGTCCTATTTATGTATGTTTATTTATACATGCACACACACATACACATAGATATATCATTTTTCTTTCTCTGATAGCCTGATTGATACAGGTAGGTTGAAGTTTGTAGCTTTTTCGTTTGAGAATTCTGGGAATAGAAGGGAGATTTTCACGGGCAAGGAAATCTACTATCTCAGAAACTCTGGAGATGATTCTACTTGTCACTAACCCTGCTTTCTCCTAGTCCCAAAGAGTCAGACAATGACCATAGAACAGGTATCCACTACCTGAGAGACTCTTGGAATGACTTCCTAGGGTTCCTGGCCATCTTCATTCACACTAATATTTAACTTGGAGTAGATACCACTTCCAGGAAGGACCAAACTGTAGCTGGAACTAGGGCGGATCTGAATAGCACAGGAGCGCCCTCAGAACTCCCAGCAATTGAGTTTTGAAATCTTCCCTAAATCTAACAGTAATGTGTAGGGAAGGAAGACATTTCCTCTACCTGCTTTGGGTCCTTCTGGCTGGAAAACAAATTAAATTCACCTGAGACAGAATAACAGGAGAAAATTCAACAAAGCTTTATAACGTGTATACATTGGAGAAGCTCAGGCAAACTGAGCAACTCAGCCAACTGGCCGAGGCTTCCTGTTTAAGTATCTTCAGCTACAGACAAGGAGGATGTTTGGGGTAGTGGTTTTCGGCTTCAAAGGGAAGGAAGGCAACCCACATGGAAATGGAAAAGCAAATGTTTGGTAAATAGAACTTTGATAAGAGTGGGCTTAGCAAGGATCCTCCCAGTCTACTGAAACCCAGAGTCATCTATGGTGATGGCCTGCCCTGGAGACAGGCCTTTATTTTAAGTTTGTTTTAGGCAGTTAGTGGCGGAAAGGTGGAATGTTCTTACTGAGTCTGAGCCTTTATTGTCTTCAGCTCAAAAGAGTCCACATACCAGAGTGGCGCATCTTGGGGCAGCCTGCCCTGAACCCTGTCAAATGCAAACTCATATTTCATGTGATTAATTTTTTATTTCAGTTATCACATTATTCCGGGGTTGTGGTCTATAAAATTAGTATGCTAAAAATCTAGAGCAAATATTAAACCTAGACTTGGAGATTTGGAAGAGTATTTGAACTAGAAAAACAATTTGGGGGCGTGTAAAATAGATATGGTGACCTGATTAGTTTTGCAAGCAACGATTTGGCTTGTTTACTAATTTTCAGGATGACTGTGTGTTGAAAGAGAATTTTCTATGAATATTTCATGATTTGCATGGTCCAAGACTTCTAATCAAGGGAAATGTTTGAATAGCAAAGGTCTGGGAAGCTAGAGGTTTAAAGATGTCTACCCAGAGTCATTAGCCTCCATTCCCATAGAATGAATGAGAATAAAGTCTTTCCCCTCCCCTCCTTGGAGAGGTTTTGTTTACGTTAAAGAGTGATTAAGTCTTTCTCCCCAGAAATCTTAGGGGGAAGAGGACAGATTGCCAGCAGCACCTACATAAGCTCTTAGTCTTATAATTTTAGGGTTCTTCTCCTGTAATGTAAACCAACTACATGTACAGGTGAAATTTGATCCTCAATTTGGAACATGGACAACTGACTCAAGATGCCACTTTGTGAGTTATAAACTGTTTCTCTGATTCAGAAGCTTCATGTTCATTCTCTCTATATCTATCTATCTTTCTATCTATCTATCCTATCTATCCATCTATCTATCTATCTATCTATCCTCTCTCTCTCTCTCTGTCTCTCTATATTTATATGTATACATATATATAACTAGTATTAATTGACAATAAGATTTTTAAATAAGGTATTGCAAAAACATGGTTAGGATGTTGAAATGGATATTTGTTATACTAACTCTTTGCAAAAGTGAGAGTAGAACATTTTTACACAAATATTTGCATCTATTGAATCTGAAAATCTCACTAACCCTACAGATCATAAAGTTTTGAATAAGATGTCCTCTTTTCCATTAAATCATTTTCATTTTAGAAATAAAAATAAAATTATGGAAACAAATAATTGCAATACAGTAGAGACTATGCTAAATACCATTAATAAGCATATGTGAGTGCCATGATACACATATGCTTCAAATCTGTCTGACTTCTCTTTCTGTTTCATCTCTCCTGCTTCCAGCCAGAGAGCACTTTTTGGCTTTTAAAGCTTCTTATGATTAGTTGTGTCCATGGGGATAATTCAGGATAATCTCCATGTTTTAAGGTCTGTGACCTTACATCTGCAAAGTCCTCTTTACCGTGTAGTGTATCATTTTCACGTGTGCCAAGGATTAGCACATGGACATCTTTGGGGGTCCATTCTGCCTATCATAGCCAATAGACTCTGTACAAGTTTTTTAAGATCTTGAAGTGTTAATTTCCTCTTCTGTAAGATGGGTATACCAACACCCAACTCAAAGAGACGTTTTGAAAGTTAATCAGGTAATTGCAAAGCACAGACTACCTCTCTTTCCTGCTTTCTTCTTCTCGAGAGTGATCTAGTCTTAATCTGACTTGCATGTATATTAGAGAGTGGCGACAATGAAAGCATTTCTCACAGACCTGAAATAAAATAGTCCCTTCACATTGCTCACTGTTTTCAGTCAGTAGGCAGCCAAAGAAATGTGCAGTTAATGTGTGGTGGAGCAAAGTACCAGGTGACTCAGTTAAGCTGTTGGCAAGTAATGATTCAAAGTCAATCCAATATTGAATTCTATGACAGATGACTAAACTATTGATATTTTGCTTTGCTGATTAAAGAGGGATTCAAATGTTTTAGAGACAAACCTGTAGGACAGTTCTGTTAATAAAGTCACTGATGAAAAGGACATTTGTTTATCTGTCACAGCACTGCCTTAAATCTGGATTGATCCTCAGAACACACTTGATAAAGACCAAACACCAGACTTTCTTTGCACTGTCAGGAAACGCTTTAGTAATACATTACAAAATTCTTACACATGGAAAACAAATACACAGATGCGAAAAATTCCTAGTAGAACAAGAAATGGCATCGACTCTATTGAAAAGAGAAAACCATAACAAAAAAAATTTACCTTGAATATGCATTTATCTTTAAATTTTGAAAAATATTTCAACAATTATCTGTGAAGATAAATCTAAATTATTATCCCAAATTTATATATTCTCAGAAGGGTACTATTTACACAGCTAGAAAGTCACAGAAACAGCATCTACATTCAGACGTTTTTCTTTTTTAAAAAAACGTGTTTTATTTACTCAACCAATATGAAGAAAAGATGGAGAAAAGTAGTTTTATTATGCAACAGTTGAAAAGAATTCGAGATTTTCATTATTTTCACAATATTTTATGATGTCAAAAAGAAAGCAAAAAATTGCACAGAAATAGAAAGGTTAGTAAATTTGCAATATATACCAAGCCTTCCTACTAGGTAGGTACAGCCTATGCTTAACTCCAGAGCAAAGAATAGAGACTAGATAACATAATTTGGAATGGGAAAACTAAAAACGCCCTGATTGGATAAATAACAGATCAGCATGCTTTGTCCCTTAATATTGAGATAGCAAAGTTTTTATATATATGTACATAGTTGAAAACCTACTCAAAAAACTGACTATATAAATTTCCTCTTATTCAACAGAAGCATGAGTGTTGACGTGCAAGGAAATGGAAAAGTACATACATTATCTAAAAGCAAATGACAGCCATCAAGAGAGGGAAATAGTGATAGAGTGGAACTCTTTTCCATTAATCCAGTTCCTAAAATTTTGTTAAAAACTAGAATTTCATTTTCTGATACCATTATATAGAACATGAAAAATTAATGTTCTTAACGTTATTTAACAGAATTTATTACAGTATGGTACAAAGTGGAACATTTTTTCTTATCTTATATTTGGCAATCAGGGCCAGAAGGGCCATTTACTTAGATTTTATATGTAACAATATCGTTATTGGAGAGATAGTATTTAAATTAAAATAAATTAATTCTGAACCCAGCACTATCTTTAACCCGATATACAGTAGCTGTAGGCAAAAATCTCTACTGAACTGTGTGGGAATATCTTAAAAAATACGTATTAAGTTAAACACGGTAAACTAGAATCTCCAGGCAAGGTGTTCAAATGGGACAATTAGGCATGATGTAAAGAAGGCGTTTCTCTGGTTAAACGAATGGAGAATCACAGAGCCTGAACAACCTGGTGGCTGGACATGAAGGGCTGCTGTGCAGATTCAAAAATGCACACTTTCAATAGGAAACCTCTATCACTCCGTGGAGAATATAAAATGTTCTCATCCAAAAATTATAAAACGAGTATAGCAGAAGATCTATTAGTGACAACAGACAATAATGATAATTTCTTATTTTAAAACTATGGACAATTGTATTTGTGGTCACATCAGCTAACGTTATGTAACAAATGGGGCTCGACAATCAGATGCCCCAAAAATCCTAAAGAAAATATGACTGTCTTACATGAGTTAAACCATGGGAGATGAAAAGAAGACATATGCAGTTTCTGTTCTTTTTTTTTAAAAGTATTACTACCAGAGTAACAAGAATTGAGAGAAATCTGATTAATGCTCAACGTTTGCCTTAGACTGAAATGAAACATTTTTTTCCAAAGTTTTGTTTTATTACAATCTGAATGAGTTGCTAAATTAGAACACACATTTCATGTCTCTCTTCCTTTTCCTTTCCTTTTTTATTTATTTCCCCCTCCCAGAAAAAAAGGTATCACTAAAGCTTTGTTGTCTCTTACAATCCTAGTAGCTCAGAGTTGAGGAGATGGAATATTGCCTCAGCTAAAGATGGACGTGTCAGTAATCAAGAGGCTCATTCAGCAAGTATAGCACATGAAAAGCACAACATGGCAGTACGCACGGTTTACGCACCAGGGGAGGAGACTCCACAAGGAAGAGGCAATATCTGCTCCATCTAACATATTTAATTCTCATTGCAAATTCGTAATTTGAATTTTGCTCATATATCCCTGCCTCTTCTCAGTTTAATCAAAGTGAGTCCATCAACTGGCTTCTAGTTAAATCTGGGATCCAGGCAAGGTTGAATTTCTACCCAGGCAAGCTGACTTGAGCCTGGATTGTGGCAAATTCCCCAGTCAACCAACCCTTCCTGCAGACGTTCTGATCTCGATGAATTCCTTGTATTAAAATTCCCACTTTGCTTTTTTTTGCTTAAAAAAAGATGAAAATCAATTAATCCACAAATGCTTACTGGGGGTCCACATGTACAAGGCAAGTACTTATCCTTATGGAGGAATAAATTGGAATAAAATCTACAGGCACTGGTAAACAAACAAACAAGCAAAAACAGACCTGTAATTAAGTAGAGGAAATAGTGTATAAACTCAAGAAGAACACCAAATCCTAGAGTTAACCTACAAGCATAAGAAATGTCTCTAAACAGGCAAGAAAGATATTGAATTATGTGATCTTTTAGGTCATGAACATTGCTTAAAAAGGCTTCAGGGAGCGGAGGAGGAATTAAAGTAGAACAAGAAAAACAGAGGATGGGAACATGCATTCTAGGTGAGGAAAACAGTACGGAAAAAGGGATAGAAATTTCAGTTTCAGAATTAAATTAGTACATACTGGAGGACAAAGCATAATTTCACATTGAATATAATGGGATAGTGGATACAGTGAAATTAAGTATTCAAAGATATTTTCTATTGAGGGGAGGACTAATTGAAGGTATGTATACAGAATCTAAACTGGAATAATCATCTTGGTAAATGTATTTCATCCACTGTAATCTTTTCTACTCAGTAAAATGTCCATGGAAAAAGGGCCACCACCCTCCTCACCTGGCCTGAAAATCAGAGGCAATATTTATCTCAGAACTGAAAATTACAGCAAACAAACTCTAGTTGGGTTGCTCCCTGAGAAAAATAAATTATATAATTTAAACGTTATAGAGCTTCAAAGGATTTTTCTTTTCTAATCTCTCATAAAACAAGAGAAGATACGAAAATATTTTACAGAATCAGGTCTTGTACTGTCCCCTATCTTTGTCTGCCTCTTAAGTAATGTTTATTCATAAGTCATTTCCTGAAAATGAATATAGTTGGTAGTACAGGGCTCATTTGAAATGCACGTAGCAAATGACAACAACTTCCTGAACAGAATAATCTTCCCCCTAATAATATACATGTAAATGTTTAATACAGAGACAAAAGAAGTGTTAAAATTCGCAAAAGAAATACATTAGAAGCTGTTACTGAAAATATGTCTTCAGTTCATCGCATAACAGGAATAAAATAGTAGAAATTTGGATTATATGGCTATTAATAGATTATTTCTTACCTAATTTAGTGATTCAACAATATTTGTTTGGCTTTATTAAGGTATAACTGACAAAATTATAATATATTTTGTGTACAATATAATGATCTAACATAAGTATAAATTGTGAAAGGTTTCCCGCCATTGAGTTAATTAACACATCCATCACCTTACATATTTACCTTTTTCTTTTTTTTTCTGGTGAGAACACTTAAATTCTAATCTCTTAGCAAATTCAAATTATACTATACCATGTTATCAACTACAGTCACCATGTTATATATTAGATTCTGAGACCTTATTAATCTTATAACTAAAAGTTTGCAACCTTTTACCAATCTCTTCCTATTTCCCAAACTCCTCAGCCCCAGGTAACCAGCATTCAACTTTTTTTTTTTAATTATTACATTTCATGTATAAGTGATACCGTGCATTATTTGTCCTTCTTTGTCTGGTTTATTTCACTAAGCGTAATGCCTTGCAGTTTCATCCATGTTTTCACAAATTACAGGATTTATTATTTTTTAAGGCTGAATAATATTCTATTTATAAATATTCATATATATCTCTCTCAAATTTTCTTTTTCTTTTCTTTTCTTTCTTTTTTTTTGCTGAGGAAGATTTGCCTGATCTGACATCTGTTGCCAATCTTCCCCTTTTGTACATGAGCCACCACCACAGCATGGCCACTGACAGACGAGTGGCATAGATCTGTGCCCAGGAACTGAACCCAGGCTGCCAAAGCAGAGCACACTGAATTTAACCACTGAGCCACTGGGG
Organism: Equus caballus; assembly: GCF_041296265.1. NCBI lineage: Eukaryota > Metazoa > Chordata > Mammalia > Perissodactyla > Equidae > Equus > Equus caballus. Next base: position 105,020,383 of record NC_091685.1, read on the forward strand.
CTGGCCCTATATCACATTTTCTTTATACATTAATCCAATAATGGACAGTTAGGTTGCTTCCATTCCACACCTTGGCTATTGTGAAAAATGCTACAATGAAAATTTTAGAGTAAATACATCTTCTCAATATCGTGTTTTTGTTTCCTTTGGATATACACCTAAAAGTGGGATTGTTGAATCATATGGTAGTTCTATTTTTAATTTTTGAAGAGCCTCCACACTGTTTCCCACAGTGGTTGTGCTAGCTTACATTTCCACCAACAGTATACAGTGTTCCTTTTTCTCCATATTCTCACCAGCATTTATCTCTTGTCATTTTAATCATAGCCATTCTAACAGGTGTGAGGTATATCTCATTGGGGTTTTGATTGGAATTTTCTTGACCATTAGTGATCTTGGGGACCTTTTTATGCACCTGTTGACCATTTAGATGTTGCCTTTGGAAAAATGTCTATCCAGGTCATTTGCCCATTTTTTAACTGGGTTATTTGTTTTTTGCTATTGAGTTATATGAGTTCCTTGTGTATGTTTGATAGTAATCCTTTACTGGATATGTGGTTTGCAAATATTTTCTCCCATTCTGTAGGTTGCCTCTTCATTTTGTTGATGGTTTCCTTTGCTGAGAAGAAGGTTTTTAGTTTGATGTCGTCTCACTTGTTTATTTTTTCTTTTGTTGCCATTGCTTTTGATGTTAAATTTAAAAAGTCATTGCCAAGATTGATGTTAAGAAGCTTACCCTCTATGTTTCTTTTCAGGGTTTTACAATTTCAGGTCTTATGTTTAAGTCTTTAATCCATTATGAGTTGATTTCTGTGTATGGTGTTAGATAGGGGTCAAATTTCACTGTTTTGCCTATGAAGATCCAGTTTTCCTAACATGATTTGTTGAAGAAACTATTCTTTCTCCATTGCATATTCTTGGCTCCTTTGTCAAAAATTAATTGACCGTATATGCATGGGTTTATTTCTGGGCTTTCTTTTCTGGTGCATTGATCGATGTGTCTGTTTTTATGACAATACCATACTGTTTTGATGACTAAATTTTTATAACATAGTTTGAAATCAAGAGGTGTGATGCTTCCAACTTTTTTCTTTTTTCTCGAGATTGCTTCAGCTATTCAAGATCTTTTGAGGTTCCATACAAATTTTAGGATTTTTTTTCTATTTCTGTGAAAAATGCCATTGCAATTTTGACAAGATTGCAATTGAATGTGTAGATGGCTTTGGTTAGTATGGACATTTTAACAAGAATAATTCTTCCAATCCATGAGCATGGAATATCTTCCCATTATTTGTGTCTTCTTCATTTTCTTTCATCAATGTCTACAGTTTTCAGTGTACAGATCTTTTACATCCTTGATTACATTTATTCTTAATTATTTTATTTCTTTTTGATTCTGTTGTAAGTGGGATTTTTTTAAAAATTTCTCTTTCTAATAGTTCATTGGTAGTGTATAGAAATGCAACTGATTTTCGTATACTGATTTTGTGTCCTGAAATGACAGTGAATTTATTTATTAGTTCTAACAGTTTCTTGGCAGAGTCTTTAGGGTTTTCTATGTATAAGACTGCATCATCTAAACTGAGACAAAGTTACTTCTTCCTTTCCAATTCAGATGTGTTTTATTTACTTTTCTATGTAGAACAAAAGTGGCAAGAGTGGGCATCCTTGTCTTACTGCTGATCTTAGAGGAAAAGTTTTTGGCATTTCACAGTTGAGTATGATATTAGATGTGGGCTTGTCGTATATGGGCTTTGTTGTGTTAGCATACATTCCTTCTAGACCCAATGTGTTGGGAGTTTTTATCAAGTGTGAATGTTGAATTTTGTCTAATGCTTTTTCTGCACCTGTTGAAATGGTCATGATTTTTATCCTTCATTTTATTAATGTAGTGTATCACATTGATTTATAGATGTTGATTTGTAAATAAATCCCATTTGATCATGGTGTGTGATCCTTTTAATGTAGTGTTGAGGATCATGGTCATCACTTAGACGCACGCTGATTAGAAGCTGGACTCAGCAGCAGTTGGGAAAGTATGCAATCACACTCTTTTTTTCAAGGAGAAACTGAGGGATGGGCATTTTAGTCTGCTCCCTCTGCACCAAGCTTGGGTGTATAGCTGCAAGGGGTGCTTCTGTGCCCATTTAAAAACTGTTTCTTTCTTTGCTACACTCCTGTGGGATCACGAATGCAAGCCGCATTGGCTATCAGAGCTGGATGATTTAGAAGCTTGACCCTTGGGTGGCAGCTCTAAAATTTGGGGGACTAGATGTGTGGACAAGCTCTTTCCAGGGAGATACTGGCAACTTGGTTGTACTGTTGGAGGCAGCCTTAGAGAAAAGGTTGGGGGAGTGCCCACTAGCTCTTTCTAGCTCCAGGGAGGATTGCCATAGGCACTTAGATGCATGCTAACTAGAAGCCAGACCCTCAGGCAACAGCTTGTAAAGTAGGCAGTCAAACCTCTTCCAGAGAAAGCCTGGGAGATGAGTATTTTTGCTTGCTTCCTCTGCACTGAGCCCTGGGAGATAGCCATGGCGACAGCTTTCAGGTCCATTAACAACTGCTTCTTTGTTTGCCATGGTCCTAGGGCCTCATGAACACAAGTTCTTTTGGCTATCAGAGCAAGGTGATTTGAGGGCCTGTCCCTTAGATGCTAGCTTTAAAAAGTTGGGGTGCTAGATGTGAGGTCCAAACTCTTTGCTCTTTGAGAGAGTAGCTGTGGGTTGGGGCTCCCTCCTGATGGTACAGTGCTGTCTTAGGGGTGGGGTTTATGGCTAGAGTGTATCCTAGCCTTTCCTATTTGTTTCTATGTGCATATTTTCTTAGTCACTTGATGTGTAGGAGTCACTCAACTAGCTTATGGATTTCTCTCAAAGGAAATTGCTCCATGTGTAGCTGTGTATTTGGTGTCCATGGGAGGAGGGAAATTCAAGAGCCTCCTATGTTACCATCTTGGTCTGGAGTCTGAAATTTTAAAACTGAGATTTGGGTGCTAGGTATGCTCATTGCTAATGGGATGCCATTTCTTCTAGGCCCTTCCAGAAGAGAAAGCTTTATTCATCTACTAAACTGTCAAGGATAATCAACTAAATGCTGCTGAGTGTGGTGAGAAGAGTACTATCCTAATTGCTAGTGGAAGTCTGAAATTCAGTAATATTTTTGAAAGATGGTCATCCAACCTCTTTCTGAATATTCACAGAAATGAGAAGTTCACTGCTTTGCAAAATGAATTTCTACACCCAGAGACTTAAATTGAGCCTTTATTTTTATAGTTTCTCCTTTCTGTTTTTAATCTGTAGAGTCATATAGAACAAATCAACTCTTTTCAACAAATTTTCTTATCTAAAGCTTATTTGGAGTTTCTTCTGCCATTTCTCGATATGGTTGTTACAGCATCTTAGCTGGTTTAACTTTAGACACAGACTAATTTCTCAACGTTTTATTTTCAAGCATAGAAAATGATTTAGGTAAAAATGATTTAGGTGATTCAAATCAAAGTTAAAGGATTTATTCAGCTGATGTACATCACTGAGTACCTGAAGACCAGGTGACTCCCCAGCTGAAGCAGGCTTAGAGTTTTCATGGGGTAGGTAATGCTGAGCATGGAATTTTTTTTTGAGTCTGGCTTAGGCTGCAGTTCTTAACGTTAACTGAAACTCAATTTGGGTGTTGTTCTTGTCATCATGCCTCTTGCTTGAAGTTCCACAACTATCAGATCAATATTTTCTTAGAACTATTTTCACAAGACTGGTGGTTTTTCCAGCTGGTCAGATTTATGTCACAGGGGAGGTAGCTAATAACAAAGAAAGAAAAGGGGGCTAAGGTAGAAGGCAAAGGGGTCTGGGGGACCCCCATCACATCTGTGTTAGTATTTTTATTAAAAAAAGTTCCATGGGCTGGCCCCATGGCCGAGTGGTTAAGTTCGCGCGCTCCGTTGCAGGTGGCCCAGTGATTCGTTGATTCGAATCCTGGGTGGGGACATGGCACTGGTCATCAGGCCACGCTGAGGCAGCATACCACATGCCACAACTAGAAGGACCCACAACGAAGAATATACAACTATGTGCCGGGGGGCTTTGGGGAGAAAAAGGAAAAAAGTAAAATCTAAAAAAAAAAAAATTCCAGCTACGATTTGATGAGCAAAGAATAAAGTGGGTGCCACCTATCTTTATCTTTAGTTCTTTATTAATAACCAGACTGCATTTTTTTCACATTATTTAAAATGTCAGCTTATACTAAGTTTGTGATCATCAAATTTGCTCAATGATTATCCATCTGTATCTTCCCATTTTGGAAATATACTAAGTCGACTAGATTCATTTATTGCTATACCTATAGTTCCCATTTTATGTTTCATTAAGTGAAAGGAAACACGATTGCCTGGTAAAGACTTTCACCCAGCCCCAGTTCCTTGCTTGGACTACCTCTGACAACCTCTTGCTCTACCCTTCAATAATATCCTGACTGCAAGATGAAGCTTTGACATCATACCTGCACTTTGCTTAGTCTTTCTGCTACTTATCCTATACTAGCAAGCAATTTATTTTTTAACATAAATTAATGATATTGCATTTTCAGCTGTTAAAATCAATCTTGGAATTTCTGCTTATTAAGCTCTTCAAATACAGGGGTTTAGTCGTGATTCTTGAATGTATGCATGAGCAGTCAGGTGTCCATACCTTCTGGTGTGCCTGGTGTCATCCTGATCTATGCTTATTGGCTCATCCTAACTACAAAGAGTGCCTCCTTTTATTCTCATAAAATGTCCCAGTTTGAATGGTATACTATGTGTTCACACATATACAATTTGGAATAGGCAATGGCGTTATCAAGTCAAGTGCAGCAGGACAGAGTCAAGAGGTAGAGAACACAATATAGAAATGATTGTGACAAATGTCAGATCTATATCTGGCCACTAAATCAGAAGAGACTATTACACACCCTCTCGATTTGGTCCATGATTCTTTTTATTAATTGTCATTGCTAACTCAATTTGCAACAAGCATCCTACATCATTAAGATTGTTCATATGGCTATGCTGAAACATTGGCTAGATCTGACCTAAACCTTATTCTATGTATGTCAGTTTGTTATGTGAAGTAGAGAGCTGTGTTAATTCCCAGAGGTTTCTTTCAAGAACCTAAAAAAAAATTCAGAATGATAAAGGATATGAGTTGGTAAATAAGAGAGTAGTTATACCACAGAAATCCTGCTCTCTGGAACATACATAAAGACCACACTCTAATAAGATACTACTTTCAATATGAACCAGTAGCAAACATAGAAATTCTACTTCTCTTGGACTCACAGTCTTCAAGGTCATGGCCACTTATTCTATCTCAACCATCACAGGCAACACAACCTGTGTGGGCCTGAGGAACTTCATGCAGACACCACCACACAGTGCCCGGCATCATGCCTGTTCTTCACACCTTTCACTTCTGGTCTCAGGACTTATCTAAGGCATAAAGACATGAGGACTTGTGGGACCTGCTTCGTACCCACGTACGGAGAACGTAGAACTCTGAAAAGCTAATATCAAGCATGATAAGGAGTGTTTTTTACTTGGGGAAGGAGAACAGAATGTCTTATGGACCTTTAGCAGAAGAGGATTAAGCAAGATTCGGGAACAGAGGAAATCTCAGTGTGGGTTTACAGCCAATTAGGGGGTAATCTGAATTTATTGAGCAGGGTGGACAGGAACAGTTAGGGGTCAAAGTCATGTTCAAGAGGGGATGGAGAGAAAAAGCTGTGGAGAACAAGGGCACATGAGGGCCACAAAGGAAAATTCTCAGTTCTCCAGTGTCTAGTCCTTCAGTATTTCTTACAATGTGCCATTTTAAAAATAAAAAGTGAAAGAGGTGAGTACCTGCAAGTTAGAAAGAAAAGGCAGAGAGATCTGTGGAAAGATATAAGAGCAGGAAGTCCTGGAACCAGGGAGGGTGAGTGGCGTGTGCAGAAGGTCAAAGGAGAAGAATCTGGGTTGGCAGAGTGGCTGAAGACAGACTGGTGGGCAGGCACATGTAGGGAGGGAATTGATTAAAAGTCTACTCAAATGACAAATTCATTCTCCTATAAAACATTAGGAAAACTATACTTGTTCACTAATGTTTGTGAAGAAGGTTATATTTCGACAGAGATGAAATAGAAGAATTGAATCCTTCAAGTTTGGCAAGAATATAAAGTGGATGTAGAAGGTGAAGAATTTACAAATAAGAAGATGGACAACTAGAAACAGGAGAATTCCATCCTCGTCTCCCTCTTTCTTCTTCCGTAATGAATTGGGAGGGATGCCATGCTTGAGGGGATGCGTGAAAAACAAGATTTGTGGACTCCATGCTTTCACATATAAATCTGCATTAATTTTTTGTTGTTGCCATAAGAAATTAAACTTAGCAGCTTAAAACCGCATGCATTTATTATCTCACAGTTCTCTAGGTCAGAAGTCCAGTAGGCTTGTCTGGGAACACTGCTTATGGTCTCATGGAGCTATAGTCAAGATATTGACCAGCTTGGGCTCCTACCTGCAGCCTCTATGGGAGAATCCACCTCCAGGCTTACTCTAGTTGCTGACAGAGTTCAGTTCCATATGCTTGTAGGACCCAGGTGACTATTTCCTTGCCAGATGTTGGCTAGAGATTGTTCTTAGCTTCTAGATGCCACCCTTAATTCTTGCTCATGGCCCCCATTCTCCATCTTCAAAGCCAACAATGGTCAATCAAGTCCGTCTCACACTTCTAATCTTCCTGACTTCCCCTTCTGTCTCATCCCTCTGGCTTACCTTTTCTGTTGCATTTCTTCTGACTCCAACGGGAGAAATTTCTCTGCTTTTAGGGACTTAATTGATGAGACTGGACCCACTCATATAATGTAGGATAAATCCTTATTTTAGGTCTGTAACATTAATTACGTCTGCAAAGTCCCTTTTGTCACATATTATAGCATATTTAAGGATCCAGGTATTAAGGTATGAACATTTTTGGAGGGGCTGTTATTTGCTCTATCACAGTCTGAATATTTAACATCTTTTATAGTACTTTTTACATACTGTCTTATTTATAAATATAATTCAAATATTCTTCAAATGTAAGTTTCTCAATAACAGGCAGAATTTATTTTTGCAAAAACTGAAGAGTGGGAAGGCTAATGCCAAATAAAGTATAATGTCCCTAAAATATGGCCTTTTATATCAGAAACTGAGCAAACTCATATAAAATAAATGATCTACACTCATTTGTTTGAACCGCTATCATACTCAGAATTTTTTCTAAATGTTTCTGGTCACCTCCCTCTCACTCCCCATGCTGGCTCTTTTTAACCTTCACCAGTCTCCTGAGTCTTTTACTGATTTTATTATTCCAGATCATTAGTAGAATGACTTTGCCCTCTAATTCACAAAGAAAAAAAAAAGACGTGCTGCCCACAAAAATTTTTAACTATATGTGTAGATTTGATATATTCATTGGTGTTATAGCTTTACAACTCTCTGTGGTAGGCCACAGCCAGTCCTACTGAACACCTAATGACCCAATAAGAAACAGAACACAAGAACAGGTTCCCACAGCATAGCAAGAACTGCCCTATACGTTATGCCAGTACTGTGCAAGAGAACTTTCTGCAATGATGGGGATGTCCTATTTGTGCTGGCCAAATGGTTTATGAACTAATCATAGATATTGAGTTCTTGAAATGTCATTAGTGAAACTGAGGAACCGAATTTCTATTTCATTGTAACCTATGTTAATTTAATTAACCACACATGGCTTGTGGCTAGAGGGTACTATATGAAGAGCGCCGTGTTAGAAGAAGATGGAAGCTTCAGTCTTCAGCTTCCTTCCCCCCAAAGCTTATTTGGCCCTGAATTCCTCTGGCCTGGAAGGCATTTTACCCTTAAATTGCATTGACCACCAAACATCAGTGTCCCGCAGTAAAGATGTTTCAGGAAGCTATACCAACTCATGCCAGTTATTTTCTTGGCTATATCCTTTACTCTCTTTCCTACTCTGCTAGTAAACTAAGTAGACAGCAACCATAAAAAGAGCTGGAGTCATCAGGCTGTTCAGTTTTGGAATCAAATCCACCATTTGGGGTTTGACCTACTCTCTCATAAATAAACAATTAAAATATGGATTTATTTCTATTTGGGAATCTGTCTTTACATCCAATTTATCTGAATATATTTAAATTTGTACCTTTTCTAAAGTTTCCTAGATAGAGATTTTTCTTCTGAGTTTATTGGTTACAGCTAAGTTATAAGTTCCAGAAAAATAAAGTTGATAATGGAAACGTCAGCCAAGTCTTAAGTCTCACCACCTAGCTGTAAAGTTCAGTATGTGTTACATTATACTCCTCTTCTAGAAGTTCTTTATTCTATGTGGAGTAATTCCACCTCTCTAATAGATGTATGCATGATGCATCTCAGTGCATTACCGACTTCTAAGAATGAATCATAGTAATGTTCCCTTTCACTTCTCCCCAGCACTGAGATACTACTTTTGGTTATGATGCCATTGTATATGGGATTTGACAAACTTCAAATAATTTAATGAGGTAATAATCCCACTCTGGGAGTATAGGACTCATGAGGAAAAAAATCAGTCTTGCATTAATGTTATATACAATGAACATGAGCAAGCATTACTAATATAAGTCATCTTGAATATGTATGACTTTATTCTGGTACTGTTATTCATATTCCAAAACTTATTCTCCAGTCTGCATTTCTCCTCTCCTTTGAAAAAATTAAAATAACTGATCTGGCCTCTGAGAAAATAAGGTGTGCTGCGAATGTAGACAACTCTGCTTGGGGTATGTTTTGAATTTCCTGAGGGTACTTCTTTTCCTGATATGATGAAATGGAACTTTTGTACTTCATCCAATCTTTTGTTAACTTTCTGATTTTTCTCTCTCAATTACTCTACACCTAGTGTGTTAATGGTCATGATGGGCATTATGGAAGATCATCCTTGAGAATTTATGGTGAAAATACAAACCATACAGGGTGCACAGCTACGATAAGAAGAGAATAAATTTTTTTTACCTAACCTACCTAGCTTGAAGTCATCCTATTGAATTGCCTCGAATATAATTGGTATAAAGAGAGAGAAGGCAAAAGGAGTTCAGGGAGAGGTATTGTTACAGAAGAGCAATAAAAGGAAATACATGACAATAGAAATAGTCCTTTTATAATCTTTCATTTCATAATTTCTTTGTTGCTTTATTGTTCAAAAAGATGCCTATAGAAAAGGCAAATGAAAATCATACATTTCTAGTTTCAAGATAATGGAACTAAATGTTTAGCTTTGAACTTTATATCAAGGGAATTTCTGAAATTAAAACCTTGGTAACACTTTTTGGAATCCAAAAAAAGGTAAGCTAAATTGAAAGGTAGACTAAATGTCCTAATATTACCAAAGGAATATTAGGTTCCTTTGGTAATTCTCATTTGGTTGAATAAGTCATCAAACTCTTTTAGCCGTGAATCTGAAGCACCTTAACAATGACACTACAAATAGCACTATACAGACTCGTTAACTTCTTTATTTACTCACTAGAGGGGTTAACTAGAATGAAATTTTCTTTCCCAGAATCAATATGTTGTAGTATTGACTTGGGTTGAATTGATAGTAGCCTTAGAGAACATCAGATAGTCTACTCTGATATTATCCACTTTGAGTTCCAATAACACAAAATCAAAATAAATTTACTTTTAAATATAAATTACTTTGAATCAAGAAACTGGGATTGCAACCCTGACTTTGCTGCTAAGTGACGGATCACACTGAAAAATTGCGTCTTGATTTCTGAGTCTCAAATTAACTCTCTTAAACGTCACTTCCTCAGAGAAGCATATTGTTCACACTCTATCTAAGGTAGTGACTCTTATTCTCTACTGCAATCCCTTGTTGATTGTCTTTATAACTTTCATTTTATACTCACAATTATCTCATTAATGCTCTTTTTGATGGTTTCTATTGGTCTTCTCCTCTATATTTCTGCTCAAGGAATGCAAGGACCCATTTTGTTTGTCTTTGAATATTCAGTTCTGAGACCAACCCCTGACACAGAGTAGGCACTAGATAAAGATGTGTGGAAGGGATTAATAATTATGTACATATTAATTATTAATAATAATCATTATATAGAAAAAATTTATTATAGCTATATTAACAGAGCTGTTGTACACTAGGTTTAAGATCCCTGTCAGATAAAACCTAAATGATTATAGAGTAGCAACTAAAAACTCTTAAGGATTAATCTAAATGGTAACTCATAAGTCAATTTTTGCTCATTTTTTTCTTAAAGTCATCTTCTATGTACATTTTAAATACTGACTCTTTGCTATAAAGGATGAATAAGATAATATTTAATTAAATCTGTATCACTTATTGTCTCCAAGAAGCTCATGAAGCTATAACCAAACACTGTCATTTGTTTATTGATTATTTATTCTAATTACACAGAAAATATTTAGGAGGAAATTAGCTACTTGCGAACAGCCAACCTTGTACACAAGTCTATTAAGTGAAGTCGAACACCACACTTTTTTTCAAAATCTTTTCTTAAGATAATATTTGGCTTGAAAGAGTAATTGTATGCTCATTTCATAAACTTGAAACTATTGAAAATACACAAATAAATAAAAGTAATCCAAAATCCACGTGTAGAGAAAAACCACTAATAGCATTTTTGTAGTCTTGCATATAACATCTCCTTGCAGTCTTTTCTTATTTATATATTAAAGTGAACTCTATAAAATTGCCAATATAAGACTTTATTTTTTTTTTTGAGGAAGATTGGCCCTGACTAACATCTGTGCCCATCTTCCTCTACTTTATATGTGGGATGCCTGCCATAGCATGACTGGATAAGAGTTGTGTAGGTCTGCACCTGGGATCCGAACTGGCAAACCCCAGGCCACAAGCAGAATGTGTGAACTTAACTGCTGCACCACCAGACCGGCCCTGAAGATCATTTTTGACATACAAAAATGGTAGTGCTTTTGTTTCAACCTACTACATTACAACTATTTCTCTATATAAAGTTCTGTAGCTTGCACTTTTTAGTTAATATATTTGAATATGTTAATAAAATTCTTCATAGTCATTTTAAACTTGCATTGTGATCGATCACAGGATTACACCACAGCACATTTAACAAACCTCTCACTGCATGCATTTGTTGTTTTTAATTTTTTGTTATATGTAATGCTGAAGAACATTTCTTTGTACATAAGCCTTCAATTGAGTTGATGATTTTAGTTCATTTTGGAAGTGTGTTACTGCTTCAAATAAAAGGGAATGAACATTTTTAAGACTTTCGATATGTATATTCCCAAAATGTTTTCCAGAAATGCTGCATTAATGCACCCTTTCAATAGGAATTTGAGATTGCCTACTGCCTATGTTTAAAACAGAAAATCTGTTCTAATTTGATAGGTCCATGGTAAAATAATAGCATCTTGATTTAATTTTCACTATTAGTGCAATTAAATGTTTTTTATATTTACTACCCATTCCTCCAAATATATATTTTTAAATTTATTTTTTATTAAATTTCAATTTCTTTTTGTGCAGTAGTGCTTTAGTCCTTTATTTTATGTGATCCTAATATAACTATTATTCACATGTCTTAGCGTTGAAAATTTTTAGTTTTCTTTTTAATTGTATGGGAAGCCAAAATTTAGAGATTTAATTTGTGTTTTATGCTTATACTGGTCTACAATCTTTTATTCGATATCTTTGAAACCAAAATTCAGAATTTTATCCAAAATTTAGGAAGAAATAATATTTTAACTGTACTTTATGTAGCATCACTTCCCCCATAGCACCACACAATCAAACACATTGACATTTTTCAGGTAAAAAGTAAGCGTGTTCACACAACATTCTCACATCTACACATATCAGATCCTTCAAATGAGTTCTGGTGTCGTATAAGCAAATGAACAAACAAACAAAAACAATAAACTCTAGGTGTACGTATCTTTCTGAATTTTGTGACTGAGGATAAGCAATTATAGACTTGAATTACTTCATAAATTTTCACGTCACACTTTGCACAAGACAGTCCCATGTTACTGATAGCCCTAAAAATATGACATGGATATCTGTTTCATTGAAGTGTTACAATTGTCTTCTTACAGGAGAGAATTCCTATAGAAATAGACAATGTATATGTATTAAAATTCTTAGTTCAAATGTTGTTGTGAATGAACTCTGGTTAGTAGTTGGAGAAGTAGTTGGTGAAGACAAACACCCGTTTCTTGCCTCTGACACTGTCGTTTACAAACATTTCTAGGGTTGACAAGACAGGGGACGTTTGGTTAACGTCAATTTTCTATGCAAAAGGTAAGAAATAGTTTGTTGCTTCTACTCTTTATACTTATCTTCTTGGTTTGCTTCATCATCTGTCTGACTCCTTGTTTTCCTTGCCTTAATGTAAATGTAACGTTTTTCCTGACTCATTGACTCATTGACTGGGATTGAAAAATCCCATTCTTTCTTTCATTCATTTGATAACCACTTATCAAATGTTTTTGTTTTCTATGCCAGTCATTATTCTAGTTATTGACAATACAGAAATAAACACAACAGGGAAATTTTCTCCTTTGTGAACCTTACATTGCAAAAGGAAGGAAAAATAAATACATAAATGTATAATATAATGTCAAGTCAGTGATACATACTCTTGAGAAAAGTGAATCAGGATAAGGGGATAGAGAATGATGGAGGTGGATGCTGTTCTAGCTCCCTCAGAGAAGGTTGCTCTCAGCAGATGAATTTCATGCTTGGAGAGATCCAGAAACAAGGCCAATGTGTCTGAAGGAAGCAAGAAAGAGTGGCAAAAAAGTGATTCCTGACAACCAGTTAGAGACCAGATCCTATTAGGTGTTATAACATATGTCTGTATCCTTTCATTTCATTCTTTTACATTTCTCAATTGAATTCTTTGAAATTCTGCAAACCTAAATAAACAAGCACATAAATGATACATAGTTCATATATATACCTGTGGCAAGACACTTGTTGCTTCATAAACGCTTGCTAAAGTAATGAATATATTTCAAATAATAGCAAGTGATAGAAATGAGTAATATATTTTATCAGCTATTAAAAAAATAAGAGAAGCCTTCAAAAAGAAAATATAAGCAGCATGCCTGATAGGTAAGACACACACATTTAGATGGGGATTTTTGAGAGGGAAAATGTTTATGGATCATTTCTAAATGCCAGATTGAACAATTCCTATCAAATCTCAAAATAGACTGTAAAAAGGACTTATTAAACTGATAAAATAAAGGTAGAAGAGAACAAAAAAAGGCCCTAATAATGAATGAGATTATTTATTCAAATCAAGTCAAGATTTGCCATTTAAATAAAACATCACAAATTGAGTGAGCTTTGAATTTAATGTAATCAAGAGCTTGAAATCTATTTCTCTAAGTTTTAATTTTCAATGTGTCTGTAAGAAAATGGGAACTTAGGTCAAATGAACATAAATTAGGGATAATGGACCTTTTTAATTCCAAGGGTAATTAATTAGCAAGTTCTTAATGATTTTTATTTTAGAATTACCTTGGGAATGAGTGCTATCTGCTAAAAGAATAACATAATATCAAGGTACATACGTCAATAAATCAAATTTCCCTCGTGAATGGAACATGCATCAATGCACCATCGAGAATTGCAGGCAAGAGTGAATTTCTCTTCTAGGTCCTATTCTCCAGAGCAAATTATTCATATTTAGATTGTTTTTTGAATGGGATGTGTGACTTACTTTGAATTCAGTATTTGGGACTCCCAACAGAATTTCCTTTGCAAACATCACAGCTGTTAGGAAATCTGTCATATGGAAGCTTGAGCTATTTGTTGTTTTACCAACTTCCAGTACCCTGCTTCTTCTGTCTCTAGCCATTCCTGAAAATGAAACTACATACTTGGTGGACACTAAAGAAACACTTTGTAGGGCCAGCCCCAGTAGCCTAGTGGTTAAATTTGGCGCACTCCACTTTTGTGGCCTGGGTTGGGTTCCCGGGCATGAATCTACACCACTTGTCAGTGGCCATGCTGTGGCAGTGGCTCACATACAAAATAGAGAAGATTGGCAATAAATGTTAGCTCAGGATGAATCTTTCTCAGCAAAGAAAAGGATGAATGGCAACAGATGTTAGTTCAGACTGAATCTTCCCCAGCAAAATAAAAAAAAAGAAACACTTTGTGATCTAGGGTAGGTCACATAATCTCTCCAACTAGGCCTCAAACATACACTTTTAAAATGTAGGGATTAGGGGAGATGATTTAAACTGCATTTCCAAATCTAAGATTCTATCGTTTCCTGAAATTCAAATGAACCAATGCCAACAGCAATTATTTCAAGTGTTTCAGAAATCTGTTAGAGTAAATATTGTCTAATTTTTAAGTTATCAATAGTGCCAATATTTTATTAATGCTAAATACAAAAAATAAATAATTAAGAAAATTATTTGTCCAAATCACGTATAAAAAGTGTTGCAAGGCCTTTTTCCATATGCAGTGGCACACATTTTCCAATTCACTTTACCATGTGCCCACACTTTGAAATCAAGAATTTTTATCTTTACTTTTGGACATTCTCTATAACAAAGACTTCTGATTAGCTGTCAAAGTTTTTCAAGTCTTTTATGTTCAATCTTCTTGTAAACAAACCAAACAGGAGGGGTATGATAAGTATTTGGCTTATATAAACATAACACGTTCATATTTGAATAAAAAAAAATTCAACTAAAATCAGGGTTTTTCAATATCATTTCTTTAACTGTCAAATTCAAATATTCTTCTGTAATTACTTTCCTCAAAAATCACACAAAGATTCCTCACCTCCCCAAGAATTACCAAATTCAAAAAGTTCTAAAGTTTTATTACCTCTCAAAGGCTGTCAAAAACAAAAACCAATGGGGGAAACAAAAATCAATATTCTATGCCCAGGAAGGTGCCAGGAGAGAAAGGCTAACCACACATAATGGTGTCACATTTCCAACCCTTCTCTTAAACAAAGTGAGATGAAATTTTAGGCAAGACAATGTAAATAGGACTTAGGGGGAGTGATGATCAATTTTAAAGTTTTTTAAACTTTTTCTGCTGTCTTTATAGCCAATTATCAGTTTAAATGATGTGTCATTTTTTGTTTTCTTTATAAAAATATCTGATAAGAGAATATCTTTAAGTTTCTCTATTTGACTTTATCATTCATTAGCTCTTACGTATGGTATATAAATTTGAAAATCCAACTCACACATCTTTCTTATATTATCATCTCACTTTTATGATCTTCTATTATTTACAACTAATACAAAGTAGATGTTGAAAAAAAAAACCCAGAAAGTCCATAGGTTACTCATCACATGTAATATGTTCTCTGAAAAATTAAGGCCTAGTGAGTAATTGTGCAAACTCTACTCTTTTCCGAGTTTTCTGATAGTGACTCATTTTATAATTTGGAATTAATCCACACAGGAGCAAAAGAAACAGAATTCTATGATAAGGAGAGTTTTTATTATAGCAGGCCAATAATATTTGGAATCTTAAAAATTAAATTCATATAGTCTTTAAAAAACTGTTAGGTGCAGTATATGTTTGGTGTATTGAGATTGTCTAGTTGACAGTTAATTATTCTTACTCTCCTTTAGTGGTTCCCTAGAGGTTACATTACTTTATCTCAATTTATCAGGTTTGAATATATTCTAGTTATCTATCATTGCATAGAAAACCATTCCAAACTTGGTGGTTTAAAGCAGCAATATTTTTCAAATTTTGTGGATTTACTGGTTGGTTCTACGTGTCCCGCTGGGATTTCGTTAATACAGGTTCACTCAGCTGGTACATGGGCGGTGGGAGAAGTTTTTCAAGCCCTCCTCTCACATGTCTGAGGGCTTGGTGCTTGCTGTCTGTCGGGGTACCTCAGTTTTCCTCAATGTGGCCTTTCATCCCTCAATAGGCTTGACAGGGTTTCTTCACAGCATGGTGATCCTAGAGTTTTAAAAAAGTGAGAAAGGAAACTCAAGAACCCTTAAAGCCTGGGATCTGCACTCACGCAATATCATTTCCATGACATTCCATTGGTTAAAACACGTCCTTATGCCAGATGGATTATTGTTACAGTGTTGAGCCTACCCTAACCCATATAGATATTGTAACTTAACGTTCAGAACTACTAAACAAAAACCTTCAGCGACTGATGGAAAGGAAAGGGTCAGAGGAAACCGGTGCACTGGAGAGCCTTGTCAGCCAAATGTTTGGAAAAACTATAGCCCATAGTAAGTTGGAAGACAGATCACATGTCTACCAGCTCCAAGGGAAATGTTCAGAAAGAACCATAATAACAGTGTATGTTTGTCATGACTAGCCAACTTTAGTAATGTTTCACCCCAAAGAAAGAAATGCAGGAAAAAGACTGGCTGGCTTGCAAACAAAAATGAAATAAAACAGAATTGAGACAGTTGGGGCCCTGAAGGACTTGAAAAGCTGACAGTTTCTATACCCAAAGAGTATGAAAGAAGAGTTTAAAAAGCCTTTGAGCAACAGGGTCTATTAAAACTAAGTGTTGCAGCAAAGATCAGCTGAAAATAGTGACTTCTCCGCCTAAGCTGGAAATCTCACAGTAGACTTCATTAAGTTAGAGAGTTTTAGAGGTGAGAAAGCAAAGACATAAATCAGACTTGAGAATTATGTGTAGAAGACACTTTGGGTGTGGTTACTGGTGTACACAGAACTAACTGGAAGTAAAAAAGATTCGAACTGTACTGCTTTTCAAAGAAATTTATTTCTAAAGATACCATAAGCCTAAGCTTAAACAAAGTATTTGCCTATTGTCCATTCCCGCCTGTTGTGGGTTGAACTGTGTCCTCCCCAAATCCAGATGTCTTTACCTACGGTACCTCACAATGTGAGCTTATTTGGAAATAAGGTCATCGTATGGGTAATTAGTTAAGATGAGGTCATATCGGACTAGGATGGGCCCCTATTCCAGTAAAACTGGCACCCTTACAAAAAGGGAAAATTTGAACACACAGACACCCACAGGGATAACATCACGTGAAGATGAAGGTAGATATCTACGAGCTGAGGAACACCAAAGATTGCCAGCAAACCAGAAAAAGCTAGAGGGGAGGCATGGAACAGATTCTCCTTCACTACTCTCAGAAGGAATCAACCCTGCCAACACCTTGATCTCAGACTTCTAGCCTCCAGAAATGTGAGACAATAAATTTCTGCTATCGAAGCGACCCAGTTTGTAGTACTTTGTTACAGTGGACTGAGTAAACTAGTACAGTGCTTTAAAAAGCAAAAAAACATGCACACACACGAAAACAAACAAACAAACAAAAACCTTTCAGTTCCCCTGAAATCTAAATTTCACGAGGATCCCCAGTTAGTTCCCTGCACAGGGAGCATTCGTGATTCCTACAAAAGGAATTACCAAATTGTTATGAACAGATCCTTGTTGTATGTCCCATCCCTTTCCTTACTGAAAGGAAATTCAGTAAGGAAAAAGCATTTATGAAAAAGAAAATAAAGCTTTTTTCCTTGTAATGAGAACTCTTAGGATCTACTCTCTCAACAATTTTCAAACATACCACTCAGCAGTGTTAACTACAGTCCTCATGTTGTACGACTACTTATTTCTCTCATAACTGGAACTTTGTACCTTTTGACTGCCTTTATCCAGTTTCTATTACTGTTATCCTATCACTGCCTGATTTATTTTATAGTGGATCAGACAATTTGTCTTTTGAGTTCACAGATTATGAAGGGACCATATTAGGACCTGATATACATCATCCAGAAATCTTGGATTTTTGTGCTGGATACAGTGATTTACTGGGGCTTTGGATTCTCTCCCTTGAGGAGGAGATGTATGTGTTCTGTGGGTGGGAAATGGAACCCAATGTTGGTGAACAGAAGACTAGGTTTTTCAGACACTGCTTCTGTTCTCCAGTGTTCTTACTTCGTTATGCTTACTAGGCACCACCAGATTATATTTTTCAGCTTTACTTGCAATATGGTATATAGCGAAATATTAACAGAAGTGATATGTGCCACTTCCAGACCTGGCCCAAGAAAACCTGCCTAGTATGGCTCTGCTTCTCTTCGGATGGAGAGGACTCTGAGGACTAGCATGAACAATCTCCCCGGTATGCCTGGGAATGTTCCATGTATCAGCACTGAAATTGTGTGACCCAGGAACCACCCCCACCCTATAGGTCCTGGGCAAACCAGGACAATTGGTCACCCTACAGAAGATACTGAGGAGAGTGTAGCCAATATAAGGAAATAGGCAGGGGATCTGAATGACTGCAGAAAGCAGAGCTTTTAACTAACCCACATTGGACTGTGATGTGATCAAAAAATGAACCTTTGTGAGGTCGAGATCTGAAATCAGGACTTAGTTGTAACAAGTTATATTACCCCAATACATTGCCTGTCTCCATTTGTCCACGTCTCATATTTGTCTACCTTTCAATCTGCCAGCTCGACTTTCACTTTTCCTGCATAACTAACATTAATATTCTGTTCTGCTACCTTAATTTTCTTTATTCTTTGTGTATATTTAAGTTCATTGTGAAAGTTGAAAATTAAATGGATTGGATTTATTGAAGAAAGCCAAAAAAGAGAAAGTCTAGTTATATTAAACAGGAAGGAATTGAACAGAGGGAATTAAGAGCTTGTATATTATTGGAAAGGCTGAAGGAGAAGGATTGTGAATGAGCCACTTGGAATGACTCCAACAACAACTCCACTATGGGAGTACTGTCAATCCTGTCACTCAGTTCTCCAGTGGAGCTATGTGGGTCTATGTCAGAGGTTACTCTTCCACAGGCCTTCATAGCTGAACCTTGAAGAATAGGCACCCAAAGCTTAGTCCCAGTATTAGGGAATCAGATCAAAAGGCTGTTGCTACTGATAGCCTTTGCCGGCCCTGCTAAGGGACTACTAGCTATAAATGATAAACATCTATGTCCTATCTATGGCACACTTTCTTTCTTGTTCATGTAAAAAGTGGGCAGCTTTTCTCCAAATTGTCATACAGAAACCAAGTCTCCTTTCCTCCTGCATTCTGTCATCTTCAACATGTTTTCTAGGGATGCTGATGACAAATCTGAGGCCAGTTTTTATGGTTCTTTCATAGGTGTCATGTTATTTCTCTACATAAACATTGGTAATCTTTTCTTAAATGTTGGGGGTTACAATTTACAAATTTTTATTGTAGGTCTGGATCCTTTAATTTTTTTTCATTTAGGAATTTACTTGACTCAATTTGAATGCACAGATTCTTATTCAGCCTTGAAACTTGTCTCATATTTTATTTATTTTTAACAAACTCTTCTAAGAGTGCATAGCACAGCAGAAGGGGTAGATGGAAGTACTGATGATGATTACTGGCTAATGAAGGCCAGGGCAACCATCTGGCAAAAGCGTCCCGTGTGCTTCAAAGGAAATGCAGTTGAGAGCTCCAAAGATAAGGTCAGGTCAGAAAAGATCTCTCAAAAGCAGAGAGAAGAGAAAGGCAGCTTTAATCATCAGTCAGGACCGGAGAATATATCACTGGCTTAGACCGTATGAATCAAGCAGAAACCTTCAACCTTTTGTATCCTGTCCTTCCTATTCCCTGGACAGTCCCAGAAAATGTCAGAAATTTTGTTAACAAGCTGGGGTAGGAAAAGTAAAAGCACCAGAATGGAAAAGAAGAGGAATATAACCAAGTCTTTCCCTCAACAGCAGTTCCAGGCAGGGCCCTACCTTATCAATTACTGAAGAGGACGCCTAGTCCTTGAGAACGAAGTGGAATTGGCCTACGTTTTCTCTTGAGAAGCGCAAGCCCACTAAGTAGGTTTGAAGAGTCCAGGAAACAAAAGTTAAATCACTTTATAATAACATTCCACAAGTTATTTTCCTAAGAAATTGTTTTGAAAAATACATAAATATAGTATGAATGAAACTATAGACTTATTGTTCTCTGGCCATATTATTAAATGAATTTTTAAATACCTGCTATGAACAGTTATAAAAAGAAACAAGCAAAATTAACAGTTTTTTCAGATTCATTAAAAGTAGGCTAGGACAAACTATATAAGTACTCAGTAAATATTCGTACAAAGCATTTTCTAAAATATCTCACCATTCCCTTGAAAAAGATGAAAAAGGTGAATGAACTGAATTCTAATGTGAGTACACTAACTTATAGCCAGTTTTATGAACATATACCCAAAGAGTGTTGAGTAACGAATGAATAGCAACTTGGAGAGGAAATAGCAGAATAACATAGAACACCTTTGCACATGTACTTTTGAATATTTCTGTTATTTGGATGATCACATACATGGCAGTTCCCTCAAGTGGGAACAATAGAACAATTCTGAATAATACAGCTAGTATGTTAGATCTAAATATTTCCCAGATCAGAGAGGGATAAACTTCAATAAACACGTGTAATTTATTTGGAAGAAAAATAAAGTTATACATTTGGATTTAAACATTTTATTTCCAGAGGATTATTCAGAATATTTTTAACGAGTTAGAATAAAAGTAAAAATTATTATTTTTTTAAAGATTTTTTAATTTTTTTCCTTTTTCTCCCCAAAGCCCCCCAGTACATAGTTGTATATTCTTAGTTGTGAGTCCTTCTAGTTGTGGCATGTGGGACACCGCCTGAGCGTGGCCTGATGAGCTGTGCCATGTCCACATCCAGGATTTGAACCAAGGAAACATTGGGCCACCTGCAGCGGAGTGCGAGAAATTAACCACTCGGCCACGGGGCCAGCCCCAAAAGTAAAAATTATTTTGTCCTTACTATATGGGAAGTTCTTTGTTAAACATTTTACACAAAGTATATTTAGTCCTCATAACAATGCTATCCAATAGATATTGTGTTTACTCTCATTTTTTTTTTTTTTAATACTAAGAAACTGAGACTCATACAAGAAAAAAATGACTAACCCCAAATCACAGCCATTTGTGAGAGGCAATATTTTGGTGCTTTAGTGGCCTGAAGTTTCAATTCACCAGCTTTTGTGTGTGGGCTAATGGTAGGTTGCTTCTTGAAGGACAAGCACTAGGCTCATGCCATTGCAACTTTCCTTCTTCTAAGCCACAGCCCTTCTTCATTGGTTAAAAACCACAGAAGCAAGCTTTGTCTGCTTTAATAAGTACACAGTAGCCCCCGCCCCCATCCATGGTTTCTCCTTCTGTGCTTTCAGTTACCTGCAGTCAACCATGGTTTGAAAATATTAAATGTAAAATTAATTTTAATTTGTAAGTTTTAAATTGTATGCTATTCTGAGTAGCATGATGAAATCTCATGCCATCCCACTCCTTCCTGTGCAGGATATGAATCACTTCTTTGTACGGGGTATCCATGCTGTCTACGCTACCCGTCGTTAGTTAGTAGCCATCTGGGTTATCAGATCCCCTGTCAAGGTGTTGGCCTTGGTATAGGGTTCGGTACTATCCACAGTTTATCCACTGCAGGGCTGGGAATCTATCCCTGTGGATAAGGGGGGCTACTATATTGAGTCCAACATTAGAAAAGTCTTCTTTTTCCTTTGGGCTTCACTACTCAGAGTACATCTGTACTGTTGCACATGGTTTCTACTTAAAATGCTGCTGTTTACTTGGTTTTTGGTTGAGCATGGGAAAAAAGGGCCGGAAGAAAGAATAAGGAGGAGTGGAAAAATGGAGAATGGCATTTCTCTTTTTGTTTTTTGTTTCACTTACTCTAATTCACCTTCCCTTTCTGAAAGTGCATGCCCAGAGGGCACTCCAAGCTCTGTCCCTTTTAACTTGTTCTTTCATTTAACATGAAGTATTATATAGGTTAGGATTAGAGACTAGGCGGGGATAAACATTTAGCTTGGTTTTATTATATCATTTTAAGCCTCAGGGAGATATAATGTAGTCTATTATGAGTGAAAGAATAAAATATTAAAGTAAGCTTTTATGTCCCCTCCATCTTTCATGAGACACACCCTCTCATTTTTTCAGATGATGGTTCTTCATCGTCCTGAAGCTGCTACTAAAGATAGCATCATAGAAACAGCTTTGGGAAAAGTGTGAAGATTGTGGAATCAGCTTTTCCATCTGACACAGTCCTACAGTCCGGGAAAGCCATCAAGGACTATGAGCTGGCCGCCTGCCAAGCGAATTGATTTTTTTTATTTGATAGTTCTACTTACTATAAAATCCTTTTTTGTACAGGCAATATCGGGTGTATTCTGTTGTCCGCTCTTTTCCTTAACTCCACTGTCTAGCATTATACTCACTGAGGAAGCCCAATCTCCCTTGCACACATTCACCCTCAAGCACTTGAGGACAGCTATTTAGCTCACACTTATCCTTTCCTTAACAAAACTATTCTTCATTTGATTCACTGTGCTAGTCCTCCTTTAGACACATTTCCTTTATTGTTGTCTTTCATAAAGTGTGAGACACAATTCAACCTAATGGAGACCTCTCTACAAAGTCTGGGTGTTATTGCCCGAGGAGGGTCATCTGCCCGCAGCAAGACACGCCAATAGTCAAGAGGCAAGGTGGTAGGAGAGAAAGGGCTCTATTGCAGCTTGCCAGCAAGGGGGAAGATGACTGACTAATGTCCAAAAGAATTATCTTAAGAGGGGCACAGGATCTTGAAGCAGTTATATAGGCCAGTAGATTACAGGGGAGGAGGTTAGGAATGTTGACCCGCCCGCCCCCCCCACATCAGATCTTTCAGTTGTCATGGATGTCAGCCTAGAATCTCTATCCAGAGGCCATCACTTCCCTAGGAAACTCAAAAGAACAAAGTTATCATCTTATCACAGCTGGGAAGGCCCATATAATCTACAGAGCCTGCATATCCCTTGGAGACAGGCCCTTAATTATCTCAGCTATGTGCAAACTACAGCATAGTTTCAAAGGGCTGGTGAGTCAGGGTCATTCATAGGTCCAGCATGGCTTTCTCCTGTAAGATGGCTTCCCTTACACGAACTTTGGACTGTGCCTCTATCAGTTAACTCAGCAGTGCTAACATGACCAGCAGAGATTATAAAGTGATTTGTCCATCTTAGATTTTGGCCTTGAAATATTTCAGGTTCTTTTTGTGATCTGATACTTAGTATTCTCACAACTAACTTTACTTGACACAGAATAGCTAACTCTAAATAAATTTTCTCAAAATGCAATAATTCAGGTTTATCCTACAGTCAGATTTATTAAGAGACTGCTATTTCTATCTCCAGATCTTTGTCATTATCGCTACATCACTTGATGCAACAACGTCAAAAAGAGATGCTCATCTGACACCAAATCAAAGTCAGAGAGTATTTTCCGGGAAAGAAAATAATATAAGCAATTTTTTAGTGAGAAAATCATATACTAAGGAAAAAATGTTAGGAAATTTTTAAAACATCATATAATCTAATGCAGAGAATGAAGCACACTAGTTACATAGTACTTTAGAAAGCATTATAAAAAGTACAGTACATCAATTATCATAAAACGTAAAAGCCACAAAGAAATCCCCCAAAATTATATTATTGTAAGACATTGTATTTCAAGTCTTAACAGGGAAGTACATTGGATTCCACTCTTAAAAGAGTTATTTTTTCCAACTATAGTTTTTTCAGTGTTAGAAATCTGAGCCTAGTAGGAAAACTCAGTGAACAAGGCACCACACCAGAGCAGAGTTTGGCCATCATTTGTTCCACTGTTGTGACATTAGGCAAGGCCTTTAAACTTCCTGAGACTAAGCTGTTTAATTTTTGAATAAAAGAATCAGATGTGCTAATTTCTAATCTCTTTCAGATCCAACTTTCTATTGCTCTATTACTCTACTTCAGATTGAGAATGTCTCAATCAAACTCTGTTGGTTTTCTTTCTTTCTTTCTTTCTTTTTTTGGTGAGGAAGATTGGCCCTGAGCTAACATCTGTTCCGATCTTCCTCTATTTTTCTGTATGTGAGATACTGCCACAGCATGGCTTGATGAGCAGTACGTAGGTCCATGCCTGGGATCCAAACTCGTGAACCCCAGGCCACTAAGTGGAGCATGTGAACCTAACCACTATGCAACTAGGCCAGCTCCCTTTGTTGGATTTCTAAAAGGTGCTACTTAATATATTTTATTTTTTAAATTTAAAAAGAAATTTGTCTTTTGTTGTAAAGCTCACATTGGATCTTATCCTATACTGACCTAAGCTAAGGTTTAAACTTTCCTAAATAAAATTACAGGTTCAGAACAGCATCTCTGTTGCCCTGCTCCAAATCACTGTGTAGGAAGACATCATAATTCCTTTAAATAAAATTAATGCTAGTTTTGCATTTTAGGTATTTAAATCTAAAATATATTTCTCATTTTTCTTGCACCTTGAAGCTATCCAATGCTCGTTCCTAATGACCGATGTATGTGGACTTGTGTCTCCTGTCCTCCTGTTCCTTCCTGAGCAGAAAAGGACATTGCCAGCATTTGGGAGCAGTGCTCAGGAGAGAGCTGCTCCGCCCTCTTTACTCCTCCCCCTCTTCCTCTTGGAATTGGGAGTGAGTAAGCTATTGAAGCCAAAGAACATTTTAAAGGTCACCTTTTGTGCAGGACACAATCTCCTTTCTCATGTCTCCTGTTTGACTCAGGCCCGGGCTTCCTACAGGTCAATGGTTTTGGCATCTGCTCCCTCCATAAAAAGCACATCAGGCTGGGCCTCTCTTTATAAACAGGTCCTCTTTTTCCAGTTTCTTTGTTTGTAAAGCAAGCACCTCGTCCCTGGCTTGGATCCTTGGCTGTATTCACATAGGGTGTGTGAGTTGTGGGAATAAAATAAATCCTCATCTGGTATCTACAAATTTGGAGAATTATTGGACCTTTGTCTACAACTATTAATAAAGACAATGCTTTTACCCACTGAGCATGCTATCTACTCTCCATTGGCTAGAACCAGGAAGTAGGGTTTATATATATCACTAACAAAGTAGAGTGTTCTGTTTTATTTTTTATTTATTTATGTATTTCTTTGGTGAGGAAGATTGGCCCTGAGCTAACATCTGCTGCCAATCTTCCTCTTTTTGCTTGAGGAAGATTGTTGTTGAACTAACATCTGTGCCAGTCTTCCTCTGTATTGTACGTGGGACGCCACCACAGCGTGGCTTGATGAGCAGTGTGTAGGTCTGCACCAGCGATCTGAACTGGTGAACTCTGGGCCACCAAAGCAGAGTGTGTGAACTTAACCACACCACCACCAGGCCAGCCCCTATACTGTTCTATTTTAGATCCTGGGATATTTTAGGCTTCTGAGGTACTTCTGGCACTCCAAAAAAGTATGTCTTCTACAGCACAGCATTTTTTATGTTTTGCAATAAACCTCTTGCTTAATGGCTACATATTGAATAATATTTCTCTGCTCTGAGAAGTATCACTGTAGAGATATGAATGTGGATTGTTATGCATTAATGGACATTTTAAACATCATCTGACATTTCAATAACTGGCAAATACAAAATATATTTCTGTTTAAGTTTTTAAGTAAGATGATCTTTAAATATCAGAGAAAGTGGGGCCTTTAGAAAAGCGTAATAAATTCTGCACCAGTGAAATGTGAAGCCTACCATTCAGTACAAGGACCATCACTATGACGGGACTGAGTTATGCAGCCGAGCAAGGCCCAGAGATGAATCAGACTATCAAAGAGTAACCTCATTCCAAAAACCCATTTCTAAAAAAATAAACACTATATTTCTAAAACCTAATCATAAAAGAGCCTTGAAACTCTTTAAAAATATTTCACAATAAAAGATATTAAAGTCCATCAAAATGGGAAGAAATGGTTCAATGGTCATTTTTTAAATGACAAATAGTTTTCCTTTCTATATGTAAAGGCTTTAAAGTTATTTCCACACTCTTCAATCACATTCCATATTTTCAAAAACTTTTATGAAAAATCTGGATCATATTAACCTCATAATATCACCTAAGCAGTGAGAATAAAGGTAGTATTCTAAAATTCAAAAATCAGGATGCAAATGAAGATTTCTAGCATTGGTTTATAATGTACAAATAATGGTCTCTAAGCTCCTTTATATGATTTGTCCAGTAAGAACGATTTGCAAGATACATAGTTTGGCAGAAACTTTTGTTGCCTACATGTGAGGACCTTCAACCTTTCTATTTTGCTAAAAGAAATACATTTTTTTCAGGAATTTATTTATTTGCCACATGACTTAGGGGTGGGTGACTTCAGATTCCAACTCTAAAGAGACCCTGATCAGCCTAGGCCAGTCCAAGATGACATTCTTCTTGGCCGCTGAGTGGCTTACGGGTGGACATGTGACCTAATTCCGGCCAATAAAATTAGAAGGGAAGTTGATTTTTGAGTCTTCTGAAAAGATTTTCTTGTGAAGATTCCTGTGAGGCGATGTTGGGAAGTTCTACAGTCATTTAGCAACCACGAGGAGAGGCAGCCTAGGGGCAATGCCAAAAGGATGCCTGATGAGAGAATTGGAAAGAACCTAGATATTAAATACATCAACCTTGCCCTTCCCATACCTCAAGACTTACCGTTATATGAAAAATATATATTAAATATCGTCAGGATCTTTGACTTGTGATTGAAGACATAATACCTAATAAGCTGAGAATACAGCTGGTTGTAATTTAGCAAGGAACAGTTGTAGCTGCATCAGAACTCTGTAAGTAATGGATCATTTGAAAGTTCAACAATAAGATGAGTTAAAGAAATTTTTAAAAATATGATGTGTTTATCAAGCAATGTTACTAAAGTAATTTTTCTTCAATATCTTCAATTGAATAATTTTTTTAGAAAAGAAAGTGGTCAGATTATCCCACCTTTAGTTACAGGAAAAAGTGTAAAGATCATTGTGTTTTTGAACATTGCTTAGTCATGTTCATTTGACAATGTCTCAGCTAAATAAAGGTTTATTGAGAGTGAATTGGCCAATCCATTAGAGATACCTAGATTAATGATAGTTATAATTTAGGCTTTTAAAATCTAGACACAACTCTTGAAACTTTTCAGGAATGTTTAAATTAGGCATTATGTTTTATCCATTCACTCATTTATTTATTCTTCATCAACATCATTCATGCATTCAGGAGTATTCACTGAGAATTTACATATGTAAGACTCAGAATATGAGATACATCGGACACAATGAAAAACATGAGAAAGGTTTTGCTTTCTTAAAGATGATAATCTAGAGGGGGAAGGGGTCATATGCTTAATCAAATACATAATTACTTATTTTAATTTGGGAAGCATTAAGATAAAGTTTAGGGTTGTAAGAAACTGGATGATAAGAGTATCTGATCTAATCTGTGGTGCTTAGGAAAGTTGTCTGTGAACAATGACTTACCTAGAAGGATGGCTAACAGTGGGAATGGTCTGTCCCCAGGGGAGAAATATTTTATCACAACGTTATTCAGAATTGCCAGTACATGATGATAGCAAAAAGCAGAGCTAACCTTTGGTTGGCTTTATTATTGTTTTAAAACTTCCACATTTCCATAAATAATAGGTATCCCTTATTGCCTGCAGCGAGGATGGGCCACTATCAGTCTCCTAGGGAAACCTTGTCCATGAAGTAGCGTCTCATACAGTGACATCTTCACAGAAGTCTTAACCATGAGAGTTAGGGAAAAACCAGGATCCATGTTACCTATCTGTCATACCAAAGGGGCTCAGTTTAAGAGCTATGAACAAATTTTTAACGTGGGTATTGAGACTCTTGAATCTCTCATACTCTGTTTTTCCGTAACAGTCCTGTCCCTGCTTCTCCATCCCACCCTTTTTCACATTGACATAAGGTCACTCTGCAATATGACAGTGATGGCCATTAAGAGGGCACATGCACATATACACCCACACACACTTATCTGCTCTATTTTGAGGGCAAGCTCTATATATGCACACAAACACAATCTTTTGAAGAAACTTTTTGAGATAATAGATTTGAGGGATTTCAATTTATTCTGGTTTAGAAGCTTCTTATATTTTTCTTATATTACATAAATTTTTGTGTATTGGACTGGTCCATTTAGTGAAAAACATCAGAACTACAGAAGTGAATTAATGACAATTTTATTTTTAATAGAATCTAGAACTAGGATTATATTCTGTGGAAGAATTCTAATTTTTCAGAATCTTGCCTTGCCATTGTGGACTTTGGCTACATTTTCTATATAATGTACATTGTTGTTAAACTAGCGCTAATTTTCTCAAATTTGAATATAAAATTTTAGTTTAAAATATTACTTTCCATTTTTTGTTAATGAAATTTTTAGATCTACATCACTTCCACATTTTTAAATAGTGACAATTTATAGTTTTTAAATATTCACAAGTTGACAATTAAAAAATGCATAATGGTCAATTGTGCTTTTAGTCAGAAACATTAATATAGATGCCAAAAATAGGACTAATTTCATACATATGTGAAATGAAAGATTGCCTTCTTAAGGGTCTAATGTTAATACATATTAATACAAACAATTTTGAAAGTTTGAACCTACAAGTGCAATCAAAAGGAAAAGTAATCATTTTTAAATTGAGCAAGAAAATGAGTTTTGTTATTTAAAAATGTTTAACTATGCAAAATGAGTTTTTAGTCCTATTTTTAGCCTTTTATAATTAGAAGACAATTTAATCAGCACAAATAAGTCATATTATCAGTGTCAATCTCATATATTTGGAAAAAATGTAGTCAATTATAGAGACCTGCTAGATGGAATAAAAATATGTAAGAGTTTTGAGAATGTTATAATTTCTTTCAATGCTAGGAACCTATTTTAAAATGCATGTTTTTAAGGATGAACTATGTTTTTCCTAGGGGGGGAAAGGAAGTTTGAATACCGAACGATCTTTAGATAAATATTATATCCTAAATAGAATTTTTAAATCTTTGGGCTTTAAATATTTGCTAATAATTGTATAGTAACTGAACTTCTTTCTCTAAATCTAAGTGTCTCAACATCAGCACTACTGACATTTTAAACTGGATAATTCTTTGTTGTGGGGGGCTGTCTTGTGCATTGTAGGATGCTTACCATCATCTTTCAGGTCCCCAGATGACAGCAGCGTGGCTCCTTCCCAAAATAACAACAAAAATTATCTCCAGACATTGCCAAATGTCTCCTGGGAAAGAGACTCCCCCTTGGTTGAGAACCACTGCTCTAAATGCTACGGGGAAACAGAAGAAGAGAGGAGGATGAAAAAACATGCGCTATAACAAGAGAATGACTCTAAGTCTTATCTGTAAATAATAATCAGTAATAAATATTCTAGATTGTGGGGTTCTTTTTCAGACAATGCACAGGTCTCCTTAATGAGTATCATAGAAAAAAAACAAATGGAACATTTAAAAATGCTGGGATGAGAAGACTCATAAGGAAAGTTCTAACTTAAGGTCTGAGGGCAGCATATTGTATAGGGCTTTAGCAGGAGGTTCAAATTTCAGCCAAAATTCAGCTAGATTTGGTAATAGAGGTATATCTTTCAGGGAGCATTCATTGTCTGGACAATCTGGATTTTATCCAGGGAATGGCAAGGGAAAGTTACAGACCAAATGTTGAGAGCAAATGTGCACAGCGAGGAACAGCTGAGGGAATAAAGACATGAGAGAGCCACAGTGGAAACTTCTCAGCCCTTCAGTCTACTGTGATTCCATATGTCTCCAACAGGTAGTTAATATTGTGCAATGACACACTCTCCAGAGGGCTATAGGGAATAACATCGGTAATAAATTACAGCTTTTACTTCATTCAGCAAACTTTTATTTTTTTGAGGAAGATTAGCCCTGAGCCACCTGCTGCCAATCCTCCTCATTTTTGCTGAGGAAGACTGGCCCTGAGCTAACATCTGTGCCCATCTTCCTCTACTTTATATGCGGAACACCTACCACATCATGGTGTGCCAAGTGGTGCCATATCCGCACCCTGGATCTGAACTGGTAAACCCTGGGCCCCTGAAGCGGAACGTGCCAACTTCACCACTGTGCTACTGGGCCAGCCCCTCAGCAAGGTTTTTTTGAGCCCTAAAATCTGTATATTTTTGGGTCCCCACCTGAAATTGATACATCTCCTAAATACAGAGTAAGAGTTTGTTTTGAAAGAATTGTGTTTTCAGTCTGAATGAAAATGGTAATGTGCTGGTAAGATTTACTGAACACCCAGATGTAATTAATTTTTATTAAATCAAAATTCTATAATATCCATGTTAAGAGGAAGCATATTTTTATGGTTCACAATATTTTATATCATTAGCCTGTCTCATAAATGAATGAGTGAATGAATGAAAACATCAGAGGGCAGGCCTATGTGTCAGGTTTTCCCACTCTGGGACACAGAATTTTGGGTTTTATTTCCAGGTAGAGAAAAGCTGGCCAAGTTGCAGATATTGATAAGTATATAGATATAAAACAACATCTGAGTTTTTTTAACTTAGGATTTTATTAAGATAACAAAAAAATCAAGAACAACTCTGTTATCACTCTACAATCAGGACTATATATTATTTACTATCCAAGTCACATACGATAAGTTGAGAGAGATTCGATGTTGATTCTATTATAGGTAATGTAATCTAATGACTTTGAGAATAGGCTCATTACTTGACAATTTACTAGTTTTTTTGTTTCTCTGAGTATGTTTCCAATTTTTTTCCTAGAGATTCTATATGCTACCAGAATTGTTTTGAGAATCAGATAAAATAATGCAAGAAAATAGTTCACTGCTGCCATATTGCCAATATTCATTCAAATATTAACGAATGTTTAATAAGAGTTAAATCTGTTAATAAATTACTCTCCATCCTGAGAAAGTGAATACAACCATTAATCTGTGCTGCCCACACTTGATCATAATCAAAATTACAGTTTTATTGCTTCAAATTCTGTGGCGCCTCTTCTGCAAGCCCACAATGCTCTTATTCCTTACTGTCTGGACTGTTTGGTTTGCATTTTCTCTCTCTTGAGGTTCTTGCAATGTTCTTAGTCTATGGAACCTTAAATGCTAGCTCAAGGGTCATTTTGTCAACTAAAATTTTGATTTTCATGGAAGGCTTTGCGTTATCTAATTTGTGTTATGAAACCCTTCTTCCTTTCGTGGATGTCTAAGCTGTGAAATGCTTGCATGATGCTGCACTTCTCACTCTCTTTAATCTTGTCTGCACCTTCTCTTGCACCCAGCTGGGCACCTCCTGTATAATATCAATGCCGACACTGGCAGCAGGTCAGGATGTTGCTGCTTAGGTATTTCACCTGTCTCTCCACATGACTGCCATGGAATCACCAAGGCCTTTAAGATCAGCCTAACTGAGATGAAGAAAACTCATCTTCCCCAAGTTATTATTTTACCCATGTCTATATGAATAAAGGCAAGAAGAATGAAAAGTAATTACATAACTCAGAACAGGTCACTACAGTTCTTTGTACACAAATAGATTCATTTTTGAGCACAACAGGTCTCCTTATGATCATAAAGAATAGTACTGGCCAGGTTTGTGAAGATCAAAATCAATTTTGGGGGCCTATAAAGCTCAATGTGAGATGTTTTACGGTGAGGGAAAATGGACTGCATTGTCATAGATTTCAACTGAACAGTAGTGAAACTGTGGAAATTGTAACATAAACACGACACAAACAAGCATCAAACTGATTTTAAAATGCCTCCTTGTATGTTCTATTGATTTTTCATTATTATGACCTTATTCTTAAACCTACTTGGTTGTGATCCTAATTTTCTACTCAATCTTTGTTTAGATCCCACTGGGATAGTGATGTACTGTGATTACTCAGAAAGGCACAGGAAAGAGGAGATTAAGACTCCCTGCTAATGAGAACAAGGGAAGGAAAGAGAAATGTGCCAATCTAAGCATTCTACCTGTAAATTGAACTGCCAGACAGGAGGAAATAAATAATGCTTCATCACAAATCTCTTTTCAATGAAAAATAAGGTCTAAAAATAAATATAAAGCAAAACAAATGGAACAGACCAACTGCAGGGAAGCAGCATAAATTTATCATACTATATCTTTAACAATAATAAATTATCTTCAAATTTTTATTTTACATATCTATAAACACAGTATTATTTTCTGAAAAATTTTATCACTTTTGTAAGAATCTAAATATGACATGCTTCAGATATACATGTAATAGCTTCATTTTACTTATGATATTTCATTCATTATACTGTATATAAGTATGAATTGGAAATTAATTTCAATACAGTTTTATTATACGTACATGATACAGTAAAATTAATTATTACAAATAATGAGTGACTTATTCTATAGTATGA
Source organism: Equus caballus (assembly GCF_041296265.1). Classification (NCBI taxonomy): domain Eukaryota; kingdom Metazoa; phylum Chordata; class Mammalia; order Perissodactyla; family Equidae; genus Equus; species Equus caballus. The sequence continues at coordinate 105,052,697 of NC_091685.1, forward strand.
AGCTTCTAATATGTAATGAAAATAATGACCTTAGAATATCATAACTTCTGAATTATATATGTACATATGTATTTCTAAATCATCCACCTGATAATTTTTATATTTATTTTTGTATAGAGCTTTAATCTTCATTTATTTCCTTTGATCCTCCTTAAAATATCTCTAATACAATGGTGCAATGTAAATAGTTGCATTTTAAAAATGGAGTTTACTAAAGCAATATAAACATTTTTAAATCTTGCAGCTATTCAGATATAGATAAAAAGCATATTTTTAAATGTAAACTATTTTGAGAAATTTTAAAATAAGTGTTATGTAAATATTAATTAAATCCAACTGTTCAGATCTATTACTTAGTGTGATTTCCTTTCAAAATTAAGTTTTCCTTGTTATTAGTCTGATGTACAAGAAAAATTTAAATTACTTTAGCCACTTTTTGGGGATTAGTTACTAAGTTATTGGACAAAGAGAGGATTTGTGTTGCATTGGACATGGAGGGCCAAGAAACACACTTTGATAAGACATTAATTGCACATATCTTGAGTGCACCAAACAATTTCAGGGGCCTTCTACTTGTGCAGCAGTGTAGCCCAGTTGCGAAGAATGATTACTCTGGAATCAGATGGATTTAGGTTTGAAACTTCTCTGGTGCTTCCTGGATACATGAACTTGGTCAAGTTACCGAATGTCTCTAGGCCTTGGATTCTTTATCTGCATTACTAACAATAATATCTACTTTACAGGGAAACTATAAAGCTGGCATGAGAAAATATACTTCATTTCATTGCTTGATAAGCATTTATTATGATGATATTACAGCATTATTATGTTTTGGTAACCTATTTATCATCTTTTTTAGAGAGATAGGTTGGTAAATGGTCTAAACTTTCAGCTATAAAGTGATTAAGGTCTCAGTATTTAATGTGATTACAGTTGATAACACTATATTCTCATCTGAAATTTGTTAAGAGAGTAAGAACTAAATGTTCTCAACTCCCCCCCGCCCCCGCAAAAAAAGGTAAATATGTGAGGTGATGGATGTTTTAATTAACTCGATGGTGGGAATCCTTTCACAACATAAACATGCATCATGTCATTATGCTGTATATTTTAAGTATCTTACAATTTTATTTATCAATTATACCTCAATAAAAAATAATAAAAAGAAGAAAGAGGCAAATGCTGCCCATTTGGGGTTGTACTGATTAGAGTGAAATAGTTTAAGGACAAAAGAGAGGTAAAATGGAGAAAATTCAGTTTCTCCAAAAGTAGAACCTGCCAAAGAAAATGGCATCCTATTTTCAATAGGATTTTGACATTCGAATTGCTTATATGTGAGGGTAGTTATGACACTGTGGAGTTTTAAGACTGGGTAAATACTTTGGACATAATTTCTTTCATGAATATAATACTCTCCTTAAAAATGTCTCTGACAGGGGAGTGACATCAGTGTCATGGTAGAGTGAGATCTCCTGGTGATCCCTCCCCTCCACCATACAAAGGAAAAGACATTCATACTCTAACAGAGGGCATCCACAGAACACAAAAGATGTCTGAGAGATCCATGCAGCCACATGTCAAAGAGTGGAGAGGCTGGAGCCCCCCTTGGTGGAATGGGGTAAGAAAAATCTTCTCTCCCTCCCCAAAAGACTGTGATCTGGGACTGTGCAGCCTCCAAAAGGGAATGGAGCGGGGAGGGGATGCTCATTTGTGGGAACATCAAAGGTCCGTGAAGTCCCTTGCAGTCTACCAGAAAAGCCCCTACCAAGGTGAAAGCTAAGGTGTGGGTGACACATCAAGCCAACACTCCAGCAGATAGTGAGAGCAGAGTGAGTAAGCTTGAGAGAGCACACAGAAGAAAGCACCCCTCCTCCCACCTGCTCAGTGCCAGCTCCAGCATCTGGGATCCCAGCGGAATGCAGAAGGCTCAGAATATGGGGTTCTTGACCCCTACCCAGTGGAGATAGGTGGTAACTGTGACCAAATAATACCAGGATGCGAAAAAACAAAGCCACCCCTTCTGGCAGTATCAAAAAATACACTAACTCTCCAGACCAGAGAGAAAAACGACAAGTACCTAGAAATCAGTCCTGAGGACACAGAAATATGCAATCTAAATGACAAAGAATTCAAAATAGCTATCATCAAAAAACTCAACGAGTTAGAAGAGAATGTATAGAAACAACTCAATGAGTTCAGGAGCTACTTCACAAAAGAGATTGAAACTATAAAGAAGAATCAATCAGAAATATTGGAGGTGAAAGACACAATGGATGAGATAAAACAAAATACAGATTCCCTGAAGGTTCAAGCTGACGTCATAGAGGAGTGAATCAGCATAATTGAGGATAGACATATTGAAATGCTCCAGATAGAGGAGGAGAGAGAACTAAGACTAAAAAGAAAGGAAGAAAGTCTCAGAGAAATATCTGACTCAATTAGGAAGTGCAGCATAAGAATTATAAGTATTCCAGAGGGACAAGAGGAGGAGAATGGAGCAGAAAGCTTGTTCAAAGAAATAATGGCAGAAAATTTCCAAAACCTAGGAAAGAAGATGGAAATCCATGTGGAAGAGGCTACCAAATCTCCTAAATATGTCAATGTAAAAAGACCTACTGCAAGGCATATTGTAGTGAAACTGGCAAAAGTGAATGGCGAAGAAAAAATACTAAAGGCAGCAAGGCAGAAGAAAAGAACCCCTATCAGGCTTTCCACAGATTTCTCTGCAGAAACATTACAGGCTAGGAGAGACTGGAATTTTATATTCAGATCTTTGAAGGACAAAAACCTTTCAGTCAGGAATGCTCCTCCCACTGAAAATATCCTTCAGATATGATAGAGAAATAAAAACTTTCCCAGAGAAACAAAAGCTAAAGGAGTTTGTAGCCACAAGACCCCCTCTACAAGAAATCCCCAAGAAGGCCCTCATACCTGAAGAAAAAGGGGAGAAAGGGTTTACAAAGCATGGTGTAAGGAGATAAATAGGTAGACAAAATTAGAAATTGAAACCATACATCAGAACAGGTCAGCAAATACTCAAGTATAACATTAAAGATAAAGGGAAGGAAAACACCAAAAACAAAGATAATCATGTCATTTTAACCACAAACTCACAACACAACATGGAATAATATGTGAGAAAGACAACTTAGGAGGGGAAGAGGAAAGGGACTGAATCAGTTTAGTCTAAGGAAATAAGAAGCCATCAGAAAATGGCCTATCTTATCTATGAGATTTTGAATACAAACCACATGATAGCCACTAAACAAAAAAGCAGAACAGAGACACAAATAATAAATAAGGAGAAAACAAAGAAGCACAACATGAAAAACTACATAAGTCAATTGGTAGACCAAAACACATGGGATTAGAAACAAAGGAAATGAAGGAGAAGTGGAAAAAGAGGGATAAAATGGCAGTATTAAGCCCTCATATATTGATAATAACCCTAAATGTAAATGGATTGAATTCTCCAATAAAAAGACACAGAGTGGTGAGATGGATTAAAGGACAAGATCCAACAATATGCTGCCTCCAGGAAACACATCTCAGCTCCAATGACAAACATGGGCTCAGAGTGAAGGGATGAAAGACGATATTCAAAGCTAATGGCAAACAAAAGAAAGCAGGTGTCATAACACTTATATCCAACAAAGTAGAGTTCAAGATAAGATAGGTAAAGAGAGACAAAGAGGGGCAGTATATACTGATCAAAGGGACACTCCACCAAGAAGACATTACACTTATAAATATCAACGCACCCAACACAGGAGCACCAAAGTATGTAAAGCAACTATTAATAAACCTAAAAGGAGATATTAATAGCAATGCAATAAGAATAGGGGACCTCAGCACTCCACTCACATCAATGGATAGATCATCCAGACAGAAAATCAACAAGGAAGCAGTGGATTTAAGTGAAAAGCTAGATCAGTTGGACTTAATAGACACATATAGGACACTTCATCCAAAAACAGCAGAATACACCTGCTTCGCAAGTGTGCATGGAACATCCTAAGGGTAGATCACATGTTTGGAAACAAGACAAGCCTTAATAAATTTAAGAAGATTGAAATAATAATAGGGATATTTTCCAATCACAATGCTATGAAACTAGAATTAATTACAGGCAAAAAGCTGAGAAAAGGACAAAGATGTGGACACTAAACAACATGCCATTGAACAACCAATGGATCATTGAAGAAATTAAAGGAGAAATAAAAAAATATCTTGAGACAAATGAAAATGAAAACATATCATATCAACTCATGTGGGATGCAGCAAAAGCCATATTAAAAGGGAAATTCATCACAATACAGGCTTACCTCAACAAATAAGAAAAATCACAAATAAGCGATCTCAAACTACTCCTAACTGAACAAGAAAGAGAAGAACAAACAAAGTCCAAAGTCAGCAGATGGAGATAAATAATAAAAATCATAGCAGAAATAAATGCTATTGAAACCAAAAAGGCTATAGAAAGGATCAACGAAACAAAGAGCTAGTTCTTTGAGAAGGTAAACAAAATTAACAAACCCATAGCCAGACTTACAAAGAAAAAAAGAGAGAAAGCTCAGATAAACAAAATTATAAATGAAAGAGGAGAAATAACAATGGATAACACAGAAATACAAAGGATTATAAGAGAATATTACAAAAAGCTACAGGCCAACAAAATGGACAATCTAGAAGGAATGGATAAATTCTTAAACTCTTACAACCTCCCAAAGCTGAATCAGGAAGAAATAGATAATCTGAATAGACCAAACACCAGTAAAGAGATTAAAACAGTAATCAAAAGTATCCCCCAAAATAAAAGCCCAGGACCAAATGTCTTCCCTGGGGAATTCTACCAAACTTTCAGAGAGGATTTAATAGCTATCCTTCTCAAGCTATTCCAAAAAATTAGGGAACATGGAACATTTCCTACTACATTCTACTAGGCCGACATCACTCTGATACCAAAGCCTGAGAAGGACAACACAATGAGATATCACTTTACACCCATCAGAATGGCTACAATTAACAAGACAAGAGATAAGTGTTGGAGAGCATGTGGAGAAAAAGAAACCCTCATACAGTGCTGGTGGGAATGAAAACTGATGCAGCCACTGTGGAAAACAGTGTGGAGATTCCTCAAAAACTAAAAATAGGAATATTATATGATCCAGCTATCCCACTACTGGGTATCTATCCAAATAACTTGAAATCAACAATCCAAACTAACACATGCACCCCTATGTTCATTGCAGCACTATTCACAACAGTCAAGACACGGAAACAACCCAAGTGCCCATCAACCAATGATTGGATAAAGAAGATGTGATATATATATATATACACAATAGAAAACTACTCAGCAGTAAAAAAAGACAAAATGATCCCATTTGCAACAACATGGATGGACCTGGCGAGTATTATGCTAAGCGAAAGAAGCCAGACTGAGAAAGACAGACAAACACCATAAGATTTCACTCATGTGTAGAACATAAACAGATAGACAAAGAAAACAGTTCAGTGGTTACCAGAGGAAAGGGAGTGGGGAGTGGGCACAGAGGGTGAAGGAGAGCACTTATATGGTAACAGGCAGGAAATAACGTACACCTGAAGTTTCACAATGATATAAACTATTATGATCTCAAAAGAATGGCTAAAACAAAAATGTCTCTGACAAGCCTTACACATTGTCTATTGTATACAGTACCAACATGTTTTCTAGTGTGAACTTCTGAATCATGGGCTATCTATAAGTCTACACATAAAATAGTAAATATACATTACTTTTGAAAAAGGGAAAACTAAACAAAAAAATTCAAAACTAGATTTTAGTGTTAAGATGTCCATATCCCTTTAAATAAATTTATCAAGTCATCAAATTAACATTATCAGTTAATTTGGGAAAGGTGGAAGCATTTTCATTTGGAATACATTAATGCAAACAGTAAAACTGCATATTTATAATTTTATAACTGTGTCTATCCACACTCATTTTAAAGTGTTACTATTTTTCTCATACTGACTATATTTTAACTTTTGTAAAGATATAAAGTGACTGCAGATATGTTTAACCTTATCTCGTCCCCTTCACTTTTCCCAGCAGTAACCATTATCGTGAAGCTGAAGACATTGATGTCCACACTTTCTGTTTATTTTTTCCATATTTACTTTATTTTAAATAGCATATATTATCATTTGGGGTATTTTAATATTAAATATAGACTATCTTAATTTTGCTTCTCTTTGCAGTAATCTTACTTTACTCAACATTATTCTTTCCATGCCTATCCATGTTGACACAGATACAGCCCATCCCTTTTATCCACTGTAAATTATTCCACTGTATGATTCAATTACAATTTTGTCTCCATTCTCAAATTGGTGGTCATTTAGGTTGTTTCTAATGTTTATATATAGTCAACAAGACAGCAATGAATATTTTTTCTTCATGGTCAAAATTTTCTCTAGAAAATACATTTTTTATTATACATATGTATACACAGAAACATAAATATATATGTAATATACACAGAATTGCTTATTAAGAATAGGTATATTTTCAACTTTATAGTTATTTCTAATTTCTCTTCAAAGTGATTGTACAAATTCAATGTCCACATGGATAAAAGTTTCTTTATCTGCACATTCTCACCCACACTTCTGCCCTGTTGCTCTCTACTGTGCTGTTGTGTCTTCAAAACTTAAGGCAGGTCCCTTAGACTGTTTTTTGGTTGTCATCTGTAAAATTGGGATATTCCTAGCTGTCGGAATTAATTCTCTACAAGTAAAGTAATAAACTAAATTCAAATATATTTAACTGTCTCATTTAATATCAAGGGAAAAAGCAATTAAAAACAAATATCAAAATTGTATTTTGCTATTTATCTATCAGACGCTTCTAAAGTATACTGGCTCACTGCATATTCAACCGGTCAATTAACAATATTTAAGCTCTTAATTTGGGTTCCCAAATTTTGGAAATATGGGAAAAGAAAAGTCCACAGTCCTTATTATTCATGTGGTCTAGCTAGTCTAGTACCTTACATGGTCAACTGTAAACTGAACCGCTGTGTATGGAAGGAATGAAAAGCCAGTTTTGCCTACTAATATTTTAGAATCTAACATGCTTAGGGGGAAAGTAAATTTTTTTTAAATCACATCATATGATTAAATCTGAAATTAAGTATTACAGTTTCAATTCTCGATTCCACCAAATATTACCAAATCTTAGGTAATTTCCTTAACCTCTCTGTGCCTTAATTTTTTTTCTGTAAAATTGAGATGCTTCACATAACTATTGTAAAAGCTGAATGAGCTAATATATGGAAAGTATTGACAATGAGATCTCATATATAATAAGTGCTATAAAGTGTTTGCTGTTATTATAGAACTTTTCAGTAAAATATTCAGATATCACCCTACCCATTTCTAAGTTGTAGAACTCTCTTCTTCTGTAACTTCAATACAACCCATCATTTAGTATATCCTTTGAAAACGTAACTCTACTAACTACTGACCACCACCTCCAGCCTGCTCGCCCATGGCAGAACTGTTTAAAACTTCTTATTTTTTCCCATTACGCTTTGAATAAAAATTCAAATTCCTAACTGTGACTTACAGAGCCCTTTGTGATCAGGGCTCTGCCCCCCTTCCCAAACTCATCTCCTCCTCCATCTTTAGCTCACTGGTGCCGGTAGATCTCTTGTGTTTCTTAACCACTGGAACGGTTTTCAGGCTTCTGAGCCCATGCATTGGCCATTCCCTCGGCTTTTCCATGGATTTATACTTCGTTTGCTCTCTCACAGTCTTAAGGACTCAGCTCAAATGCTACTTTTTCGGAAAGCCTTCCATTGATCAGCATGCTTAAAGAACCCCCTCACTTGCCAGGTTCCCTCAATAGACAGTTTGTTAATATAAATATGCTTTAGTAAATTTTATATTTGTCTTATAGATATATATGTTTACTTTTGGATAAGTATTTAGACCCAGAAAACACTAGCTGAAAATTGTACTCAAAATTTTGGTATCCAAGTGGGAAAGATTAGTTAATATGCCCGCATGCTACTTCAACAAGCTCAGGAGTAAATTAAGCCTGTACAAAATTTTTTAAAAAACAGAAATAACGCTACCTGAAGCACATTATCTTACTCACTGCAGAATTGCTTCAGCAAAATTTAATATTCCGTTCAACACACTTATAGAGTTGACTAATTAAAAAGAAAAGAAATAATAAAACACAAAATCTTTCCATTTTAACAACCTTCCTAAGAAGCTTTATAAAATAACCTTGAAGATATTGCTCATCTCATATATTATTTAATATCTTTTATTTAAGGAATTACTGGATTTATTCATGATTTCAGTATAAGCAAAACCTATTTTTTTCTTGTGGAAGAATGTAAATAGTTATTCCCACTTATAAAAATAAGGAAGAAAGGGTACTTATCTATTTTCTCACCATATCCTTATGGAAAAATATAATCATGTAAGTGTGGGGGACCTGGTATGGTTATCAGCCCACCTCGTTATACAAGAACCAATGCTTTGTCCATTTACAATAGAAAATTATATGTTGTAAATTAGCTAGTAAATTATGAAGAAATTGAAGCTGGATGACTATAATTTTTTGAGGAAAAAATGTAGGGCTACAAAGAGGTTAACACCATGGATTGGTGGGGTCATGGATAGCTTTTTCTGAGAAGGAGACACTTGAAATGATCAAGGTAAGAATGTGTAGGATTATAATGGGCGATGGGGATGTGAGAAACCCTTCACTTCCAGGGAATGCTCCATGTAGAAATAGTTAACGATGTTTGTGGAATGGTGCGAAGAACTGTGTTTACTGTAAACTGTGTTTACAACAGAAAGTGCTGAGTTAAATAAAGTTGACATGCAGTATGCAGTTCTGCTTCTTACTGTGTCTGCAGCTGGGACTCTCCTGACATTCATGACTTTCACGACATTCGTGACTTTCCTGACATCAAGCTGACATTCATGATGGCTCTGGCATTGTGAAATGCTCAGCCATCAAAGAGATTGAACTACGTTTAGTGAATGATGCATAAAATATACTGCTATACTCTGAATAGGTTTTCCAGTATAAAGTTTTTTTTAAGGGCTTTTATTTAAAATTAATTTGGGGATAGTGTTCAATCAATTCAATCTTTGGGTAACCAATAATTTCTGTTTAGCAGCATTTTTACTCAACTGTGACATCATCAGTAAAGGAGTTCAAAAACTAAAAATTTAAAATGGATATGCCTCAGGGTGCATTCCAGTTACCAAAAACTTGCACCTGTATTTAAAAAAAAAAAAAATAAATTCTCACATTCATAATTTTTTTTCTTTTGGATATGGAGCAGAGGAATTCTCTGCAGCATTTATATCCCCTTAACAGAGATTAAAGGACAAATGCCAACAGATCTAACAGTCACTGTTATTGAAATACCAATTCTTTAAATGTGATCATGTTAGAGACTATCCAGAATTTTAAAGACACATTTTTTTTTGCCATCCTTATGCTTGAGAAAGAAAAGGTGGAAGGTTCAAAAAAGTAGAAGGAAGGAATTAACCTAAAAGTCCAAATTCAGAAATAGTACTTTTAGTTTTATAGTGCACTTCCTTCTGAACTTATGGTTCTATGTATTTTCTGTAATAATTATGGGCATGTTATATACACAAAAATGTAAAAACTGAGTTTTTTTCAAAATAATTTCCAGTTTTTAGTTTAACTAAAGTAGTACAAGTTTATTAAATGACATTGGAAAAACTAAACTTAAAAAGAGGATAAACATCATAAATATGTTCACACTTTAGGATTAAGCGCTATTATTATATTGGTATATACTATTGATATTTTTCTATCCTGATTTTTAGCATTATTATTACAGGAAAATATGAAAGTCCTATATAGAAGATTATAAATGTTGCCATGGTCAACCCATTAAACATTTCTAATTTTAAAATTTGTGAGTCATCAGAACACATTTTCAGATGTAGAAATATTTTCTTAATCTCAAAAGCAATGATTTTAACTTGTATTATTTGTCATTATTCTGACGTTGGTGAGAATTTTATTAGGAAATTACCACATATAGTCTTGGAAGTTATTTAATTTTTGAATAGAGTTACCTACAGAGCCAGACAAAATATTAAAATAAGCGAAAAAGATGCACATTCACTCTATCTGTTCCTGGCACAGAAATAGTTATGACATACTTTCATCAAGATTGAAGTTTTTTAAAATGTAGATAGCTATGCCAGCTCAGCACTGGGGATATCTTTGGATCTCTATATATTCACGCTTCTTAAAGTCCAGAGTAGGGACAATTGGCAAAGCATGTAAAGACTTCAAGAATTTCTCCATGAGACTTTGATATAGATAACAGGCTGCCTGGTGTTATCTAAAGTCCATCCATTAGGTCAAACTTGCAAGATTTCCATACATTTTTATTTTACATTTCATAGATTCCAATAGCACAACAAATCAATAACATATTCATAAGCTCCTTCTTCAGTTTGAGTTTGAGCATTCGATTATTCTGTAATTTTTTAAAATTCGACATTATTTTCTTCAAAAATCACTCTTTATTTTCTATATACATAAGAAATTTGGCACCTTCATATAAAATTATGATATGGTGAGATATGTTTTCTTTAAAATATATAAACTAAATGTAGATTTTAACATAAAATTTTACATACTGCTTACAATGAAGTTTTCGTAATAAGCATATAAATAAGTCATAGACCTTTTTGCAAAGAAAGAAGGGCCAGACTGTATATTGTATGTACCCTGATGAATTTATATTCCTCTAAGGGCCCATCATTCTATTCATAATTGATTATGCAATATGATATGGAATTATCCTAGAATTTCAAAAGGGATGCTTGGGAAATTGACAGCCATTTAGCTCAGACTTCATAGTTTGTGAGCTATATTTTAAAGACTATTAATACGCTAGTTACTTGGGTTTATGGTATATTAAGTTTTAATTTACTTAAAAGTAAAACAACAAGAAAACGAAATATTTATTTTAATTACAAAAGAGCTAAATTGTATTTGTATTCATCTTCTATCATTTTAAGGCCAAAAGACTCTTTCATGAGGAAAATATTCAAATTACCATAAGCTTACATATTTTGTTTATAGCTATAAATTAAATATCAACTACAAGCAAACTGCATTTTAAACATTAATTAAAAATTGCAGACTTACAGTGGGTGGCAGAAAGGGTTTCAAGTTAATTTAGCTGTTTTAATTGAGTCTGACTGAATTAATTATAGTGCCATACTTGGTCGAGATAGAAATATTTTATTTCTTTTGTTGAATTTAAAATATACTACACTTCACTATTCTCTCCTGAAATAATGGCACAATTCACAGTAGATTTTAAACGTTATTGACATGGTGTGTAAAAATGCAGAGTAATCATCTAATTTGTTTGCTAAATGCCACCATATATTCATTTCATTTATATTTATAAGCAATTTTCTCCAGACTATAAATTAAGGACTATTTGTGGCCCAGAGAAGGTCTGTGCCAAGACATAATGAATGAAAAATAGCCATGTTTGCATCCAATATTTTTTTTTTTCAAATTTGGACAAGATTTTGCTCATGTCCATTTCTGTTCTACTTGTTGGCCAGGCAGAGAGACTTTATGCAGAAACGTATTTTATCTTAGGCTGAACCCTCTCTATAGGATGACCCAGCATTTTAGGCTGATTTTTCCCATCTTTTCTTACCTTCTCCAAAACCAAGTTTCATTATCTTGCCCACCAATGATACCTAGTCTTTAACAATTCATGTCTCAGAGACAAAGTATCCAAGATACCCTAGGCTGGTCCATGCTTGTGTGACAACTGGATGTTTCAGGGAAGAATTATTTTATCATGTTCATTATTAACGATACCTTCTCTGGTTCAGGGCAGAGGCTAGTGAGAAAATATCTGAAATTTGGTAGTGTGAAGTTTCACTCCAAACTCCACCACAGACAGCTGTCTAAGCTTTCCAGCTTAGAGCCCCACACTGGAATCAGGTCAGTTCCACCTTTTAGTGAGTATCACAGCTTCATGACGGTAGACAGGACAGTCAACACGTGTCATCAAGACTTCGTGGAATTTGGTCGGCTTGATAACCATCCGTCAGAATAACTAGAGTCACAGAGCCTTAAAAATGGAAGAAAACTTGAAGCTTTCTTCACACCAGGGAAAACATGAAGACTCACAAATTTCATCAGAGCACATGCCCCTCAGTCACGTAGCTTGTCAGTGGCAGGCAGGAATAAAAACTTTGCTTAGTTGACACTCAGGCCAAGGAACTAAAGACAACGTCAGCAATTTAAAAGATGACATTCATATATAAGGATTTAATAACAGTTAACCACAGAGGTAGATTCCATCTTTCTTACATAAGTGTCTCTAATCAGATGACTTTAAGCACATTCTCCTTCCCCAGCTTTGACACATCCATAAGTTATTTACTCATCAGATAAGCCTGGCCATGAATCCAAAGAGAAATGCCATAAAAACACCATTAATTCATGCTACACATTCCTCTTCACTTTCATACCCATTGTCATTATCCTCCCACAACATTTCGGCTAATTCTAATTGATGAATTCCATCAGCAAATTAAAAAACAATACTCTCTAGACTGCAGTGACGAAAAAACATACAGAGTAAAACAATATGTTCTTTGGAAATGCAGCACTTTGTTATCTTTATGAAGCAGAGTGAAAGACAAATTAAAGCAAGAATGCTGGGCAAGCCTTTTTTATTGCTTTTATGATAATAAGAAGATAGTCCTTATTTGTTTTCATTGGGTGATGCAAATTCATTGTCCTGGGACAATTTATTGATTTGGTTAAAAATCAGTGGATTACAGGTGTTTCCCTCTGATAGTTTACATTTGCAATTTAAATTGCATTTATAAGCTTAAACAGCTCACCCCCAACTGCAAGACTCACTTCTCTAAAGAATAACCTACATTTCATGAAGTAATTTTTTATTAGCATTCAATTGTAATTCATATAATAATCTTTTTTGATAAGGAGGTAAAGTGCCATTTATTGTGACAAAAGTTAGAATGAAAAACATATTGCATAGCAATATTTATTGCGGTCAAGGGAGAAACTACAATATTTTTACACTTTCTTAAAATTTGAAATTAAAACCAAATCTTTACATTGTGATGTTTAGGGTGTAACCAGAAGTATTCTCTATTGTTACATGTTTCCCCTTGTGTTGCTTCTGTGTCTAAAATTTAGATTTAAGGTGTAATTTTAACAGAACGACTAAAGAAACTCATTTATAAAAATGATTCCTTGCAAAATGCAAGAAAGTGCCCTAGTGTTTCCAAGTACTCGGTGTCACAAACCTGAGATGATACTGGATTATGAAGCAATCTCTTCCTGAACCAGGCTGTCACAGTGACTTTTGCTGAAACCATCCTTAATCTGTAACTATAATCCTTCTCTAACACTGCAGATATTCCTACTGAGCGAGGAAAAGTGCTTCTCATGCTTGTTTCAAGTTCTAGCATTGGCTCAAAAGCACCAATGTAGGAATAAAAGATGTATTTTAAAACTACTCAATGTTGTTGCCCTGAGGTGCTGTATGAGTTATCACTAATCTTCTCATTGAAGCGTGGAGTAGAATAATGATGCACACAATGTTGGAAAAGTAATCTTATTTAAAATTCTTATATTGCATCTTTCTTTTGAGGTGGTTTAACACAGAATAGCAGAAATTTCCTTCCCAAGATAATTCAAAATAGTCCTGATCCTTTTACTCTCTATTTTTTGGCTGTCTAGTAGCCTCATTTCAACTGAGGAACAAAACCCTGCTTCCACTTTTTGAAGCCATTGATTTTTCTGCTTGAGAGGAGAAGTAGAGGGTGGCAGTTAACAACCCTCAAATTTCCCTCCATTTTCATGCCAGACACCTAAGTCCATTTTAACTTGAATGGCAGGGTTCTGTAGCTATCGATAGAATCTGTAAATACAAATGGGAGTGGGCAAGGAGTACAAGAACTGTTTTCGAAGTTTTTGCTTTTCTTTGTTTATATAGAGAAGTTCAATCCTATAGGCAGGATTATAATTTGTTTATGGTTGGAAAATGTTAATATTTCTTAATCTTGGTCCTCCTTGTCAACCACTTCCTCAATTTTCGTGCTCATATACATTACGGAGCTTTGAGATCAGAAGCATTCCATCAACTCTCATTTCAAGACGTCATGATTTCATAGTAAAAATCAACCTGAACCTTGCAGTCCACTGACATCTTCAAATTTCCAGATTAACAATGCTTTAGGGGAGAGTTTCAAGACAGTTTTCAAGTTTACATTGAAAGGAATGGCAGAATATGATAATGATATTTTCCTGGATTCTAGATCATCCAAAAATAATCAGCGGCACTATCCTTCTTGAGCACCCTCACTTAGATAATGTCTGTCTAAAGTGAGATCTTATTTCTCTTACTTTGCTTGAGGACTTGGTATATCTAAAAATCACTGATTACCTGGGAATATTGAGGGGATAGTTGGAGGCCTGAGCCTGGGACACTCCAGGTGGGGAAGAAGAAAAAAAATTAATAAATAAAAATCACAGATTTATTAGCAGTACTTTCACATAAGAAAAGGAGCCTGAGGGGATGAAAATTCCTGGCAATGAAAACATAGATGCCTGTAGTTTTAATTTCTAAGCCTACAACTAAGTTTTTATAAATTACATTCATGGTGTAGAGATCTGGTATTTATTTCTTTAAATAGATTCCCATAAAGTGTCATGTCATAGCAGAACAGAGGGACAGAAAACTTCAGCTTCTTTTGAAGAAAATTAAAGCACAAATGCAAACAACAGACAAAACAAAGAATGTTTTCATTCCTAATTTAGCCCAGCATTGAAAAAATAGGGAAGTTCTCGTCTTTTTATTTCTAAATGCACTGTTTTAGTGGTCACAAAGAGCCTAGAATAAGAAGTTAGATAAGTGACAGGGCATATCCAAGAAACTGGGAAACAGAATCAATACAGCTATATATAGCCATCAACTTCCATCAATCAGTGACTCCAACCTGCTCATTAAGAATTAGATACTTTCAGCTTCAGTGGTATTATAGGCCTGGGCCCCTCAAGCGTTATGCAATATTTATTAAACTTCTTACATTTGGGTAGTCCTTGTTCCAACTTGGTTGTTATATAGAAAACTAAATTTTTAAAAAATTAAGGAGAAAAAGGCCCTCAAAGGATAGCTATTAATAATCTAAGTCTGCACCAGACAGTTTACAATTGTGAGAATTACCAGCAACCATTCAAGAAATCTGAGAGAATGCCAGGGGGTTTCTAACTCAGAAGCACAGTGTCATTTTTTTGAATAAAAATATCACAAGATCATAGGGGTTTTGCAAGGCTTCCAAGTCAGCCCGCAAGAAGCCATAGGCAGTGCCACTGCAGCTAGAGTAAAGCGGGAGGCAGAACTCGGAGGCTGGGAGTGAGAAGAATTGGTATTTTCAGGTTCCAACGGAGATGAAGAACTACAGATACACCATTAAATTTTAGTAACATGTTAATATTTTAGAGTTTGTTTAAAGGTAGATTCCAACAAGTAATGACCCTTCCCCACCTCCTTCATCTTGGAGTTCCATGACCATTCAGGACCCCTGTGACACAAAACACCTTTTTCTTCTTGGAATCACGCAGCAGGTCAGACAGACTCTCAGGCAGAAATCTGTCTCTTCCCAGCTGCCCTGAGGAGGGGGCAAGAGCAGGGTACAACAGGAAGATATGGATGCGGTCCTCTGCCCCATCCCAACCAGTCAACAAAGGGAAGAATCAGCAAGAGATAAAGGCCGTGACATCCGGCTTTGTCATTGCCCTCCCACTGGTGCCATCCCCAACAAAGACTAAGGGCATCACTTATATTTACACAAAAACATACAAGAAATGAGAGAAGATGGACTTCAAATCACACGTTAACTATTATTCCTTTCGAAACAAATTAATATAATTGGAGGATTTTAAATATCATTAAAAAACAAAGATGGAATATTTAAACTTGATGCTATACATACAAGAATAATTTGGATTGACTGCTTCTATATTTCAGTTTGTTATTATATATATAAACAGAGTGATTCAAAAGTAAATCAAGTTTCTCTAGATACTTAAGTGAATGTTTTAATTCTTATAGATTTGTTTAAAAACTATTGTGTGCTCAATGCATTTTTCTGCAAATATTGAAACACTTCAGGGCTCATTCATAGGCTTTCTCCTTCTACGGTCTCTCACTCTCTGTCCTTGTATTACATATTTGCCTCTTGCTCACTATGATCTCTCTTATGCCATTGACATTTGTGCAATAGGAACACTCCGCCATGAGATCCTAGCAAACTCCTTCTTGCCACTCAACCATCCCTAATGAGCATGAGTCACAGTGATTGGAGCTGGTGATAAAATAGTGAATGAAAGCTAACCTCCGCCTTTGAGGGGCATATAATCTATATGGTTAAATTTTGAATAAAAGAAGTATTTAGACTATAAAATATATTTCAAGATTTTATTCTTTGAGAAGGAACAAAAGATTACCTATATAATTAAATAAATATTATATCCTACTAAGGAACAATTATTTTTCGCATGTTTTATTTTTCCAACCCCATATAACTAATGAATCAAGGAGAGAGACGGGCAGAGAATAAGTTAGTGATTTCATTTCCATTAGAAATATAATGGAGCCTTAAGCTGAACTTCTACTGTTTCACTGAAAATTTCAAGAAACTTGGGAAGATGCTCTGTTTCTGAAACCAGGCTAAAGTAAGCAGGCGAGATCCAGAGTCAGAAAATAAGAAATATTTCAGAAAGGATAAGTTGACAGTATTATTTAGCTCTTTAGTCAACTAGTAGAAATTCTCATTTCAACTTAACTACTTTCTAGCCTTGGCAAATAACAGACTCTGCTACTAGAACATTTATTTCCACCTGGATTCTGTCACTGAGTGTCTGCATGTGTGTGTGTGTGTGTCTACTTATACAGGAAAGTATTGGTGGGTAAGTGCATGGGGTAAAGGATATGAAATATACATGTACATATAATAACATGATGCATGTCTTGTGGCAATAGGACCACCTTTGTCTTACATACCACTGATATCCAATTCATAGAAGAGTTTCTTGTCCAAAGGGATTTTAACAAATAGTTGCTGAAAATTTAAATAACTAATAACTGAGAAATTCAAATTTATAAATATTTTGTATATTTCAAAGAGAAATGGCTTTACATTGGTTTCATATACAAAGCAAAGATATATTGAAGAATCTACATATAAGACAAACTAGAGTGAGCAGTCTCCTTTGTTCTATATACTAAAATACTGATGATAAAGTATTGGTATGAATATAAATATAGATGTGGGTTTGGAGACAAGTATGGCAGTTTGGGAATAAAAATAGATATGGATAAAGAATGGAAAATGATATGTCAATAGCTATAGATAGCACAGCCACAGATATGGAGAAAGACAGATTGAGAGAGACAGCTTTATCAGAACTATTGTTGATTTTAAGAATATTTCCTTCTTATGTACATAAATGTCTCATTTCATAATTTGATCCTTTGATCCCAATATTTTTTAAAAATAAAATGTTAGGGCAAACTTCTGCTTCCAGAAAGATAGAGTATATATATTTTTCCATATTTCTTTTGCTAAGTACAACTAAAAATCGTGGACATGATATAAAACAAATACTAAAAAACAACACTGTAAAGTGAAAAAAAGAAGTAGACCTACTAGGGACCTCATGATCCATGAAAAAATATTGTTTTGAACTGTTTGGGTTTTCTTTTTATTTCAAATATCTCAGACTTGGAGCACAGGTAGACAGAAACCCAGAAATATCAAAAGGCACAGACAAAAAAAGACCCAACAGAAGTCTGCTCTCTCTAGCCAAATGGCCAGAAAAGGGGCAGAAAACTCTTTGACAATAACTGGTGTTCTCCAGCTAAACATCACAGAAAAAACTGTGGTCTTATGCCCATATGCACCATCAAAGAGCTAATAAACAATGGGGAATTTCATCCTCAGAAGGCTGAAACTAGGTGCCTCAACAACCCCACTGGGATGGTATTAGAGAACACCAAAAGGGAAGCCGGGACTGTCATCATTGCCCATCGGTAATGAGGCCACTGCCACCATGTTGTCACTGTAGACCTCATGAGAAGCTGAAACTACCCCTCTACCAACCCTGCACAACTGAAATGAGGAGTTCCTAGGCTTAGGTGTCAAATGGCTGGATGGGGAGCCAGGACTTGTACCTCCACCTGGCAATATAAGGCAGAACACACACTTCCCTCGCCTGAGCAATGCCAGAGAAAGTCATGTAAAGTAAGTTCTAAATCAGAACCAAAGTCTCATCAAATAATAAGAAAATGTCCAGGTCTCAATTGTAAATCATTCATTATACCAAGAACCAGGAAAATATAGTTGAATGAAAAAAGACAATCAGTAGATGACAGCACTGAGATGACAGAGATATTATAATTATTTGACAGACTTTAAAGCAGCCATTCAAAAATTGCTTCAAGGAGAAATTATAAATATACTGGAAACAAATTAAAAAATAGAAAGCCTCAGCAAAGAAATCAAAGTCTCAGACAAGAAAAAGAAGAGATAAAAATAACTAAATAAAAACTTTAGATTTTAAAAATGCAATAACCAAAATAAAAACCTGATTGGATGTGCTCAATAGCAGAATGGAGGG
Organism: Equus caballus; assembly: GCF_041296265.1. Classification (NCBI taxonomy): domain Eukaryota; kingdom Metazoa; phylum Chordata; class Mammalia; order Perissodactyla; family Equidae; genus Equus; species Equus caballus. Next base: position 105,071,451 of record NC_091685.1, read on the forward strand.
AACAGGAAAGAACTGGTGAACTAGAAGACATAAGAGAAATTACTCTATCTGAATAAGACAGAGAAAATAAACTATTTAAAAAAATGAACAGAGGAGCCAGCCCAGTGGTATAGTGGTTAAGGTCATGTGCTCTGCTTCAGTGGCCTGGGTCCATGGATTCAGATCCTGGGAACAGACCTACACACTGCTCATCAAGCCATGCTGTGGAGTTGTCCCACATACAAAATAGAGGGAGATTGGCAACAGAAGTTAGCTCAGGGCCGATCTTCCTCACCAAAAAAAAAAAAAAGAACAGAGATTTACGGACCTGTGGGACTATAATAAAATATCTAATGTTAATGTCATTGGATTTCATGAAGGAGAGGAGCAAGAGGGCAGGGCTGAAAAAAGTACTCAAAGTAGTTATGGCTGCAAACTGAATTTCAGAAACTGACCAAACCCCAAACAGGGTAAACCCAAACAAATCCATACAAAAACATATCATAATTAAACTGCTGAAAACTAGAGACAGGGAAAATTTTTTGAAAACAGCTAGAGAAAATGAACACATTACATATAGGGGGAAAAATCAGTTACATTCACAGTGGATTTCTCACCAGAAATCACCAAGGCCAGAAAGAAATGGCACAATAATTTTCAGATGTTGAAAGGAAAGAACTGTCAGAACAGAATTCTATTCCTAGTAAAAATATTCTGGTAAAATGATGACATCAGTAGACTGTGACAGGTTATGTATATATAATATAATACCCAGAGCAACCAAATAAAAATATAAAAAGAGATGCACTCAAAACACTATAAATAAATCAAGATGAAATCCTAAAAGAATGTTCAAGTAATCCACAGAAAGGCAATAAAAGAAAAACAGATGAATGAGCACCAGAGAGAACAAATCTAAAACAAACAAAATGGCTGGCTTAAGTGCTAGTATATGATAATTACCATAAGTGGTCTTAATATATGAATTAACAGACAACTCCACCTAACATTGGGTTACTCATTCTTTTCAAGGACCCATATGTAATATACCAATATAGATAATATTCTGGGTCACAAAATAAGCCTCAAAAAATTTAATAGAATTAAATTATACAGAGAATGTTTTCTGACCAGAATGGAATCAAATTAGAAATTAATAAAAAAAAGAGATGAGAAAAATTCCCAAATACTTAAAAGCTAAATAACACATTACTAAATAACCCATGGGTTAAACAGGGAATATCAAGAGGAATCCAAAACTACACTGAACTGAATAAAAATAAAAATAAAAACATTAAAATTAGAGGGAGCACAGCTAAAAATATGCTGAGAGGAAAATTTATAGCACTAAATTTATACATTAGAAAAAAAGAAAGATCTCAAATTAGCAATCTAAGATCTTATCATGAGAACCTAGAAAAAGGAGAACAAAATAAATTCAAGCAGCCAGAATAAAGCAAATAGTAAAGATAACATCATAAATAAATGAAATTGAGCATGAAAAAACAATAGAGAAAGTCAAGGAAATAAAGGGCTGGTTGATTGAAAGATCAATAAAATTGACAAACTTCTACATAGATCAAAAAAGGAAAAAGAGTAGACACAAATTATCAGCATCAGTAAAAAAACAAAGAATAACTCTGTAGACATCAAAAGGATAATGAAGGAATATTGTGAACAACTATATATACACAAATTTCACAACTACCAATGGATCAATTTTTCAGAAAATCTAAACTACCACAACATATCTAATATGAAGTCTGTAATTTGCATATCCTTATAAGTACTAAGAAAATTGAATTTTTAACTTTAAAACCTCCAAAAAATAAATTTCTAAGTCCACTTGATTTCACTGAAGAATTCTACCAAACTTTTAAAGAATTAACACAAATTCTATACAATCTCTCCCAGAAAACAGAGAAAGAGAAAACCCTCCTCAATTTATTTACTAAGCTGGTAGTACCCTGACACCAAAATCAGACAAAGATAGCACACAATAGGAAAACTACCTGCTAATATCCCTCACAAATATATAGAAATTTCTAACAAAATATTAGCAAGTAGAATTCAACAATATATAAAAAGAAATATACACTGTGGCCAAGTGAGCTTTTGTCCAGGGATGTCAGCTTGGTTTTACATTTGAAACTCAATCTATGTAATCCACCACATTAACAGGATAAGTAAGAAAAATCTCATGATCATATCAACTGATATAAAAAAGCATTTGACAAAATTCAACACCTACTCACAGTAACAACAACAAAAGCTCTGAAAAATAGGAATAAAAGGGAAGTTCCTCAAATTAATAAGGAGCACCTGCAAAAAACCTAATACTAGCATACACTTAACTATGAAATACTGAATAGATTCCTCTAAGATGAGTAACAAAGCATGTGTGTCCACTCTCCCCAATCTTATTCAACGTAGTGCTGGAATTTCTACCCAGAGCAATACTGCAAGAAGGGGGTGTAAAATGCATCCTTATTGGAATGAAAGAAATAAAACTGTCCCTATTTGCGGGTGACATGTTTATCTACATAGAAAATCCTAAGGTATCTACAAAACAAACCTTCTAGAACTAATAACTGATTATTGTTTTGAGACTTTTACTCTTTTCTAATGTATGCATTTAGTACTGGAAATTTCTCTTCAGTCAGGTGGTAGGAAAAAAGATAAACACACGGAAATCAATTGTATGTCTATATGCTAGTGTCAACACAAATGATCCATAACCAACCTACAAATCAAAATTGGAATGGGTTTATTATGAGCCAGCGTGAGGATTATAACCCAGAAAGGCCTTAGAAGGCATTCCAGAGAAGCGTAGGTTTCAGTACAGTCTTATATCTTTTTATAACAAAGAAGATACATTAAACACATCCAGGATACATTTTCAAAGAGGTATTCAGTTGCAAATTAGCAGGTCAACATGATCACCATTCCCTGAAAGGGACTAATCCAGGTATAACCAGTAGTGTGTTATCAATAAGGCATAGGAGGGGAAATATGCATTCTTATATTAAGAGAGTGCATTCTTTACTTTAATGTTTAAGCAGATGTAAAACGTATGTTTGATAGACCATAAGTCAGGCTTTTTAGTTCAAGCTGAATCAGTTTTGAACTTGTAGGGGAGGAAGACATTTCCTCAACCCACTCTAGGTCCTTCTGGCCAGGCTATGAATTAAATTGACATAAGACAGGACAACAGAAGAAAATTAAACAAAGCTTTATCACATGTATACATGGGAGAGACTCAGGAAAACTGAGCAACTCACCAAAATGGTGGAGGTTCTCATCTTAAATACCACCTTCAGCTAAAGGAAAAAGAGGATGTTGGGCATGGGAGGGGTCAGTTATGGGAGATTACCAGACAAGTACAGTAAACAAGAGTAAGGTTATCATGCAGATTTACAAGTCCTTGCCTTCCTCATTGATAAGAGTTTTTAGAGATAAGGTCACCCCCGTTCTTCCTGGTACAGAGAGGGAGACACATTTATAGATGGAGATTTCCTTTACAAATGTAAATATCTCTTATAAAGGGTAACTTCTACTTTTCAGAGTTTCTCTCATGTCTACCGCTTTTAAAAGTAATGAGGCCAAAATAATCCTCATGCCAAAGAGATATATTTTGGGGTGGCCAATTCCAATCCCCCACAAACTCAAATAGTTATCCCATATACCTCAGTATGTGAAAATCTCTTGTCACTAGCAATGAAAATTTGGACACTGATTTTGAAATACAACACCAGGACTTCCAGTTTCTTGTTCCACATGTAAGACTCTTGGAATCACCACTCTATCCTAATAACAAACAAAAGCTGAACAGCCTCAAAAATCAACAACTACTCATGGAACCATAAAAGAGGGGAGGACACAGAGCAAAACACTGCCCCCAAGATTGGAAAGGAAGACAAGCGAATACAGGGAGTCACAGCTTACCGGAGCAGAGACTCAGAAGCAGAAACCTCATAGGAACCACTGCTTGGGTGGGAGAACCTTAACTGTAATGGGGGAATTGCTGGCAGCTGAGTGCAAATGACTCTGCGTGTTAAAAACTCAAGGGATAACCAATCATGGGGAGGACCTGACAATAATGTGAGATTTACCTCCGAGAGCTTGACCAGATTCTCACAGTAAGTATCAGAAAAAGAACTTTCCCTTGCCTGATGAGGATCAAGGCTGCCCCAGGGAGAGAAGGCCAAGGTGTCTTGCTCTACATACCAATCTATATCATCCCCTGGGAAGCATAGGATGTCCTGACCTGATCTGATCTGATAGTTATCCAAAGTTGTAGGATCACCCAGTAACCAGACCCTACCAGCACTGATACCATTTTAACAACTTTTTTTACATACTCATTCCTTTGTCTTGTAAAGAAATACCTCAAATACCTATGCCTTATAAGTTTAGCCCTAACCCACAACCCACTGGGGCTCTTTACTGCCCATGGGTCCTGTCCCCATGTGGCAGCTCTTCTCTGCCCATGGGTCCTGTCCTCATGCTACTCCATGCAATTCTCTGGATAAAGGAGCACTACTGCCAGACCTTGAGAGTCCAAGAAATCTTTCTTTCAACTCCTCGGCTCACTGAGCCTGCATCATTGCTTCCAGCAGGGGAAGGAAAAAGAACCATTTTGAAGTACCTCAGAGCTCTCTCCTCTTAACAAGGCCAGCCCTCAGGGGAAACTACTCAAGCACAGCCACCTGCTGGGGTATTATCAGAGCCTAATTGACCTGGTGAATTAACACCCAACACCAGCCCACTCCAAACTTCCAACCTGAGAGAAGGGAAATACTCAACTCCAGTTAGCTCTAGCCAGCTTGTCCCACCTAAAGGAGGAGAAAAAAACTGAGAAACTCTTATAAGTTCACTAAAGACTGAGACGTAATCATAGGACTAGGGAACACTTCTCTTCCCTTCAAAATAAATTCTGTTTAACAGAAAATGAATCTCAATCTAAACCTCATACCTTATACAAAAATTGACTCAAAACAGATCAGGGATTTAAATGTAAAATGTACACCAAACATTTTTTAGAAAAAAAATTCATAGGAGAAAATCTTCAGGATCTGGCGTTACACAAAGAGTTCTTGGATTTGACACCAAAAAAGACAATCTATTAAAGGAAAAATTAATAAATTGGATTTTATCAAAATTACGCTTTTGCTCTGAGAGAGAGCCGGTTAAAAGGATGAAAAGATAAGCTACACACTAGGATAAAATATTTGCAAATCACATATCCAACAAAAGACTAGTATCTAGAATACATAAGGAACTCTTAAAATTCAAATTAGAATATAGACAAAAGAAATTAAGAGCTATTTCACCAAATAGCCATGCAGATAACATATAAGCTCAGGAAAAGATGTTAAACATCCTTAGCCATTAGGGAAATTCATATTAAAACCACAGTGAGATATCAGTACATACCTATCAGAACTGTTAAAATAGAAATAATGACAACACCATTTGCTGGGTAAGATACCGAGAAACTGGGTCATTCATACATTGCTGGTGGGAATATAAAATGGCACAACCACTCTGGAAAATAAGTTGGAAGTTTCTTTCAAAAAAACTAAACATGCAACTACCATATGTCCCAGCAATTGCATTCCTGGGCATTTATCCCAAAGATATGAAAACTTTTGTTCACAAAAAGAACCCTGGATACAAGTATTTATATCAACTTTAAGTTCAATAGGCAAAGCTTGAAACAATCCCTATGTCTTTCAATGGATGAATAAACGGTGGTAGAACCATACCAAGAATAACAATCTGCCAAATAAAACCAAAAAGAGATGGGCCCAGCTCAGTGGCACAGTGGTTATGTTCATGTTCTCAGCTTTGGCGGCTTGGGGTTGACAGGTTTGGATCCTGGGCACAGACCTAGCACTGCTCATCAAACCACGCTGTGGCAGCATCCCACATAAAATAGAGGAAGATTGGCACAGATGTTAGATCAGTGACAATCTTCCTCAAACAAAAAGAGGAAGATTAGCAACAGATGTTAGCTCGGGGCAAATCTTCCTCATAAAAAAGAAAGAAAGAAAGAAGAATGAACTATTGATGTATCTAACAATCTGGTTGAATTACCAGAGAATTATGCTAAGTAAAAAAGCTAAAGCAAAAGATTACGTACTGTATGATTCAATTTATACAAGATTCTTAAAACGACAAAATTTTAGAACTAGGGAATAGATTAGCAATTACCAGAGGTTTTAGGAGGTGTTGAGGGGAAAGGAAGTAAGTGTGGCTTAAAATTATGACATGAGGGATCTTTGTTTCCATCTTACTGAATCAGTAAAGTCAAGATCCTGGTTGTGATATTGTACTATAGTTTTGCAATATATTATCATTGGGGAAACTGAGTAAGGGCCAGTTTCTCTGCATGAAATCTCTGGGATTTCTCTGTATTAGTTCTTAATCCTGCATGTGAATTTACAACAATTTAAAAATAAAAAGTTTAATCTAAAACAATTTTAAAAATTGTGAAGGCTAATTTTATGTGTCCACTTAACCGGGCCTCAGGATGCTCAGAAACATTTGAGCAAACATTCTGACTGTGTCTGTGAGTGTTTCTGGATGAAATTAACATTTGAATGGATAGACTAAAGCAGATTTCAGTCTCTATTGTGGGTGGGCCTCATCCAAACAATTGCTGACCTGAATAGTGTAAAAAGACAGAGTAAGAGGAAGTGCATGCTGCCTGACAGCATGATCTAGGACATTCGTCTTTTCTGGCCTTGGGAATAGGACATCAGCTCTTCCTGGGTCTCAAGCCTGCTGGTGTTTGGACTAGAACTACATCATTGGCTCTTCCTGCTCTCACACCTCTATACTTAGACTGGAACTACACATCAGTTCTCCTAGATATATGTATCTAATATATATAAAATATTGCTTCCATCTCTCTGGAGAACCCTGACCAATATAAAAACTATTAGGAGATTATTTCAAGTATGTAACTTAGGTATGAAAAGGAATTCTGTATATCACTTTTTATTGACTCTCACATAGAAAACAGAAATTAGAACATTCTATTTAGTTTATCAATATTGTGCATGCATGCATGTGGTGTGTGTGTGTACGCGCAAGCGTGTGTAAAGCCTATTAAGAGATGGTAGCGGTGTGGAAATGGAGGCAGTTAATAAGAAGTGGGAAAATTTCAATTAAAACACGTACCCAAAGAAACTTAAGATACAAAAAGGGCAGTTGATCCTTCTTAAATAAATGCCGTGTTCATTACCTATTCAGATCAGCGTGTGGTAATTTTTATTTGTCAGTGAAAATCAATCAACTTCCACTTAAAAAAAAGGTAGACTATTTTGGGTCATCAGTATGATTCAAGTGGTATTCTATTTTAGAAAAGTCATTTCTTTTTAAAGATGTTTTTAATATTCATGATTTGAACATTTAATTATGGTTGATATTAAATAAAAAGAATGAGCACATTTTGACTTGCAAAGTTTGTAGTTCACTAAGAATTCATTAGGTCATACTTAGTAGTTTAGTTGTCAATCTTCAGTTTTTTGAAATTCAGGGAAAGTATGTTTAACTACAGATAAATCTAATTGTAAAACTTTTTTGAAGTTTTGTTTTTCAATAAGACAATACTAGAGACTACAGCTCTATTAAAATGAGTCCAATTTATGTTTAAGCACTGTTCTTATTCTTTATACTAATTTAAATCAAACTTTCACACATAATTTCCACACAAAGCATAAGATACCAAACTCAGATTTTCTTAAAAAATATTTGAAGGTAAAAGGGGTTTCTTTTTTTTTTCTTTTTGAGGAAGATTAGCGCTGAGCTAACTGCTGCCAATCCTCCTCTTTTTGCTGAGGAAGACTGGCCCTGAGCTAACATCCATGCCCATCTTCCTCTACTTTATACATGGGACTCCTACCACAGCATGGCTTGCCAAGCAGTGCCATGTCTGAGCCAAGGATCTGAACTGGTGAACCCCAGGCCACCGAATTGGAATGTGTGCACTTAACCACTGCGCCACCTGGCTAGCCCTGGGTAAAAGGGATTTCAAAGTCAGAAAGACTCATTCAAATCATCCACTCCTACCTACGGTGGCCAGTATAACACAGAACGACTACTGTTCACCTTGAGAGTCTACTACATGCCAGATAATTTATCTATAGCATCTTCTTTTACCCTTACAACCATACAGAGATGAAGATAGAGCTGGTTTTACTTTACAGTTATAGGATCAGGCTCAAACTTACTGTAAGTCTTTGAAGAATTACCTAAATATTTTTAGTTTTAGTTTCCTTAGTAATGAATGGGGAAAACTATACCTCTCTCATTGTGTTATGAATTTTAAACAAGATAATGTAAGTAATACATCAAATCCAGTGCCATAACCTAACAGTTAGTAAATAATGTGGTTGCCCTTCATTTTTTATTTTATTTTATATATTTTTTTTTATTTTTGGGGGGAAGATTAGCCCTGAGCTAACAACCACTGCCTATCCTCCTCTTTTTGCTGAGGAAGACTGGCCCTGAGCTAACATCCTTCCCCATCTTCCTCTACTTTATATGTGGGAAGCCTGCCTACCAGTGCCATGTCTGAACCTGGGATCCAAATCGGTGAACCCTGGGCCACTGAAGCGGAACGTGCCCACTTCACTGCTGCGCCACCGGGCTGGCCACTGCTCTTTCATTTTAATCAAAATAAAACTATTTAGGTTCACTTCATACACAGAAATAAATCAGGACCACTAGGATAGGAGTTAGAGAATCCAGATGTGGCTGATCAGGGTTGTGTGTTTGCAGATTGGATTACCTGACTGAGTCAACTTGACATGAACCAATATTTCCTCTTCAAGAAAAAAACATATGAAGAAATAAGCTGTCCATTCAGGACTTTGTGTATCAGGCAGAGGAGGTTTGTTTCTTATAGCGTACCATCTGGAAGAAGTGGTTGACAAGAAACAGCATTGTGCCTTACACATTTATCAAATTAAAAATAAAGTTAAACTCTTGGATTCATATTAAGATAAAACAAAATTTTTAAGCTTCCTAAGGTTCAAATCAAAAGACTTTTCCTGCTCTAACATTCGGAGCAGCACTAAGTGACTCCCCTGGGCTCAGTGCTAATTTTAAAGCTATTACACACAAGGGCTGGATTTCAGGGGAGGGACGGCACTGAATTCATTCTTTTTCCTTTCCAGAGGGACACCCACGAGGCTTCAAGATTTAAGTCAGTCAGCTCAACAGACCATGACAAAACTTGAATCTTCCTGATAAATACAAAAAAACATTAAGAAGCTATTTGATGGGACTGTGTTGGGAATGGCTTTGAGCGAATCTTTGATTATCTAAGATGTCTAATTCCTAAACAAACAAACAAAGCATCTTATTTGTCTGGAAATTTTGAAATATTGTAATTTATAAAGATAGCTTAGGAATATGATGAAAGATATTTTCAGATTCATTGGCTGGATATCTGATTACTGATATTCTACATACTGATATGGGTTATTGTCTAATAACATGATAACAGGCAATTTTTGATGTCATTATTTTTCCACAAGATTGGATAATCAGTGTGTGACTTTTTGATATTAACATAATGTAATGACTTTTCTATCTATAATATCATATGATAATGCTTACATAATCACACATGATGCATTATGGAATGTAATACTCATCCTTTGCTTTAAATTATTATTAATATTAAGAAGTTACTGTAACTTGAGATGTAAATTAACATTGAAGGGATTCTCTACCCAAAGATAATTAGTGAGTTTTTTTATTACTTATGATAATTAATTTTGTATATCTTTCAAACTATAATTATTTCAGCTCAAATAAAATGGCAAAAAAAGTAGTTTTAATCTCATAATTAAGTAAAGAACTGAGTCTGTGTTTCAACTAATGCAAGCTATCAAGAATCATAATTATTTTGTAACCCCCTATCTTGCCTCTCTGGCGATTTCAGGCAACAGTGTCTTTCCACTGAATTTGTATTGGAGATTCTCACAATTGGATGACATAAGGAATATTCTAGGTAATGTGAATTATCTATCTTTTTCACTGCAGATTCTATTTGCTTCTGGAACATATAGACACACTGAATAGACTGATTATGGCAAATATGGCTGTGGAATGACCAAAAACAATAATAAGGGCCAGCCCCTGTGGCCCAGTGGTTAAGTTTGACGCACTCTGCTTCAGTGGCCTGGGTTTGGTTCCCAGGTATGGACCTACACCACTTGCCTGTCAGTGACCATGTTGTGGCAGCAACTCATGTACAAAATGAAGGTAGATTGGCAACAGATATTAACTCAGGGCAAATATTCCTCAGCAAAAACAAGCAAAACAATAATAAAAAAGACACTTGCATTCAGAAAACAAAACCAAAACAAAACTAATAAGGAAAGAAAGAAATATTTTCCTTTGAAAAATTACTGGGCATTTCCTCCTAGGTGGTCATTGCTTTTGTAAGGCCACCAGGGTGTTCCTAGCTCCATTATCTTTAATTTCCCATGGCAGTGACTCATTCGCGTTCCTTTGTTCAATCCTCTGAGATGAATGGCATGAATCAGAGAGATGCCTTGAAGTATGACTAGGAAAGCCTTTGCCTACTGAACACAGTTACAAATTCCTTGAGGGACTGAACTCACGTCCTTAGTCTCCAGAATATCAAGCACCAAAGAACCTTGATAATTGGCCAAACATTGTGGTTGTTACTGCCATAGAGTCAATTCTGATTCCCAGTGACTATGCATTGCAGACCGGAATCCTGCTTGGCCTTTTTGCGCCATCCTCCCACCTTCCGGCTCTGTGTCAGACACTGCCCCACTGCTGTTCACAGGGTTTTCACGGCCAATTTTCTTGGAAGGGGGTGTCCAGGTCTTCTTGGCCAAATATTCTGATTCTACAAAGTTAATTAAGCTATTATTTCCTATAAGATCTTACAAGGACTCTTTACAGCTTCATATGCCCTCAAAGCCCTCTGAATTTAATAACAATTACAAGAATATTAAATGCACTAAAATTCGCCTTGAATTCAGACAAGTGATATGATTCACTCTAGGCTTTAAAATTTATTTTAAGACCAAAATACTTATTATGGTAGGGAATCTTACTCAGTGTGCCTTTGTTTCCTTTACTTTGAGATAAATTTAGAAGCTATTGTTTCCTGATAATTTTGGTAATATTATCTTTCATTTTCTTTTCTTTGTCCTTTAGCAGACATTTTTTATTATGCAGACCAGATTTGTCTTTAACACTTCAAAAAGATTCTAAATCTTTACTTATCCTTGAATTCTTTTCTTTTATAAGAGATAACATTTGATATGCTATATCCATATGCTATATCAAGATCCGCTATATCTTTTTTTTTTTAAAGGTTGGCACCTGAGCTAAGATCTGTTGCCAGTCTTCTTTTTTTTTTCTTTTTCCTTCTTCGTCTCCCAAAAGCTCCCTTAGTACATAGTTGTATATTCTAGCCATGAGTGCCTCTGGTTGTGCTATGTGGGATGCTGCCTCAGCATGGCCTGATAAGTTGTGCTAGGTCACACCCAGGATCCAAACCAGTGAAACCCTGGGTCGTGGAAGTGGAGAGTGCGAACTTAACCACTTGGCCACGGGCTGGCCCAAGATCTGCTATATCTTACTTCTTAACTGAATCAATTATTGTTTCTGTCTCTTTTAAATCTTCAGTCAAATATTTAGTTCTAGTCCTGACGTTTTGTTTTCAACCTCTTTTTTTTTTAAAAGATTTTATTTTTTTCCCTTTTTCTCCCCAAAGCCCCCCGGTACATAGTTGCATATTCTTCGTTGTGGGTCCTTCTAGTTGTGGCGTGTGGGATGCCACCTCAGCTTGGTTTGATGAGCAGTGCAATGTCCGCGCCCAGGATTCGAACCAACGAAGCACTGGGCCGCCTGCAGCAGAGTGCGCAAACTTAACCACTTGGCCACGGGGCCAGCCCCTCAACCTCTATTTTTAAGCTATATTCACATTAGCGTCTTGATCCAACTATGAATTTCTGATAGGCAGTTTCTTCTGTCTCAAATGCAAACTTCCCACCTGCCTTATCTAGTCCTTGTCTAGTTCTTATTGTAAGATTCTAGTTCAATAAACTTCCTGTAAAATATCAAACTACAAGATTATTTTGCACCGACATGGTGAACTCATCCATCTTGAAAATCTTAGGTCTTCTCTATCCTTTGATCAAGGCCCCTGTCACCAGCCAAAAAAGGAGGTACTAATAATTTCTGACCTTATTCTTTTTTCATAGATAAGTGTTTTCTCTCTCCTGAGTGGTTAACAGACTAAAATTAAAGAAAGATCTTGGATGTCTTCTACTAATCTACTCTCCTAAATAAAATAGAAATCTTACTGTGACTTCAGAGAGGGTTTCTATACTTTCATTTGTTCCCATTTTTTTCTGATGCATGGACATTTCAAAACAATATCACCATCATCTATGAATTTAAAATTGTCTCAAGGTAAAAGCTGAATAAAAAAGGATGTTGATACTTTCCAGGAAACTATTTTGATTGAATCAAACCATAACTAGAACTAGTTTTTCAGGTTTATTTTTAATACATGACTTCAGCCTCTGGACTAATTGGAATATCTGTCTTGGATGATACAAATTCCTAGTTCAACCCTTTAAGACAAAGTGACCATAGGAAGGGCTGATGAAAAAGGAGCTGTTAGTCTAATTCTTCCTAGGGAAAAGCTATTTTTTCTTTTCCTTTGGATCTTCAACACTTGACATCATCTGCAAATATATTTAAAGATACAACTCAAAGCTTTCCCATTCCTCATGCCTGCTCCACAGGCCTTTCTATATTCTGCTTTGTTCTAGATACTATGCTAGGTTGAGAAATTAATCAAAGACCCAAACTAAATCAACTCAAAACCTTTAATATATTTGCTAATCACTCTTTCTTTAGACCATCAAAGATAATAAAGTAATTGAGCTTGTAATAGAACTTACTTATTTCTAAGAGAATGGAAAGTTTCAGAATCAGTAGACCAAATCCTTCATTTTCCAAACAATGAAATCGAGACACAGAAGGCTAACTTAGCTCAGGCTATCATTTTAAATTTGGCAAAGTCAATACTACAGACCATTTTCTTTTGCTTATAGATCTTGATACTTTCACTTAAATTACTGGCCTTCTGCAACATGAAATACTTACTGGGAAACAAAAGACTTTGTATCTTACTTTTTACTCAGAAACTGGCAGCTGATTACTTGATTTTTTCCTGAAATAGAAAATTGTTCTACAGTTTTATAATGCTATTAAAGTTAATAATTAAAATGTCTTAAAAGCAAAATTGACTATTTGCCAATTCAAGTTCTGATTATGTTAATTTAAATTATGAATTCATTTTTGAGTGTTATCATGTATTTTTAAGACCTTCTGATAGTTATAGTGTAAGGATTTGGAGAAAAGATAAGTGCACTTAAAATAGTAATGTATTTCACATTTTTAATGTAATCCTTTAACCCAATATGTTTATTTTTAATTCCTTCATAATTCTTTAAAAAATGTCTATAATGTGTTAGTAATAAATTACTTTATTTTAATTCTTTATAAATTTATATGGTTTAAAGTTGGATTTTCCCATATTTCAGAAGCATTTCTTTCATAATTCCTTTGAAGTTCCTAACATAAGGACACCTTGTACAAGTAATTAAGAGTGGAAAGTACCTAAATTTATTTACATTCTAAGAAAATTAAATTAAATTCACTGTACATCTAACTTATATGTGACCTTTGGAAAAATTCGCAATGTAGCAAAATGATCAAGAAAAAGGGCTGTCCTTCAACAGGATGTGCTTCTCAAGGATGCGTCATACTTTTAACATACGAATAATTTACTTAGAGATTGGTATTCTCTCTTTCTCTATAAGTTTGAATCCTCTAGTTAGAATTATACAGAGCCTTGGCCTCTCCCGCTACCAGTTAAGAAAAATTCAGTTTTTGCCTGATACACATCTGATGCTGTATTTGGTAGATCTAATAAGTTGAAGAGTTTGGAAGTTACCAGGCAAGCTCAGTGAGAGACCCAGAGACAGACAGGAAGACACAGAGAGACAGAGACAGAGAGGGAGGAGATGGATATAGGAGAAGAAAAAGATTTACAGAAAAGGAAAAACACAGTTTCAATAATAGAAAAATGGGAATATGGGAAGAGAGAAAAGGTCAAGTTCACATTGAACTGATGGTAGCATGTGAGATAGCTAATAGTGACTAACGTTTATGGAGTGTTATTTGTCTTGGTTCAAAGTACTTTTCATGCTACAAGTCATTTAATTTTCAGAACAATCCTAAAATACAAGTATATTTATTTCTACTTTTCACATAACAAATTGGACGCGCAAAGAAGTTACACAAAGTGCCCAAGGTCTCAACTACTTTCTTTGGTGGAAGAGAGAATTCTTAGTGGAGAAATTAGGACTTAAACCCAGACATCTTTTTTTATTTTTATTGAGATGAAATTGATATATCACATTATTTTAGTTACAAGTGTACAACATAATAATTAGATATTTGAATATATCTCAAAATGATCAGCACAGTAAGTAAATACAGACATCTGACTCCACCAATTTACATTTTTAACCAAATCACTGTGAAAGAGAAGATTTTAGCAAAAATTGTTTGGTATTAGAAGTACAATTCCCCTGCCACTGTGAGAAACTATTGACAAAGTTAATTGTTAATTTAAAAGGACTTTTCAATAGGTTAGGGTTTGTTTTAATGTGATAACATGTCAATACTGTTCATCTTTATAAGATGACATGTACACATAAACATATACACATATTAGTAATTAGTAATGGTAATCTGCCTTTATAAGGATTATATATACACATATTAGTTTATGCAATTTATTTACTCAATAATGACAATACACACCTTATCTATGATTTTTCAGTTGCACTTGTCATTCTGACAAGAAAATTTTTATAAAAGGGAAATGTATATTTACTATAGTACTAATGTAGAACTTATTTATTATAGCAACCAATCTATATCACACACACACAGAAATAATAGACTGACCCAACTGGGATTGATGAATCTTAAAAGATTGCATGAGAATGGTTTTAATGCTTTCTTTGCTAAAGTTTAAATTTTATTTATCACATCTACTATATCTATTTTGTTGTGTAATTTGTTGGGGACTAATTTGTTATCTCTAGTCCTGTAATTGCAAAAGCAGCATTTTATAAAAGGGCACAATTAATGAGGCAATTGAACACATTATAACACAATGCCTTTTGTTTTTGATTGCAGCAAAAATAAATTATACATCACTATTCATAAGAGTAAACAGAGTAAAAATTATAAGACATTTTAGTAGGATTAATTGTAATTGATTTGATTAATTTCACTGACACACCAAATACACTAAAGAAACTACAAACACTTGGAGTCGTTAAAATAAGAGGAAAAGATGCTTTCATATATGCCGATATATATGTGTGTTATATATGAGTATATATAGGAATATATACGTATTTATGTGTATAAATATTTCATCACTCTGTGTTATTAATTCAGACAATTTAACAATACTCGAAGGATGTTTTCACAATTTTCAATATTGAATTGAAGATTGATTTATGAAGAAGTTTAGTTTTCCCGTCATAGTAGGTATTAGAAAGGAAAAAAGAGAACCTAGTCTTTGGGGTTTCTTTTTTTGTTAGAATGCTCTGTGCCTATTTTGCTTTATTGCTTTTCCTTTCATTTTTTGTTAACCTCCTTCACTTGATAATGAAAATTTTATTTTTATCAGATAGTCATATAAGCCTATGAAGGCTTGTTCTTGACTACTTCTTTCTCACAAAGATTGTAGTGTATTAATTTTATATTTGTTTTGTTTTATTTTTCAGCTTGAGATAAACTTATCCATGCTCAGTCAGTGGAGACCTCATCAGGTGTGCAGGCCGTCTCCCTGTAGGGCCGGAGGCTGTCACATGGGGCTCCCGGCATCACGACGGCGTTTTCCTTTCTCTGCTTGCTTAGCTTTATAGCAAGGAGAGAAGAGCTTTACCAGCCTGTAATACAGTGTAGGAAATGTAAACTTGGATAGATTCAGAGTTTCCCAAAGAGTGAATTGAACTTCCCTGTTATTTCAGTAAGTCAATTGACTAAGCTTATAACGGGAAAATAGTGTGTCTGTAAAGAAAGAAGTCTCTGTTTCCTGTCATTCACACCAATATCTCATCTATATAAAAGCAAAATGACTGGGTGAGTTGGCATATTCATCAAATAATTAGTTCATATCAATTAAAAATACAAAAATGAAGTACTTAAACCAAATATTTCATATTGCTTGGGTGAAGAAATAAGAGGAGAGGCTATTTTACTATTTAATTATTGGACTTTCTTTCCCTAAATTAAAGAAATTCTAAACTCTCAAACTCAGTTCACACACTTACGTCTATACACATACACACACACAAACCCTCACCCACATGCGCATGTCAAATATATGTCCCCTGGGTATCATTAATAATGAGTAATTACTCACTTGTCTCACTGAACCTAGACTTCCTCTAAAGATGTCCCCGCAGCTTAGTAGGAACACGCTGCTACTTTATCAGTCTACGTTTGAAGACATCCAACCACCAAAATGTTGCTTCATTTTATATCTACACGTTAGGTTTATTTCTTAGAGATACAGACAATACAGGAAATTTAACAATAAATAACATCTTGTCATGGTCCTGAATTCTCTTTATTTGCTAGCATTGCTAAATGAATGCTCCAGTTATATTACACTATTATGAGAATGACCCAAAGAATACCTCGTGGTCTTACTTCAACTTTTCCTCACTTATTCAACTGATAATTTTGTTTTTGATTCTTTACACACATTTTAAAGGTGTTTTTATCTGTTCTCTATGGTACAATCTATCATTACATAGATAAAAATATCTGAATAAAATATAGTCTATGAACCATAGATCAATCCTCCTATTCTGTTTTGAAAAAAAGAAAATCTTTGACCAAGCTAATAACAAAAGAGTAATCCATTAGTGGACCGGAGATATCAATGGAGTTTTGGAAAACTGAAAGTAAGTAAAATTCTATTGACTATTAAAGAAAACAGATAAACGGACATCTCAAGAACACTGCCAGGAAGATTGGTGCTAATCGTCTAAGTTGAGTCCCTGGGAGAAACAACCTGGAAGGATGCAGGGAGAATTGAAATAAGCTGTAACAATGCAATCAAACCTTTGGGACATCAAGTAAACAGCTGCCGAATGGACAAGTTTAGCAATTGCCTAAAACGTATTTCAATAGCAACTGGGAGAAACAGGGGTAAATAGAAAATAAGAAAGGAAAAAAGGAAATAAACCATTTTTTCGCCCAAATGAAGGCCAAATCTTCAGATTGAAAGGCTTTCTACAGAGTAGTATCCACAATAAATGAAAACCAGCCAACACCTTGATCCACCCTGGTGAATGTTTAGAAGTCAATTGATTAAAAAAGAAGAAAGATTACCTAATAAGAAATGAAATAAGATTGGTATTACACTTTGCACTGGCACGCCTCAAAAGGATGATAAAATTATGTCTTACAGTTCTGAGGAAAGAAGATTCTGAAATAGGAATTCCACAGCTATCCAAACTTGTAATCTAATATGAACTCAAAATAAATAATAAGAGAAAAAAGCTATTCAACAAATATTTTTCTATATATTTGAAAAGCAAGAAAATGAATAAAGGTTGATTTCCTTAGAATGTTCTCAATAAAATGAAAATGGGATACAATATATCAAAGATAAGAGATTCAATAGTGTAAACATCCTAGAACTATAATCGAAGAATCTCCAATTTGTAAGTTGTGGTACAATTTTTTTTTTAATCGGAAGTAATTAGAATAAGAAGACAGAGAATTTTATAAGAAATGTATTAAAATAAATTATAATTCATTTCACCAAGCACAGAATTAAGAAATTAAGCTATATTAATGATGAGATTCTATGCTATTTTTTGTCAATATGAGAAAACAAAGATGATTAGACATTGCCAGAAAATAAAGAACATTTCAATGTAGTCTTGGTCTACTTATTAAATGGTCTGAAGAATAGCTTTATGGTAATCAATTTATAAAATATAAAGAGACTTCACTTGCCCAAGATGCTTGAAACATACTTTCGAGTAGAGCAGATTTGGTGACATATTACATTTTCTTTGCTTAGGAGTTCAGTCATAACAATATTGAACACTCATAGTTCAATACTGTTTATAAATTTTCAGCACTTGGAGTGATCAATATTACCATAACATTGAAAAGAAGTATTGTACAGAAACAAAATATAATAAAACTTGGTGAAATTAAAAAATTAGCATAACTGACAGAAATCCGTGGATGTGTTCGTTAACAGATTAAGAATGAGAAATTTAAATATACCACCAAAAGTTAACTCAGGTAACTGGAATAAACAAAAATATTAATGCAACTAACCATCCTGATAAGTCCAAACTAGGCTATCCACTCCTAGCCTTCATAACACCATATTAGAAGGAATCCCACAGAAATTTTCTATCTGACTAAGACAAGTTTTCCCATTTCTTCAGTATCACCAGCTGCTATTGATTGAATGTTTGTGAATTTCCAAAATTCAAGTGTTGAAACCTAATCCCCAAGGTGATGGTATTTGGAGGTGGGGCCTTTGGGAGGTGAATTAGGTCATGATGGCAGGACCTCCAGAGAGATCCCTTCTCCCTCCACCATGTGAGGTTACAGTTAAAAGATGATAGCCTATGAAACAGGAAGCAGACCCTTACCAGACAAGGAATCTGCCAACACCTTGATCTTGGACTTCCCATCCACTAGAACGGAGAGAAATACATTTCTGTTGTTTATAATCCACTTTTGCTATAGCGTTCTCTTATAGAAACCCAAATGGACTAAGATACCATCTCAAACTAGATGAGAGGATCCATAGATTTCCTAGTTTTCTGACAAAACTGATTCTTCCAACAATGTTCAGCTCATCAGTACAAAGAAAGAGATCAGTCATTAAATTAAAACTGCAATTTAAACTATTTCCTTTTCCTAAAGAGACGATAAGAACTAATCCCATAATGATTCACATGATGACCTCAGTCAACACATAGAGTCTAAGACAATCAAGTAATCTCTTATTATCCAGATAAATGATTCTGTACACTTCTCAGGAACCAGCTATGGTCATCTTGTGGTTAAGATTCGGTGCACTCAATGCAAGGCCTGGGTTTGATTCCAGGCCAGGGAACCACACCACTTGACCGATGGGTTGTCCTACAGTGGGGGCTGTGCGTTTCTATGATGCTGAAAGCTATACCACCAGTATTTCAGATACCAGCAGTGTCACCCATGGTGTACAGGTTTTAGCAAAGCTTCCAGAATAAGACAGACTGGGAAGAAGGACTTGGCCACCCACTTCCAAAAAAAATTGGCCATGAAAACCCAGTAATGGAATATTGATTGATATTGCCCAGGCAGGTGAGAGGATGGCGCAAAAAGACTGAGCAGGATTCTTCTATGCTGTACAGAGTGACCAGGAGTCAGAATTGACTCTATGGCACTAGTCACAACAATACTCATTAGGATAAGCCTGTATTTTCCTAACCTAAATCTCCAACGTGATGATTTCATGCTTCTTCACTCTCATCCATAACATCATCGCAGATGCTCTTAGCTGATAACTTTGCTCCTTATTTCACTGCAGGAAGAGAAAACCTAGAAGAGGATTTCACAAAACTCACACCAGTTTATCTGAATCATATTAAAATACTAAAAAGCCTCAGATTCATCCTTGACTCAACCCTATCTCATAACTTAGATTCAATCTATGAGTAAATTCTGTCATCTCTAACTGCAAAAGACACCC
Organism: Equus caballus; assembly: GCF_041296265.1. Classification (NCBI taxonomy): domain Eukaryota; kingdom Metazoa; phylum Chordata; class Mammalia; order Perissodactyla; family Equidae; genus Equus; species Equus caballus. Next base: position 105,091,312 of record NC_091685.1, read on the forward strand.
TGATTTCAAAACTTCTTATAAGGACAGTATAATGTTGATCAAAAAAAGAGAAGGGACCTGCCCAGTGGTATAGTGATTAAGTTCACGCACTCTGCTTCTGAGGCTCAGGGTTAACAGATTTGGATCCCGGTGAGGATCTAGCACTGCTCATCAAGCCATGCTGTGGTGGCATCCCACATCAAATAGAGGAAGATTGGGACAGATGTTAGCTCAGAGCCAGTCTTCCTCACACACACACAAAAAGAAAACCTGACAAAGATATTTAAAAGGAAGGTAAATAACAGAACAATTTTTCTCATAAACATAGATACAAAAATCTTAAACTATAAGCAAATAAAATGTAGCAATATATAAGCAGCTTGATAGATGATGAATAAGTTTATTTGAAGAGTACAAAGATAATTTAGCATTGTAAAATTGAGCAACATAATCCATCACATTAACAGAAAAAAAAAGAGAAAAAGAATGTGATAAAGTTGGTAAATGTAGGAAGTCTTTGGAAAAATTCATAACCTATTCATAATTAAAAAATTAGTAATTTTACCAAATCAGAAATAGACATGAAATTTCTTAATCTGACCAATCTGATCAAGAGTATTAAAATAGATTTCAGTAAACATTATGCTTATAGTAAGATGACAACCAACTTCTTTTTATTATTGTACTGTAAGTTATAGGCAATACAATTAAGACAAAAGCATTATCAACTACTTAGGGTAATGAATCTAACAAAATCTTTGGATTTTTGAACTACTTAAGACTCAATCTAACAAAAATGTTCAAGACTTGTACATTTAAAATTTCAGAGTATAGAGCCTGGCCCCGTGGCATAGTGGTTAAGTCCAGTGTGCTCAAGATCAGCGGGCTGGGTTTGCGGATTTGGATCCCAGGCAGAGTCCTACACCACTTGTCAAGCCATGCTGTTGTGGTGACCTACATACAAAATAGAAGAATATTGGCACAGATATTAGCTCAGGGCTAATCTTTCTCCAGCGAAAAAAGAAGATTGGCAGCAGATGTTAGCTCAGAGCAAATCTTCCTCACCAAAACACAAAAAAACAAAGTATTGAAATAAATTTAAGTTATACACAGAAGGTTATAACTTTATCTACTGGAAGATAATATTGTATATACTGTAAATTGCATATTGTACAATATTGTATACATTGTGAAACTGTATATATAGCTTTCAATGTTAAACTATTCCAATTTTCCAATGTTACATTATCTTTGAGATATATATATCTCTCCAAACTGAATGCAATTTTAATTCAAATCCCAGTATACTTGTGTGTGTGTGTGTGTGTGTGACTTAACTTGACAAGCTTGTTCTTAAATATATGTGGACATTAAAAAGAGCCAAAAATAGACAAGGCACTCTTGAAATAAAATTTGCATAACTTACATAATCAGATATATATATACTTATTTTAAAGCTATATAATCAAGATGGTATGGTATTTTGGGAACGACAGACAAAGGGAGAAGCAAAACACAATACAGAAGTCAGGAACATACCTAAACATACATGGTCATGAGATTTATGGCAAAAAAATGCAGTCCAATGGATCAAGAATTGTGTTGGTTCTACCTCATTTGAGCAGCCATATAAGGAAAAAAAAGACCCCTACATCACACCATATATAACAATCAGTTTCAGGCATATTTCAGATCTAAATGTAAAAAGTAAAAAAATAAAACCTGTAAATAAATTTTCCAGTATTTATTCTTGGTCTTGGAGTGAGAAAGATAGCTTGAGCAGGACATAAAAAGAACTAAATATAAAAGTTAGAAGTGATAAATTGGAAAATATTAAAATCAAAGAACTAATGAGAATCATAATACAGGATTAATAGAGTGAATGGCAAGCCAAAGAATGAGAGAAGATAGTTTCAATACATAAAATGAGCAAGGGCTCAAATTCAAAAATATAAAGAATGTCTACAAATTATTACAAGCAGCTCAGCCAACCCAATAGAAAAATCAGCAAAAGACTTTAACTGTCAGTTCATTAAAGGGGATATACAAATGGCTTACAAATTTGAAAAAGTGTGAAACTTTGTTAGTCATTAGGGACATACAAATTAAAGACAATATCACTACTGCCCACCAAGATGAATGACTAAGATAATGAAAGACAGACAATCCCAAGCATGGGTGAGGATTAGATACCCATGTACTGCAGGTAGGAATGAGTTTCTACAGATATTTTGGAAAGTGTTTGGCAATATTTACCAATGTTGAAATATGCATACTTTAGGATCCCGAAATTTACTCCTAGAAAATAAACAACAAAAATGTATACATGCGTTCACCCAAAAGCATTTACAACAATAATGACAGCAAAATTCTTCATAATAACCCCAAATAGGAAGCAATCCAAATGACCACTAGCAGTAAAACTAATCAATTAAATGTAGTGTTTTCACACAAAGGGATAATATAAAGGCACAGAAGTGAAATGAGCAAAAAACTTCGATTACAAGCAACAGCATGTATGACTCTCACAATGTTGAGCAAAAGAAGATAGAAACATATTATTCATTCCATACACATGAAGTTTAAAAAGAGACATTTATTCTGTATTTTTATGTCAGATATAGACTCACCTTCAGAGGATAGTGATTAGGAGGGAGAGAAAAGGATTTAAGAGATACAGACAACTTTCTGTTTTTTGATCTGGACCCTACTTCCACAAATATGTTCATTTTGTTAAAAGTCACTGGATGGCACATGTACATCTTTTACACTTTTCTGTATTTATGTTATAGTTCAATTAAAAAAAAAACTAATAAATGACATACAACATTGGCAGCAAAAAAGGATCTCTAACCTAACCATTTCTGGGTATTTTTTTTAGAGTTTTTTGTTTTTGCTGAGAAAGCTTTGTCCTAAGCTGACATCTGTGCCAATCTTCCTCTATTTTGTATGTGGGTTGCTGCCACAGCATGACCACTGATGAGTGGTGTAGGTCCACACCTGGGAGCCAAACGTGGGTTGCCAAAGTGGAGCGTGCCAAATTCAACCCTGAGGCCACGGGGTCAGCCCCTAATTTTACTATTTCTTGCTACCTTCATTGCTCCATTCTATTCTCAGTCATTATCATCTTTTCTGTGGAAAATTGCAATAATTCTCACACACAGCACACACACACACCAGTCTCCATCTATTCTCAAGAAAGTTGCCAGAATGAACCTTTTACAATAGAAGTTTAACACTTCTACTTAAAATCTTCCAGTGGCTTCCGATCTCAGTCAAATTAAAATCCGCAATCCTTGCCACAGTTTACAAAGCCGAGAATAATCTGGCGTCTGCCTGACTGTCTCAACTCGTCCCTGCCATTCTCCTCATTGATGACACTGTCCCGGCCACATTGGCTTCCTTGCTTTCCCCCTAAATATAGCAAATAAGCTTCCCGCTGAGTGCTCTGCCCTGTTTAGAATGCTCAGCCACAGACAGCTGCAAGATGCCCTTCCTCACTTCCTTCTATACTTAAATTTCCCCTGCAAGTGGAGGTCTTCACTTACCTCCCCACTAAAAGTATAGCACACTGCCAGTGCCTTCTATGCCTGTACTCTGCTTTGTTTTTATAGCACTCATTACTCTTTCATATATTATATATTATTTTGTTAATTTCTTTTCTCACCTTGTAGAAGTTTCCATTAGAGCAGAGAATTTGTTTTGTTCATAATTGATTCCTCAGACTTTGAAATCGTACCTGGCACATTTGTTGAATGAATGAATAAATTACCTAACAATTGGGAGGCAGGAAATGGAGAGAGATAATATGGAGAAATAGCTTAAATAAATTGAATTCTTCATCTCTCATAGCAGGGAGTAAAATATTTTAAAATCAATAAAATAAAAAAGGAAAAGAATAGATTTATGGACAAAAAACTAAAAAGCAGAACAAAAAAGCAGAACAAGTAAAAAGTGGGTGTCTCTAGAGACAAGAATTTGATTAATTTAAGAGAAGAGGCTGATGGTGGTGGAGAGATGTTTTAATGTTTAATGTTTTAGCATTTTGTAGAGTTTGAGTTTTTAGATCACATATATCATATGTATAATATGAGTTTTACGTCATAAATTATAAAATAATATATTTAAATGAAAACTACTGGAAGACAATTCTTTTGTGTTCTCAATTATCCTGCTCTATTTCTTTTAGTACGTTTATCTGATCATGCTTTGAAATGATATCAACAGCCCAGTACCTCCAGGACTGATCAATGTTAAGTGGCACCTTTTGTTTCTACACTACTGGTATATTCTTTAAAGGGGCCAGCAACCGTGAACATAACCAGAACTCTGATTTAATCAGTCAGGTGTTTTAATAGCTATTTTTGAAGTTCACAATGTATATAAAATCTGTCTTAAAATTTGTCGTTAATAACGTGAAAAAAAGTAAATCAATCCCTTTGTGCTTCCATTTACAACAAATACAGAACTCTTTTTTAATGCTAGTACAATGTAATATTCTACTTTAATAGTCATGTTGGAAATAGTCTAATCATAAAAGAGGTTATAATCATGATAATTTTGATAAAATAGTCTCTTTCGATTCAAATAAATAGATTAAGAAAGAAAACATTTATTAAATCTTGAAAGGCAAATAGATTGAAGGGTAAAAGGATTTTAGTCAACAATAATTTCGAGATTGGAAAGATTAATTAATCTAATTTTATAGTTTAGAGAACCTACAAGAAAGAAAAAATATCTAATATTATTATAGCCATATGTGCCATTACTTGGTGAGTATTTTGGGGCTCTATCTTTTTCCATCCTTTTATTTATTGTCTTCTGTATCTTCTATATCTATGTGTAGAATGACCTTTTATAAGGAGCATGTTTTTGACTATATTTTTTATCCAATCTTTGTGTTTTATATTTGGCATAGAATCCAAGTTTATTCAAAGTAATTACTGATATATTTGGTTTTAAGCCCACAATATTTCTATTGCTTTCTCTTTGTCCAGACATATTCCTTTATCTCTTCTTCCATGGTTTTTTATAATTGAATTTTATTAATTACTTCATTTTTACTTTTAGTGCAATAACAAGACATTCTTTAACTGATTACTCTAAATATGAGAGCATGCATTCTTGACTCATCAATGTCTACTCTAAATTATTACTTTTATCATTTCTGGGACAATGCAAGAAATTAGAATACTTTAACTTCACTCTTTCCCATGCAAATCCTAATTGCATATTATTTTTTAATATGTATCTTTAGCCTCATGTAACAGTTTAATAGTTTTTGTCAGCACTCATTCAGATTTATCCACATACTTATTTTTTTCTTGTTATTGATATTTTTTGTCTCTGGCTTCCATCTGCTTTTATTTGTCCTTTGTTCTTAAGAATACTTTATGCCTTTCCTTAGTGGGTCAGCTAACACATAATTCCCTTTTTATTTTTAACCACAAACATTTTTATTTGTCTTCATTCTTAAATTTTCTTTTGCTAGTTATAGAAATCTTGTCAACTTTTAATTCAACTTATTGAAGATATTATTGCATTTTATTTGCTTCCATAGTTTTTGTTGTTGCTGTTGCTGTTGCTGTTACTTTTGAGAAAGAAGCTGTCTAACTTTTTTCCACAGATAGTAACATGTCCCTTTTTTCTGACTCTTTTATTGGTGCTCTCCTTTCCTTTATGTGTCAGCAGTTTTGCTATGTGTCTAGGTGTGAATTTTTCTTATTGTTCCTCCTTGGGAAGATTCGATCTGCAAATTTTTGTGTTTCACAATTTCTGAAAAATACTCTAAGATTATGCTTATGATATTGTGTCTGTCTCAGTCTTTCATACACTTTTCTGAGAATTGATTTTCCATTCTGTTAGAACTTCTCTATATATTCTCTATACTTCGTCTGCATTTTCCATCATGTTGTTTTTCTATAGTTCATTTTGAATTTTTTCTTCTGATTAATCCTCTAGTTCACTCATTCTCTCTTTAGCTATGATTAATATGCTCTTCCCATAGAGTGAATGTTTGTGTTCCCCCCAAATTCATGTGTTGAAATCCTAACCTTCAATGTGAGGGTATTAGGAGGTAAGGCTTTTGGGAGATGATAAGACATGAAGGTGGACTCATTATGGGTGGGATTAGCGCCTTTATAAAAGAGGGCCAGAGAGCTGTCTCACCCCTTCTCTCAAGCGAGGACACGGTGAAAAGACAGCTGTCTCTGAACCAGGAAGTAGGCCCTTATGAGATACCAAGCCTGGCAGCACCTTCATCTTGGCCTTCCCAGCCTCTACAAATGTGAGAAATAAATGTTTGTTGTTTCAGCCTCTCAGTCTGTGGTAGTTTCTTATAGCAGCCCGAATGGACTAAGATAGCTATTAAACCTATACGTCCAGTTACTAATATTAAATGTAGGGTGCTCCAGTTATAAAACTTCAATAATTTTGGGCATTAAAACTCCCACGAAATTTCAATTGTGTCTTTTTAAGAACATATTTGTCCTAACCATTTTAAAGACTGCGTATTATAATGCCATTATCCAGATCCTCTTCAAATCTGTTTTTATTTTCTCTTATTTTTTCTATCATGTTGACTTGTGACCTGGTATGTCTGATTATTTTACACCAAGGGACATAAATTATATGTAAAATAATTTAGAAGAAATTTGAGATATTCGGTGAATTTATCTTTCTCCAGAGAGAAATTTTTGCATTTGTCAAAATTTCAGACACGTTAGCAATTTGGGATCAACTTTAACCAAACAGAGATATTTGAACCTACACTTGGCCTCATACTCCAATTCTTATGGATAACACCTCTGGAGATTTAAGACAGTTTCTATTCCTAGGAAAGCCCTGAATTCCACTTTCTATTCCCCTGCCTTACAAGGCTGATGGAAGATTTGCTCAGGTTTCCAGCTTCTTGGCTATCTCCTCAAGAAAAAAGTTGAACTAAGTACAGAGTTTCTGTTCTGAATTTCCTTCTCCTCTTGGATTTCAGCCTCATGATTTTTCCTTGTTCGAGCTTTTACATGTCTTCAAGCCTGTTTTTAAACAGATACGTTGTCCAAATATCCTAGTTGTTCTCAGTGGAAGGGCTCCTTCAGCATTATTCAACCTGCCATTAGCAAAAGCAGAAGTTCTGACATTCTCTTTTCTCTAAAACATTTATCCTCTTCTGAGATTATTTACAATCATTTATTATGTAATGTCTGTATTTCCTACTAGAGTGAAATATATGCCACAGCAGAGTCTTTGTCTCTTTTGTTTATTTATATATCTCTGATGCCTAAAACAATATCTGACATATAGTAGTGGTTGTTTACTAATTATTAGTCCAGGGGCTGGCACAGAGGTTGAGTGGTTAAGTTCATGCGCTCTGCTTTGGCAGCCCAGGGTTTCACTGGTTCAGATCCTGGGTGCGGACATGGCACTGCTCATCAGGCCATGCTGAGGCAGCATCCCACACAGCATGACCAGAGGCACTCACAACTAGAATGCACAACTATGTACTGGTGGGGGCTTTGGGGCTTCAGGGAGAAGAAGAAAAAAGAAAAAAACAAAGATTGGCAACAGTTGTTAGCTCAGGTACCAATCTTTAAAAAATTTTAAAAATTAAAAAAAAAGAAGAGGGCTACCATGTGTCCTTTATTCTAACAAAATAATAATTATTAGTCCAATAAATAAAGTCTAATAAATGAAAAAAGTTGATTTAGACAGCAATTTCTGTTTTTTGTTTGTTTAACATTCTTGATGTGTTTCTGAAAAAAAAAAGACTACAAGTTAGAATAGATAAAAGAAAATATCAATCAACACAGTACCTGACACGTGGTAGACAATCAATAAATGTTGAATGAAGGAAAAGTAGATTTACAAAAGGTAGAGAAATGTCTTTGTTTAGGTAATACAGAGCTCTGCTTATCAAGATATTGAGTTTTCTGCTCCTTCTGTCCTGGGATTGTCAGGCAGCCATCACAAAGAACTAATAGGCTCTGTTCTGGACACATTGTAGGTGCTTGATAACTACTTGTTGATGTTGACATTGGCATTTTACCAAGTGTAAAAACATTTCTACATACATAAATGCCTTACAAAATGGAACACTGCTTTATTAAATAGATATGTTCTTAAATAGTAAAGACATATAAATGCATCTATTACATAGAATTTACTGTGCTAATATAATTATTTATATCATTGATAAAACACTGTTAACTGGGTCTACAAACTAGTCTTCATTTATTCATGCATTCAATAACTGTTTAATGATTTCATATACCCGTTAAGCATCAAAGTTCTAAATATAGAATGGAAAAAATAAAAACCAAGGCCTCAAATTGCTTATAGTCTAACATAAGTTTTAAGAAATATCAAGAATCTAGAAAGAAAATTATTGTATATTTACAAGATCCAAAAAGCTATGAACAATGTCATTCTACACTAGTTAAATGTACTGTTTTTTCAAATTTAATTTGAAAGTAAGATCTAAAGAAAGTTTTCAAAAGAAATTAAGCAGCAGTCTACATTTGACTACCATATGACTACATAATACACTTTCCCCATATTTCTTTCTTTCACTATCATGTCCAAAAATTTTCAAAGTACACTCATCAGAGCTTTCTCTTCTGACATGAATATAATAGAAAAGCTGTCAAAACAAAACGAAAAGCCACCCTTTAAAATAAAACAGGTTTCCCTCAATTATTTTTATGGGAATTGAGCAAGTAAGGAAAAAGTTAAATGTAAATTTAGAAAAACCATGAGCACATGAATCCAAAATATATTGCAATGCTCAATAATATAAAATTGGTATCCTAGCAGCTACTTTTGCCAATAGCTCTGTCATCTAGAAAATGAGATGATTTGACAAAATAGAGTCCCTATAACATAATAACTGAGATCAGTAATAGTTCTCTTTCAAAGGAGGAATTATTGTGTATTCAACTATGGATTCTTCATGCCTCCATGAATGGGCTGCTGTCAGGCTGCTCCTATGTAATGACTATTCCACCCGTTTCATCTTTGAATTGTTCATGCTTTTAAAATTAGTTAATTTTCAATCACAGAAACAATAACATAGTATGGTTTCACAAATAAACAATTCATAAGCAAATAATTATCATAAAAATATATATGACTCATCCACGCTGATGTCATAGATCTGGAGAGTTAACATTTTGTAGCCATTTGATAGTCATTCAATAAGCAGTGTTCTTATTTTACACTGTAATAAGTGGTCTATGTGAAAAATTATTAGAAATGACATGAGCTATGACTTCAAATTTAAAAGCATCATTAGTTTATTGTCATAAATTGGTTTTTGCTTTCAAACAAGCATAAAATAATTTATTCAGTTTAGAAATTTTGGATGATTTTAAGTATATTTTAATAATCCTCCCTCGTGCAAAAATCTTCAGTACTTCTTTTATTATATTCTCCTTAAAAGGCAATAGCCATTAGAAATCTAGAAGAATTTATTAAGCTTTATATCTTATAATACCCCAGCTTCCACACATGCAAGAATACTAAACAAAGGAAAACTTTTCAATTAGATTTCTTAAATTGTAGTTTTATATAGCCAACAGTTTGTGACTCTATCAAATTCCAAGAAGTGGCCAAGGTTTGAGAAAGTCTGCACCATAAGCAGAATTATTTTAGATCAAGCAAAAAGCACTCCAAAACCAAAAGAGGAGTCTGAACATCAAGAAATTAGTGCCAAGAATTAACTTTATGTAAACAAACAAGCAGTGAAATGAGTAAGATCGTAGGCCTAGTCTTCCACAAGTAAGAGGAAGAAGAGAAAGATACCTGTCGTTTAACATTCAATAAATATTTTTCATGTGATTACTATAACCAGGTACCACCAGTAGAACTGAGTATTTAGAAGGAACCAAACTAAATCAAACAAAGTAAATCCCCCAAAGTAAAATTCTTATTTTACATTCTACCTTGCAGAACGGGGTGATGGCAGGAGAAAGATAAAAAGTAAAATGTATAAATTAGTAAATTAAATAGAATAATAAATGATGATGGGTACTAAGGAAAAAGAAACAACTGGCATGGAGATAGGATATGTTCATGAAGTGCTGGCAATTTTAAAAAAGTCTGTATAGAAGTCTTACGGAGAAGTTGACATCGAAAGAAAGGAACTATCTAAGGAGGTGTGTGAGCAAAACCATGTAGATATCTAGGGGAAAATTATCACAGGCAATGAGACCAGATTTGAAGCCACTGGAGGATTTTGGACAGAGTAGTAACACAATTAAATTTACGTCAGTACAGGATCAAGAAGGACAAACTATGTATAGACAAAAGATAGGTCAAGAAACAAATAGGAAAATTCTACAGAAATTCCGGTGAGGGCCAGCCCAGTGGCGCAGTGGTTAAGTTCTCACGTTCCTCCTTGGTGGCCCAGGGTTTGCCGGTTCGGATCCTGGGTGGGGACATGGCACTGCTCAGCAAGCCATGCTGTGGCAGGCGTCCCACATATAAAGTAGGGGCAGATGGGCACAGATGTTAGCTCAGGGCCAGTCTTCCTCAGCAAACAGAGGAGGATTGACAACAGATGTTAGCTCAGGGTTGATCTTCCTAAAAAAATTCAGGTGAAAGGGAATTGTGGCTTGTACCAAGGTAGTAGAGGTGGGGATGGTAAGTTTTCTAAGTGTGGATGTTCTTTAAACATAAGACAGAAAGAATATGATGTAGGGTATAACAGAAAGAGTAGAGTCACATAAGATTCTCAGAATCAAAGCCTAAATCACTAGAAGAATAGAGTGGCCAATAACAGAAATTGGTAAAACTTGAGAGAGCGGGTTTTTTTGAAAAGTGATAGCTCAGTTGGGGACAAGTTAAGTTTAAGATCTCCATTAATCATTCTTGTGAATATATTGAGTCAGCCTTTGGGTATATGAGACCAGAAACCAGAGAAGTCTGGAGACAGACAGACATTTGGGAGTTATTAGCACATTAAGAACTGATGGGGTGTAAAGCCACGAGAATTAAAGACATCATGAAAGGATTTATTGTAAAATGAAATCACAGAGAAACACTAATTAGACACTGAGGCAATATAAAGTTAAGAGATCAGGGGTATGAGGAGGAAACAGAACAACGGACCGAGGGGGAGCTGCCAGAGAATTAAGGGAAAAGCCAAGAGACTGTGGTTTCCTAGGACTGAAGAAAGTGTTGCAAGGAGAAGGGGGATCATGAGCTGTTTAGTGCTGTTGCTCAGTCATGTACAACAAACAGGGAGAAATGGCCTTTGGTGACCTTGACAAAGGTGGTTTCCCTGGAGTTGTGGATACGACAGCTTGCCTGGTATGGGTTCATGCGAAAATGGGAGGACAGAAAATGGAGACAGGGAGGGTAGCAACACTGTCACAGGATTTTCCTATAAAGGCAAGGGGGAAAATGGTGCAATTTCTAAAGAGGAAAGCAGGAGTGAGAGACTTTATTTTTCCCCAAGATGAAAGCATGATGGTACATTCCTGAAGAAGTTCTAACGGTCGGTAAACGAACATCAGTGATGAAGGAGAAGAGGAAGATAAGCGGACACTTAGGCTTGACTCATGCCATATTTCTAAAGAGGTGGAAGAAAAGGGGATATATGACAAAAATTGAAGGACAGAGATTTCATTCATCTCAAGAGAAGAAAAGCCAGATTATATAAAAACTTATGCAATTAGGTGGGTAGATTTTCTGTGGAATTTGTGGGAATTCTTTTCTGATTACTTTGAATTTTTCAAGCAAATAAGGATCAAGGTCATCAGTGAAGAATAAGGTTGGGGAAGATGTGTCAGAAATTTGAGGGGAGAGGAGAAGGTGAGATATACTTATAGGGAGAGGAAAAGTTAATGGCTTGACGAATACAGTATGTTCTCCATGTAGCGTTAAGGAGACGAATTGAGGCTGTTGGTCATAGATTTAATGTAAAATGTATCAGCATTATTATATGTGTTTTCCAGGGCCATTTAACTGCAAAATCATATCCATAGAGTAGACAGAGATGTGGATTTGACAAATCCTCTGTAACTATGTAACCCAGAACTTTAAAGGTCTCCTCTGTCTTTTATGTCTCTTCTCACCTAGTTTGGAAAAATGTATCTAGTTTAAATAGCAGGAAACCTGACGTTTGAACAAAGACCTTCCAAACTTACTGTTTATGCCCTGAGTTATCTCTAGGCCTCAGCTGAAAAGAAAAAAAAAATTAGACTTTTATTTATAAATAAACTTATTTTTTTAGAATAGTTTTAAATTTACTGAAAAGTTGTGAACATAATATAGAGAATTCCTATATATTCCACAGACAATTTTCCCTATTAAAATTTGTCACAGCTAGGGGGTCTAGTGGTTAAGTTTGGCGTGCTCCACTTTGGTGGTCCAGGTTCAGTTCCCAGGCACAAACCTAAACAACTCAGTGGTGAATCACATGCAAAGTAGAGGAAGAGTGGCACAGATGTTAGCTCAGGCCGAATCTTCCTTAGCAAAAAAAAAAAAAAAAAAAAAAAAAACAAAAAAATTCACAACTAATAAACCAATATTGATACATTTTTACCAACTAAATCCCATAATTTATTCAGACGTCTTTAGTTTTTGCCAAATGTATTTTTTCTGTTCCAGGATCTCATCCAGCAAGATACATTCCATTTATTAGTCAACATATTTCTTTAGGCTCCTCTTGGTTGTGATGGTATTAGATTTTCCTTGTTTTTGACGACCTTTTCAGTTTTTAGGAGTACTGTTTAGATATTTTGTAGAATGTTCCTCATTTGGGATTTGTATCATTTGTTCTAATCATTAGACCAGGGTTCCATGTTTTAGGAAGGAGGCCACAGAGCTAAAGTGCCATTTTCGTCACACAATATCAAGGATGCATGCTATCTACAAGACATCACTGTTGATGTTAATCTTGATCACCTGGATGAGTACTGGGTGTTAGATTTCTTTACTGTAAAATTACCCTTTGTTCTTTCGTTTCATGTTGTAGTCTTTGGAAGGAAGTCATTATGCCCAGTCCTCACCCTAAGGAATGAGGAGTTGTGCTTACCCTCCTTGAGGTCAGAGTATCTATATAAATTTTCTTCCACATAGATTTACCTGTTTGCCCCCATTTATTCATTTATGTTAGTATGAATGCATAGATAGTTGATTAATAGGTTGGGTTATAATAGAATACTGCACCACTTATTTTTTGGCTCACATTGTTCCAGCTTTGTCATTGGGAGCACTTTTAGTTTGTTCCTGTGTCCCCTTGACACCTATCATTGCGGTTTTTAAAAATTTTTGTTGCCTTTTTCTTTTTGAGCACTTTCTCACTTTCTGGCACTATAAAATGCTCCAGGCTCATCTTGTATATTCCCCACTCCAGCCCTAAACTTAACCATTTCTTCAAGGAGCTCTGAAAATCCAGATATTTTAAATTAAAAAAGACTTGAAGAATTTTTTCTGTCCTAATATTCTTCTCTAAGGCAATGGATGTCTTACCTGTGACATGGAATTGCAATGAAACAGAAATATAGATTATAACATAACAAAATATAATTCCAATACTGACAGTTAAAAACTAGTAGGAAGAGCTTGCATCTATATAGACCCTCATAAGACCAGACACTGTTATAAGTGCCTAAGATTTATTAACTCGTTTAATCCTGACAAAAATGGTATACAGTAGAGTGAGGGACCCTCTGTTAAGTGTCTTATCTCGTGTAATGCTCACAACAAAACACCATGAGGTAGTTAATTATTTTTGTCCCCATTTGGCAGATGAGGAAACTGAATGAATGCAGGGCTCACATGTATAGTAATTTCAGGATAGAATTCTGGGATTTGAATTCAGGTTTGTCAGATTCTCAAATACAAAATTTTAGTTACTACAAAGATCGTCTCCTTAGCTATATTGATACTGGAAAAAAACAAATCAAATTCTCTTCATTATTCCTACCTCAAAATAATGGAATTAGATGTTAATATCCAAAGGTTCTACTAAATTCAAAATGGTGTGGTTCAATGATTTCCCTGGTTATGTTAGATTTCTTTGTGTCCATATTCCTTTAACATCCTGTATATATGTTTAGTAAAGGATTTATCACATTAAACCAAAATCTTTCTTTAGTGGTCTCTCTCTACATGTTTTATTTACCTATATGACCAAGGCCAATTTCTTATATCTTTTATAGATAAGGTACAAACGTTAGTTTATTGATTAAATACATGAATGAGTGTAACATCAATGCTAAGATTAGAGATTTTCATAGGAAAAACACTCACTAAATTATTTTAAAAGTCATTAAAGATAATTAAATATAATTACCTATAGGGGTTCTCAGATTATGACCAAATCTATATTGTTAGTCTTAAGGCTAGGTATTTTAACAAACTTAAATTTCATAAAATAGGCAGAAAGTTTTAGGAAAGTAAAAGGCAACAGGTATTTCTCTGATTTTGTTTACTAAAAGTATCTGTGAGATACAATACTAACGGGAGAAACAAATGTTACTTTCTAAGCAAGAGAAATTTACATAGAGTAATTGATTTGGATTTCAATCCAATTTTACTAACATATATTTTCAGTATAATTTATGACTGCTTCATTTTGAAATACTTATTGTATTTTTAAAGGTAGATTGGTAAAGATCAGTCCAATTTTCTGTTTAACTTATCTAATGCCTGAGCTTTAATTGAGTTTATCCATCAAAGTCACATTTCATTTGGAGAACGGATGTCAGACTACAGCAGTTAGCAATGATGAAAAAAAGGACTTTAAATTAACTAACAATAGCTTCTTAGAACAAAAATAAAGTCCACTTTTGTGGTCTGCTTATAATTTTAATTCAAAAAATAATTAAAGACTGAATGATGCTCAAATATTAGCTAAAGGAGTATCACTATAAACTGAAGGCATGTAATAGAAAGATATTTAAGTTTAGTAAATGTCCATATCCTAGCAGGCCATTTATAGGATTGTGTCAATATGTAGATAAAAATTTTAAGTCCATAGCTTTATAAATAACTTAAGTAAAACTTAATATATTTTGTTTTGCATATTTACCACAGTCATTGATGGTGATATAACTCAATATAGTCAAGATACAAAATTGTTACTTTGATAGTTAAGACAAAGGTATCTCAGAGAAAGGAGGAACAGAAAGAATGAAAATATACATTGTCTATATTTTCTGGGTAATTATCATTGTCCATGAGTGATGAGTGATTATTTCTTCAGTTCTAGAATGCTTATTTGAAAGAGATGTATTTAGCAAACGTGGAATTCCTTCACTGGTTGCATGGCCTATGGAATAAAGGTTGTTTTAGTAGGAAAGGCCAGTGAAAGCCTCCACCTATCAAAATAGTAAACCAAAAGCAATGTCACACCTCTAGAGGAATAGCAGAGATCTGGGCC
This sequence comes from Equus caballus, assembly GCF_041296265.1. Classification (NCBI taxonomy): domain Eukaryota; kingdom Metazoa; phylum Chordata; class Mammalia; order Perissodactyla; family Equidae; genus Equus; species Equus caballus. The sequence continues at coordinate 105,106,676 of NC_091685.1, forward strand.
ACCATCTAAGCCTTGACAAATGCAACAGAGTTCATTACCACTATATAGCCATTCAACTTACCTATTTGGCCTGTGCAGAAGACAGATGTGTTTTGGAGAAAGGCAGTGGATTATCATAAACTTAACAATGTGATTGCAATTGTTATTTTGGATGTGTGTTCTGGATAGTTTGCATATGTGTGTGTGTGCATGCACATAGTCTGGTATATATAGCTCTTGATCTGGCCAAGTCACATTTTTCTATGTCTATTAAGACCTTCTGAAATCATTTTCTTTCAGCCAATATAGCCAACAATATATCTTCACAGTCCTACTTCAAGGCCATCTCAGCTCCCCACCTCTATGCCATAACCTAGTGTACAAGGAATTGATCACATTTCCCTTCCACAAGATATCACACTAGTCCATTATCTTGATAGTTTCATGTAACTGAATCTAGTGAGCAGGAAGCAGCAACTACTTTAGACATCTTGGTAAGATGTATGTCAGCCAAGTGGTAGAAAATAAATCCCATGAATGTTCAGATGCCTACCACTTTGGTGAAATTTCTAGGGGTTCAGTGATCTGGGGCACGTCAACATGATCTAAAATGAAGGGAAAATTACTGCATCTGGCCCCTTGTACCACTAAGAAAGAACCATAATGACTATTGATCTTTTTGAATTTGGAGGTAACATATACCTTTGTTGGGTGTGCTACTCTTATCAAATTACCCAGTGAAACTGAAGCTTCTAGTAGGGCCCAAAACAAAAGAAGGGTTTTCAATAAGTCCAAAATGCCACAAAAACTGGTCTTCTTTTTGCATTTTACAGTCGCAAGATCTCACGGTGCTGTAAGTGTTGGTGTCAGATAGAAATGTGTATAGCAGGCCCTTATAGGTGAATTGAAGCACAGATCTTCATGATTTGGGTCAGAACTATGCCAGCCTCTACAGATAATTATTCTCCTTTTGAGAAATAGCTTCTGGCTATATATTGGGCTCTAATACAGACTGAGTATTTGACCATGAACCACTGAGTCACCAAGTAGCCATAAATAAATTTACGGTCAAGTCAAAATTTGTCATGCACAACTGCACTACATCTTCTAATGGAACATGAAAGCAGGCTCAAGCAGGTCCTGAAGATCTCAGTTTCGTGTGTAAGTGGCCCAGATGCCCATGACTATTTCTGCTGCACTGCCCTCTCTCTCAGACAACACATATGGTCTCCTGGGGAATGCCTACGATCAGTTGTTTGAGGAAGAAAACGTTCATGCCTGATTTACAAATGGTTCTGCTAGATATGCTTTCACCATCTGAATGGATGTCTATAAATCTACAGTCCCACTTCATGGCAATCATAGCTTGGAGGATGGCACTGAAGAGAAATCTTGCCAGTGGACAGAATTTTAAGTAATGTAATTGATTGCCCATTTTCACTTGAAAATGGAGAGAGCTGGAGATGTAGACCTAAACGGATTCATGAACTGTTGCTAATGCTTTGGCAGGATGATCAGGCACTTGGATGGAACAGAGTTGGATAATTAGATAATTGGTGACAAGTTAGTCTAGGGAATAAGTATGCAAATAGACCACTTCAAATGGGCCAAAAGTGTAAAAATATTTGTCTCCCATACAGACACTTACCAAAGAATGACTTTAGCAAGTAAAGATCTTAATAAATAGGTGGACAAGATGGACTGTTTGGTGGATTTCAGTCAGCATCTTTCTCTAGCCACCTCTGTCCTTAATCAACAAAGTCATGGGCAAAGTGACCATGGCAGAAGGGATGAAGGTTTTGCATGGACTAAGCAACATAGACTTTCACTCATAATGATGGATATGACTACAACAGGTGCTTTGTTTCCAAACTGACAACAGCAAAAACCACACTGAGCACCCAATATGACGCCCTTCCCTTGGGGGATCTGCCAGCCACCTGGTGGCATGTTGATTTTCTTGGGTCTCTTCCATCATGGGAGGGATAACACCTCTTTTTATTGGAATAGACAATTTCTGTGGTTATGAATTTGCCTTTCCTGCCTGCAATGCTTCTGCCAAAAAACACAATATGTGAATGTCTTACTCATCACCATGTTATTTTACACATCATTGCTTTTATCCAAGGACTCATTTTGTGGTAAATTGGTGTGCCAATGACCAACGCTCATGGAATTCACCATGTTCCCGATCACTCTTAAGCAGATTGGCTGATAGAAACATAGAATGACCTTGTAAAAATACAGTTACAATTCTAGTTGAGTAGCAGCAATTTGCAATGTTGATTAATGTCTTTCAGGATGTGGTCATTGCTCTATATTGTTGACCTACATATGGTACTGTTGCTCCCAAAGCCAGATTTGTGAGCATAGAAATGAGGGGTGGAAATATGGTTAGCTTCTCTCACTATTACCCTTTGCAATCCATTAGTGAATTTTTGTTTCTAGTCCCCACAATTTTGGGTTCTGATCATCTAGATTTCTTAGTTCCCAAAGGATGAATGTTTCCATTGGGCAAAATAAAACTGGTTTCATTAAACTGGAAGTTGAGACTGTCAACTGGGAACACTGAAATGCTCATGTCAGTAAATCAGCAGTCAAAGAAGGGAGTTGAATCCTACTACTAAGGATAGAGGGAATTGATCCTGTTTATCAAGGAGAAATTGGGTTGTCAACTCATAGTGGATGTAAAGACAAGATTGTCTGTATTGCAAGAGAACCCCTGGAGAACTCCTTCATCCTCCCGTGCTCTATAATAAAGCCAGTGGAAACTACAATAAACTTAATACAGGCAGAACCAAGGCAGAACCACAAATGGCCCAGGCCACGGTTGCCAGATTTAGCAAATAAATTACGGTGTTCCCAATTAAAATTGAATTTCAGATAAATTTTAAAGTTTAAATATGTCTCATGCAATATTCTATATGTATTTATAATAAAAAAAATAATTATTTACCAGAAATTCAAATTTAACTGAGCAGCCTGTACTCTATCTGGGAATCTTAGCCTACACCCTTCAGGTCACTCCACAGGCAGGAAACACAAGAAGTCTGGTGTTTGCTGAGTTCAAAGGGAAAATGGAATGGCTATTGGAAGAAGGAAGTGCTTCTATCACGGAAGGGATAGCAGCTTTTCTCATTGGATTTGCCATATAACCACCTGCAGCAGTGGCTCTAAAAATTGCAGAAACTAAGATTGTACTAATTATGAATATTTCTTCCTTATTTTGATGTGAGTATCTTAAAGTATGTATTAATAAATTTTTTTCTTTTTTTATGTTCACAATTCACCTACCATTAACGTAAGATGAATTAATAATAGTTAAACTTGTATTTCCCTATTTACATTACAGCATACCAAAGTCAAATATGATTAAGCAAGAAAAGAAATGAACAACCAAAGCTGGATCAAGGGTCTTTATATTTTCTTTCAGTGGAGGTTGACATGTTTTTGACTGTACATGGGTCATTTATTATTTCACATGTAAGGTGCAATTTGCCATTGTCTTTTCTGTAAATTGAATATGATTAAAATAGATATGTATGTGTAAATTGTGGTGGCTTAGTACTGTGTCAACTTAGCTAAACTGCAAGTATTTTTTGAAAAATTACCTTTCCTGTTTTCTTCCAGGTTAGAGTTGGTCACAAGAGAAATGTGCATGAGATCTGGAAGATAGAAATCAAGGAGTAGACAATTTCATGTTCTGAAGTTGGGTTTGCTGCTGCTCACACATTTGTGTCTGATTTGCTGGCTCATCTTGTGAACTTGTGATGGCAGCCCAGCCCACAGCTCCTCCTGCTCCCCACACGCTTTCCCCTTCAACATCTCCAAATCCTTCCCCCGTCTTTCCCCCATGCTCTCTATTCTACATAAACATGCCCAAATATCATCAAGTTAACTATAGGTCATTCATTCAATGTATTTTACCATTGTCTTCTACCGTATCATTAGACATTTTATTCAGAGTTTTCTCAATTGCAGTTAATACAAAAATTTTAAACACTTTATACTTAATATTCAGTTGTTACTATTTACCTGCTACTTTATACTTTTATTTTTCCTTTCTTTAAATATTGATTTTCACAAGTTTCCAGAAATTTCCTCATGAAGAACATATAAACAATATATTATCTGAGTCTCACAAATCGGGGAATGAGTTGCAATTGCCTTTAAATAGAAATTCAGTGTGCTCATTCTAGATATCTTGAGCCCCAACTTCTTCCCTCTGTATTTTGTTGAATTTTTTTCATTGTGTCATAACGTACAATGTTGCATAAAACTTATTTGACGTCATTTTTTGTCAAATTAAAACTTTTACCTATATTTAAATGTTGTTAGGAGTTTTTCTTTATTGTTGAAATTAAATACATTTCTCAGATTACATTTAAGTATAAAGTGATTATATATATATTTGTTTCTTTTTCCTTTGAATTTTGCCCGCTATTTGGTTGTGTGTGTATTAAATTATATATTATAATTACACAGCTATAATTATATGTAATTGATTACATATTAGATATTAGATATGTATATACACATATATAATTTCTAGTTTAGAAGCATCTTTCTCTACATCTTAATTTGCTATTTATGTTTCTATCACTGTGATTTGATGTTAATTTCAGTTTCTATTATTTTGATTTTCCAAGTTCATAGCTCTAATCCTTTATTGGATATCTGTTCTTTGACCTCGTCTTTTATAATCACTCTTTCTCATCTTTTTATTGTTCTCTCACATTTTGAAAAATTTCATAGTTTGTTCTCCAAGCTACTGATTATTTTGGAAAGGTCAATTCTGCTTGATTGTGCTTCAAAGTAAATTTTAATTATGAGTTTAAATTTTGTGTTTCCTATAGTCTCCTCTTACTTCAATCACTTACCTTTCTAAGACTAAGTTCATCTCAGTATATTATTTCCTTAGGGCTTCCCGTTCTTTGTCAACAGAGGCTGTGTTATCTTGCCATGATTTTTATACTCAACTTGCCTCTTGAAATTTTCTTATTTTTGTGTATCAACTTATTCATAATTTTAAAGAACCATATGTTGTGTTTTCTTCAAAAACATCTATGACTTGGTAGACTACTTGTTCCTTGGAAAAGCATTCCTCTTCTGTCAACATTTTCTTCATCAACTATTCCCCACAGTGAAGCAAATCAAGAGAAGTTAGAGGGTAGTCGCCACTCATGACTCAGATCTGTACTCTCCAATTCCCATGATTCCTACAAGGTTTTATGTGTGGATCTGTTTTGTAGTTTCTGCAGATCTGAGTAGTTGTAACTCCAAATGGTTCCTTGTCACTTACCCTCTGGCTTTCTAAGTATGTCATAGTGTTTAGCTGCCAGCTGAGAACAAACATCTCCGAAGTACTTTTTTCAATGCCATTACTTTTACTTTCCTTTTGAGTGACAAGAGTACTCTCCATACACACATTTGACAAAACATGATGCCTGAAGCATAGCATCCCTTCTCACTGCCCACCTTAATATTGTCACCTTTATCCTCCCAGATCTAGTCTTGATGAGCAGATGGATATGTACAATCCATTGTTTAATTTATGATGATTCATAGTCAGTTGCCTTTGATTAATCTTCAGAACATCTTCAGAGTCTTCTGCTTTAACTATATAGTTGTCTTGCTAAACTAGAAAGGTTAATTATAGTTATCAAATTACGATATTGCTATACACCAAAGATGACCAGGCCCACTGTTCACCGCCTCTCATGTTGTTTGTTCCATGTTCATTACTCCTGGTAGACTGCTCATCACAGAACATCCCTGAATGTCCTGGAATCATCCAAGTATGCAGCTATAGCTTTGCTTTTTAAAATTTTAGGTAGCAAGGATTACACTGTTGGACTGTTATAAAGGGGGATTAACAAATTAATGTACAAATTTGGTTTTAGCTGGTTCAGGAGACAGTACCTGGCTACTTTTTTCTTTTTAATGCAACTCAACATTTGAAACCAATTAAATTGAGTAAAATTTTCCTACTTTGGTTTGGTGAATTATAATAATGTTTTTCAATTGTTATTTTCATCATCTTTTAATTTTCTCAGTTTCTCAATTCTTGAAACGTGTTTTTTTAAAGATTTTATTTTTTTCCTTTTTCTCCCCAAAGCCCCCCGGTACATAGTTGTATATTCTTCATTGTGGGTCCTTCTAGTTGTGGCATGTGGGACGTTGCCTCAGCATGGTTTGATGAGCAGTGCCGTGTCCGCGTCCAGGATTTGAACCAATGAAACACTGGGCCGCCTGCAGCGGAGTGCGCGAACTTTACCGCATGGCCACGGGGCCAGCCCCTTTGAAACATAGTTTTAAGTAGCATTGCAGGTAAAAAAGGCATCCCCAGAGAGGTTGTGCTACTTTCTACTTAAGATGAGCCTATGACAGTCCTTTCAGATTTCAGTGCAGATGCTCCATTCCTGGCAACGTGACAATATCATATTTTAAATGTATTATGCAACCATTTTCTTGGAATTTTCTCTCTTGTCTTTCTCTTCCCCATCCCCTAGTCAGCAAATTCACTTGATCACCTGGTAATTCTTGGCTAATTGCCCTAAAGAAGAAATGCAGCATTGTAAAAGCAAATAGACAATAAATATCATCCTGGTTTTTGTGTTTCAAATGCCTTGCTCTCAGGAAAATAATTAATTTATTAATTAAGATATAAGTTCATTACTTGTAATAGAGACCCAACTTATTAAGAGATCAACTAAAACAGAAATCTATTTCTTTTTCACAAGAAAGCCCAAATGTATATGGTATGTGGTTCTGCTTTTCAGTAGCATCCAGGTTCAAGATCCTTCTGTCTTAATGTACGTCATCCCTTGTTTATGACATCTAAGACAGATGACCATCACAGCTGTCAATGAGGATGCAGGAAGAAGAAAAGGTAAAGGAGGAGAAATAATAGCCATTTACTTTAAGGCAAAACAAGAAGGTTGACTATATCACTTTTTCTTGTATCTCATTGGCACAGAAAAGTGAATATGCTTGACTAAATTTTGGAGGTGCAAAATTATTGCCAGTAACAAAATATTTTAAGGAGAAAAATTGTTATTTTTAGGAAAATGTCTTGATAATGAGCTTAAAGCAGAAGGGAACTGGTTTGCAAGGATGTACTAGCAGGAGAAAACACCCCAAAGAAGTAATTACGTGGACGGGCCTTACAGGAAAAGGGGTTTGGGATGGGGAAAATAGGACAGCCGAGAGGGATTCACGGAGCCACAGAAAAGATAGGAAGAATTTTTTAAACACAACAGTATCAAATATTCAGCATTAGATAGCTTTAGCTTCTAACTCCTTTAAAATCTTGAACTGTCTCACAAAAGCCTCATGTGTTTAGGCTTTTGGGGAAAATTCAAAGAAAGGAGCTGAGACCATATTCAGATTGACACTACAATATAGACAAAGCAACAGCTGAAAGATGCAGAGCGGAGACAAGCACGCAGAAGGAGCAAGAAGTGATTGAAAAACGGGACAGTTTGAGGAATCTGTAGAATTTCTAGGAAGGACGTTGACTTTTCTATAGAAAAGGGCATGGAATAGCAATTCAAGAGTATCTCAAGCTGGATCTTAAAGGCTGGATAAACCCAGCTGATAAGTGATTTACACAACTTTTTGAGATTTTCAGAGTAGGGAGGGGCACTGTAAATTTGGTGACAAGCAGTGTTAAGCAGGGAAGAAAAAGGAGTTCTGTCATTCTTGCTCATCAGAAACCAGTTAGGAATATTGCAATTATACACTTATTTCAGCAACCCGGTGAAATCAGCAGATATTTAATAGGTAACAGAGTTTCAGAGCTGTTAAATGCATTAACTACAATTTCACAGCAGAGCTAAGAGCAGGATTCTAGGCCTTGTGGCTCTTGGTCATGTCCTTTCCACAGTATTACAGCTCCTCAGATCCTAACGTCCTCCTAGGTGTTTGGATTTCTCAACTAACACCTAGTCGCCTCTCCTTAAATGTTGTTTGTTCGATACCGCCTGTCCTCAAGTTTTTCAAAGTAGCTAATCAATTATTAGCTAATAGCTATACTAATGAATTTATTTTTCATAAAAGCATATAAAGTACCCATATATACTAAATATATATATATATATTCTCTTCCAGATAATCATTCCTCATTCATTCATTGTTTTTTCAATCAATCACAAAATATATACTGAACACCAATATACGTCTAAGCATTGTTCTAGATGCCAGAAAAATGGGAGTGAAAAGAATAAACATGTTCTTCAAGTATGATACATTTCTTTTGGGGACATCAAATCATAAAGCAATTCTTCAGATATCAGCATTTATTTGTTGGAAGCATCAATATTACAGGTGTAGCATTTAACATTTATTTAATAGATGCCAAGGACCACCTTCAAAGTCCTTGAAGTCCACCTTCAAAGTATTTTAACCCCTTAATTTTCTCTTCACTCTAACCTTTGGATATTGGTAGTTTTCTCCGTTTTACAAATGAAGGAATTGAGAGATAGAAAATTGAAATAACTTACTCAAGGTCACATGGCAAATAAATGTCAGAGCCAGGGTAGAAAGCCAGACAACCTGGTTTCAGCACAGGCTCATCTCACTGCGTGTGACCTCTGTTTACCTCCCTTGCAGAGAGAGGGGATATGGGGAAAGACCAGAATACTTCTTAATAGAACTTTGCTTACTGAGTGCACAGTGAGATCTGTTTTTCTCTCAAAGATATGGTTCTTATTTCTGTGTGTATATATATTTAATACCCAGGATTTATTCATATATGTGTTTATAAGATGAAATCATTAATAAAACAGAAAGTGAGGGACTGTGATCATTCAATATTCTCAGATCTAAGCAGAAGTGATGACATAAAAAGAAAGAAAAATACTCCCCTTATTGCCAAGGAGTGCATTACTGCCGGCTTTGCTGCAGAAAGAACAGCCAGAGAACATTTGACTAGATGGGGCTAAAAGCATACACGCCCATTCTCTTTAAAATGAAATATTCAGCAGTGAGATGAAATAAGGACCATGAAAAAAGGTTTGTGGACATAAAACTAGAAGATAGATTCTGTCAGAGCATTTCAAAGAACTGGAAAGGGATCCCGGCCCTAGGCCTGCCAGTGGCGATGAAGCTGGACGTGCGTGCTCCGGTAATCAATCTCCGTACAGCTGCAAACAGAAGAGCAATCAGGGTTTTATTTTTTGTAGTTTGGATTGCAGGAGAAAAAGAAATTAGATGAATGTGTCAATAACGGCCTCCCTGTGCACCTGGTAATTCATTGTCCAGATGATAAATTTGGCAAGATCAAAAATAAAATAGTGAAACTTTAAGAGACAATTTCTACCTAGTTTGGCTATAGATTTGTACAACATCTTCAAATTTTCAACAATGCTTCAATTTATTTATGATCTTCCTGTTTGGAAGGAGTGGATATTGAAAGCTATCTTGCACAGGAGAGTTTCAAAAAAAATTGTGGAATAATGGATGAATGAAAATAGAGTGATGTATTCTCTTTATCAGACACCAGAAGACTACAGGTATAATTTTATGAACTAATTTCTAAAGATCAAAAGAATTTTAACGTATTTAGAGCATATACCTTTTTACTGCTATTTGATAAAATTAGAATATGATGTGCATGTATATCTGTCTGTGTAGATTTCCTATGAAAGAAAGACAGTAATAGGTAAGCACAATGTGAGTCTTACGGGACTTTTGAGCATCAGAAGGTAAGAAATGTTCACAAAATCTTCAATATCTCTTCAAAGTTTTCCCATTCAAGTTTCAGCCAGAATTAAGTCTGTAAGAGTCATAGATGAGCTGATTAAAATGTGTGTACCACCTTTAAAGTGTTCATTCCTGTTCCAAAATCTTAAAGAAAGGCCTGCTGGATCTTTCTCTTTGTTTGCCTCTCTTTGTCACTCTATTCTTAGTTCTCAGGACTTGTACCCCTCAGGTCTGCAGCAAAAATTGGGAGCAAGGAGCACCTCATACATCCTCTCTGACCACTCGGTTTTGGACTCAGTATTTCAATTTGTGTCCTCTCTCATATATGCTTTAATATGTCCCAATTAAGGATAGACAAGAGTGTACAACGTTGAGAAGAATGCACTATGAATAGTATTTACAATTTTCTTTATTAAAAGTAACTTCTGGGGCCAGCCAGTGATGCAGCCATTAAGTGCACACGTTCCGCTTCTTGGCGGCCCTGGGGTTAGCCGGCTCGGATCCTGGGTGCAAACATGGCACCGCTTGGCAAGCCATGCTGTGGTAGGCGTCCCACATACAAAGTAGAGGAAGATGAGCATGGATGGTAGCTCAGGGCCAGGCTTTCTCAGCAAAAACAGAGGAGGATTGGCAGCAGTTAGCTCAGGGCTAATCTTCCTCAAAAAAAAAACAAACAAAAAAAAGTAACTTCCATCTTTTCATTCATGATGGCTAGATAAGCTCTGCAATATTGATGACTGTCCCAGCTGCCAGAGTTGCAAAGGCAGGTGTGCCTGGGCTGAGTAGAGATATTGGACCTATTCCCAACAATCTTTCTCTAAACTATCTCATCTAAACTTTCTAGGGTTTCCTTTTTTCTCTCTCTCTGAAAGATATAAGCCAATCAGTGTTGGTGGTCATGGATCAGGTAGCAATTGACTGATTATTTAGTTTCAATTGGCCATAATGAATAAAAGTTAAAAGAAAACTATTTCTCCTTTCCATGCTCTTTGAGAACACATTGAAGTAAATCAAGCTCAGTTTTGAAAATCAAAATGAATCAAGAAAGACAACAAATGTAAGGAGTTGTGAGAAAGATCTATTGGTATGGAATGAAATATAACAATTGGCCTCAGGTATCTGTACTCACTCAAAGAGAATGCAATTTATAAACTCCACCCTGATTTAGGCTGCTTCCAAGAGTTAAAAGGAAAAATTATTTAATTTAATTATCCACATCAGTTCTAACTTTGAAGGATTTTAATGTTCCTTTACAGACTTGCTTCGTATATTGATTAGATTAACAGGAAATTATTCAACTGTCAGATTTCTTCTACATGTATAAGCATAATCTAAAAGGACAAAAACAATTCATTCTAGCTCATAGTTTCACGATAAAAGTTGTGTATTGTTTAATGCATCCTCCTTCATTTGCCCCCTAAAAGTGATATGAAACTTAAATAAAGCATAAATCTGGAAATTATGTGCACAATCTCTGATCATTTAATTTCAAAAAGGGCAAAGAAATTTGGGCCCACCCCTCTTACCCCTTTCTTCTGAGATAGAAAGTCCAGCATTTTGGTTCATAGCATAGGGGTATATTTTGGTTTAGCTTGTCTTTGTCACTTACAAACTTGCAGAAACTCAAAATCTCAATTTCTTCAAAAGTAAAAGAGAGGAAAACCTATTTTTCATTTTTTTATGAGGCTTAAATGAGACAGTACCTGTAGATTGCTAAGTATGGTGTCCCTGTTGAGGACTGGTCAACTACATGATTAAATTTAATAACTATGAAGCACACAAATTTAAATTAAAGAACAAACGATCAAGTGAGAATGACAGGCTAACAAATACCCTCAGTTACAGAATGCTCTTCATCTTTACCATTTGAGCCTGAGACAACAAATACATATATACACTTATATACACATGCATATTCTCCATAAAATAAAATGATCAATCCACCAACACATTGCTATATTTGAATGCAGACATGCTTTGGTTTACTTATAGCAAAACATTTTCTATGTAAATGAATTGCTTCTTCTGAAGCTGTATTCTTGTCAAATGTATAATGCATACAAAATAGCTAGACTACAACCAATAATAGCATATTATCTCCCAGGCCCGACCTTCATTAAGAACAATGCAGAACAGCATTATAATGTGTGAAGAGTAATTTAAATTATGACTTTTCCGATGGAATAATAAGAGTTTGTTATATTTATAACAAGTACAGACTCACTAACAACAAGAAAATAGCATTCATTTCTAAATCCTTCTGTACATAGCTGCAAAAGATTTTTTCAACAGTAATTAGAGCTTAGGAAGTTGAAGATAGGGGAAGGCTAGGAAGAAAGATTTGGAAAATTTATATACTTTCCTTTTAGAATCATAGTTTTTAAGGATAGAATTGAAGTCCTTATCTTTTCTACATATGTTGTTCCTAGAGCAAGACTAACTGCTTTCCAGCTTTCCAATTTGGGTCCCTATTTCTGTAACCTGGTATCAGTATTAAAAATATCATCCAGGGGCCAGCCCCATGGCCTAGTGGTTAAGTTTGGCATGCTCTGCTTCAGGAGCCTGGGTTCAGTTCCTGGGCATGGACATACACCACTCATTGGCAGCCATGTTGTGGCAGCAACCCACAGACAAAATAGAAGATGTTTGACACAGATGTTAGCTCTGGGCAAATTTTCTTCAGCAAAAAAAAAAAAAAAAAAAAAAAAATCATCCATGTTTTGGTACTTTACAAGTAAAGCCACCTGAAACTAAACAGCATATTTGAGGGATTAATTGCAGCTCCAATTTATCATTAGGCATCTGCTGCATGACTTAAAATCTTACTTTCTATACCATTTCACCAAAATTTCTAAAAGCTTCGAGAAATGTTCAGAAGTGCTGGAGGAGAGGACTTTAATATTTTTTAAAGAAGTTTAGGAGTCAAAGAGATGGTATGTACAACAACATTCAAATGAAGTAGAATTAATTTTCCCCTTCTGGAAGACTGCAACTCATGCTTTTCCTTGGGAAAAAATGCATTATCTTTACATTGTACTTCCAACTGAGAGTTTTGTGTTTATTTTTGCTGTTGAACAGACACTTAAAGGACAGAGACACAGCCACCTGAGCTTTACAATAGTTCTCTGTAATTCTGATATGCCTTCCCAGCAGCCCTGCCTGATTCCACTTTCTTATAGCCCCTCGTGACCTCAGGAGAAAGACTGTGAACTGGGCAAGGCTGGTAGCTGCCCTTCAATATTTTTCTGTTGGAACAAGCAGGAAAGATTGTCTCTTCTCTCTGGCCCTGGGGTCCTGTAGAGACGATACAAGATTCATCTCTTTCTATCCATTCAATAAATAACGCATTAGCGCGTGCAATGAACAATGAGCCAGGCACCATTCTAGATACTGAGGACTGAGCAATTAACACAGTAGCTTCACGAAGCTTCTTTCTTAGCCATGAGAGAAGAATGATAAAATGAAACAGCCTCTGAGGGAGATTTCTTTATTTGATTTTTGTGATCTACTCTGTTGTCTTCCAAAATTTGTATCCCATCTTCAAACCTCTATTTTTCACATATTTGGTTTCAACTGGTTTGCATGCGATACTTTGTACTTGCAGCCAAAAATTTCCAAAGAACAAATTAAAAATTCACCACAATTAGAAGCATCACAGATTATAAAGTTATATGAATACTGACATTTCTTCACTCTTCTAGTCATTCTCTCAATTTAGGGATCATAAGAAAATATACTACTTACGTTTCTCACTACAGTAAAAATCTGCATTTATTAGCCTATTTTTAATTATTAGAAGAGCTTGAGAATTAAGCTAAATAAGCAATATTTGTTAGAAAGGATGATGGGTTTAATCAACTTCTAGTTAATAAATCTGTAATCCAGAAGACATTTTCTAAAAGCACAGAAATATATTTATATATTTCCTGTGCAGACATGCAAAAGTGAGATAAGTTTTGACTAAATGTCCAATATATTAAAAGGTAGAACAATAAACTCTAAATACACTAGTAGCTGAGTCTTCATAGAAGATAATGACAAGGTCAAATTGTATCAAACAAAAAATATTTATTGAGTCCCGACTCTACATAGGGTGCTCTATGAGTTATTTTTAAGTGTTCATAATAACTTCAGAAAAAGTGACCTTCCTCAAGGACCTAACAATCTAGCTGGGAAGACTAGATTTGTATGTTTTGTACATGAAAAAATGAATGAGAGGATTTAAATTACAGTTCAAGAACAAAAATAACTTTCAAGGACACAGATTTTTCTGTAAAGCAGACAATTAATCACTGAATTAATTACAGCAGTAAAGGTTTTGGTGTTTTGGAAAGACTCTTTCACAAGCTTTTCTGTTTCTCTATATTTTCATATATTCTCTTTCAATCTCTGATTGTATATTACATAATTATGAAAGAAAATTTGCAACATTATTTAAAATGTAACATCTACCTATCACTATTTTAGCCAGAGATCCACAGATTTGTGTGTATTTCTTCCATATATATGTGCTTATGTGTAACCTTTCCATATGTGTGTATGTAGCTTTTCAATATAGAAAAAGGACTAACCAATAAATTTATCTTCATTTTTTTAATATCACTTTAAACTTGAATATTGATAGGCATTGGTTTAATATTGATAAACATCAGAAATATTTAGTGTTGTCTGAGAAGACGGGTGGAAGGACAGGTGCTGGATGCTGAAAGCAAAATGAGGAGGAAGAGAAATCCTAAATGTATTGAGCAGCCTGTGACTTGAGGATACGGTAAGAAATAGGATTAGGAAACTTTGTTGTCCATAATCTGGTGCAACATGGAAGCTAGGCTAAGCTGTTTGAGTTTTGTCTCTAGAAAACAGGAAACCCCTGAAGGTTAAATTAAAACAGGAGGCAAGAAAAAAAGAGTAATATTTTAGGATAAACAAGTATCCTAGGGGAATTCTCTAAAAGGAAGAAATCTACAGGGAAGGAAACCATTTAAGAAGTATTTAAATAGTGGAACTTTGATGTAGTAAAGAGAAAAGTAATTGAGAGCGCAGTAAAAGCATACAGAAAATACATAGGTTGAACGACCTAGCCTAACAACTATGCTTATCATCAGATATCAACAACAAGGACACGAGAAAATTTCAACATTCAAATGGAACAAAATAAACCATAAAAAAAACAAAGATATATATTTACAACGATTTTAAGTTGCATCAACCTACACATACAGAGATTTGATCTAAGATTTTGTTGTCATAAGAAATTTTGAAATCGAATTTATCAAAGTCTTTCTTTTATCTAATTTAACATATTCCAATAAATAAAAATTTAAAAATCTCAAGATCAAGAAGGCCATTCTTTATATAAAATGTGTCCACAATTCAATGACCTTTTACATTTTGTGTTTCATGTCAATGTAAAGTATTTGTTCTTTGCCTTCAAAAGACTTCCAATGTTATGATGTACGAGGTTAGTGCTGAGTAGTTAAATATGTTGGTTCATTTTCTGTATCTATTCCCTGGTATTATAGCATTCCTTTTTCAAGTGATATTTAGAATATCAGGGAAGATTAATATAGTACTGAATATTGGTGGCACACGTGTAAAACATTAACACTGCCCTTTACCCATCTTGTATATTTCACATTTATTTGTTTCAATATGAGCAGTGCCACGTGGCTTCAAGCATCTGGCATACAGATGGAGAATTGTGGATACCAAAATATCAGATCTATTTTGGAGGAGTAATGAATACCCCTGCGTATGTTGTCTTTGAAAAATAAAGTTTGATAGTTTCATGCAGACTGCAAGAAAAAAACCAGCGTGTTATTGTTAATTTGGAAAAATCATGTGGCTGCACTAATGGATGTCAAATAAGATAAAGATCTTTGGATAAGACACAACTATTTACAATAAAAATTCAAAATTAAAATAACACTTGATGGAAAATAAAGTGTTATCTTTAGAGGGAAGCAGACGATGAAGGGTTTAAGAGCACAGGTAGAAATATTTCCTTTGGTAAAGAAAATTGATACTTCTTCCAGTAAGCTACATGTCCATAGAGAGAAAAACATGACGCAGGATCATCTACTGAGATGCTTTCAAGAAGATATGACTGAATAAATCAAGTCAACTTTTAGAACCAAAGTCGTCAGGAATTTGATAGAAACCCAAATAGAGATGTTGCCCAGAACCACTGGGCACTCATTTCTAGATAACGCAACTTCAAACCCATCAAATTTATTTACTACTCAACTTCCTAGCTCTTGATTTTTTCATATTGCTGTTACCTCTTAGAATTTGAGCCTGTTACTGAACCTCACTGCCACAGACTTTGTTTTTGAATGCACTCAAGATCCTCTACATTTTGTTGAAAGTAGAGTCAAATACTACACGCAATTCAGAATCAGGGGAACACAAGAGGCAGTCTTGAGTGTCATGCAGTGATCATGTGAACCACACACTTTGTGTAACCACATTGTATAAAGGTGAACAATAAAATCAGAAAATAGATATGTACAAATGTGTTGCAATGCTAAAACACATTTCCAGAGAGACAGAATAATGTTTCATTCTCGTGCTTTTAATTAAGGTGACTTGTCTCTAAACATACTGAATCAATAGGAAATTAATTTCTAAAAGTGCTGTCTTTGATGATGTCTGTGGCTTTTGAATAAAATTATTTGTTTTGAAAGATTTTCTGCTTGAAGCTTTTTTCAGGTACGTAATAGTCCGGAAAGATTTACCTAATCTGTATCTACATCTAAGCATTTTATTCATAAAGAAGATAAGATCCATTAGTCCCAAGGATTTCATGGCAAGTCACTTGAAAGTCAATCAAATATAGGTACTATGTCAAACTGTGTAACTTCAGATTTACACTGAATTTTTCATTCTAATTTTAGCATGTCAATGTCTTACTTTTTCTTCTCTTACTGTTCAATTTTTTCATCAATTAATTTATTCTCTTTTTTGGCAAGGACAGTAAGACAAGATTATTGTCACACTCAAGGATTCATTCTGGAAATTAAATCATGGTGTCTATTGTCCTCTTCTTGAGATATTGACCTCAAAACTCCCTATCCAATATTATATATGTAAATGAAACACTTATATATGTAAGTGAAACTCTTTCTGCCTTCAAATTACAATCTTAATTTTCCCTTCACTAGACTGGAGAGAACAACATTAGAATTAGGACAGGATTTCTCTCCTAGAGGTGAGAAGGAATTAAATTCCTTTGGAAGGGATTTATTGGCATTTTATTCCCCAAACTCCCCATACTTCAAGTAAATTTTCCAGTCTATATTTTATTAAAAGAAGAATGAATCACTTCCAAAGATTTTCAAAAATGATTAGAAATACAAAGGCCATTGTTTACTTGATAAAAATGAAAACAATTTGTTGTAAGTACTTACTCAAAATAAGAGAGACCATATAAAACATATTTGTTCAGTATGTTAGTGAACAAGAGAACTCAAACAAGTGTGCGTTTTTAGAACAATATATGCTTCTAAATTATTTACATGACATATAAAAAATTAATTCATGATCAATTATTTGACCAGTTATAACTACTGCCATCCTCAAAATAAAATCAATTTGTATTCCAGACATTTTGGGTTTTTTATTTTATTTTGGTTTGGTCTTTCTTTTTTTTCAGGAGTGGGGGTTGGTTTGCTTAATTAATCTGAATTACTCTATTCCCTTATTTTTAGAGCTAAAAATTTTGGAGGTAAATTATCCATTTAAGTAATTTGAATACACTGTATTTTATTTCTGTTAATATGATAACTTTATAAAAGTGAAATAGGAAAAATAGAGGAATTCATGAAAAAATTTTAACTAGAATTTATAATTATTAAAAAAAAATCTATCTTGCTGTTCATAAATATTTCATAGTGGTTATAAGATGAATATAGGAATTACAAAATCCTAGGTTTGAAACTCATCATTACATTAGGCAAATAACTTAGGGCCAATACAATAAATGTGATAATTATTTTTCCATCTACTGTTTATGTGATATATATTTTTTTGGCCAATCCAGTCTATCTTTCCCTTCTGATAATGACATTCTTTATTTCCTTTTAGGAATTGTATCCATGGGATTCTAGTGGACTTGTCAATTCTGTGCCCTCAACACCCTTGAGCAGTGGTCATGTTGCCAGCCAGCCAATCAGATTATCCTACATACCTGTACAGCAATTGTCCGGGAGTAAATGCTAACCCACAGCAGGGGTGGTCTGTGCCCTTAGAATTATCAGAGCTATTGCGCCTGCCTAAGAATTAAGCCAGTACAGAGTAGAATAGAGTCTAGTGAGGAGAAGAGAAATAAGGATATGTGATAAGCAGTTGGATCCAATAGCTTCAAGGCCAGCATCATACCTGGGCTTTTATTTGTGAGCTACACACCTGGCATTTTCAACCAAATTGAATTGAATTTCATGATGTGTGTGCAAGAGAGTTCTGACCAATATTTCACAGGATTTCTGTAAGATGTGAAAAGTGTTTACCAGAGTACCTGGATACAGTGAGTACTCAATAAAGAGTGTTAATATTATAAATAAGTGTGTTATTATTTTGATCATGTTAATGATGATAAACATAGCCAATAGTGTAGTTCTGAGAACGAGAACACTAGAATTTGAATAAAATTTTCTAGCTAAGCTGCCTTGTCTCTAAACGTACTGAATCAATAGGAAATTCATTAATTTTATCCTCTATGAAATTGTTTATGCAGTTGTTTATGCAATTTCATACTGCTATGAAATTGATAGTGACTTTGGGGCAAGTTTCTTAACCACATTAAAAAAAGGGGAAAGTGGGGCTGGCTTGATGGCATAGTGGTTAAGTTCACGTGCTCTGCTTTGGTGGGCTGGGGTACCAGGCACAGACTTGCACATTGGCTCATCAAGCCATGCTGTGGTAGCATCCTACACACAAAATAGAGCAAGATTGGCACAGATGTTAGCTCAGTGACAATCTCCTTCACCAAAAAAAAAAAAAGAAGAAAGAGTGAATAATGTTACTGTCTCTCAGAAATTTAGGGAATTAATTAAATGTTAAAATACAAGGAAGAATTAGATAACAGCACTCAAGAAATAGTGTTATTCTTATTTTTCTTATATTTCTTATTCAGAGGCTATACAATATGTAAGGAAACAAATATTTTTAATCTAGTCATTCATCCGATGCTTGAAATTCTTTTTTTTCTTTTTTTTTGAGGAAGACTGGCCCTGAGCTAACATCCATGCCCATCTTCCTCTACTTTTTATATGTGGGTCACCTACCACAGCATGGCTTTTGCCAAGCGGTGCCATGTCCGCACACGGGACCTGAACCTGCGAACCCTGGGCCGCAGAATCGAAACGTGGAGACTTAACTGCTGCGCCACCTGGCCGGCCCCTGATGCTTGAAATTCCTTAACAAAACCTGATAAGTTGTCATTCTTCTATATTTATATACCTCCATGGACAGTAGTTTCTCCTCTTTTGAAGGGAGGCTATTTCCAAATTTTAATATATCCTTCTTATACAGATCCAAAGGGTGTGTTCTTAAAGCTCTATGCATTGAACTATTTCTAATCTCTGGCTCATGCAAATTTAGACTTTTGCCTTCTCCATAAGACAATCTTTCAAGCAACTGAAGGGAGTTATTATGTACCTCATAAGTAGGATTGCCGTATAATTTGTTGCCAAAACTGAGACACTTTTGTAAGTGAAAGGAGTAGTATTAAAAACAATGCTATGATAACAAGTATAAATCTGGACTCTACCAAGGGAACTGGGATGGATGGTCACCCTCCACGATGCCTTCTCTCCATCGGGTAAAACACTGTCAGTACCTTCACGTCTTCTCTTCGTGATGCAGGACTGGTTCCATTTTAACTTGTTTGGAGCTCCATTTTACTTTAGATTCCCTCGGAGCTGAACTAAAATTAAGGATGCCAAAGGAAAATATGTAAGTTCAAGAGCTCTGCAAAAGAGTTTGTCAAAGCAGCTCAGTGTAGGCAGAACAATTACTCACATCATCACAGCATTTTGTAAATTATGGGCTTTTTTTCCCTGTTTCAGTATATTCTGATCACTCAGCCACATTCTCTGTGAATGCAGCTGAGACTGTAAACAGAATATAAGACTTAAATTTTGTCACCACACCAAGGGAACAAACTAGGAGCTGTGAGTAGAAAAACGCAAAACTGGATGAGAACAAATGTTAAACAAGGAAAAAATGAATATATAAATGAAGAGGCTGAAGGAGCCAGGCAACATCTATTTTTAAACCCTGTATTAAGAGGCTTGAAATTTAGCTTGAACATCAAAATAACTTTCCAAAGAAACAAGAATGTACATATGCATATGTACATATGTAAATATACATATATTGTAGTGAATGTTTTTATCAGTAGTTCAAATTTATAGAGTGTTGTATTAGTGCCGTGTATCATTGGTAAATTCAGTTTACGGATTTTCCCTAACATAACCTTTGAGGGCCATTATACTATAGTCTTCAGTATTTATTAGTTGTAGATGATGTTTTAATTGCTTCAGATAAAAAATTACAGAAATATTAATTATATAAAATAGTCTTAGATTTCTGAGTCACATTCTGCAAGAGGCAAAATTAGGAATTAAATCAAACAGTTTTCTCTCTCTCTCTCTTTTGTGAAAGATCAATTAACTTCACATGTTTTCATTGATAAATACATTTTGCACTAATTTGTAAACATGCCATGTTGCTTGTTAAAATCAGGAAAATAAAATTCCCCAACTAGTTTGAATTAATGCATATCAGGGAATTCATGGAATGCAGAAAACCATTAATAATTATAATCTATAGCTTATTATAGGAATTATCCTTAATGAGGCAAACGTTAAGGTATTTCTAATATAAATAAGTAAATCATAGCAAAATATGGTATTCCATCACCTTTTAGGAATAATCTTTACATAAAAGTCTTAAGAATAAATATTTGAATTCCAAGACACCTTTTAAATATAGTGCTTTGACTCCCAAATTTGCTTTTAATTTTTTAAACTAAAATTTTTGTTGAGATCATTGTAGATTCACGTGCAGTTATAAGAAATAATACAGAGACATCCCATGCACAGTTTACCCAGCTTCATCTAATGGCAAATTTTGCGGTAATAGTGGAATATCACCAACATTATATTGACACTGATAGAATCCACAAATCTATTCAGATTTCTCCAATTTGACTGGTACTTATGTGTGTGTGTGTGTGTGTGTGTAAATTTAGTTCTATACAATTTTTCACACGTGTAAGTTTGTGTATGCAGTCATGCTTGGCATAATGACGTTTCAGTCAATGATGAACTCCATATACGACAGTGGTCCCATAAGTTCAGTACCCTATAGCCTAGGTTTGTAATAGGCTATACCATCTAGGTTTGTGTAAGTACACTCTATGGTGTTCGCACAACAACAAAATCACCTAATGACACATTTCTCAAAACATATCCTCATTGGTAAGTGATGCCTGACTGTATATCACCACAG
Source organism: Equus caballus (assembly GCF_041296265.1). NCBI lineage: Eukaryota > Metazoa > Chordata > Mammalia > Perissodactyla > Equidae > Equus > Equus caballus. The sequence continues at coordinate 105,127,871 of NC_091685.1, forward strand.
TCTAGATACTGAACAGTTCCGTCACCACCAGGTATCTCATGTTGCACCCACCTCCCTTCCTCCCTCACTCACCTCACACCTAACTCCTGCAAACACTATTCTTTTATTTATAAAATTTTGTAGTTTCAAAAACTGGTGTATAAATGGAATTACATGATATATATGGTTGGGGTCAACCTTTCTCTCTTAGAATAATTCCCTGAATATGCATACAAGTTATTGAGTGTATAAATAGCCCATTCCTTTTTACTGCTAAACAGTGTTTGATCCTGTGTATGCCGCACAGTTTGTTTAAACATTCACCTGTTGAAGGACATCTGGGTTAATTCCCCTTTTTGGCTATCACAAATTTAAAAAATGTTACAAATAATGGTGTTGAAGTTCATGTATAGATTTTTGGGTGAAATAAATTTTCATTTTCTGCAATAAGATGATTGAGTGCAATTGCTGTGTCATATAGTCATTGCTGGTTTAGTTTATACAAAAACATCAAACTATTTTTTAGAGTGGTTGTCCCACTTTGCATCCCACCAGTGATGCATAAGTGATTCACTTTCTCCAAATCCTTGTCAACATTTGATATTGCCACTATTTATTATTTTAGCTATTTGGAGGTATGCAGTGATATTTCATTGTGAACTTCATGTGCATTTCCCTGATGTCTAATGATTCTGAACATCTTTTCATGTGCTTGTCATCTACAGATTCTCGTCAGTGAAATGTCTGTGTCTCTTTTGCCCACATTCTAATTGGATATTTTTTCCCTTAGTTTTGATAGTTCTTTTTGTATTCTAGAAACTAGTTTTTTGTCAGATAGGAGATTTGCAAATAGTTTCTCCCAATCTGTACCTTGAATTTTCATTCTTTTCACATGGGCTTTTGCAGAACTTAAGTTTTTAATTTTGATGACATCTAATTCATCCACTTTTCCTTTTATGCATTTTCACTGTGTCTTCACATGGTAAAAAGGGCACGGGAGCTTTCTTGGGTCTGTTTTATAAGGGCACTGATCCCAAACATGAGGACTCACCCTCATGACATAATCATCTCTTAAAGGCCCACTGCCATGTAACATTACTTTGGGCATTAGAATTTAACCTAAGAATTTTGGGAGAGACAGGCATTCAGTCTACGTGTGGAGGCAGTCACCCTGCTTAGGTTAAGCACACAGATTTTGATCTACTTTTGTGGGCTGTGGTTCCAATGGCGGTTTAGTTTCAGAGCCTTGTGATTTGGATCTCCTGGGTTTATCTGTTGTTACCATGTATTTCTCATGTAAACATACCTTTGAATTTTCTAAAGAAAGAAGACACAAACTCTGCCTTGAGGAAGTTACTATCTGTTAAGGAGAAACGACTAGGACAGAAGTAACAAAAATACAAGGTTGACCATCAGAACCAAGGGAGACCTAAGGCTGAATGGCATTTGGAAGACAAGAAGGCCAATCACTGGTGGTGTTAGAAAGCATTGTTCACGAGGACCTTGAAGGATAAGCAGGATCTTGACAGGCAGTAATTGGTAAACTTTTGGTACGCTTATTGTTTGCTAGTTGCTGCTTTGTCTGATTCACTTATATTATCTCACTGCTTCTTCACTGTAACTTTCATATTATAATTTGTAGACAAAGATACTGAGGGTTAGACAGATTTTGACACACCACGCAGTTGGTAAGTAATACAGTCTCAACCTAGGACCACTATATTCCACTGCTTCCCACCCTGTGGAAATGGTACCTGGAAGAGAAATTAGGGGGAAAATAAGTACAAATGGGAAATGTGTGGCTATGTTTTAGGAGCAACCCTGAGGCCAGTTTCCTCGTATATGAGATATTTTTTTAAAAGTAAGTGAGCAAATAGGCTTAAAATAAAAATTTGGGTCACACTGATGTAATAGCATGTCTGATCAGTCATTGGAAGCAGGAGAAATCTTAGAGAAGTAATGTTTGAGGAATTTGAAAAAGATTAGAGGTCTCTCATATGATTTGCTTATGAAATTTATAGTGTTTATAATGACCAGGTTCTGGAGTGAAGTCCCTCTTCACTCTTTATCCTGATCACTCTAGCAAGGTTTACTTTGCCAGAAATATTTGCCTAAAATCATAAAAATGCAGAAATACAGTATATATGTATGAGCAAAGAAGTTTTAGGTGACTGTTTAAATTTCTAAAATAGTAGTATATCAGCAGGCATTATGGTAAACTTTCACAGTGATATATGTCAACATTTTACTTGAAATAGAATATGTTGTACTTTTGCTTAAATCATTCTAGTGACGTTGTTTGAAGCGGTAATTAGACCTTTTGTTTAGCTTAATGTTCTTTTAATTTGAGAGAAAAACATTTAACCTTGCTCTATTTTCCATCTCAGTAATATCCAACAGACGTGAAGAGAGCATGAATGTGACACTTTTCATGTGTATGAAAAGGGCTTGGCTGTAGCCCACATCTTTTGGTGCCAACCAAACATGCCAGCATTCAAATTCCCAAATAGGCCATCAGGGCCATATGCCTAATTAAATATGACTGGTCTGCTAGTATCCTCATTATTATTATTTTAAGAGAATGTTGGCTGAGTAAATGTATCAGTAAAACTGACTTAAGCTATTAGGGTTTGAACATTACTTTGAGTTAGTACCTTAAAATATCTCACTGTCCTTAACTAATGACACAAAAATCCCTGTCAACTAGAGGCTAATTATTCAATTTATAAACTCGTTTCTACTTTACAGAGCTATTTATTTCATTCTTGGTGAAAAACTACTATCCTGCCTATTTGCTTTGAATTTCAAGGAAAATTATTTTTATTAATGGAGTAGCCATATGATTAATTTATACCTGTGCATATGTCTTATGTATATCTCTGTCCATTTCATAAAAGGAAGGACATTTTAGTAAGGAAATGTGAAGTAACCACAGTCACACAATTAGGATTAAGAAATTTAAATTAAATACAATAAGCATTGTGCAGTGGTACTCATTTTTTTTTTTTCTTTTGCTACTGGCTTCTAAAATGTACAGTTTTAGTACCAGTCTTGGACAGAGATTTGGAAATTTTTGACCTAGTGAATTTTATGATTGAAATGAATTACCAAAAAAGAAATCTATGTACACATTTCCAAATGACTTATATGATTAATGTTGGATAAAAGGACTTATAATGAATTAACTCAAATAACCTAAGGATGATCATAAAACAAACAAATGAGTAAATTCTAAATAAAAATTACGAAGAAAATAAATCTGATTTGTTCACTGTTAAACACCCAATTTCTACTAAAATACTTGACACATAGAAGATGTTCGAGAAACAAGGTTTGAATAAATAAATGAGGTAAATTCTCATGGAATGATGAATTCTGCATTTCTATAAAAAGGTTCTAAATGCTACCATGATATAGTAACAGACTTGGGTGCTCCAAAATTTCTAACTTCTCCTTGAGAAGAAACTGATAAATAGACATAAACTTAGAACTATAGTAAACATTTCATAAGTCTATAAATTTTAAAATTGTTAAAAAAATTATTAAAGATAACAATTTTAGGTGATACAAATAAACTTTATTTAACACTTTATGAAGTGGATAGTCTCCTTTTGGAGAATTGCAAAATGGGATGGAAAGCTGAAAGTTTATATAGGATAAAGAATAAAGAACAAGGAAGAGAAAAATAGAAAATATCTAATTGGCTGAGGCCACTGTCGATGAAAATAATCCATAACCAATCTATAAATGAAAATTTGGGAGAGTTTATTCTGAGCTAAAATCTGAGGACCATAGCCTGGGGCCTTTCTTCCTGAAGGAAGAAAGGGCACCAAAGAAGTGAGGTATACAGAGTGGTTATATACCCCCAAACAGGATGCTTCACGTGTGACTGAAATGTCCCTCCCACAATAGTCACAAGATTGCCCTGTCAGCACAACACTTGATGGACACAGCAGGTAGTGGGTCTGCTATCTCAGTGGGCGCAGCAGGAAGCAAGTCTGTGGTCTGGAGCTGGGTGGTCACAGGTGAGCGAAGCGATCAGTTCTTAGCCTAAGGAAAGATGCTTAATCCTTAAGGAAATGCCAGTGTTGGGAGGGGGAGGGAAGTTGCACCTTTACCTCAAGGGCCTTTGTTCTTGCCATAGGGAATATCTAAAGCAGATATACAATGCATGCTCAACTCAAGGGCCGCGGTCAGGTCCTTTTGGAAAGACAAGGTCAGGCCGAATTAGGTTTACACCAAATGGTTTCCTCATATGCTCCAATATATCCTGTTGCTTGCCGTTTCTATTTGTCACCACACAGTCAGCCTTGTGTGGGGTGAGAGGCCCAAAGTTGGCTTGGCGTTTAGGGATTGGCTGACTGGATACACTTCATTTCTGAGGAGCACTTACAGGGACACTAGAGTGATACCGAACATCTCAATCTCAAATTCGTGTGCCCAAAGCATGGTAAGCCAAACACTGAGACATCTGTGCTTGGAGAAGAAGAAAGATTTATTTGAATTGGCCAAAACGCGTAGGTGGGAGCCTAGGTTCGCTCAAATTCGCCTCCAAGAACAGAAAGCAGGGGGGTTTATGGAGCTAAGGGGCTTAGCAGGAGGAGCTTTGGGGAAACAAAGGGGACCCTCCCAATAAGCCCTTGGGTGATCTGACTTCTTGGCTTCAACCGCTGCCCAGGGCTGGCCAGACAGTGATCGCAACACCCCTGAAGGCATTCTCTTTCTTCTGCAAGCTCACAAGTCCTCTGAAAACAAGCTCAATCCTGAGTCTCCCCTCAAATTAAACAGGAAAACAGCAAATTGGTTTAATATCTACAGTACCGGGCAGATGCCAGACTTCAAGAGTTATCTAAGTTTTGGTTTGCTGATGTGGCACCCTGAGCAAGAGGGACTCCGTCTTGGACCTAGAAAGTTATTTCAACAAAATATTTGTTAAAATAGCAACTATTTAAAATATTTATTAATTGACTGAACTGGTACTTATTTGAGGATAGTAATATGACTGTACATAAAAATTGTTGGAATCTAGGAGGAAAGGCTCTAAATAGCTGAACAATATAAAACATATGAAAAAAGAGAAATAAAAGGATTTTAGACAATTATGTGTCTGTTTCTATATCAGCTGAGACTTTATTAAGCTGTAAGGTGAGGGATCTTTAAGAAAAATCCTAAAATATTTACCATAGGCTAAATGAATTGTCACAGGTTCTTAGCTCACTTCTAAATAAAGCTGAACATTAGCATTTCAAAATGAGAACAGTACTTAATTGAGTGAAAGATTGAGAGAAATCAGATCAAATGGAAGGTTCCTGAGTAGAATACCCAAATACAGGTTTGCAGTAGAGAAACAATGTGTATGAGTGGTGAGAAAAGAAATTGAGAACATGGCGTTGTACACAAAACTCCCCCAAAGAATGTAGAGAATAAGCAAAAAACAAGTCAAATAGTTTGAATACTTTAATATTTTCTCTCTCTTTTGGAGGAATAGTCAAAATATTATCAATGAATTTAAATTAGATGATATGTATTCCAAAAGAGATACATGAAATCAAAGTGGTTTTCTTTTTACGTTCTTTCCCTAGAACTTGATGTAATCTCTGGAGCATGAATTACCTTCATCACTCATTCGTGAAGTCTTTAGAATATAACAAAGCTGTGCATTACAATGGCATTTAGTTAGTTGTGCTGCGCTGACAAAGCCAGCAGAATTTGGCACTGCTTAGAAAGAGAATGTGAAGGGTTAGGGATTTTGGAAACAATATGGTTGCATGTATTGCTTGTCTCTCTACAGCTAGTAAATATCTTGAACCAAAGATATAAGTAAATTGAAACTTTATATCCTTGTATGTATATACTTATTTTTAATTGCCTTCTCTTTTCTCTTAGTACAATGCCTTTTACGGTGTTGATGCTAGTCAAATTGTTATCAGATTTTAAATATAATGATGATAATGATGATATCAGTAACTGAATAAAAGGTTTATATGCATTACCTAATTTAATTCTCAACACAAATTTTAGGTATGTTTAATTATTATTAGCATTTTACAGCTGACGAAACTGAGGTCCAAGACCACACAGGATGTAACCAACATTACCAAGATTACGCAGATTGAGAACATAGGTTTGTCTAACTCCTAAGCAAGTGCTTTCCATCTCTATTCTAGACTCTTTTACTCTTTCATCTAGAATGTTTTCTTTTTTTTTTTTTCCTTAAAGATTGGCACCTGGGCTAACAACTGTTGCCAATCTTTCCCACCCCCCGCCTTATCTCCCCAAACCCCCCCTGTACACAGTTGTATATCCTAGTTGCACGTCCTTCCAGTTGTGGGATGTGGGACGCCACCTCAACGTGGCCTGACAAGTGGTACCATATCTGCACCCGGGATCCGAACCCTGGGCCGCTGCAGCAGAGCATGTGAACTTAACCACTCGGCCATGGAGCCGGCCCCTAGAATGTTTTCTTAAAGAAGATCTGCTGAGGGGCTGGCCCTGTGACTGAGTGGTTAAGTTCACGCACTCCACTTCAGCAGCCCAGGGTTCACCAGTTCGGATCCTAGGCACAGACCTACACATAGCTCATGAAGCCATGCTATGGCAGCATCCCACATAAAAGAACTGGAATGACCTACAACTAGGATATACAACTATGTACTGGGGCTTTAGGCAGGGAAAAAAAAAAAAAAAAACGCTCTGCTGATCTTTTAGAGTTGCCAAATGTCTGTGGCTGAACCCTGAATGGATTCCTGATCCAGTGGCTCCTGTACCTTTTACATAGGCTTGTTATTTTTTACTGTGTGTGCAATCTGGGGTCACTCATCTCCTCTGAGGTTCTCCAGATAATATACATTTATTAACTAAATTTAGTTATCCTTAACATAATAGAGTACCTCTGTTTACTTAATAATAATAGGTTAACATTTGGTAAGTGTTGACTAAGAATGAAGACCTCTTCTAACTAATCTACATATTTTAACACATGAATTCCTTCCAACAACACTTCAAGGCAGACAGAGCCCGCTTCATGGATGTGTGACCTGTGTAGTTGCACAGAGCATCTGCTCAGAAGGGTCAGTGCTCGGTTTAATGATCTGTGGTCACCATTTTGATATTCTAAATAATTTTATCAATGAACACGTGTTTTTAAGTGAAGTCTGATGGGACAGTGAAGCATGCACAAGAGCCAAGGATGTACATGAAATACGCATGCCCCTTTCCTTGCCTCTTTATTTGCAGACACCATTCACAATGCCCCAAGAGTATAGAATTCCAGTGTACCCATGATGGCAAGGGAGGTCAGGGAGACTAAAAGCAAGTACAAGGTAAGCATGTTACAACAACCACTTTGTGAGCAGAGGTGCCCCTAGCTCCAAAGGGCCATGTTTCCTCTTCAAACCAACTTGCTTTGAACACAGAGAGAAAGCAATCGCATTCCAAGAAACATGAACAACCAAGGAGTTGTCGATGCAAATAATCAGTAATCATTCTATTGCAAAAAAAGAGAAGAGTTTTATTTGAGCCTCACTGAGGGCCCAAGAGTCACAGCCTTCACAAGGGAAGAAAGTGCTCCAGAGAAGAGTGATTTCCAGCAGTTATATACCATTTCAAAACAAAGATACATTCATCAAGCATGACAGGGGTACATTCCTTCAAAGGTTCAAGGAGATGTTCATAACAGATTAGCATGTGCACAGAGGTTCGACCTGTTTCTGGCGCCACAGGAAGGGAGACACTGATCTCTGTCTTCAAAGATTACATTCTTTACCTTAAGTTAAACAGATGGACAAGGTATGTTTGATAGGCTGTAAGTCAGCCTTCTTAGGTTCAAATAAAGTTCAGCCCTGGGCCCGCCCCGTGGCCTAGTGGTTAAGTTCAGTACTCTCCGCTCCAGCAGCCAGGGTTCATGGGCTTGGATCCCTGGCGCAGACCTACACAACTCATCAGCCATGCTGTAGAGGCATCCCACATATAAAGTAGAGGAAGACTGGCACAGATGTTAGCTCAGGGCTAATCTTCCTCAAGTGAAAATAAAAGAGGAAGATCAACAACAGATATTAGCTCAGGGCTAGTCTTCCTCTGCAAAGTAAAAAAAGTTCAGCTCAAACCAAATTCAGACCAGAATGGCTTCCCTACATACTTGAAAATATAAAAAAATAATTTTTTGTATCAGAAACCTATCATATTCTTTCTTACTGATATCACTTCACTGTATTAATTAACCATTTATGCTAAAGGATGACATAAAAAGAAAAAGATAGAACAAACTATTTCTCCTTTAGACCTTCCTTACTTGTCAGTAAGCTATGGCTAGAGAGTGTTGGTAAGTAAAATAAAAACAGGTGAGGGGCCAGCCTGGTGGCGTAGTAGTTAAGTTCACGTGCTCCACTTTGGTGGCCCAGGGTTCGCAGGTTTGTATCCAGGGCACTGACCTAGCAACACTTGTCAATCCATGCTGTGGTGGTGTCCCACATTAAACAGAGTAAGATTGGCACAGATGTTAGCTCAGAGACAGTCTTCCTCAAGCAAAAAAGATGAAGATTGGCAACAGATGTTAGCTCAGGGCCAATCTTCCTCACACACACACACACACACACACCCACATCAGGTGAGTTGTTTGTGTGCGGTGTTCCTACTCTTCTGATAAGAGCAAAATACATATGCGTGTATGAGCTATGAAATAACACTTGTGTAATATCAGAGATTCCATACACAGGGTGAATGTTCTCATATTTGTATTTAAAACTGGCATTGCTTAATATAAAGACGAATGATATAATTTGTGCAAATAATTTGAAATTTTACTTTTTCTTTTCTTACAATGATAATAAATAGGAAATAAAAAACATAATGATTAGTCAAGAGAGGACAGACTGAAAGGAGAAAGCATTATATTTTAGTACCTTTAATGACACTTTTTTCCTGCTTATTAAACACAGAGTCTTGCATTTTCCTTTTGTAAAGGATTCTGTAAGTTACATAGCTAGCCTATAAGAATATTTTATTATCTTTTCTATATTGCAGATAAGGAAACTAAGGCCGGAGAGATTAAATAACTTGCTCAGTGTTAAACAGCTAGTAAATGAAGGAAGAATTTGAAGCCAGGTGATATGGTGCCAGGGTCTACCATCTAAACCACTACATCAAACGGCATAGCATAGTGGAAATAACACAGGGCTGAAAATTGTGAGTGGGCTAGGTCCTTGCCCCTCCGCCTAGTTTCTGAGAAAGTCCCTTAAAGTTACTCTAATATAAAGTTTTATCGCAAAAAAGGATTATTAATATTTATCTCATAGGATTGCTGAGATGTGAAAATGAATAATGTATGTGAAAGCAATTTAAAACCAGGGAAGCACTATGCAAATATTAGTTACAAGCGTTGGGCTATTTTGAATGTTTACATGCAGCCAAGTTGCATGTAAATAAAATGAACCTTTCAGGAAATAATTAATGATTGGGGTTATTGCCAAATACCCAGTACAACTGAGGCATTTTGAAAAACATGCATATTGAATAGAAAAATGAAATGAATTATCCATGTCTTTCAGTTTGGATAATTAATACATGGATCATTTGCAAGAATAATCTGGATAAATACTTACTACTCCCTTTCATCTTGCACTTTTATCCTACCTGAAAAAAGGATTCTGATTA